>NC_090321.1:123175069-123877409 GCF_040869045.1 Eurosta solidaginis
TGTAGGTGGGAACATTGCTACATTGAAACTGACCGACCGGGCTCATTGCCAATTCAAAACTTACCAACCGGGATCATTGCTGAAACCAAATAAACCGAGATCTTTTGCTTGAGTAATAGGCACCCATAAAATAAAGCACGTAGCCCGGAGCAGTGCTAAACTGAAACCAATCGGGATCAATGCTCAAACCAAACTAACCGAGCCCTTTAGCTTGAGCAATAGGCGCTCATAAATTAAAGCACGTAGCTGGGAAGTTGGTAAAGCCAAACTAACCAACCGGGATCATTGCTGAAACGAACTAACCGAGCCCTTTTGCTTGAGTAATAGGCGCCCATAATATAATGTAGGTGGGAACATTGCTACATTGAAACTGACCGACCGGTCTCATTGCCAAATCAAAACTCTCCAACCGGGACCATTGCTGAAACCAAATAAACCGAGATCTTTTGCTTGAGTAATAGGCGCTCATAAAATAAAGCACGTAGCTGGGAACATTGCTACACTGAAACTTACCGACCGGGCTCATTGCTAAAGCCAAACTAACCAACCGGGATCATTGCTGAAACAAAATAACCGAGATCTTTCGCTTGAGTAATAGGCGCCCATAAAATCAAGAACATAGCTTGGAACATTGCTAGACTGAAACTGACTGACCAGGATCATTGCTAAAACCAAACTAACCGAGCTCTTTTGCCTGAGTAATAGGAGCCCATAAAATAAAGCACGTAGCTGGTTAAGAAACTGAACGACAGGCATCATTGCTAAACTAAAACTAACCAACCGGGATCATTCCTGAACCAAACTAACGGATCCCTTTTGCTTGAGTAATAGGGGCCTATAAAATAAAGCACGTAGCTGGGAACATTGCTAGACTAAAACTGAACGACCGGGTGCATTGCTAAAGCGAAATCAACCAACAGGTATCATTGCCAAAACCAAACTAACTGAGCCCGTTTGTTCGAGGAATAGGCGCCCATTGCGAAAGCCAAACTAACCAACAGGGATCTTTGCTGAAACCAAACTAACCGAGCCCATTTGCTTGAGGAATAGGCGCCCATAAAATAAAGCAAGTAGCTGGGAACATTGCTAAACTGGAACTGACCGACCGGGCTCATTGCTAAAGTAAAAAAACAACAGGTGTCATTGCTAAAGCCAGCTAACCGAGCCCTTTTGCTTGTGGAATAGACGCCCATAAAATAAAGCACGTAGCTGGGAAAAGTGCTACACTGAAACCGACCGACCGGCCCATTGCGAAAGACAAACTAACCAACCGGGATCTTTGCTGAAACCAAACTAACCGAGTCTCTTTGCTTGAGGAATAGGGTTAGGTTAGGTTAGGGTTGCTGCCCGAGGGTACACTTAGGCCAGTAGTATTAGGTCCGTTGTGATACAACGAAAAACACCCTTACCTGTCCTCTTCGAACCATTTTGAGGACCTGATGAAAGCTACTGGGTCCTTGACGTCATGCTCCACAACCTGGCTCAGATTATCAAGAAATGGAGCTCCAAGAAAGCGCTGCCTTGCTCCGGTTAATGCTGGGCAGTTGCAAATAAGGTGAACCACCGTTTCCTCCTCTTCATCCTCTTTACAACTCCTACATCAACGACGATAAGGCGCTCCTAACCTTTCTGCATGCCTACTGATGAGCCGTTAGGGCCCCCACAAGTGTGGAAATTGTATCCCTTCTTAGGTTGTACACGTGACGGGATCTTTTAGGATACCATTAAGGCCAGGTTCCTTTCGATGTTCAACACCCCGGTGTTGGTAGCCATCTTTCGTCGGCTCGACGGTAGATGTGCTCTTTTAGCATTAGCTTGTATGTGGACAGGGGCATACCTAAGCATTCTTGTCCAGGGAGGACCTGCCTGGTTGTACCCTGCCTAGCGAGTTCATCTGCAATGCAGTTTTCCTCGATATCCCTATGTCCAGGGACCCATGTGAGGTGTACACGGTTCTGTTGAGCCATCTCTCGAAGAGATCGGCGACAGTTTAGTGCTAGTTCAGGATTGAAAGAGTGGGATGCAAGAGATTTTATGGCAGCTTGGCTGTTGCTGAAGATAAAAATGTCTTTGCCGACATTGTTGTCCCTATCCTAGCTGCGGCTTCCATATTGGCTGCAACTTTTGCCTGGAATACACTGCAGTGGTCGTGTAGTCTGAATGAGGTCAAGGTCCTTTGAGTATACTCCACCTCCAACTCTACCGTTTAGCTTGGAGCTGTCCGTGTATATGGAAATGCTGCTGCTCATAGCAAGGCACTTATCCGCCTCCGTCCAGTCATCCCTGCTGGGTATGTTTATATTAAAGTTGGTTTCCGCAACTGTTGTGGTCGCACAGAGATCCGTCCTAGGAGGAAGAAAACTGTATTTGTTTAGTATACTTGAGTGTCCTGTGGTCTTGTTGTTCCAACACGACAACTCCACTAGACGCAGGGCTGACGTTGCCACTGCTCGATGACCAGCTAGATCCAATGGAAGGATGTCAAGAATGGCCTTAAGAGCTTCGCTAGGCGTTGTGCTTAGAGCCCCGCTTATGCTGGATCTGTGGACTTTACCAAACAATTTTATATTTGACGCCTTGCTCAAGGCTGGCCACCATACGACTACCCCATACAGCAGTAAGGGTCTGATAATCGCGGTATAAATCCATCTGCATATGTTGGGGGTGAATCCCCATTTTTTGCCAATGGCTCTTTTACACGTATATAATGCAATGTGCGCTTTCTTTTGTCGCTGAATAACTTTGTCCTTCCAGTTCAGCTTTTTGTCTAAAACTACGCCTAGAAATTTGGCTTTATCTGCCAGGTTTAGACGGTATTGGTATATAAGACAAGCTCAACCTTATCGAAATTGACCCTGAGTCCACATCGGGCAGCCCGCAGGGAAACCTCTCGCAATGCTACCTGCGTCAAGTCGCATAAAGTTTGAGGGAACTTGCCTCTGTAGACGATCGCTATGTCATCAGCATATGCCACAACCTTCCCGCTCCCGAAACTAGTATCTCTTAATAGCGAGTTTACCGTTAGGTTCCATAGTAGAGGGGAAAGGACACCTCACTGGGGCGTGGCTCTTGCGACAAATCGTGTTATATCAACCTTCCCCAGTGAGGAAAGCACTTTCCTTTCCCTGAGTATTTGATCAATCAGTCCCACTAGGGGTCTATTTACGTCCAGACCAGTCAAAGCATTGTTAACGGCGTCTATATTTATATTGTTGAATGCTCCTTAAATGTCTAGGAAGGCCACAAGACAATAATCCTTTTCGAACAAGGATGTTTCTATAGTAAAGACTAGGCTGTGTAGCGCAGTCTCCGCAGATTTACCTTTAATGTCCGCGTGTTGATAGCCAGAAATAAGGTTCCTATAAATGTTTGTAGTGAGAAAATCGCTAACTATTCTCTCTAGGGTCTTGAGTACGAGGGATGAAAGACTGGTAGGTCCGTAGTGAGGGGCTTTGTCTGCCTTAGGAATTAATATGACCGTGGCGCTCCTCCATGCACACGGAATATAGTTCAGAGCCAAACAAGCATTATATATGTGCCGCAGCCAGTTGGCTGATAACTCCAAAGAGTAGATAAGTTGAGCGGGGACAATCCCGTCTGGCCCAGCAGCTTTAAAAGGTTTAAAACTTTTAACTGCCCACCTCACCCTCTCCTCAATGATGGGTATATTCACAGCTTGGTTTGCTGCAGGTACTTCCGGTGCGTTGGTCATATTTCCCGGGAAATGTGTGTCCAGGAGCAGCTCTAGGGTTTCGCCTTCTGTGCTGGTCCAGGTACCATTCGGTCTCTGCAGAAAGCTAATAGCCGTTTGCGTCTTAGAAAGCACGCCCCGTAGCCTTGATGTGTCAACGACACTTTCGACCCCAGTGCAGGAATTTCTCCATGAAGTTCTCTTCGCTTGTCTCAGGACTTTTTTGTAGGTCCTTAGTTTGTCCTTGTATTCTAGCCATTGTGACCCGTTATCAAGGAATTTGGCTTTGTTAAACTGTTCTCTACAGGATTTACGAAGTAGGTCCAGATCATGGGACCACCAGTGAGGTTTTCGTTTACCGCGTGGATTTGGCATTGGACAAGCCTGTTCTAAGGCATTTGAGAATGCCCATGTGAAGGTTTCTACCAGACTCTCTAGCTCCTCCGTTGATGAGGGGCTTTGTGGGGGCAGTGCTGGTAGTTCTCTTGCTAACAGCTCATTATGTAGTTCCCAGTTTGTATTACGTGGGTTACGTCTCGCAATGGGCAGATCGACGAAGACTCTAACATTACTTCAATATACGGGTGGTCTGAAAAGGAATATTCCTCAAGAACACGCAATTTTTTAACCCACCCAAAAATGCTTTCGCTACAAATTGTGAGGTCAATAACCTCTTTACGGTTTTTAGTAATAAAATTTGGTTCATTACCTACATCGTAAACTACCAGGTAAGTCGATAAAAGGTTCTCAAAAAGTTACTCTCCACGAGTGTTTATGTCGGAACTGCCCACTGAACGTGGTGTGTCCCGATTAGCAGATGGCCTTTGCTTGAGTCGGCCACCAGATCCTTTACCGTATTTTGCGGAGGAGGTTCCTCTGCGTCGTACGGCATGTAAACGGAGAATAGCGCTAATTGGGTGCATCCACTGCCAACCGGGATAATTGCTGAAACCAAACTAACTGAGCCCTTTTGCTTGAGGAATAGGCGCCCATAAAATAAAGCACGTAGCTGGGAACATTGCTACACTGAAACTGACTGACCGGGCTCATTGCGAAAGCCAAACTAACCAACCGGGATCTTTGCTGAAACCAAAATAACCGAGCCCTTTTGATTGAGTAATAGGCGCCCATAAAATAAAGCACGTAGCTGGGAACATTGCTAAACTGAAACCGACCGACCGGACTCATTGCGAAAGCCAAACTAACCAACAGGTATCACTGCTAAATCCAAACTAACCGAGCCCTTTTGCTTAGCAATAGGCGCCCATAAAATAAAACACGTAGGCAGGAGCATTGCTAAACTGAAACTAACCAACCGGGATCATTGTTAAAATGAAACTAACCGAGCCCTTTTGCTTGAGCAGTAGACGCCCATAAAATAGAGCACTTGGATGGGAAGTTTCTAAGGCCAAACTAACCAACCAGATCATTGCTGAAACCAAACTAACCGAGCCCTTTTGCTTGAGTAATGGGCGCCCATAAAATTAAGCATGCAGCTAGGAACATTGCTAAACTGATACTGACCGACCGGGCTCATTGCTAAAGCCAAACTAACCAACCGGGGTCAGTGCTGAAACAAACTAACCGAGCCCTCTCTCTGGAGTAATAGGCGCCCATAAAATAAAGCGCTTAACTGCGAACATTGCTAAACTGAAACTGACCGACCGGGCTCATTACTAAAGCCAAACTAGCCAACCGGGATCATTGCTGAAACCAAACTAACCGAGCCCTTTTGCTTGAGTAATAGACGCACATAAAATAAAACACTTAGCTGGGAAGTTGCTAAAGCCAAACTAACCAACCGGGATCATTGCTGAAACCAAACTAACCGAGCACTTTCGCTTGAGCAATAGGCGCCCATAAAATAACGTAGGTGGGAACATTGCTACACTGAAACTGACCGACCTGGCTCATTGCCAAATCAAAACTTACCAACTGGGATCAGTGCTGAAACCAAACTAACCGAGCCCTTTTGCTTGAGTAATTGGCTCCCATAAATAAAGCACGTATCTGGAACATTGCTACACTGAAACTGAACGACCGGGCTCATTGCTAAAGCCAAACTAACCAACCGGGGTCATTGCTAAAACGAGACTAACCGAGCCCTTTCGCTTGAGTAATAGGCGCCCATAAAATAAAGCACGTAGCTGGGAACATTACTACACTGAAACTGAACGACCAGGATCATTGCCAAACGAAACTAACCACCCCCGTTTTGCTTGAGGAATAGGCGCCCATAAAATAATGCACGTATCTGGAAACATTGCTAAACTGAAACTTACCAACCGGGATCATTGCTGAAACCAAACTAGCCGAGCCCTTTTGCTGGAGTAATAGGCGCTCATAAAATAAGGCACGAAGCTGGGAACATTGCTACACTGAAACTTACCGACCGGGCTCATTGCTAAAGCCAAACTAACCAACCGGGGTCATTGCTAAAACGAGACTAACCGAGCCCTTTCGCTTGAGTAATAGGCGCCCATAAAATAAAGCACGTAGCTGGGAACATTACTACACTGAAACTGAACGACCAGGATCATTGCCAAACGAAACTAACCGCCCCCGTTTTGCTTGAGGAATAGGCGCCCATAAAATTAAGCACGTAGCTGGGAACATTGCTACACTGAAACTGACCGACCAGGCTCATCGCTAAAGCCAAACGAGCCAACCGCTGCCATTGCTGAAACCAAAATAACCGATCCATTTTGCTTGAGAAATAGGGGCCCATAAAATAAAGCACGCAGCTGGGAATATTGCTAAACTGAGACTGAACGACCGGGTTCATTGCCAAAGCCAAACTAAACAACCGGGATCATTGCTAAACCAAACTAACCGAGCCATTTTGCTTGAGCAATAGGCGCCCATAAAATAAAGTACGTAGCTGGGAACATTGCCAAACTGAAATTTAACGACCGGGATAATTGCTAAAACGAAATTAACCGAGCCCTTTTGATTGAGTAATAGGGGCCCATAAAATAAAGCACGCAGCTGGGAACATTGTTAAACTGAAACTGAACGGCCGGGTTCATTGCCAAAGCCAAACTAACCAACAGGGATCATTGCTGAAACCAAACTAACCGAGCCATTTTACTTGAGCAATAGGCCCCATAAAATAAAGCACGTAGCTGGGAACATTGCCAAACTGAAACTGAACGACCGGCATCATTGCTAAAACGAAATTAACCGAGCCCTTTTGCTTGAGTAGTAGGCGCCCATAAAATAAAGCACGTAGCTGGGAGCATTGCTGCACTGAAACTGACCGAACGGGCTCATTGCAAAGCCAAACTACCCAACCGGTACCATTGCTGAAACCAAACTAACCGAGCCATTTTGCTTTAGCAATAGGCGCCCATAAAATAAATCACGTAGCCCGGAGCATTGATAAACTGAAACTAAATAACCGGGATCATCGCTGAAACCAAACTAACCGAGCCATTTTGCTTGAATAGTAGGCGCACATAAAATAAAGCACGTAGCTGGGAACATTGCTAAACTGAAACTGACCGACCGGGCTCATTGCTAAAGCCAAACTAACCAACCTGGATCATTGATGAAACCAAACTAATCGAGCCCTTTTGCTTGAGGAATAGGCGCCCATAAAATAAAGCACGTAGCTGGGAGCCTTGCTACACTGAAAACTACCGACCGGGCTCATTGCTAAAGCCAAACTAACCAACCGGGATCACTGCTGAAACCAAACTAACCGACCCCCTTTGCTTGAGGAATAGGCGCCCAAAAAACATAGCACCTAGCCCACAGCACTGCTAAAGTGAATCTGAGCGACCGGGATCATTGCTTAAACGAAACTAACCGAACCCTTTTGCTTGAGGAGTAGGCGCCCATAAAATAAAGCACGTAGCTGGGAACATTGGTGCATTAATAATTATCGACAGGGCTCATTGCTAAAGCCAAACTAACCAACCGGGATCACTGCTGAAACCAAACTAACCGAGCCTTTTTGCTTGAGTAATATGCGCCCATAAAATAAAGCACGTAGCTGGGAACATTGCTACACTGCAAATGACCGACCGGGCTCATTGCTAAAGCCAAACTAACCAACCGGGCTCACTGATGAAACCAAACTAATCGAGCCCATTTCGCTTGAGTAATAGGTGCCCATAAAATAAAGCACGTAGCAGGGAACATTGGTACACTGAAACTTACCGACCGTGCTCATTGCCAAATCAAAACTTACCAACCAGGATCATTGCTGAAACCAAACTAACCGAGCCCTTTTGCTGGAGTAATAGGCGCTCATAAAATAAGGCACGAAGCTGGAAACATTGCTACACTGAAACTTACCGACCGGGCTCATTGCTAAAGCCAAACTAACCAACCGGGATCATTGCTTAAACCAAACCAACTGAGCCCTCTTGCTTGAGTAATAGGCGCCCATAAAATAGTGCACGTAGCTGGGAACATTACTACACTGAAACTGACCGACCGGACTCATTGCTAAAGCCAAACTAACCAACCGGGATCATTTCTGAAACCAAGCTAACCGAGCCTTTTCGCTTAAGTAATAGGCGCCCATATAAAAAGCACGTAGATTGGAACATTGCTACACTGAAACTGACCTCATTGCTAAAGCCAAACTGACCAACTGGGATCATTACTGAAACAAACTAACCGAGCCCTTTCGCTTGTGTAATACCTATATGACACTACTTTATTTTTGCTTGGGCTCCAAGCTAAAAAAAAACTGTCGAAACTTTATCGGAAAGTCAAAGTACCACAACAATTTCCAACAAAAAAAAAGAAAGAAATAATTTGACATGTTTTTGTTTATGTTTTAAGTTTTATTTTTTCATTAACATTTTTACAATTAAATAAATGCAAAAAGCACGGAAAAGTTATTTCGCGCTCTGATGTGTCACTTATTTCACACGAAAGTTCATTTTAGTTGGCGCTCAAAAAACTAAGCACGTAGCCCGCAGCATTGCTAAATTGAATCTGACCGACCTGGATCATTGCTAAAGACAAATTAACCGAGCCCTTTTGCTTGAGTAGCAGGTGCTCATAAAATGAAGCACGTAGCAGGGAACAATACTACACTGAAACTAACCGACCGGCCTCATTGCTAAAGACAAACTAACCAACCGGGATCTTTGCTGAAACAAAACTAACCGAGCCCTTTTGCTTGAGTATTGGGCGCCCACAAAATAAAGCACGTAGGTGGGAACAATGTTACACTGAAAATGACCGACCGGGCTCATTGCTAAAGCCAAACTTACCAACCGGGATCACTGCTGAAACCAAACTAACGGAGCCCTTTTGCTTGAGTAATAGGCGCCCATTAAATAAAGCAAATAGCTGGGAACATTGCTACACCAAAACTGACCGACCGTGGTCATTGCTAAAACCAAACTAACCGAGCCCTTTCGCTTGAGTAACAGGTGCCCATAAAATAAAGCACGTAGCTGGGAATATTACTACACTGTAATTGAACGACCAGGATCATTGCCAAACGAAACTAACCGGGGGCGCCGTTTTGCTTGAGGAATAGGCGCCCATAAAATTAAACACGTAGCTGGGAACATTGCTACACTGAAACTGACCAGGCTCATCGCTAAAGCCAAACTAGCCAACCGAGATCATGGCTGAAACCAAACTAACAGGGCCATTTTGCTTGAGCAATAGACGCCCATAAAATAAAGCATGTAGCTGGGAACATTGCCAAACTGAAACTTAACGACCGGGATCATTGGTAAAACGAAATTAACTGAGCCCTTTTTCTTGAGTAATTAGCGCCCATAAAATAAAGTACGTAGCTGGGAACATCGCTAAACTGAAACTGGCCGGCGGGCTCATTGCAAAGCCAAACTAACCAACCGGTACCATTGCTGAAACCAAACTAACCGATCCCTTTTGCATGAGTAATAGAGGCCCATAAAATAAAGCACGCAGCTGGGAATATTACTAAACTGAAACTGAACGGTCGGGTTCATTGCCAAAGCCAAACTAACCAACCGGGATCATGTATGAAACCAAACTAACAGAGCCATTTCGCTTGAGCAATAGACGCCCATAAAATAAAGCCCGGATCATTGCTAAACTGAAACTAACTAACCGGGATCATTGCTGAAACCAAACTAACCGACCCCTTTTGCATAAGTAATAGGGGCCCATAAAATAAAGCACGCAGCTGGGAAAGTTGTTAAACTGAAACTGAACGGCCGGGTTCATTGCCAAAGCCAAACTAACCAACCGGGATCATTGCTGAAACCAAACTTTCCGAGCCATTTCACTTGAGCAATAGGCCCCATAAAATAAAGCACGTAGCTGGGAACATAGCCAAACTGAAACTGAACGACCGGCATCATTGCTAAAACGAAATTAACCGAGCCCTTTTGCTTGAGTAACAGGCGCCCATAAAATAAAGCACGTAGCTGGGAACATTGCTACACTGAAACTGACCGAACGGCCTCATTGCAAAGCCAAACTACCAACCGGTACCATTGCTGAAACCAAACTAACCGAGCCATTTTGCTTTAGCAATAGGCGCCCATAAAATAAAGCACGTAGCCCGGAGCATTGATAAACTGAAAATAAACAACCGGGATCATCGCTGAAACCAAACTAACCGTGCCATTTTGCTTGAATAGTAGGCGCGCATAAAATAAAGCACGTAGCTGGGAACATTGCTAAACTGAAACTGACCAACCGGGCTCATTGCTAAAGCCAAACTAACCAACATGGATCATTGATGAAACCAAACTAACCGAGCCCTTTTGCTTGAGGAATAGGCGCCCATAAAATAAAGCACGTAGCTGGGAACATTGCTACCCTGAAACTGACCGACCGGGATCATTGCTAGAAGGAAACTAACCGAGCCCTTTCGCTTGAGGAATAGGTGCCCAAAAAACCTAGCACGTAGCCCACAGCATTGCTAAAATGAATCTGACCGACCGGGACCATTGTTAAAATGAAACAAACCGACCCAGTTTGCTTGAGGAATAGGCATCCATAGAATAAAGCACCTAGCTGGGAACATTGCTACACTGAAAAGTATCGACCGGACTCATTTCTAAAGCCAAACTAACCAACCGGGATCACTGCTGAAACCAAACTAACCGAGCCCTTTTGCTTGAGTAATAGGCGCCCATAAAATAAAGCACGTAGCTGGGAACATTGCTACACTGAAAATGACCGCCCAGGATCATTGCTAAAAGGAACCTAACCGAGCCCTTTAGCTTGAGGAGTAGGCGCCCAAAAAACCTAGCGCGTAGCCCACAGCATTGCTAAAGTGAAACTGACCGACCGGGATCATTGCTAAAACGAAACTAATAGACCCCTTTTGCTTGAGGAATAGGCACCCATGAAATAAAGCACCTAGCTGGGAACATTGCTACACTGAAAATTATTGACCGGTCTCATTGCTGAAGCCAAACTAACCAACCGCGATCTCTGCTGAAACCAAACTAACCGAGCCCTTTTGCTTGACTAATATGCGTCCATAGAATAAAACACGTAGCTGGGAACATTGCTACACTGAAAATGACCGACCGGGCGCATTGCTAAAGCCAAACTAACCAACCGGGGTCACCGCTGAAACCAAACTAACGGAGCGCTTTTGCTTGAGTAATAGGCGCCCATAAATAAAGCACGTAGCTGGGAACATTGATACACTGAAAATGAACGACCGGGATCACTGCTAAAATGAAGTAACCGAGCCCTTTCGCTTGAGTAATAGGTGCCCATAAAATAAAGAACGTAGCAGGGAACATTGCTACTCTGAAACTGACCGACCGTGATAATTGCTAAAACGAAACTAACCGAGCCCTTTCGCTTCAGTAATAGGCGCCCGTAAAATAAAGCACGTATCTGGGAACATTGCTACTCTGAAAATGACCGACCGGGCTCATTGCTAAAGCCAAACTAACCAACCGGGATCACTGCTGAAACCAAACTAACCAAGCCCTTTTGCGTGAGTAACAGGCGCCCATATAATAAAGCACATAGCTGGGAACATTGCTACACTGAACGTGACCGACCGGGATCATTGCTAAAACGAAACTAACCGAGCCTTTCGCTTGAATAATAGGTGTCCGTAAAATAAAGCACGTAGCAAGGAACATTGCTACACTGAAACTGACCGACCGGGATCATTGCTAAAACGAAATTAACCGAGGCCTTTCGCTTGAGGAATAGGCTCGTAAAATAAAGCACGTAGCTGGGAACATTGCTACACTGAAAATGACCAACCGGGCTCATTGCTAAAGCCAAACTATCCAACCGGGATCACTGCTTAAACCAAACTAACCAAGCCCTTTTGCTTGAGTAACAGGCACCCATATAATAAAGCACATAGCTGGGAACATTGCTACACTGAACGTGACCGACCGTGATCATTGCTAAAACGAAACTAACCGGACCTTTCGCTTGAATAATAGGCGTCCATAAAATAAAGCACGTAGCTGGGAACATTGCTACACTGAAAATTGCCGACCGGGCTCATTTCTAAAGCTAAACTTACCAACCGGTATCCCTGCTGAAACCAAACTAGCAGAGACCTTTTGCTTGAGTAATAGGCGCCCATAAAGTAGAGCACGTAGATGGGAAAATTGCTGACCGACCGGGCTCATTGCTAACGCCAAACTAACCAACCGGGATCACTGCTGAAACCAAACTAACCGAGCCCTATTGCTTGAATAATATGCGCCCATAAAATAAAGCACGTAGCTGGAAACATTGCTACACTGAAACTGACCGACCGGGATCATTGCTAAAACGAAATTAACCGAGGCCTTTCGCTTGAGGAATAGGCTCGTAAAATAAAGCACGTAGCTGGGAACATTGCTACACTGAAAATGACCAACCGGGCTCATTGCTAAAGCCAAGCTATCCAACCGGGATCACTGCTGAAACCAAACTAACCAAGCCCTTTTGCGTGAGTAACAGGCGCCCATATAATAAAGCACATAGCTGGGAACATTGCTACACTGAACGTGACCGACCGGGATCATTGCTAAAACGAAACTAACCGAGCCTTTCGCTTGAATAATAGGTGTCCGTAAAATAAAGCACGTAGCAAGGAACATTGCTACACTGAAACTGACCGACCGGGATCATTGCTAAAACGAAATTAACCGAGGCCTTTCGCTTGAGGAATAGGCTTGTAAAATAAAGCACGTAGCTGGGAACATTGCTACACTGAAAATGACCAACCGGGCTCATTGCTAAAGCCAAGCTATTCAACCGGGATCACTGCTTAAACCAAACTAACCAAGCCCTTTTGCGTGAGTAACAGGCGCCCATATAATAAAGCACATAGCTGGGAACATTGCTACACTGAACGTGACCGACCGTGATCATTGCTAAAACGAAACTTACCGAGCCTTTCGCTTGAATAATAGGTGTCCGTAAAATGAAGCACGTAACAAGGAACATTGCTACACTGAAACTGACCGACCGGGATCATTGCTAAAACGAAACTAACCGAGCCTTTCGCTTGAATAATAGGCGTCCATAAAATAAAGCACGTAGCTGGGAACATTGCTACACTGAAAATGGCCGGCCGGGCTCATTTCTAAAGCTAAACTAGCCAACCGGGATCACTGCTGAAAACAAAATAACCGAGCCCTATTGCTTGAAAAGTATGCGCCCATAAAATAAAGCACGTAGCTGGAAACATTGCTACACTGAAAATGACCGACCGGGCGCATTGCTAAAGCCAAACTAACCAACCGGGGTCACCGCTGAAACCAAACTAACGGGGCACTTTTGCTTGTGTAATGGGCGCCCATAAATAAAGCACGTTGTTGTTGTTGTTGTAGCAATGCTCGCCCCATCTAATAGCCGCGACCGATCACAAATTGTCATCAATATCCTCTAACGGGAGTCCAAGAAAACTTGCCGTTTCAACAGGGGTGGACCATAAGGAAAGGGGTGTTAGAGGCGTTGGTTCCACATTACAATTAAAGAGATGGTTGGTGTCATGTGGGGACACATTGCAAGCGAGGCATACATTTTGTATGTCGGGGTTGATTCTGGATAGGTAAGAGTTTAACCTTTTACCGTATCCAGAACGAAGTTGAGCAAGGGCGTTCCCTGGGAGTATGCGTTACTCTTCTGCGAGTTCTGAATATTTTTCTTCAAGTACTGGATTCACCGGGCAATTCCCGACATAAAGGTCCGACGCCTGTCTATGGAGTTCACCAAGGACCTGCTTGTGTTTTTTCGCTTCATACGGCTGGGTTCTCAGGTGCCGTATTTCCTCAAAATGCTCACGGAGATGACTCCTTAGGCCCCTAGGCGGTGCTGGTTCGTCAATCAGATGTCTGTTGGGATGCCCAGGTTTCTGGGTATTCAACAGAAACTGTTTGGTCAGCATCTCATTTCTCTCCCTGATGGGGAGTATTCTCGCTTCATTATGCAGATGGTGTTCTGGGGACATAAGAAGACAGCCCGTGGCGATTCTGAGAGCAGTATTTTGGCAGGCCTGTAGTTTCTTCCAGTGGGTGGTTTTTAGGCTTGGCGACCATATGTGTGACGCGTAGCATGTAATCGGCTGGCTAATTGCTATGTATGTGGTCAAGAGCGTTTCTTTATCTTTTCCCCAGGTACTGCCAGCAAGGGATTTGAGGATTTTATTACGGCTCTGAATTCTTGGAACAATTGCGGTTGCGTGCGCACCAAAATGTAGATCCTGATCAAACGTCACACCCAAGATTTTGGGGTGTAGGACAGTCTGTAGCGTAGTGCCATCGATGTGGATGTTCAATATGGTCGACATTTGGGGCGTCCATGTTGTAAATAAGGTCGCGGAAGATTTAGTCGGTGACAATGCCAGGTTTCGCGAGGTGAAAAAACTGGAGAGATCAGGGAGATAGCCGTTTATTTTATTGCATAGCTCATCGATCTCTGGGCCTGGGCCTGTGGCCATTATTGTGCAGTCATCGGCGTAGGAAACGATTGTGACCCTTCCGGTGGTGAAGGTAGCTTAGATATGTAGAAATTAAACAAAAGCGGGGATAGGACACCACCCTGTGGCACCCCTTGTTTAATTCTCCTTTGTTTTGATGTTTCGTTTCTGAATTGCACCGATGCCTGCCGGCCACCCAGATAATTTGCGGTCCACCTTTTAAGACATGGGGGAAGGGTAGACCCTTCCAGGTCTTGCAGTAACGAGCCATGGTTGACCGTATCAAAAGCTTTTGATAGGTCTAACGCTACGAGTACTGTTCTATGGTGGGGATATTGATTCAAACCGCAATTTATCTGGGTGCTAATGACATTTAGCGCGGAGGTAGTGCTATGGAGTTTTCTGAAGCCATGCTGATGAGGGGCTAGCTGCAAATGTGCTTGGAAATAAGGGAGCAAAATGGTTTCAAGCGTCTTTGCCACTGGCGATAGGAGAGATATCGGACGATATGACTCACCTACGTTAGCTGGTTTCCCAGGCTTTAGTAGCGGGACCACCTTGGCCATTTTCCATTTCTCGGGTATGACAAAGGTGGAAAGAGACAGGTTGAAGACATGCGCTAAATATTTGAAACCCTCTTTCCCTAGGTTTTTAAGCATCGGCATGGCTATGCCGTCTGGGCCCACTGCTTTGGATGGTTTAGCGCGACCAATGGCGTCCTCAACCTCTCTAGCGGTGATGGTAATTGGTGACGCTCTGAGTTTGTGTTTATGTGCAAATGTGCACATCTTTGTCGACCGTAGGATGCATTATATATTGTCGGCAGAAAGCGCTCGCGCATTTTTTCGGATTCGACAGCACCTTATCGCCAAAGGCGATGGAAACTTTGTCTTTGTGCTTAGTCGGATTCGATAGGGACTTTACCGTTTAGTCTCTTGAATCGCAGCAATGCGGATGTTGTGCCGCTTCATGAAATCGACTATCTCCGTAATCTTCCCAATTAGTCCATTACAGTTGAACTGCAGAATTCTGAAGTGCATGAGGGGTGACGCCGCCACTCTAGGGGTAAGTGGCGGGTGACTACGCCTAGGTTGTGGAAGGCCAGGACGCAATTGCTGTTGTGGCCTTGGGACTGGGCGCCCTTGGGCAAGCATTGGGGTACCCGGATGATTTGGGTTTGCGACCTGGCAACATGGCGCGATGAAACCCGTCGAGGGGTTGCCGTCGCGGAGACCAGAACATCTAGGAAAGTGGCACCACCCAAGGCAGGAGCTGCATTGAGCGGATGTCGCAAACCTATATATTCTGTGCTGGCAGACGGTGCAAACGGAGGCAGGGACTAAGAGTCTGTTTCCCTGACCTGCACGATTGCTGCCAGAAAAGAGGGGGGGGGGGGGGGGGGAGAAGAAGACGGGGGCAGGGGCTGATGCTCAGCATTGCTACCAGCTCTACTACGAAGGTAGTAGTTATGAGTGGTATCAGCTGTTTGAGTTGTTGGCGCCGTGGGGCGCGAGCAGCAGCGGGTACTTGTTGTGGCTTGCTGAGCAGCGAAGCTGCTGGAAGGTAGTGGGGATACGCTTAGGCGTAGACTACGGGACGCCCTTGGGCGTGAGCAGCAAGGAGCCACAAAAGATTTATAAAAGTTACGTGGACGTCGGGTTTTGAGATCAAGCCCAGAACAACCTGTCCGATGCAACCATCCCTTGCACGAGACACACTGAACAGAGTATGACCGTCCTAAAAAGATTCTTTTCTGGCAAATGCAGCAAAACCATTTCTCAGGACCTGGGTCAGGAGACGGACCCGGATTGGGTTCGATACCTTCCCGGAGTAAGAGAATATGTAGCAGTCCTGCTACAAGGAGCTGCTGGGAGGATGACAATTTGTGGGAGGGACGAAACAAATTAAATTGGGTCACACTGAAATGACAGTCCTTGGTCGGGAAAAATCCCGAGTCGCTCCGGTACATAGAACCGACTGCCTTGGGAAGCGTAGCTGGGAACATTGCTACACTGAAAATGAACGACCGGGATCACTGCTAAAATGAAGTAACCGAACCCTTTCGCTTGAGTAATAGGTGCCCATAAAATAAAGAACGTAGCAGGGAACATTGCTACTCTGAAACTGACCGACCGTGATCATTGCTAAAACGAAACTATTCGAGCCCTTTTGCTTGAATAATATGCGCCCATAAAATAAAGCACGTAGCTGGAAACATTGCTACACTGAAAATGACCGACCGTGATCATTGCTAAAACGAAACTAACCGAGCCCTTTCGCTTGAGTAATAGGCGCCCATAAAATAAAGCACGTAGCTGGGAACATTGCTACACTGAAACCGACCGACCGGGCTCATTGCGAAAGCCAAACAAACCAACCGGGATCATTGCTGAAACCAAACTAACAAAGCCCCTTTGCTTGAGGAATAGGCGCCCATAAATAAAGCACGTAGCTGGGAACATTGTTACACTGAAAATGAACGACCGGGATCACTGCTAAAATGAAGTAACCGAGCCCTTTCGCTTGAGTAATAGGTGCCCATAAAATAAAGAACGTAGCAGGGAACATTGCTACTCTGAAACTGACCGACCGTGATCATTGCTAAAACGAAACTATTCGAACCCTTTAGCTTGAATAATATGCGCCCATAAAATAAAGCACGTAGCTGGAAACATTGCTACACTGAAAATGACCGACCGTGATCACTGCTAAAACCAAACAAACCGAGTCCTTTGGCTTGAGGAATAGGCGCCTATAAAATAAAGCACGTAGATGGGAACATTTTTGCACTGACCCCTACCGAAGGGGCTCATTGTGAAAGCCAAACTAACCAACAGGTGTCATTGCTAAAACCAAACTAACCGAGCTCTTTTGCTTAGGTAATAGGCCCCATAAAATAAAGTGCACTGAAACTGACCGACCGGGCTCATTGCGAAAGCCAAACTAAACAACCGGGATAATTGCAGAAACCAAATTAACAGAGCCCATTTGCTTTAGTAGCAGGCGCTCATTAAATAAAACACATAGCTGGGAACATTGCTACACTGAAAGTGAGTGATCGGGATCATTGCTAAAGCCAAACTAACCAGCCGCGATCATTGCTGAAACCAAACTAACCGAGCCCTCTTGCTTGAGTAGTAGGCGCTCATAAAATAAAGCACATGGCTGGGAACATTGCTACACTGAAAGTGACTGAGCGGGATCATTGCTAAAGCCAAACTAACCAATCGGGTTCACTGCTGAAACCAAACTAACCGAGCCCTTTTGCTTGAGGAATAGGCGCCCATAATATAAAGCAAGTAGCTGGGAGCATTGCTAAACTGAAACTGACCGACCGAGCTCATTGCTAAAGCCAAACTAACCAGCCGCGATCATTGCTGAAACCAAACTAACCGAGCCCTCTTGCTTGAGAATTAGGTGCTCATAAAATAAAACACATAGCTGGGAACATTGCTACACTGCAAGTGACTGATCGGGATCATTGCTAAAGCCAAACTAACCAAACGGGTTCACTGCTGAAAACAAACTAACCGAGCCATTTTGCTTGAGTAATAGGCGCCCATAAAATAAAGCACGTAGCTGGGAACATTGCTACACTGAAAATTACTGATCGGGATCGTTGCTAAAACGAAATTAACCGAGCCCTTTGGCTTGAGCATTAGGTGCCCATAAAATAAAGCACGTAGCAGGGAATATTGCTACACTGAAACTGACCGACCGGGCTCATTGCTAAAGCCAAACTAACCAACCAGTGTCATTGCTGAAACCAAACCAACCGGACCATTTTGCTTGAGAAATAGGCACCCATAAAATAAAGCACGTTGTTGGGAACATTGCCAAACTGAAACTGAACGACCGGAATCATTGCTAAAACGAAATTAACCGAGCCCTTTGGCTTGAGTAATAGGTGCCCATAAAATAAAGCACGTAGCAGGGAATATTGCTACGCTGAAACTGACCGACCGGGCTCATTGCTAAAGCCAAACTAACCAACCAGTATCATTGCTGAAACCAAACTAACCGAACCATTTTGCTTGAGTAATATGCACCCATAAAATAAAGCACGTAGCTGGCAACATTGCTACACTGAAACTGACCGACCGGGCTCATTGCGAAAGCCAAACTAACCAACCGGGATCTTTGCTGAAACCAAACTAACCGAGCCCATTTGCTTGAGGAATAGGCGCCCATAAAATAAAGCAAGTAGCTGGGAACATTGCTAAACTGGAACTGACCGACCGGGCTCATTGCTAAAGTCAAAAAACAACAGGCGTCATTGCTAAAACCAAACTAACCGAGCCCTTTTGCTTGTGGAATAGACGCCCATAAAATAAAGCACGTAGCTGGGAAAAGTGCTACACTGAAACCGACCGACCGGCCCATTGCGAAAGACAAACTAACCAACCGGGATCTTTGCTGAAACCAAACTAACCGAGTCGCTTTGCTTGGGGAATAGGGTTAGGTTAGGTTAGGGTTGCTGCCCGAGGGTACACTTAGGCCAGTAGTATTAGGTCCGTTGTGATACCACGAAAAACACCCTTACCTGTCCTCTTCGAACCATTTTGAGGACCTGATGAAAGCTACTGGGTCCTTGACGTCATGCTCCACAAGCTGGCTCAGATTATCAAGAAATGGAGCTCCTAGAAAGCGCTGCCTTGCTCCGGTTAGTGCTGGGCAGTTGCAAATAAGGTGAACCACCGTTTCCTCCTCTTCATCCTCTTTACAACTCCTACATCAACGACGATAAGGCGCTCCTAACCTTTCTGCATGCCTACTGATGAGCCGTTAGGGCCCCCACAAGTGTGGAAATTGTATCCCTTCTTAGGTTGTACACGTGACGGGATCTTTTAGGATACCATTAAGGCCAGGTTTCTTTCGATGTTCGACACCCCGGTGTTGGTAGCCATCTTTCGTCGGCTCGACGGTAGATGTGCTCTTTTAGCATTAGCTTGCATGTGGACAGGGGCATACCTAAGCGTTCTTGTCCAGGGAGGACCTGCCTGGTTTTACCCTGCCTAGCGAGTTCATCTGCAATGCAGTTTTCCTCGATATCCCTATGTCCAGGGACCCATGTGAGGTGTACACGGTTCTGTTGAGCCATCTCTCGAAGGGATCGGCGACAGTTTAGTGCTAGTTCAGGATGGAAAGAGTGTGATCCAAGAGATTTTATGGCAGCTTGGCTGTCGCTGAAGATAAAAATGTCTTTGCCGACATTGTTGTCCCTATCCTAGCTGCGGCTTCCATATTGGCTGAAACTTTTGCCTGGAATACACTGCAGTGGTCGTGTAGTCTGAATGAGGTCAAGGTCCTTTGAGTATACTCCACCTCCAACTCTACCGTTTAGCTTGGAGCTGTCCGTGTATATGGAAATGCTGCTGCTCATAGCAAGGCACTTATCCGCCTCCGTCCAGTCATCCCTGCTGGGTATGTTTATATTAAAGTTGGTTTCCGCAACTGTTGTGGTCGCACAGAGATCCGTCCTAGGAGGAAGAAAACTGTATTTGTTTAGTATACTTGAGTGTCCTGTGGTCTTGTTGTTCCAACACGACAACTCCACTAGACGCAGGGCTGACGTTGCCGCTGCTCGATGACCAGCTAGATCCAATGGAAGGATGTCAAGAATGGCCTGAAGAGCTTCGCTAGGCGTTGTGCTTAGAGCCCCGCTTATGCTGGATCTGTGGACTTTACCAAACAATTTTATGTTTGACGCCTTGCTCAAGGCTGGCCACCATACGACTACCCCATACAGCAGTAAGGGTCTGATAATCGCGGTATAAATCCATCTGCATATGTTGGGGGTGAATCCCCATTTTTTGCCAATGGCTCTTTTACACGTATATAATGCAATGTGCGCTTTCTTTTGTCGCTGAATAACTTTGTCCTTCCAGTTCAGCTTTTTGTCTAAAACTACGCCTAGAAATTTGGCTTTATCTGCCAGGTTTAGACGGTATTGGTATATAAGACAAGCTCAACTTTATCGAAATTGACGCTGAGTCCACATCGGGCAGCCCGCAGGGAAACTTCTCGCAATGTTACCTGCGTCAAGTCGCATAAAGTTTGAGGGAACTTGCCTCTGTAGACGATCGCGACGTCATCAGCATATGCCACAACCTTCCCGCTCCCGCAACTAGTATCTCTTAATATTGAGTTTACCGTTAGGTTCCATAGTAGAGGGGAAAGGACACCACACTGGGGCGTGGCTCTTGCGACAAATCGTGTTATATCAACCTTCCCCAGTGAGGAAAGAACTTTCCTTTCCCTGAGTATTTGATCAATCAGTCCCACTAGGGGTCTATTTACGTCCAGACCAGTCAAAGCATTGTTAACGGCGTCTATATTTATATTGTTGAATGCTCCTTAAATGTCTAGGAAGGCCACAAGACAATAATCCTTTTCGAACAAGGATGTTTCTATAGTAAAGACTAGGCTGTGTAGCGCAGTCTCCGCAGATTTACCTTTAATGTCCGCGTGTTGATAGCCAGAAATAAAGTTCCTATAAATGTTTGTAGTGAGAAAATCGCTAACTATTCTCTCTAGGGTCTTGAGTACGAGGGATGAAAGACTGGTAGGTCCGTAGTGAGAGGCTTTGTCTGCCTTAGGAATTAATATGACCGTGGCGCTCCTCCATGCACACGGAATATAGTACAGAGCCAAACAAGCATTATATATGTGCCGCAGCCAGTTGGCTGATAACTCCAAAGAGTAGATAAGTTGAGCGGGAACAATCCCGTCTGGCCCCGCAGCTTTAAAAGGTTTAAAACTTTTAACTGCCCACCTCACCCTTTCCTCAATGATGGGTATATTCACAGCTTGGTTTGCTGCAGGTACTTCCGGTGCGTTGGTCATATTTCCCGGGAAATGTGTGTCCAGGAGCAGCTCTAGGGTTTCGCCTTCTGTGCTGGTCCAGGTACCATTCGGTCTCTGCAGAAAGCTAATAGCCGTTTGCGTCTTAGAAAGCACGCCCCGTAGCCTTGATGTGTCAACGACACTTTCGACCCCAGTGCAGAAATTTCTCCATGAAGTTCTCTTCGCTTGTCTCAGGACTTTTTTGTAGGTCCTTAGTTTGTCCTTGTATTCTAGCCATTGTGACCCGTTATCAAGGAATTTGGCTTTGTTAAACTGTTCTCTACAGGATTTACGAAGTAGGTCTAGATCATGGGACCACCAGTGAGGTTTTCGTTTACCGCGTGGATTTGGCATTGGACAAGCCTGTTCTAGGGCATTTGAGAATGCCCATGTGAAGGTTTCTACCAGACTCTCTAGCTCCTCCGTTGATGAGGGGCTTTGTGGGGGCAGTGCTGGTAGTTCTCTTGCTAACAGCTCATTATGTAGTTCCCAGTTTGTATTACGTGGGTTACGTCTCGCAATGGGCAGATCTACGAAGATTCTAACATTACTTCAATATACGGGTGGTCTGAAAAGGAATATTCCTCAAGAACACGCAATTTTTTAACCCACCCAAAAATGCTTTCGCTACAAATTGTGAGGTCAATAACCTCTTTACGGTTTTTAGTAATAAAAGTTGGTTCATTACCTACATTGTAAACTACCAGGTAAGTCGATAAAAGGTACTCAAAAAGTTACTCTCCACGAGTGTTTATGTCGGAACTGCCCACTGAACGTGGTCTGTCCCGATTAGCAGATGGCCTTTGCTTGAGTCGGCCACCAGATCCTTTACCGTATTTTGCGGAGGAGGTTCCTCTGCGTCGTACGGCATGTAAATGGAGAATAGCGCTAATTGGGTGCATCCACTGCCAACCGGGATAATTGCTGAAACCAAACTAACTGAGCCCTTTTGCTTGAGGAATAGGCGCCCATAAAATAAAGCAAGTAGCTGGGAACATTGTTAACATGAAACTGACCGACCGGGCCCATTGGTAAAGCCAAACTAACCAACCGGGATCATTGCTGAAACCAAACTAGCCTAGCCCTTTTTCTTGAGTAATAGGCGCCCATAAAATAAAGCACGTAGTTGGTAACATTGCTACACTGAAACTGGCCGACCTGGCTCATTGTTAAGTCCAAACTAACCAACAGGGATCATTGCTGAAACAAAACTAACCGCGCCCTTTTGCTTGAGTAATAGGCGCACATAAAATAAAATACGTAGCAGGGAACATTTCTAACTGAAACTGACCGACCGGGTTCATTGCGAAAGCCAAACTAACGAATCGGTATCATTGCTGAAACTAAATTAACTAGCCCTTTTGCTTGGGCAATAGGCGTCCATAAAATAAAGCACGTAACACGGAGCATTGCTAAATTGAAACTAACCAACCGGGATCATTGCCGAAACCAAACTAACCGAGCCCTTTTTCTTGAGTAATAGGCGCCTATAAAATATAACACGTAGTTGGTAACATGGCTACACTGAAACTGGCCGACCTGGCTCATTGCTAAATCCAAATTAATCAACAGGGATAATTGCTGAAACCAAAATAACCGAGCCCTTTTGATTGAGTAATAGGCGCCCATAAAATAAAGCACGTAGCTGGGAACATTGCTAAACTGAAACCGACCGACCGGACTCATTGCGAAAGCCAAACTAACCAACAGGTATCACTGCTAAATCCAAACTAACCGAGCCCTTTTGCTTAGCATAGGCGCCCATAAAATAAAACACGTAGGCAGGAGCATTGCTAAACTGAAACTAACCAACCGGGATCATTGTTAAAATGAAACTAACCGAGCCCTTTTGTTTGAGCAGTAGACGCCCATAAAATAGAGTACTTAGATGGGAAGATTCTAAAGCCAAACTAACCAACCAGATCATTGCTGACACCAAACTAACCGAGCCCTTTTGATTGAGTAATGGGCGCCCATAAAATTAAGCACGCAGCTAGGAACATTGCTAAACTGATACTGACCGACCGGGCTCATTGCTAAAGCCAAAATAACCAACCGGGATCATTGCTGAAACAAACTAACCGAGCCCTCTCTCTGGAGTAATAGGCGCCCATAAAATAAAGCGCTTAACTGGGAACATTGCTAAACTGAAACTGACCGACCGGGCTCATTACTAAAGCCAAACTAGCCAACCGGGATCATTGCTGAAACCAAACTAACCGAGCCCTTTTGCTTGAGTAATAGACGCACATAAAATAAAACACTTAGCTGGGAAGTTGCTAAAGCCAAACTAACCAACCGGGATCATTGCTGAAACCAAACTAACCGAGCCCTTTCGCTTGAGCAATAGGCGCCCTTAAAATAAAGCACGCAGCTGGGAACATTGTTAAACTGAAACTGAACGGCCGGGTTCATTGCCAAAGCCAAACTAACCAACAGGGATCATTGCTGAAACCAAACTAACCGAGCCATTTTACTTGAGCAATAGGCCCCATAAAATAAAGCACGTAGCTGGGAACATTGCCAAACTGAAACTGAACGACCGGCATCATTGCTAAAACGAAATTAACCGAGCCCTTTTGCTTGAGTAGTAGGCGCCCATAAAATAAAGCACGCAGCTGGGAACATTGTTAAACTGATACTGACCGACCGGGCTCATTGCTAAAGCCAAACTAACCAACAGGGATCATTGCTGAAACCAAACTAACCGAGCCATTTTACTTGAGCAATAGGCCCCATAAAATAAAGCACGTAGCTGGGAACATTGCCAAACTGAAACTGAACGACCGGCATCATTGCTAAAACGAAATTAACCGAGCCCTTTTGCTTGAGTAGTAGGCGCCCATAAAATTAAGCACGCAGCTAGGAACATTGCTAAACTGATACTGACCGACCGGGCTCATTGCTAAAGCCAAACTAACCAACCGGGATCATTGCTGAAACAAACTAACCGAGCCCTCTCTCTGGAGTAATAGGCGCCCATAAAATAAAGCGCTTAACTTGGAACATTGCTAAACTGAAACTGACCGACCGGGCTCATTACTAACGCCAAACTAGCCAACCGGGATCATTGCTGAAACCAAACTAACCGAGCCCTTTTGCTTGAGTAATAGACGCACATAAAATAAAACACTTAGCTGGGAAGTTGCTAAAGCCAAACTAACCAACCGGGATCGTTGCTGAAACCAAACTAACCGATCCATTTTACTTGAGCAATAGGCCCCATAAAATAAAGCACGTAGCTGGGAACATTGCCAAACTGAAACTGAACGACCGGCATCATTGCTAAAACGAAATTAACCGAGCCCTTTTGCTTGAGTAGTAGGCGCCCATAAAATAAAGCACGCAGCTGGGAACATTGTTAAACTGAAACTGAACGGCCGGGTTCATTGCCAAAGCCAAACTAACCAACAGGGATCATTGCTGAAACCAAACTAACCGAGCCATTTTACTTGAGCAATAGGCCCCATAAAATAAAGCACGTAGCTGGGAACATTGCCAAACTGAAACTGAACGACCGGCATCATTGCTAAAACGAAATTAACCGAGCCCTTTTGCTTGAGTAGTAGGCGCCCATAAAATAAAGCACGTAGCTGGGAACATTGCTGCACTGAAACTGACCGAACGGGCTCATTGCAAAGCCAAACTACCCAACCGGTACCATTGCTGAAACCAAACTAACCGAGCCATTTTGCTCTAGCAATAGGCGCCCATAAAATAAATCACGTAGCCCGGAGCATTGATAAACTGAAACTAAATAACCGGGATCATCGCTGAAACCAAACTAACCGAGCCATTTTGCTTGAATAGTAGGCGCACATAAAATAAAGCACGTAGCTGGGAACATTGCTAAACTGAAACTGACCGACCGGGCTCATTGCTAAAGCCAAACTAACCAACCTGGATCATTGATGAAACCAAACTAATCGAGCCCTTTTGCTTGAGGAATAGGCGCCCATAAAATAAAGCACGTAGCTGGGAGCCTTGCTACACTGAAAACTACCGACCGGGCTCATTGCTAAAGCCAAACTAACCAACCGGGATCACTGCTGAAACCAAACTAACCGACCCCCTTTGCTTGAGGAATAGGCGCCCAAAAAACATAGCACCTAGCCCACAGCACTGCTAAAGTGAATCTGAGCGACCGGGATCATTGCTTAAACGAAACTAACCGACCCCTTTTGCTTGAGGAGTATGCGCCCATAAAATAAAGCACGTAGCTGGGAACATTGGTGCATTAAAAATTATCGACCGGGCTCATTGCTAAAGCCAAACTAACCAACCGGGATCACTGCTGAAACCAAACTAACCGAGCCTTTTTGCTTGAGTAATATGCGCCCATAGAATAAAGCACGTAGCTGGGAACATTGCTACACTGCAAATGACCGACCGGGCTCATTGCTAAAGCCAAACTAACCAACCGGGCTCACTGATGAAACCAAACTAATCGAGTCCATTTCGCTTGAGTAATAGGTGCCCATAAAATAAAGCACGTAGCAGGGAACATTGGTACACTGAAACTGACCGACCGTGCTCATTGCCAAATCAAAACTTACCAACCAGGATCATTGCTGAAACCAAACTAACCGAGCCCTTTTGCTGGAGTAATAGGCGCTCATAAAATAAGGCACGAAGCTGGGAACATTGCTACACTGAAACTTACCGACCGGGCTCATTGCTAAAGCCAAACTAACCAACCGGGATCATTGCTTAAACCAAACCAACTGAGCCCTCTTGCTTGAGTAATAGGCGCCCATAAAATAGTGCACGTAGCTGGGAACATTACTACACTGAAACTGACCGACCGGACTCATTGCTAAAGCCAAACTAACCAACCGGGATCATTGCTGAAACCAAGCTAACCGAGCCTTTTCGCTTAAGTAATAGGCGCCCATATAAAAAGCACGTAGATTGGAACATTGCTACACTGAAACTGACCTCATTGCTAAAGCCAAACTAACCAACTGGGATCTTTACTGAAACAAACTAACCGAACCCTTTCGCTTGTGTAATACCTATATGACACTACTTTATTTTTGCTTGGGCTCCAAGCTAAAAAAAACTGTCGAAACTTTATCGGAAAGTCAAAGTACCACAACAATTTCCAACAAAAAAAAAGAAAGAAATAATTTGACATGTTTTTGTTTATGTTTTAAGTTTTATTTTTTCATTAACATTTTTACAATTAAAGAAATGCAAAAAGCACGGAAAAGTTATTTCGCGCTCTGATGTGTCACTTATTTCACACGAAAGTTCATTTTAGTTGGCGCTCAAAAAACTAAGCACGTAGCCCGCAGCATTGCTAAATTGAATCTGACCGACCTGGATCATTGCTAAAGACAAATTAACCGAGCCCTTTTGCTTGAGTAGCAGGTGCTCATAAAATGAAGCACGTAGCAGGGAACAATACTACACTGAAACTAACCGACCAGCCTCATTGCTAAAGACAAACTAACCAACCGGGATCTTTGCTGAAACAAAACTAACCGAGCCCTTTTGCTTGAGTATTGGGCGCCCACAAAATAAAGCACGTAGGTGGGAACAATGTTACACTGAAAATGACCGACCGGGCTCATTGCTAAAGCCAAACTTACCAACCGGGATCACTGCTGAAACCAAACTAACGGAGCCCTTTTGCTTGAGTAATAGGCGCCCATAAAATAAAGCAAATAGCTGGGAACATTGCTACACCAAAACTGACCGACCGTGGTCATTGCTAAAACCAAACTAACCGAGCCCTTTCGCTTGAGTAACAGGTGCCCATAAAATAAAGCACGTAGCTGGGAATATTACTACACTGTAATTGAACGACCAGGATCATTGCCAAACGAAACTAACCGGGGGCGCCGTTTTGCTTGAGGAATAGGCGCCCATAAAATTAAACACGTAGCTGGGAACATTGCTACACTGAAACTGACCGACCAGGCTCATCGCTAAAGCCAAACTAGCCAACCGAGATCATGGCTGAAACCAAACTAACAGAGCCATTTTGCTTGAGCAATAGACGCCCATAAAATAAAGCATGTAGCTGGGAACATTGCCAAACTGAAACTTAACGACCGGGATCATTGCTAAAACGAAATTAACCGAGCCCTTTTTCTTGAGTAATTAGCGCCAAAAAAAAAAAAAACGTAGCTGGGAACATCGCTACACTGAAACTGGCCGGCGGGCTCATTGCAAAGCCAAACTAACCAACCGGTACCATTGCTGAAACCAAACTAACTGATCCCTTTTGCATGAGTAATAGAGGCCCATAAAATAAAGCACGCAGCTGGGAACATTACTAAACTGAAACTGAACGGTCGGGTTCATTGCCAAAGCCAAACTAACCAACCGGGGTCATGGCTGAAACCAAACTAACAGAGCCATTTTGCTTGAGCAATAGACGCCCATAAAATAAAGCCCCAATCATTGCTAAACTGAAACTAACTAACCGGGATCATTGCTGAAACCAAACTAACCGAGCCCTTTTGCTTGAGTAATAGACGCACATAAAATAAAACACTTAGCTGGGAAGTTGCTAAAGCCAAACTAACCAACCGGGATCATTGCTGAAACCAAACTAACCGAGCCCTTTTGCTTGAGTAATGGGCGCCCATAAAATTAAGCACGCAGCTAGGAACATTGCTAAACTGATACTGACCGACCGGGCTCATTGCTAAAGCCAAACTAACCAACCGGGATCATTGCTGAAACAAACTAACCGAGCCCTCTCTCTGGAGTAATAGGCGCCCATAAAATAAAGCGCTTAACTGGGAACATTGCTAAACTGAAACTGACCGACCGGGCTCATTACTAAAGCCAAACTAGCCAACCGGGATCATTGCTGAAACCAAACTAACCGAGCCCTTTTGCTTGAGTAATAGACGCACATAAAATAAAACACTTAGCTGGGAAGTTGCTAAAGCCAAACTAACCAACCGGGATCATTGCTGAAACCAAACTAACCGAGCCCTTTCGCTTGAGCAATAGGCGCCCATAAAATAAAGTACGCAGCTGGGAACATTGTTAAACTGAAACTGAACGGCCGGGTTCATTGCCAAAGCCAAACTAACCAACAGGAATCATTGCTGAAACCAAACTAACCGAGCCATTTTACTTGAGCAATAGGCCCCATAAAATAAAGCACGTAGCTGGGAACATTGCCAAACTGAAACTGAACGACCGGCATCATTGCTAAAACGAAATTAACCGAGCCCTTTTGCTTGAGTAGTAGGCGCCCATAAAATAAAGCACGCAGCTGGGAACATTGTTAAACTGATACTGACCGACCGGGCTCATTGCTAAAGCCAAACTAACCAACAGGGATCATTGCTGAAACCAAACTAACCGAGCCATTTTACTTGAGCAATAGGCCCCATAAAATAAAGCACGTAGCTGGGAACATTGCCAAACTGAAACTGAACGACCGGCATCATTGCTAAAACGAAATTAACCGAGCCCTTTTGCTTGAGTAGTAGGCGCCCATAAAATTAAGCACGCAGCTAGGAACATTGCTAAACTGATACTGACCGACCGGGCTCATTGCTAAAGCCAAACTAACCAACCGGGATCATTGCTGAAACAAACTAACCGAGCCCTCTCTCTGGAGTAATAGGCGCCCATAAAATAAAGCGCTTAACTTGGAACATTGCTAAACTGAAACTGAACGGCCGGGTTCATTGCCAAAGCCAAACTAACCAACAGGGATCATTGCTGAAACCAAACTAACCGAGCCATTTTACTTGAGCAATAGGCCCCATAAAATAAAGCACGTAGCTAGGAACATTGCCAAACTGAAACTGAACGACCGGCATCATTGCTAAAACGAAATTAACCGAGCCCTTTTGCTTGAGTAGTAGGCGCCCATAAAATAAAGCACGTAGCTGGGAACATTGCTGCACTGAAACTGACCGAACGGGCTCATTGCAAAGCCAAACTACCCAACCGGTACCATTGCTGAAACCAAACTAACCGAGCCATTTTGCTCTAGCAATAGGCGCCCATAAAATAAATCACGTAGCCCGGAGCATTGATAAACTGAAACTAAATAACCGGGATCATCGCTGAAACCAAACTAACCGAGCCATTTTGCTTGAATAGTAGGCGCACATAAAATAAAGCACGTAGTTGGGAACATTGCTAAACTGAAACTGACCGACCGGGCTCATTGCTAAAGCCAAACTAACCAACCTGGATCATTGATGAAACCAAACTAATCGAGCCCTTTTGCTTGAGGAATAGGCGCCCATAAAATAAAGCACGTAGCTGGAAGCCTTGCTACACTGAAAACTACCGACCGGGCTCATTGCTAAAGCCAAACTAACCAACCGGGATCACTGCTGAAACCAAACTAACCGACCCCCTTTGCTTGAGGAATAGGCGCCCAAAAAACATAGCACCTAGCCCACAGCACTGCTAAAGTGAATCTGAGCGACCGGGATCATTGCTTAAACGAAACTAACCGACCCCTTTTGCTTGAGGAGTATGCGCCCATAAAATAAAGCACGTAGCTGGGAACATTGGTGCATTAAAAATTATCGACCGGGCTCATTGCTAAAGCCAAACTAACCAACCGGGATCACTGCTGAAACCAAACTAACCGAGCCTTTTTGCTTGAGTAATATGCGCCCATAGAATAAAGCACGTAGCTGGGAACATTGCTACACTGCAAATGACCGACCGGGCTCATTGCTAAAGCCAAACTAACCAACCGGGCTCACTGATGAAACCAAACTAATCGAGCCCATTTCGCTTGAGTAATAGGTGCCCATAAAATAAAGCACGTAGCAGGGAACATTGGTACACTGAAACTGACCGACCGTGCTCATTGCCAAATCAAAACTTACCAACCAGGATCATTGCTGAAACCAAACTAACCGAGCCCTTTTGCTGGAGTAATAGGCGCTCATAAAATAAGGCACGAAGCTGGGAACATTGCTACACTGAAACTTACCGACCGGGCTCATTGCTAAAGCCAAACTAACCAACCGGGATCATTGCTTAAACCAAACCAACTGAGCCCTCTTGCTTGAGTAATAGGCGCCCATAAAATAGTGCACGTAGCTGGGAACATTACTACACTGAAACTGACCGACCGGACTCATTGCTAAAGCCAAACTAACCAACCGGGATCATTGCTGAAACCAAGCTAACCGAGCCTTTTCGCTTAAGTAATAGGCGCCCATATAAAAAGCACGTAGATTGGAACATTGCTACACTGAAACTGACCTCATTGCTAAAGCCAAACTAACCAACTGGGATGATTACTGAAACAAACTAACCGAACCCTTTCGCTTGTGTAATACCTATATGACACTACTTTATTTTTGCTTGGGCTCCAAGCTAAAAAAAACTGTCGAAACTTTATCGGAAAGTCAAAGTACCACAACAATTTCCAACAAAAAAAAAAGAAAGAAATAATTTGACATGTTTTTGTTTATGTTTTAAGTTTTATTTTTTCATTAACATTTTTACAATTAAAGAAATGCAAAAAGCACGGAAAAGTTATTTCGCGCTCTGATGTGTCACTTATTTCACACGAAAGTTCATTTTAGTTGGCGCTCAAAAAACTAAGCACGTAGCCCGCAGCATTGCTAAATTGAATCTGACCGACCTGGATCATTGCTAAAGACAAATTAACCGAGCCCTTTTGCTTGAGTAGCAGGTGCTCATAAAATGAAGCACGTAGCAGGGAACAATACTACACTGAAACTAACCGACCGGCCTCATTGCTAAAGACAAACTAACCAACCGGGATCTTTGCTGAAACAAAACTAACCGAGCCCTTTTGCTTGAGTATTGGGAGTGGGAACAATGTTACACTGAAAATGACCGACCGGGCTCATTGCTAAAGCCAAACTTACCAACCGGGATCACTGCTGAAACCAAACTAACGGAGCCCTTTTGCTTGAGTAATAGGCGCCCATAAAATAAAGCAAATAGCTGGGAACATTGCTACACCAAAACTGACCGACTGTGGTCATTGCTAAAACCAAACTAACCGAGCCCTTTCGCTTGAGTAACAGGTGCCCATAAAATAAAGCACGTAGCTGGGAATATTACTACACTGTAATTGAACGACCAGGATCATTGCCAAACGAAACTAACCGGGGGCGCCGTTTTGCTTGAGGAATAGGCGCCCATAAAATTAAACACGTAGGTGGGAACATTGCTACACTGAAACTGACCGACCAGGCTCATCGCTAAAGCCAAACTAGCCAACCGAGATCATGGCTGAAACCAAACTAACAGAGCCATTTTGCTTGAGCAATAGACGCCCATAAAATAAAGCATGTAGCTGGGAACATTGCCAAACTGAAACTTAACGACCGGGATCATTGCTAAAACGAAATTAACCGAGCCCTTTTTCTTGAGTAATTAGCGCCCAAAAAAAAAAAAAACGTAGCTGGGAACATCGCTACACTGAAACTGGCCGGCGGGCTCATTGTAAAGCCAAACTAACCAACCGGTACCATTGCTGAAACCAAACTAACCGATCCCTTTTGCATGAGTAATAGAGGCCCATAAAATAAAGCACGCAGCTGGGAACATTACTAAACTGAAACTGAACGGTCGGGTTCATTGCCAAAGCCAAACTAACCAACCGGGATCATGGCTGAAACCAAACTAACAGAGCCATTTTGCTTGAGCAATAGACGCCCATAAAATAAAGCCCCAATCATTGCTAAACTGAAACTAACTAACCGGGATCATTGCTGAAACCAAACTAACCGACCCCTTTTGCATAAGAATTAGGGGCCCATAAAATAAAGCACGCAGCTGGGAAAGTTGTTAAACTGAAACTGAACGGCCGGGTTCATTGCCAAAGCCAAACTAACCAACCGGGATCATTGCTGAAACCAAACTTTCCGAGCCATTTCACTTGAGCAATAGGCCCCATAAAATAAGGCACGTAGCTGGGAACATAGCCAAACTGAAACTGAACGACCGGCATCATTTCTAAAACGAAATTAACCGAGCCCTTTTGCTTGAGTAACAGGCGCCCATAAAATAAAGCACGTAGCTGGGAACATTGCTACACTGAAACTGACCGAACGGCCTCATTGCAAATCCAAACTACCAACCGGTACCATTGCTGAAACCAAACTAACCGAGCCATTTTGCTTTAGCAATAGGCGCCCATAAAATAAAGCACGTAGCCCGGAGCATTGATATACTGAAAATAAACAACCGGGATCATCGCTGAAACCAAACTAACCGAGCCATTTTGCTTGAATAGTAGGCGCACATAAAATAAAGCACGTAGCTGGGAACATTGCTAAACTGAAACTGACCAACCGGGCTCATTGCTAAAGCCAAACTAACCAACCTGGATCATTGATGAAACCAAACTAACCGAGCCCTTTTGCTTGAGGAATAGGCGCCCATAAAATAAAGCACGTAGCTGGGAACATTGCTACCCTGAAACTGACCGACCGGGATCATTGCTAGAAGGAAACTAACCGAGCCCTTTCGCTTGAGGAATAGGTGCCCAAAAAACCTAGCACGTAGCCCACAGCATTGCTAAAATGAATCTGACCTACCGGGATCATTGTTAAAATGAAACAAACCGACCCCGTTTGCTTGAGGAATAGGCGTCCATAGAATAAAGCACCTAGCTGGGAACATTGCTACACTGAAAAGTATCGACCGGACTCATTGCTAAAGCCAAACTAACCAACCGGGATCACTGCTGAAACCAAACTAACCGAGCCCTTTTGCTTGAGTAATAGGCGCCCATAAAATAAAGCACGTAGCTGGGAACATTGCTACACTGAAAATGACCGCCCAGGATCATTGCTAAAAGGAACCTAACCGAGCCCTTTAGCTTGAGGAGTAGGCGCCCAAAAAACCTAGCGCGTAGCCCACAGCATTGCTAAAGTGAAACTGACCGACCGGGATCATTGCTAAAACGAAACTAATAGACCCCTTTTGCTTGAGGAATAGGCACCCATGAAATAAAGCACCTAGCTGGGAACATTGCTACACTGAAAATTATTGACCGGTCTCATTGCTGAAGCCAAACTAACCAACCGCGATCTCTGCTGAAACCAAACTAACCGAGCCCTTTTGCTTGAGTAATATGCGTCCATAAAATAAAACACGTAGCTGGGAACATTGCTACACTGAAAATGACCGACCGGGCGCATTGCTAAAGCCAAACTAACCAACCGGGGTCACCGCTGAAACCAAACTAACCAAGCCCTTTTGCGTGAGTAACAGGCGCCCATATAATAAAACACATAGCTGGGAACATTGCTACACTGAACGTGACCGACCGGGATCATTGCTAAAACGAAACTAACCGAGCCTTTCGCTTGAATAATAGGTGTCCTTAAAATAAAGCACGTAGCAAGGAACATTGCTACACTGAAACTGACCGACCGGGATCATTGCTAAAACGAAATTAACCGAGGCCTTTCGCTTGAGGAATAGGCTCGTAAAATAAAGCACGTAGCTGGGAACATTGCTACACTGAAAATTATTGACCGGTCTCATTGCTAAAGCCAAACTAACCAACCGGGATCACTGCTGAATCCAAACTAACCAAGCCCTTTTGCGTGAGTAACAGGCGCCCATATAATAAAGCACATAGCTGGGAACATTGCTACACTGAACGTGACCGACCGGGATCATTGCTAAAACGAAACTAACCGAGCCTTTCGCTTGAATAATAGGTGTCCGTAAAATAAAGCACGTAGCAAGGAACATTGCTACACTGAAACTGACCGACCGGGATCATTGCTAAAACGAAATTAACCGAGGCCTTTCGCTTGAGGAATAGGTTCGTAAAATAAAGCACGTAACTGGGAACATTGCTACATTGAAAATGACCAACCGGGCTCATTGCTAAAGCCAAACTATCCAACCGGGATCACTGCTTAAACCAAACTAACCAAGCCCTTTTGCTTCAGTAACAGGCACCCATATAATAAAGCACATAGCTGGGAACATTGCTACACTGAACGTGACCGACCGTGATCATTGCTAAAACGAAACTAACCGGACCTTTCGCTTGAATAATAGGCGTCCATAAAATAAAGCACGTAGCTGGGAACATTGCTACACTGAAAATGGCCGACCGGGCTCATTTCTAAAGCTAAACTTACCAACCGGTATCCCTGCTGAAACCAAACTAGCAGAGACCTTTTGCTTGAGTAATAGGCGCCCATAAAGTAGAGCACGTAGATGGGAAAATTGCTGACCGACCGGGCTCATTGCTAACTCCAAACTAACCAACCGGGATCACTGCTGAAACCAAACTAACCGAGCCCTATTGCTTGAATAATATGCGCCCATAAAATAAAGCACGTAGCTGGAAACATTGCTACACTGAAACTGACCGACCGGGATCATTGCTAAAACGAAATTAACCGAGGCCTTTCGCTTGAGGAATAGGCTCGTAAAATAAAGCACGTAGCTGGGAACATTGCTACACTGAAAATGACCAACCGGGCTCATTGCTAAAGCCAAGCTATCCAACCGGGATCACTGCTGAAACCAAACTAACCAAGCCCTTTTGCGTGAGTAACAGGCGCCCATATAATAAAGCACATAGCTGGGAACAATGCTACACTGAACGTGACCGACCGGGATCATTGCTAAAACGAAACTAACCGAGCCTTTCGCTTGAATAATAGGTGTCCGTAAAATAAAGCACGTAGCAAGGAACATTGCTACACTGAAACTGACCGACCGGGATCATTGCTAAAACGAAATTAACCGAGGCCTTTCGCTTGAGGAATAGGCTCGTAAAATAAAGCACGTAGCTGGGAACATTGCTACACTGAAAATGACCAACCGGGCTCATTGCTAAAGCCAAGCTATCCAACCGGGATCACTGCTTAAACCAAACTAACCAAGCGCTTTTGCGTGAGTAACAGGCGCCCATATAATAAAGCACATAGCTGGGAACATTGCTACACTGAACGTGACCGACCGTGATCATTGCTAAAACGAAACTAACCGAGCCTTTCGCTTGAATAATAGGTGTCTGTAAAATAAAGCACGTAACAAGGAACATTGCTACACTGAAACTGACCGACCGGGATCATTGCTAAAACGAAACTAACCGAGCCTTTCGCTTGAATAATAGGCGTCCATAAAATAAAGCACGTGGCTGGGAACATTGCTACACTGAAAATGGCCGACCGGGCTCATTTCTAAAGCTAAACTAGCCAACCGGGATCACTGCTGAAAACAAACTAACCGAGCACTATTGCTTGAAAAGTATGCGCCCATAAAATAAAGCACGTAGCTGGAAACATTGCTACACTGAAAATGACCGACCGGGCGCATTGCTAAAGCCAAACTAACCAACCGGGGTCACCGCTGAAACCAAACTAACGGAGCACTTTTGCTTGTGTAATGGGCGCCCATAAATAAAGCACGTTGTTGTTGTTGTTGTAGCAATGCTCGCCCCACCTAATAGCCGCGACCGATCACAAATTGTCATCAATATCCTCTAACGGGAGTCCAAGAAAACTTGCCGTTTCAACAGGGGTGGACCATAAGGAAAGGGGTGTTAGAGGCGTTGGTTCCACATTACAATTAAAGAGATGGTTGGTGTCATGTGCGGACACATTGCAAGCGGGGCATACATTTTGTATGTCGGGGTTGATTCTGGATAGGTAAGAGTTTAACCTGTTACAGTATCCAGAACGAAGTTGAGCAAGGGCGTTCCCTGGGAGTATGCGTTACTCTTCTGCGATTTCTGAATATTTTTCTTCAAGTACTGGATTCACCGGGCAATTCCCGACATAAAGGTCCGACGCCTGTCTATGTAGTTCACCAAGGACCTGCTTGTGTTTTTTCGCTTCATACGGCTGGGTTCTCAGGTGCCGTATTTCCTCAAAATGCTCACGGAGATGACTCCTTAGGCCCCTAGGCGGTGCTGGTTCGTCAATCAGATGTCTGTTGGGATGCCCAGGTTTCTGGGTATACAACAGAAACTGTTTGGTCAGCATCTCATTTCTCTCCCTGATGGGGAGTATTCTCGCCTCATTATGCAGATGGTGTTCTGGGGACATAAGAAGACAGCCCGTGGCGATTCTGAGAGCAGTATTTTGGCAGGCCTGTAGTTTCTTCCAGTGGGTGGTTTTTAGGCTTGGCGACCATATGTGTGACGCGTAGCATGTAATCGGCTGGCTAATTGCTTTGTATGTGGTCAAGAGCGTTTCTTTATCTTTTCCCCAGGTACTGCCAGCAAGGGATTTGAGGATTTTATTACGGCTCTGAATTCTTGGAACAATTGCGGTTGCGTGCTCACCAAAATGTAGATCCTGATCAAACGTCACACCCAAGATTTTGGGGTGTAGGACAGTTTGTAGCGTAGTGCCATCGACGTGGATGTTCAATATGGTCGACATTTGGGGCGTCCATGTTGTAAATAAGGTCGCGGAAGATTTAGTCGGTGACAATGCCAGGTTTCGCGAGGCGAAAAAACTGGAGAGATCAGGGAGATAGCCGTTTATTTTATTACATAGCTCATCGATCTCTGGGCCTGGGCCTGTGGCCATTATTGTGCAGTCATCGGCGTAGGAAACGATTGTGACTCCTTCCGGTGGTGAAGGTAGCTTAGATATGTAGAAATTAAATAAAAGCGGGGATAGGACCCCACCCTGTGGCACCCCTTGTTTAATTCTCCTTTGTTTTGATGTTTCGTTTCTGAATTGCACCGATGCCCTTCGACCACCCAGATAATTTGCGGTCCACCTTTTAAGACTTGGGGGAAGGGTAGACCCTTCCAGGTCTTGCAGTAACGAGCCATGGTTGACCGTATCAAAAGCTTTTGATAGCTCTAACGCTACGAGTACTGTTCTATGGTGGGGATATTGATTCAAACCGCAATTAACTGGGTGCTAATGACATTTAGCGCGGAGGTAGTGCTATGGAGTTTTCTGAAGCCATGCTGGTGAGGGGCTAGCTGCAAATGTGCTTGGAAATAAGGGAGCAAAATGGCTTCAAGCGTCTTTGCCACTGGCGATAGGAGAGATATCGGACGATATGACTCACCTACGTTAGCTGGTTTCCCAGGCTTTAGTAGCGTGACCACCTTGGCCATTTGCCATTTCTCGGGTATGACAAAGGTGGAAAGAGACAGGTTGAAGACATGCGCTAAATATTTGAAACCCTCTTTCCCTAGGTTTTTAAGCATCGGCATGGCTATGCCGTCTGGGCCCACTGCTTTGGATGGTTTAGCGCGACCAATGGCGTCCTCAACCTCTCTAGCGGTGATGGTAATTGGTGACGCGCTGAGTTTGTGTTTATGTGCGTGTCTATTGGCTCTCCGTCTATCTTTGTCGACCGTAGGATGCATTATATATTGTCGGCAGAAAGCGCTCGCGCATTTTTTCGCATCCGACAGCACCTTATCGCCAAAGGCGATGGAAACTTTGTCTTTGTGCTTAGTCGGATTCGATAGGGACTTTACCGTGGACCAAAGTTTACCTACACCGGTAGGGAGGTTACAACCTCTTAGGTGCTCTTCCCATTTCGCCCGCTTGTGTTCGTCCACAAGCAATCTGATGCGTTGGTTTATATCCCTTATTTGGGGTTCGCCTGGATCAAGCTGTCTTATAAGGTCGCGTTCCCTCGCTAAGCTCGCGGCCTCCGCCGGGAAGTGGGCCGGATTTCGGGAATTCTCCCGGCGGGAATGAAATGTGCCGAGGCGGATTCAATGACCTTACGGAAGGCACGCTCACCTTGGCGGGCATCAGTCGGGATAGGGAGGGCAGCAAAGCTGCTGTCTGTTGCAGATTTATATTCTTCCCACTTTCCTTTTTTGAAGTTTATGAAAGTGCGTTTTTCGGTGACGATGAAGTCGGCGGTACGCTCGAACGAAATAAGTATGGGCAGGTGGTCGGATGCCAATGTTACCATCGGCTGCCAGTTGACGCAGTTTACGAGTTCTGCGCTCACGATTGAGATATCTGTCGAGCTATGACAGCTTCCTACCATACGTGTGGGGGCGTCTCCGTTTATTGTGCAGAACGTCGTTTCGTCTATTTGATCCGCCAACAACTCACCCCTACTGTCCGCCCGCAAGTTTGAATGCTATAGGTCGTGATGGGCATTGAAATCGCCTAAGATAATGCGATTGTTGCCAGTGAGTAAGGCCTCGATATTAGGGCGGTATCCACTGGGGCAACAGGTGACAGGAGGGATGTAGATGTTGATTATTTCTAGATTTGCATCGCCTGACCGGACAGATAGGCCTTGACGTTCTAAGACATTGTCCCTGCGGTCGATGCCAGGATCAAATATATAATATTGCACAGAGTGGTGTATAATAAACGCGAGGGCGCCTCCATTTCCGCTCTCGCGGTCTTTCCTGTGGACATTATAACCAGAGCAGGTCTTTCTGTGAGTTTAGTCTCTTGAATCGCAGCAATGCGGATGTTGTGCCGCTTCATGAAATCGACTATCTCCGTAATCTTCCCAGTTAGTCCATTACAGTTGAACTGCAGAATTCTGAAGTGCATGAGGGGTGACGCCGCCACTCTAGGGGTAAGTGACGGGTGACTACGCCTAGGTTGTGGAAGGCCAGGATGCAATTGCTGTTGTGGCCTTGGGACTGGGCGCCCTTGGGCAAGCATTGGGGTACCCGGATGATTTGGGTTTGCGACCTGGCAACATGGCGCGATGAAACCCGTCGAGGGGTTGCCGTCGCGGAGACCAGAACATCTAGGAAAGTGGCACCACCCAAGGCAGGAGCTGCATTGAGCGGATGTCGCAAACCTATATATTCTGTGCTGGCAGCCGGTGCAAACGGAGGCAGGGACTAAGAGTCTGTTTCCCTGACCTGCACGATTGCTGCCAGAAAAGAGGGGGGGGGGGGGGGGGAGAAGAAGACTGGGGCAGGGGCTGATGCTCAGCATTGCTACCAGCTCTACTACGAAGGTAGTAGTTATGAGTGGTATCAGCTGTTTGAGTTGTTGGCGCCGTGGGGCGCGAGCAGCAGCGGGTACTTGTTGTGGCTTGCTGAGCAGCGAAGCTGCTGGAAGGTAGTGGGGATACGCTTAGGCGTAGACTACGGGACGCCCTTGGGCGTGAGCAGCAAGGAGCCACAAAAGATTTATAAAAGTTACGTGGACGTCGGGTTTTGAGATCAAGCCCAGAACAACCTGTCCGATGCAACCATCCCTTGCACGAGACACACTGAACAGAGTATGACCGTCCTAAAAAGATTCTTTTCTGGCAAATGCAGCAAAACCATTTCTCAGGACCTGGGTCAGGAGACGGACCCGGATTGGGTTCGATACCTTCCCGGAGTAAGAGAATATGTAGCAGTCCTGCTACAAGGAGCTGCTGGGAGGATGACAATTTGTGGGAGGGACGAAACAAATTAAATTGGGTCACACTGAAATGACAGTCCTTGGTCGGGAAAAATCCCGAGTCGCTCCGGTACATAGAACCGACTGCCTTGGGAAGCGTAGCTGGGAACATTGCTACACTGAAAATGAACGACCGGGATCACTGCTAAAATGAAGTAACCGAACCCTTTCGCTTGAGTAATAGGTGCCCATAAAATAAAGAACGTAGCAGGGAACATTGCTACTCTGAAACTGACCGACCGTGATCATTGCTAAAACGAAACTATTCGAGCCCTTTTGCTTGAATAATATGCGCCCATAAAATAAAGCACGTAGCTGGAAACATTGCTACACTGAAACCGACCGACCGGGCTCATTGCGAAAGCCAAACAAACCAACCGGGATCATTGCTGAAACCAAACTAACAAAGCCCCTTTGCTTGAGGAATAGGCGCCCATAAATAAAGCACGTAGCTGGGAACATTGCTACACTGAAAATGAACGACCGGAATCACTGCTAAAATGAAGTAACCGAGCCCTTTCGCTTGAGTAATAGGTGCCCATAAAATAAAGAACGTAGCAGGGAACATTGCTACTCTGAAACTGACCGACCGTGATCATTGCTAAAACGAAACTATTCGAACCCTTTAGCTTGAATAATATGCGCCCATAAAATAAAGCACGTAGCTGGAAACATTGCTACACTGAAAATGACCGACCGTGATCACTGCTAAAACCAAACAAACCGAGTCCTTTTGCTTGAGGAATAGGCGCCTATAAAATAAAGCACGTAGATGGGAACATTGTTGCACTGACCCCGACCGACGGGGCTCATTGTGAAAGCCAAACTAACCAACAGGTGTCATTGCTAAAACCAAAGTAACCGAGCTCTTTTGCTTAGGTAATAGGCCCCATAAAATAAAGTGCACTGAAACTGACCGACCGGGCTCATTGCGAAAGCCAAACTAAACCACCGGGATAATTGCAGAAACCAAACTAACAGAGCCCCTTTGCTTTAGTAGTAGGCGCTCATTAAATAAAGCACATAGCTGGGAACATTGCTACACTGAAAGTGAGTGATCGGGATCATTGCTAAAGCCAAACTAACCAGCCGCGATCATTGCTGAAACCAAACTAACCGAGCCCTCTTGCTTGAGTAGTAGGCGCTCATAAAATAAAGCACATAGCTGGGAACATTGCTACACTGAAAGTGACTGAGCGGGATCATTGCTAAAGCCAAACTAACCAATCGGGTTCACTGCTGAAACCAAACTAACCGAGCCCTTTTGCTTGAGGAATAGGCGCCCATAATATAAAGCAAGTAGCTGGGAACATTGCTACACTGAAAATTACTGATCGGGATCGTTGCTAAAACGAAATTAACCGAGCCCTTTGGCTTGAGTAGTAGGCGCTCATAAAATAAAGCACATAGCTGGGAGCATTGCTAAACTGAAACTGACCGACCGAGCTCATTGCTAAAGCCAAACTAACCAGCCGCGATCATTGCTGAAACCAAACTAACCGAGCCCTCTTGCTTGAGAAATAGGTGCTCATAAAATAAAACACATAGCTGGGAACATTGCTACACTGCAAGTGACTGATCGGGATCATTGCTAAAGCCAAACTAACCAAACGGGTTCACTGCTGAAAACAAACTAACCGAGCCATTTTGCTTGAGTAATAGGCGCCTATAAAATAAAGCACGTAGCTGGGAACATTGCTACACTGAAAATTACTGATCGGGATCGTTGCTAAAACGAAATTAACCGAGCCTTTGGCTTGAGTATTAGGTGCCCATAAAATAAAGCACGTAGCAGGGAATATTGCTACACTGAAACTGACCGACCGGGCTCATTGCTAAAGCCAAACTAACCAACCAGTGTCATTGCTGAAACCAAACTAACCGGACCATTTTGCTTGAGAAATAGGCACCCATAAAATAAAGCACGTAGCTGGGAACATTGCCAAACTGAAACTGAACGACCGGAATCATTGCTAAAACGAAATTAACCGAGCCCTTTGGCTTGAGTAATAGGTGCCCATAAAATAAAGCACGTAGCAGGGAATATTGCTACACTGAAACTGACCGACCGGGCTCATTGCTAAAGCCAAACTAACCAACCAGTATCATTGCTGAAACCAAACTAACCGAACCATTTTGCTTGAGTAATATGCACCCATAAAATAAAGCACGTAGCTGGGAACATTGCCAAACTGAAACTGAACGACCGGGATCATTGCTAAAACGAAATTCACCGAGCCCTTTGGCTTGAGTATTAGGTTCCCATAAAATAAAGCACGTAGCAGGGAACATTGCTACATTGAAACTGACAGACCTGGCTCATTGCTAAAGCCAAATTAACCAACGGGGATCACTGCTGAATCCAAACTAACCAAGTCCTGTTGCTTCAGTAACAGGCGCCCATATAATAAAGCGCATAGTGGGAACATAGCTACACTGAACGGGACCGACCGGGATCATTGCTAAAACGAAACTAACCGAGCCCTCTTGCTTGAGAAGTAGGTGCTCATAAAATAAAACACATAGCTGGGAACATTGCTACACTGCAACTGACTGATCGGGATCATTGCTAAAGCCAAACTAACCAAACGGGTTCACTGCTGAAAACAAACTAACCGAGCCATTTTGCTTGAGTAATAGGCGCCTATAAAATAAAGCACGTAGCTGGGAACATTGCTACACTGAAAATGACCGACCGGGTGCCCATAAAAGAAAGCACGTAGCAGGGAATATTGCTACACTGAAACTGACCGACTGGATTCATTGCTAAAGCCAAACTAACCAACCAGTATCATTGCTGAAACCAAATTAACCGAACCATTTTGCTTGAGTAATATGCACCCATAAAATAAAACACGTAGCTGGGAACATTGCCAAACTGAAACTGAACGACCGAAATCATTGCTAAAACGAAATTACCCGAGCCCTTTGGCTTGAGGAATAGGTGCCCATAATATAAAGCACGTATCAGGGAATATTGCTAGACTGAAACTGGCCGACCGGGCTCATTGCTAACGCCAAACTAACCAACCAGTATCATTGCTGAAACCAAACTAACCGAACCATTTTGCTTGAGTAATAGGTTCCCATAAAATAAAGCACGTAGCAGGGAACATTGCTACACTGAAACTGACAGACCGGGCTCATTGCTAAAGCCAAATTAACCAACGGTGATCACTGCTGAATCCAAACTAACCGAGCCCTTTTGCTTGAGTAATAGGCGCCCATAAAATAACGCACGTAGCTGGGAACATTGCTACACTGAAAATTACCGACCGGGGTCATTGCTAAAGCCAAACTAACCAAACGGGTTCACTGCTGAAACCAAACTAACCGAGCCATTTTGCTTGAGTAATAGGCGCCCATAAAATAAAGCACGTAGCTGGGAACATTGCTTCACTGAAAATGACCGACCGGGCTCATTGCTAAAGCCAAACTAACCAACCGGGATCACTGCTGAAACCAAACTAACCAAGCCCTTTTGCTTCAGTAACAGGCGCCCATATAATAAAGCGCATAGTGGGAACATTGCTACACTGAACGGGACCGACCGGGATCATTGCTAAAACGAAACTAACCGAGCCCTTTCGCTTGAGTAATAGGCGCCCATAAAATAAAGCACGTAGTTGGGAACAGTACTACACTGAAACTGAACGACCGGGATCACGTACGACCTAGCACGTAGCACACAGCATTACTAAAATGAATCTGACCGACCGGGATCATTGTTAAAACGAAACAAACCGACCCCGTTTGCTTGAGGAATAGGCGCCCATAAAATAAAGCACCTAGCTGGGAACATTGCTACACTAAAAAGTATCGACCGGGCTCATTGCTAAAGCCAAACTAACCAACCGGGATCACTGCTGAAACTAAACTAACCGAGCCCTTTTGCTTGAGTAGTAGGCGTCCATAAAATAAAGCACGTAGCTGGGAACATTGCTGCACTGAAAATGACCGACCAGGATCATTGCTAAAACGAACCTAACTGAGCCCTTTAGCTTGAGGAATAGGCGCCCAAAAAACCTAGCGCGTAGCCCACAGCATTGCTAAAGTGAAACTGACCGACCGGGATCATTGCTAAAACGAAACTAACAGCCCCCTTTTGCTTGAGGAATAGGCACCCATGAAATAAAGCACCTAGCTGGGAATATTGCTACACTGAAAATTATTGACCGGTCTCATTGCTGAAGCCAAACTAACCAACCGCGATCTCTGCTGAACCCAAACTAACCGAGCCCTTTTGCTTGAGTAATATGCGTCCATAAAATACAACACGTAGCTGGGAACATTGCTACACTGAAAATGACCGACCGGGCGCATTGCTAAAGCCAAACTAACCAACCGGGGCACCGCTGAAACCAAACTAACGGAGCCCTTTTGCTTGTGTAATAGGCGCCCATAAATAAAGCACGTAGCTGGGAACATTGCTACGCTGAAAATGAACGACCGGGATCACTGATAAAATGAAGTAACCGAGCCCTTTCGCTTGAGTAATAGGTGCCCATAAAATAAAGAACGTAGCAGGGAACATTGCTACTCTGAAACTGACCGACCGTGATCATTGCTAAAACGAAACTAACCGAGCCCTTTCGCTTGAGTAATAGGCACCCGTAAAATAAAGCACGTAGCTGGGAACATTGCTACACTGAAAATGACCGACCGGGCTCATTGCTAAAGCCAAACTAACCAACCGGGGTCACCGCTGAAACCAAACTAATGGAGCCCTTTTGCTTATGTAATAGGCGCCCATAAATAAAGCCCGTAGCTGGGAACATTGCTACGCTGAAAATGAACGACCAGGATCACTGATAAAATGAAGTAACCGAACCCTTTCGCTTGAGTAATAGGTGCCCATAAAATAAAGAACGTAGCAGGGAACATTGCTACTCTGAAACTGACCGACCGTGATCATTGCTAAAACGAAACTAACCGAGCCCTTTCGCTTGAGTAATAGGCGCCCGTAAAATAAAGCACGTAGCTGGGAACATTGCTACGCTGAAAATGACCGACCGGGCTCATTGCTAAAGCCAAACTAACCAACCAGGGTCACTGCTGAAACCAAACTAACCAAGCCCTTTTGCTTCAGTAACAGGCGCCCATATAATAAAGCACATAGCTGCGAACATTGCTTCACCGAACGTGGCCGACCGGGATCATTGCTAAAACGAAACTAACCGAGCCTTTCGCTTGAATAATAGGTGCCCGTAAAATAAAGCTCGTAGCAAGGAACATTTCTACACTGAAACTGACCGACCGGGATCATTGCTAAAACGAAATTAACCGAGGCCTTTCGCTTGAGGAAGAGGCCCGTAAAATAAAGTACGTAGCTGGGAACATTGCTACACTGAAAATGACCAACCGGGCTCATTGCTAAAGCCAAGCTAACCAAACGGGATCACTGCTGAAACCAAACTAACCAAGCCCTTTTGTTTGAGTAACAGGCGCCCATAAATTAAAGCACATAGCTGGGAACATTGCTACACTGAACGCGACCGACCGGGATCATTGCTAAAACGAAACTAACCGAGCCTTTTGCTTGAATAATAGGCGTCCATAAAATAAAGCACGTAGCTGGGAACATTGCTACACTGAAAATGGCCGACCGGGCTCATTTCTAAAGCTAAACTAACAAACCGGTATCACTGCTGAAACCAAACTAGCAGACACCTTTTGCTTGAGTAATAGGCGCCCATAGAGTGGAGCACGTAGATGGGAAAATTGCTGACCGACCGGGCTCAATGCTAACGCCAAACTAACCAACCGGGATCACTGCTGAAATCAAGCTAACCGAGCCCTATTGCTTGAAAAATATGCGCCCATAAAATAAAGCACGTAGCTGGAAATATTGCTACACTGCAAATGACCGACCGGACGCATTGCTAAAGCCAAACTAACCAACCGGGGTCACCGCTGAAACCAAACTAATGGAGCCCTTTTGCTTATGTAATAGGCGCCCATAAATAAAGCCCGTAGCTGGGAACATTGCTACACTGAAAATGAACGACAGGGATCACTGCTAAAATGAAGTAACCGAGCCCTTTCGCTTGAGTAATAGGTGCCCATAAAATAAAGAACGTAGCAGGGAACATTGCTACTCTGAAACTGACCGACCGTGATCATTGCTAAAACGAAACTAATCGAGCCCTTTCGCTTGAATAATAGGCGCCCGTAAAATAAAGCCTACGTGCTGGGAACATTGCTACACTGAAAATGACCGACCGGGCTCATTGCTAAAGCCAAACTAACCAACCGGGATCACTGCTGAAACCAAACTAACCAAGCCCTTTTGCATCAGTAACAGGCGCCCATATAATAAAGTACATAGCTGGGAACATTGCTGCACTGAACGTGACCGACCGGGATCATTGCTAAAACGAAACTAACCGAGCCCTTTCGCTTGAGGAATAGGCGCCCATAAAATAAAGCACGTAGCTGGGAGCATTGCTAAACTGAAACTGACCGACGTGCTCATTGCTAAAGCCAAACTAACCAACAGGTATCATTGCTAAAACCAAAATAACCGAGACCTTTTACTTGAGGAATAGGCGCCCATAAAATAAAGCACGTAGCTGGGAGCATTGCTAAACTGAAACTGAACGACGAGCTCATTGCTAAAGCCAAACTAACCAACAGGTATCATTGTCAAAACCAAACTAACCGAGCCCTTGAGGAATAGGTCCGTAAAATAAAGCACGTAGCTGGGAACATTGCTACACTGAAACCGACCGACCGGGCTCATTGCGAAAGCCAAACAAACCAACCGGGATCATTGCTGAAACCAAACTAACAGAGCCCTTTTGCTTGAGGAATAGGCGCCCATAAAATAAAGCAAGTAGCTGGGAGCATTGCTAAACTGAAACTGACCGACCGGGCTGATTGATAAAGCCAAGTAACCCACAGGTATCACTGCTAAAACCAAACAAACCGAGTCTTTTTGCTTGAGGAATAGGCGCTTATAAAATAAAGCACGTAGATGGGAACATTGTTACACTGACCCCGACCGACGGGGCTCATTGTGAAAGCCAAACTAGCCAACCAAACTAACGGAGCTCTTTTGCTTAGGCAATACGCCCCATAAAATAAAGTGCACTGAAACTGACCGACCGGGCTCATTGCGAAAGCCAAAGTAACCAACCGGGATAATTGCAGAAACCAAACTAACCGAGCCCCTTTGCTTGAGTGGTAGGCGCTCATAAAATAAAGCACATAGCTGGTAACATTGCTACACTGAAAGTGACTAATCGTGATCATTGCTAAAGCCAAACTAACCAAACGGGTTCACTGCTGAAACCAAACTAACCGAGCCCTTTTGCTTGAGGAATAGGCGCCCATAATATAAAGCAAGTAGCTGGGAACATTGCTACACTGAAAATTACTGATCGGGATCGTTGCTAAAACGAAATTAACCGAGCCCTTTGGCTTGAGTAATAGGTGCCCATAAAATAAAGCACGTAGCAGGGAATATTGCTACACTGAAACTGACCGACCGGGCTCATTGCTAAAGCCAAACTAACCAACCAGTATCATTGCTGAAACCAAACTAACCAAACCATTTTGCTTGAGTAATATGCACCCATAAAATAAAACACGTAGCTGGGAACATTGCCAAACTGGAACTGAACGACCGAGACCAACCGGGATCATTGCTGAAACCAAACTAACAGAGCCCTTTTGCTTGAGGAATAGGCGCCCATAAAATAAAGCAAGTAGTTGGGAGCATTGCTAAACTGAAATTGCCCGACCGGGCTCATTGATAAAGCCAAGTAACCCACAGGTATCACTGCTAAAACCAAACAAACCGAGTCCTTTTGCTTGAGGAATAGGCGCCTATAAAATAAAGCACGTAGATGGGAACATTGTTACACTGACCCCGACCGACGGGGCTCATTGTGAAAGCCAAACTAACCAACAGGTGTCATTGCTAAAACCAAACTAACGTAGCTCTTTTGCTTAGGCAATACGCCCCATAAAATAAAGTGCACTGAAACTGACCGACCGGGCTCATTGCGAAAGCCAAAGTAACCAACCGGGATAATTGCAGAAACCAAACTAACCGAGCCCCTTTGCTTGAGTGGTAGGCGCTCATAAAATAAAGCACATAGCTGGTAACATTGCTACACTGAATGTGACTGATCGTGATCATTGCTAAAGCCAAACTAACCAAACGGGTTCACTGCTGAAACCAAACTAACCGAGCCCTTTTGCTTGAGGAATAGGCGCCCATAATATAAAGCAAGTAGCTGGGAACATTGCTACACTGAAAATTACTGATCGGGATCGTTGCTAAAACGAAATTAACCGAGCCCTTTGGCTTGAGTAATAGGTGCCCATAAAATAAAGCACGTAGCAGGGAATATTGCTACACTGAAACTGACCGACCGGGCTCATTGCTAAAGCCAAACTAACCAACCAGTATCATTGCTGAAACCAAACTAACGAACCATTTTGCTTGAGTAATATGCACCCATAAAATAAAACACGTAGCTGGGAACATTGCCAAACTGAAACTGAACGACCGAAATCATTGCTAAAACGAAGCTAACCGAGCCCTTTGGCTTGAGGAATAGGTGCCCATAAAATAAAGCACGTATCAGGGAATATTGCTACACTGAAACTGACCGACCGGGCTCATTGCTAACGCCAAACTAACCAACCAGTATCATTGCTGAAGCCAAACTACCGAACCATTTTGCTTGAGTAATATGCACCCATAAAATAAAACACGTAGCCGGGAACATTGCCAAACTGAAACTGAACGACCGAAATCATTGCTAAAACGAAGTTAACCGAGCCTTTCGGCTTGAGGAATAGGTGCACATAAAATAAAGCACGTATCAGGGAATATTGCTACACTGAAACTGACCGACTGGGCTCATTGCTAAAGCCAAACTAACCAGCCGCGATCATTGCTGAAACCAAACTAACCGAGCCCTCTTTCTTGAGTAGCACATAGCTGGGAACATTGCTACACTGAAAATTACTGATCGGTATCGTTGCTAAAACGAAATTAACCGAGCCCTTTGGCTTGAGTGATAGGTGCCCATAAAATAAAGCACGTAGCAGGGAATACTGCTACACTGAAACTGACCGACCGGGCTCATTGCTAAAGCCAAACTAACAACCAGTATCATTGCTGAAACCAAACTAACCGAACCATTTTGCTTGAGTAATATGCACGAAATTAACCGAGCCCTTTGGCTTGAGTAATGGGTGCCCATAATATAAAGCAAGTAGCGGGGAACATTGCTAAATTGAAACTGACCGACCGGGCTCATTGCTAAAGCCAAACTAACCAGCCGTGATCATTGCTAAAACGAAACTAACCGAGCCCTTTCGCTTGAGTAATAGGCGCCCGTAAAATAAAGCACGTAGCTGGGAACATTGCTACACTGAAAATGACCGACCGGGCTCATTGCTAAAGCCAAACTAACCAACCGGGATCACTGCTGAAACCAAACTAACCAAGCCCTTTTGCTTGAGTAACAGGCGCCCATATAATAAAGCACATAGCTGGGAACATTGCTACACTGAACGTTACCGACCGGGATCATTGCTTAAACGAAACTAACCGAGCCTTTCGCTTGAATAATAGGTGCCCGTAAAATAAAGCACGTAGCAAGGAACATTGCTACACTGAAACTGACCGACCGGGATCATTGCTAAAACGAAATTAACCGAGGCCTTTCGATTGAGGAATAGGCCCGTAAAATAAAGCACGTAGCTGGGAACATTGCTACACTGAAAATTACCAACCGGGCTCATTGCTAATGCCAAACTAACCAACCGGGATCACTGCTGAAACCAACCTAACCAAGCCCTTTTGCTTGAGTAACAGGCGCCCATATAATAAAGCACATAGCTGGGAACATTGCTACACTGAACGTGACCGACCGGGATCATTGCTAAAACGAAACTAACCGAGCCTTTCGCTTGAATAATAGGTGCCCGTAAAATAAAGCACGTAGCAAGGAACATTACTACACTGAAACTGACCGACCGGGATCATTGCTAAAACGAAATTAACGAAACTAACCGAGCCCTTGAGGAATAGGCCCGTAAAATAAAGCACGTAGCTGGGAGCATTGCTAAACTGAAACTGACCGACCGGGCGCATTGACAAAGCCAAGTAACCCACAGGTATCACTGCTAAAACCAAACAAACCGAGTCCTTTTGCTTGAGGAATAGGCGCCTATAAAATAAAGCACGTAGATGGGAACATTGTTACACTGACCCCGACCGACGGGGCTCATTGTGAAAGCCAAACTAACCAACAGGTGTCATTGCTAAAACAAAACTAACCGAGCTCTTTTGCTTAGGCAATAGGCCCTCATAAAATAAAGTGCACTGAAACTGACCGACCGGGCTCATTGCGAAAGCCAAAGTAACAAACCGGGATAATTGCAAAAACCAAACTAACCGAGCCCCTTTGCTTGAGTAGTAGGCGCTCATAAAATAAAGCACATAGCTGGGAACATTGCTACACTGAAAGTGACTGATCGGGATCATTGCTAAAGCCAAACTAACTAAACGGGTTCACTGCTGAAAACAAACTAACCGAGCCCTTTTGCTTGAGGAATAGGCGCCCATAATATAAAGCAAGTAGCTGGGAACATTGCTAAAGTGAAACTGACCGACCGGGCTCATTGCTAAAGCCACACTAACCAGCCGCGATCATTGCTGAAACCAAACTAACCGAGCCCTCTTGCTTGAGTAGTAGGCGCTCATAAAATAAAGCACATAGCTGGGAACATTGCTACACTGAAAATTACTGATCGGGATCGTTGCTAAAACGAAATTAACCGAGCCCTTTGGCTTGAGTAATAGGTGCACATAAAATAACGCACGTAGCAGGGAATATTGCTACACTGAAGCTGACCGACCGGGCTCATTGCTAAAGCCAAACTAACCAACCAGTATCATTGCTGAAACCAAACAAACCGAACCATTTTGCTTGAGTAATATGCACCCATAAAATAAAGCACGTAGCTGGGAACATTGCTACACTGAAAATTACTGATCGGGATCGTTGCTAAAACGAAACTAACCGAGCGCTTTGGCTTGAGTAATAAGTGCCCATAATATAAAGCAAGTAGCTGGGAACATTGCTAAACTGAAACTGAACGACCGGGCTCATTGCTAAAGCCACACTAACCAGCCGCGATCATTGCTGAAACTAAACTAACCGAGCCCTCTTGCTTGAGTAGTAGGCGCTCATAAAATAAAGCACATAGCTGGGAACATTGCTACACTGAAAATTACTTATCGGGATCGTTGCTAAAACGAAATTAACCGAGCCCTTTGGCTTGAGTAATAGGTGCACATAAAATAACGCACGTAGCAGGGAATATTGCTACACTGAAGCTGACCGACCGGGCTCATTGCTAAAGCCAAACTAACCAACCAGTATCATTGCTGAAACCAAACAAACCGAACCATTTTGCTTGAGTAATATGCACCCATAAAATAAAGCACGTAGCTGGGAACATTGCTACACTGAAAATTACTGATCGGGATCGTTGCTAAAACGAAATTAACCGAGCGCTTTGGCTTGAGTAATAAGTGCCCATAATATAAAGCAAGTAGCTGGGAACATTGCTAAACTGAAACTGAACGACCGGGCTCATTGCTAAAGCCAAACTAACCAGCCGCGATCATTGCTGAAACCAAACTAACCGAGCCCTCTTGCTTGAGTAGTAGGCGCTCATAAAATAAAGCACATAGATGGGAACATTGCTACACTGAAAGTGACTGATCGGGATCATTGCTAAAGCCAAACTAACTAAACGGGTTCACTGCTGAAAACAAACTAACCGAGCCCTTTTGCTTGAGAAATAGGCGCCCATAATATAAAGCAAGTAGCTGGGAACATTGCTAAACTGAAACTGAACGACCGGGCTCATTGCTAAAGCCAAACTAACCAGCCGCGATCATTGCTGAAACTAAACTAACCGAGCCCTCTTGCTTGAGTAGTAGGCGCTCATAAAATAAAGCACATAGATGGGAACATTGCTACACTGAAAGTGACTGATCGGGATCATTGCATAAGCCAAACTAACTAAACGGGTTCACTGCTGAAAACAAACTAACCGATCCCTTTGGCTTGAGTAATAGGTGCCCATAATATAAAGCAAGTAGTTGGGAACATTGCTAAACTGAAACTGAACGACCGGGCTCATTGCTAAAGCCAAAGTAACAAACCGGGATAATTGCAAAAACCAAACTAACCGAGCCCCTTTGCTTGAGTAGTAGGCGCTCATAAAATAAAGCACATAGCTGGGAACATTGCTACACTGAAAGTGACTGATCGGGATCATTGCTAAAGCCAAACTAACTAAACGGGTTCACTGCTGAAAACAAACTAACCGAGCCCTTTTGCTTGAGGAATAGGCGCCCATAATATAAAGCAAGTAGCTGGGAACATTGCTAAACTGAAATTGACCGACCGGGCTCATTGCTAAAGCCAAACTTACCAGCCGCGATCATTGCTGAAACCAAACTAACCGAGCCCTCTTGCTTGAGTAGTAGGCGCTGATAAAATAAAGCACATAGATGGGAACATTGCTACACTGAAAATTACTGATCGGGATCGTTGCTAAAACGAAATTAACCGAGCCCTTTGGCTTGAGTAATAGGTGCCCATAAAATAACGCACGTAGCAGGGAATATTGCTACACTGAAACTGATCGACCGGGCTCATTGCTAAAGACAAACTAACCAACCAATATCATTGCTGAAACCAAACTAACCTAACCATTTTGCTTGAGTAATATGCACCCATAAAATAAAACACGTAGCTGGGAGCATTGCCAAACTGAAACTGAACGACCGGAATCATTGCTAAAACAAAATTAACCGAGCCCTTTGGCTTGAGGAATAGGTGCCCATAAAATAAAGCACGTACCAGTGAATATTGCTACACTGAATCTGACCGACCGGGCTCATTGCTAAAGCCAAACTAACCAACCAGTATCATTGCTGAAACCAAACTAACCGAACCATTTTGCTTGAGTAATAGGCACCCATGAAATAAAGCACGTAGCTGGGAACATTGCCAAACTGAAACTGAACGACCGGGATCATTGCTAAAACGAAATTAACCGAGCCCTTTGGCTTGAGTATTAGGTTCCCATAAAATAAAGCACGTAGCAGGGAACATTGCTACACTAAAACTGACAAACCGGGCTCATTGCTAAAACCAAATTAACCAACGGGGATCACTGCTGAATCCAAACTAACCGTGCCCTTTTGCTTGAGTAATAGGCGCCCATAAAATAAAGCACGTAATTGGGAACATTGCTAAACTGAAAATGGCCGACCGGACTCAATGCTAAAGCCAAACTTACCAACCGGGATCACTGCTGAAACCAAACTAACCGAGCCCTTTTGCTTGAGTAATAGGCGCCCATAAAATAAAGCACGTAGCTGGGAACATTGCTACACTGAAAATTACCGACCGGGATCATTGCTAAATCGAAACTAACCGAGCCCTTTCGCTTGAGTTATAGGGGCCCATATAAAAAGCACGTAGCAGGGAAAATTGCTACTCTGAAACTGACCGACCGGGATCATTGCTAAAACGAAATTAACCGAGGCCTTTCGATTGAGGAATAGGCCCGTAAAATAAAGCACGTAGCTGGGAACATTGCTACACTGAAAATTACCAACCGGGCTCATTGCTAATGCCAAACTAACCAACCGGGATCACTGCTGAAACCAAACTAACCAAGCCCTTTTGCTTGAGTAACAGGCGCCCATATAATAAAGCACGTAGCAAGGAACATTGCTACACTGAAACTGACCGACCGGGATCATTGCTAAAACGAAATTAACCGAGGCCTTTCGATTGAGGAATAGGCCCGTAAAATAAAGCACGTAGCTGGGAACATTGCTTCACTGAAAATTACTGACCGGGATCATTGCTAAATCGAATCTAACCGAGCCCTTTCGCTTGAGTTATAGGGGCCCATATAAAAAGCACGTAGCAGGGAAAATTGCTACTCTGAAACTGACCGACCGGGATCATTGCTAAAACGAAATTAACCGAGGCCTTTCGATTGAGGAATAGGCCCGTAAAATAAAGCACGTAGCTGGGAACATTGCTACACTGAAAATTACCGACCGGGATCATTGCTAAAACGAAATTAAACGAGGCGTTTCGATTGAGGAATAGGCCCGTAAAATAAAGCACTTAGCTGGGAACATTGCTACACTGAAAATTACCAACCGGGCTCATTGCTAATGCCAAACTAACCAACCGGGATCACTGCGGAAACCAAACTAACCAAGCCCTTTTGCTTGAGTAACAGGCGCCCATATAATAAAGCACGTAGCAAGGAACATTGCTACACTGAAACTGACCGACCGGGATCATTGCTAAAACGAAATTAACCGAGGCCTTTCGATTGATGAATAGGCCCGTAAAATAAAGCACGTAGCTGGGAACATTGCTACACTGAAAATTACCAACCGGGCTCATTGCTAATGCCAAACTAACCAACCGGGATCACTGCTGAAACCAAACTAACCAAGGCCTTTTGGTTGAGTAACAGGCGCCCATATAATAAAGCACATAGCTGGGAACATTACTACACTGAACGTGACCGACCGGGATCATTCCTAAAACGAAACTAAACGAGCCTTTGGCTTGAGTAGTAGGTGCCCATAAAATAAAGCACGTAGCTGGGAACATTGCTACACTGAAACCGACCGACCGGGCTCATTGCTAAAGCCAAACTAACCAACCGGTATCATTGCTGAAACCAAATTAATAGAACCCTTTTCCTTGAGTAATAGTCGCCCATAAAATAAAGCACGTAGCTGGGAACATTGCTAAACTGAAAATGACCGACCGGGCGCATTGCTAAAGCCAAACTAACCAACCGGGGTCACCGCTGAAACCAAACTAACGGAGCCCTTTTGCTTGAGTAATAGGCGCCCATAAATAAAGCACATAGCTGGGAACATTGCCAAACTGAAACTGGACCACCGGGATCATTGCTAACACGAAATTAACCGAGCCCTTTGGCTTGAGGAATAGGTGCCCATAAAATAAAGCACGTATCAGGGAATATTGCTACACTGAAACTGACCGACCGGGCTCATTGCTAACGCCAAACTAACCAACCAGTATCATTGCTGAAACCAAACTACCGAACCATTTTGCTTGAGTAATATGCACCCCTAAAATTAAACACGTAGCTGAGAACATTGCCAAACTGAAACTGAACGACCGAAATCATTGCTAAAACGAAGTTAACCGAGCCCTTTGGCTTGAGGAATAGGTGCCCATAAAATAAAGCACGTATCAGGGAATATTGCTACACTGAAACTGACCGACCGGGCTCATTGCTAACGCCAAACTAACCAACCAGTATCATTGCTGAAACCAAACTACCGAACCATTTTGCTTGAGTAATATGCACCCATAAAATAAAACACGTAGCCGGGAACATTGCCAAACTGAAACTGAACGACCGAAATCATTGCTAAAACGAAGTTAACCGAGCCCTTCGGCTTGAGGAATAGGTGCCCATAAAATAAAGCACGTATCAGGGAATATTGCTACACTGAAACTGACCGACTGGGCTCATTGCTAAAGCCAAACTAACCAGCCGCGATCATTGCTGAAACCAAACTAACCGAGCCCTCTTTCTTGAGTAGCACATAGCTGGGAACATTGCTACACTGAAAATTACTGATCGGTATCGTTGCTAAAACGAAATTAACCGAGCCCTTTGGCTTGAGTAATAGGTGCCCATAAAATAAAGCACGTAGCAGGGAATACTGCTACACTGAAACTGACCGACCGGGCTCATTGCTAAAGCCAAACTAACAACCAGTATCATTGCTGAAACCAAACTAACCGAACCATTTTGCTTGAGTAATATGCACGAAATTAACCGAGCCCTTTGGCTTGAGTAATGGGTGCCCATAATATAAAGCAAGTAGCGGGGAACATTGCTAAACTGAAACTGACCGACCGGGCTCATTGCTAAAGCCAAACTAACCAGCCGTGATCATTGCTAAAACGAAACTAACCGAGCCCTTTCGCTTGAGTAATAGGCGCCCGTAAAATAAAGCACGTAGCTGGGAACATTGCTACACTGAAAATGACCGACCGGGCTCATTGCTAAAGCCAAACTAACCAATCGGGATCACTGCTGAAACCAAACTAACCAAGCCCTTTTGCTTGAGTAACAGGCGCCCATATAATAAAGCACATAGCTGGGAACATTGCTACACTGAACGTGACCGACCGGGATCATTGCTTAAACGAAACTAACCGAGCCTTTCGCTTGAATAATAGGTGCCCGTAAAATAAAGCACGTAGCAAGGAACATTGCTACACTGAAACTGACCGACCGGGATCATTGCTAAAACGAAATTAACCGAGGCCTTTCGATTGAGGAATAGGCCCGTAAAATAAAGCACGTAGCTGGGAACATTGCTACACTGAAAATTACCAACCGGGCTCATTGCTAATGCCAAACTAACCAACCGGGATCACTGCTGAAACCAAACTAACCAAGCCCTTTTGCTTGAGTAACAGGCGCCCATATAATAAAGCACATAGCTGGGAACATTGCTACACTGAACGTGACCGACCGGGATCATTGCTAAAACGAAACTAACCGAGCCTTTCGCTTGAATAATAGGTGCCCGTAAAATAAAGCACGTAGCAAGGAACATTACTACACTGAAACTGACCGACCGGGATCATTGCTAAAACGAAATTAACGAAACTAACCGAGCCCTTGAGGAATAGGCCCGTAAAATAAGGCACGTAGCTGGGAGCATTGCTAAACTGAAACTGACCGACCGGGCGCATTGACAAAGCCAAGTAACCCACAGGTATCACTGCTAAAACCAAACAAACCGAGTCCTTTTGCTTGAGGAATAGGCGCCTATAAAATAAAGCACGTAGATGGGAACATTGTTACACTGACCCCGACCGACGGGGCTCATTGTGAAAGCCAAACTAACCAACAGGTGTCATTGCTAAAACAAAACTAACCGAGCTCTTTTGCTTAGGCAATAGGCCCTCATAAAATAAAGTGCACTGAAACTGACCGACCGGGCTCATTGCGAAAGCCAAAGTAACAAACCGGGATAATTGCAAAAACCAAACTAACCGAGCCCCTTTGCTTGAGTAGTAGGCGCTCATAAAATAAAGCACATAGCTGGGAACATTGCTACACTGAAAGTGACTGATCGGGATCATTGCTAAAGCCAAACTAACTAAACGGGTTCACTGCTGAAAACAAACTAACCGAGCCCTTTTGCTTGAGGAATAGGCGCCCATAATATAAAGCAAGTAGCTGGGAACATTGCTAAACTGAAACTGAACGACCGGGCTCATTGCTAAAGCCAAACTAACCAGCCGCGATCATTGCTGAAACTAAACTAACCGAGCCCTCTTGCTTGAGTAGTAGGCGCTCATAAAATAAAGCACATAGATGGGAACATTGCTACACTGAAAGTGACTGATCGGGATCATTGCATAAGCCAAACTAACTAAACGGGTTCACTGCTGAAAACAAACTAACCGATCCCTTTGGCTTGAGTAATAGGTGCCCATAATATAAAGCAAGTAGTTGGGAACATTGATAAACTGAAACTGAACGACCGGGCTCATTGCTAAAGCCAAAGTAACAAACCGGGATAATTGCAAAAACCAAACTAACCGAGCCCCTTTGCTTGAGTAGTAGGCGCTCATAAAATAAAGCACATAGCTGGGAACATTGCTACACTGAAAGTGACTGATCGGGATCATTGCTAAAGCCAAACTAACTAAACGGGTTCACTGCTGAAAACAAACTAACCGAGCCCTTTTGCTTGAGGAATAGGCGCCCATAATATAAAGCAAGTAGCTGGGAACATTGCTAAACTGAAACTGACCGACCGGGCTCATTGCTAAAGCCAAACTTACCAGCCGCGATCATTGCTGAAACCAAACTAACCGAGCCCTCTTGCTTGAGTAGTAGGCGCTCATAAAATAAAGCACATAGATGGGAACATTGCTACACTGAAAATTACTGATCGGGATCGTTGCTAAAACGAAATTAACCGAGCCCTTTGGCTTGAGTAATAGGTGCCCATAAAATAACGCACGTAGCAGGGAATATTGCTACACTGAAACTGATCGACCGGGCTCATTGCTAAAGACAAACTAACCAACCAATATCATTGCTGAAACCAAACTAACCTAGCCATTTTGCTTGAGTAATATGCACCCATAAAATAAAACACGTAGCTGGGAGCATTGCCAAACTGAAACTGAACGACCGGAATCATTGCTAAAACGAAATTAACCGAGCCCTTTGGCTTGAGGAATAGGTGCCCATAAAATAAAGCACGTACCAGTGAATATTGCTACACTGAATCTGACCGACCGGGCTCATTGCCAAAGCCAAACTAACCAACCAGTATCATTGCTGAAACCAAACTAACCGAACCATTTTGCTTGAGTAATAGGCACCCATGAAATAAAGCACGTAGCTGGGAACATTGCCAAACTGAAACTGAACGACCGGGATCATTGCTAAAACGAAATTAACCGAGCCCTTTGGCTTGAGTATTAGGTTCCCATAAAATAAAGCACGTAGCAGGGAACATTGCTACACTAAAACTGACAAACCGGGCTCATTGCTAAAACCAAATTAACCAACGGGGATCACTGCTGAATCCAAACTAACCGTGCCCTTTTGCTTAAGTAATAGGCGCCCATAAAATAAAGCACGTAATTGGGAACATTGCTACACTGAAAATGGCCGACCGGACTCAATGCTAAAGCCAAACTTACCAACCGGGATCACTGCTGAAACCAAACTAACCGAGCCCTTTTGCTTGAGTAATAGGCGCCCATAAAATAAAGCACGTAGCTGGGAACATTGCTACACTGAAAATTACCGACCGGGATCATTGCTAAATCGAAACTAACCGAGCCCTTTCGCTTGAGTTATAGGGGCCCATATAAAAAGCACGTAGCAGGGAAAATTGCTACTCTGAAACTGACCGACCGGGATCATTGCTAAAACGAAATTAACCGAGGCCTTTCGATTGAGGAATAGGCCCGTAAAATAAAGCACGTAGCTGGGAACATTGCTACACTGAAAATTACCAACCGGGCTCATTGCTAATGCCAAACTAACCAACCGGGATCACTGCTGAAACCAAACTAACCAAGCCCTTTTGCTTGAGTAACAGGCGCCCATATAATAAAGCACGTAGCAAGGAACATTGCTACACTGAAACTGACCGACCGGGATCATTGCTAAAACGAAATTAACCGAGGCCTTTCGATTGAGGAATAGGCCCGTAAAATAAAGCACGTAGCTGGGAACATTGCTTCACTGAAAATTACTGACCGGGATCATTGCTAAATCGAATCTAACCGAGCCCTTTCGCTTGAGTTATAGGGGCCCATATAAAAAGCACGTAGCAGGGAAAATTGCTACTCTGAAACTGACCGACCGGGATCATTGCTAAAACGAAATTAACCGAGGCCTTTCGATTGAGGAATAGGCCCGTAAAATAAAGCACGTAGCTGGGAACATTGCTACACTGAAAATTACCGACCGGGATCATTGCTAAAACGAAATTAAACGAGGCGTTTCGATTGAGGAATAGGCCCGTAAAATAAATCACTTAGCTGGGAACATTGCTACACTGAAAATTACCAACCGGGCTCATTGCTAATGCCAAACTAACCAACCGGGATCACTGCTGAAACCAAACTAACCAAGCCCTTTTGCTTGAGTAACAGGCGCCCATATAATAAAGCACGTAGCAAGGAACATTGCTACACTGAAACTGACTGACCGGGATCATTGCTAAAACGAAATTAACCGAGGCCTTTCGATTGATGAATAGGCCCGTAAAATAAAGCACGTAGCTGGGAACATTGCTACACTGAAAATTACCAACCGGGCTCATTGCTAATGCCAAACTAACCAACCGGGATCACTGCTGAAACCAAACTAACCAAGGCCTTTTGCTTGAGTAACAGGCGCCCATATAATAAAGCACATAGCTGGGAACATTACTACACTGAACGTGACCGACCGGGATCATTCCTAAAACGAACTAAACGAGCCTTTGGCTTGAGTAGTAGGTGCCCATAAAATAAAGCACGTAGCTGGGAACATTGCTACACTGAAACCGACCGACCGGGCTCATTGCTAAAGCCAAACTAACCAACCGGTATCATTGCTGAAACCAAATTAATAGAACCCTTTTCCTTGAGTAATAGTCGCCCATAAAATAAAGCACGTAGCTGGGAACATTGCTAAACTGAAAATGACCGACCGGGCGCATTGCTAAAGCCAAACTAACCAACCGGGGTCACCGCTGAAACCAAACTAACGGAGCCCTTTTGCTTGAGTAATAGGCGCCCATAAATAAAGCACATAGCTGGGAACATTGGCAAACTGAAACTGAACGACCGGGATCATTGCTAAAACGAAATTAACCGAGCCATTTCGCTTGGGTAATAGGTGCCCACAAAATAAAGCACGTAGCTGGGAACATTGCTACACTGAAACCGACCGACCGGGCTCTTTGCTAAAGTCAAAATAACCAACCGGTATCATTGCTGAAACCAAACTAACCGATCCCTTTTGCTTGAGTAATAGGCGCCAATAAAATGAAGCATGTAGCTCGGAACATTGCCAAACTGAAACTAAACGACCGGGATCATTGCTAAAACGAAATTAACCGAGCCATTTGGCTTGAGCAATTGGGGCGCATAAAACAAAGCCCGGATCATTGCTAAACTGAAACTAACCAACGGGGATCATTGCTGAAACCAAACTAACCGATCCCTTTTGCTTGAGTAATAGGGGCCCATAAAATAAAGCACGTAGCTGGGAACATTGCTAAACTGAAAATGACCGACCGGGCGCATTGCTAAAGCCAAACTAACCAACCGGGGTCACCGCTGAAACCAAACTAACGGAGCCCTTTTGCTTGAGTAATAGGCGCCCATAAATAAAGCACATAGCTGGGAACATTGCCAAACTGAAACTGGACCACCGGGATCATTGCTAACACGAAATTAACCGAGCCCTTTGGCTTGGGTAATAGGTGCCCATAAAATAAAGCACCTAGGAGGGAACATTGCTACACTGAAACTGACCGACCGGGCTCATTGCTAAAGCCAAACTAACCAACCGGTATCATTGCTGAAACCAAATTAACCGATCCCTTTTGCTTGAGTAATAGTCGCCCCTAAAATAAAGCACGTAGCTGGGAACATTGCCAAACTGAAACTGAACGACCGGGATCATTGCTAAAACGAAATTAACCGAGCATTTCGCTTGCGTAATAGGTGCCCATAAAATAAAGCACGTAGCTGGGAGCATTCCTACACTGAAACCGACCGACCGGGCTCATTGCTAAAGCCAAACTAACCAACCGGTATCATTGCTGAAACCAAATTAACCGATCCCTTTTGCTTGAGTAATAGTCGCCCATAAAATAAAGCACGTAGCTGGGAATATTGCTAAACTGAAAATGACCGACCGGGCGCATTGCTAAAGCCAAACTAACCAACCGGGGTCACCGCTGAAACCAAACTAACGGTGCCCTCTTGCTTGAGTAATAGGCGCCCATAAATAAAGCACATAGCTGGGAACAGTGCCAAACTGAAACTGGACCACCGGGATCATTGCTAACACGAAACTAACGGAGCCCTTTGGCTTGGGTAATAGGTGCCCATAAAATAAAGCACGTAGCTGGGAACATTGCTACACTGAAACCGACCGACCGGGCTCATTGCGAAAGCCAAACAAACCAACAGGGATCATTGCTGAAACCAAACAAACAGAGCCCCTTTGCTTAAGGAATAGGCGCCCATAAAATAAAGCAAGTAGCGGGAGCATTGCTAAACTGAAACTGACCGACCGGTAACCCACAGGTATCACTGCTAAAACCAAACAAACCGAGGCCTTTTGCTTGAGGAATAGGCGCTTATAAAATAAAGCACGTAGATGGGAACATTTTTACACTGACTCCGACCGACCGGACTCATTGTGAAAGCCAAACTAACTAACAGGTGTCATTGCCAAAACCAAACTAACCGAGCTCTTTTGCTTAGGCAATAGGCCCCATAAAATAAAGCGCACTGAAACTGACCGACCGGGCTCATTGCGAAGGCCAAACTAACCAACCGGTATCATTGCTGAAACCAAATTAACCGATCCCTTTTGCTTGAGTAATAGTCGCCCATAAAATAAAGCACGTAGCTGGGAACATTGCCAAACTGAAACCGACCGACCGGGCTCATTGCTAAAGCCAAACTAACCAATCGGTATCATTGCTGAAACCAAATTAACCGATCCCTTTTGCTTGAGTAATAGTCGCCCATAAAATAAAGCACGTACCTGGGAACATTGCTAAACTGAAAATGACCGACCGGGCGCATAGCTAAAGCCAAACTAACCAACCGGGGTCACCGCTGAAACCAAACTAACGGAGCCCTCTTGCTTGAGTAATAGGCGCCCATAAATAAAGCACATAGCTGGGAACAGTGCCAAACTGAAACTGGACCACCGGGATCATTGCTAACACGAAATTAACGGAGCCCTTTGGCTTGGGTAATAGGTGCCCATAAAATAAAGCACGTAGCTGGGAACATTGCTACACTGAAACCGACCGACCGGGCTCATTGCGAAAGCCAAACAAACCAACAGGGATCATTGCTGAAACCAAACTAACAGAGCCCCTTTGCTTAAGGAATAGGAGCCCATAAAATAAAGCAAGTAGCTGGGAGCATTGCTAAACTGAAACTGACCGACCGGTAACCCACAGGTATCACTGCTAAAACCAAACAAACCGAGTCCTTTTGCTTGAGGAATAGGCGCCTATAAAATAAAGCACGTAGATGGGAACATTTTTACACTGACCCCGACCGACCGGACTCATTGTGAAAGCCAAACTAACTAACAGGTTTCATTGCTAAAACCAAACTAACCGAGCTCTTTTGCTTAGGCAATAGGCCCCATAAAATAAAGTGCACTGAAACTGACCGACCGGGCTCATTGCGAAGGCCAAACTAACCAACCGGGATAATTGCAGAAACCAAATTAACCGAGCCCCTTTGCTTGAGTAGTAGGCGCTCATAAAATAAAGCACATAGCTGGGAACATTGCTACACTGAAAGTGACTGATCGGGATCATTGCTAAAGCCAAACTAACCAAATGGGTTCACTGCTGAAACCAAACTAACCGAGCCCTTTTGCTTGAGGAATAGGCGCCCATAATATAAAGCAAGTAGCTGGGAACATTGCTAAACTGAAACTGACCGACCGGGCTCATTGCTAAAGCCAAACTAACCAGCCGCGATCATTGCTGAAACCAAACTAACCGAGCTCTTTTGCTTGAGTAATAGGCGCTCATAAAATAAAGCACATAGCTGGGAACATTGCTACACTGAAAGTGACTGATCGGGATCATTGCTAAAGCCAAACTAACCAAACGGGTTCACTGCTGAAACCAAACTAACCAAGCCATTTTGCTTGAGAAATAGGCGCCCATAAAATAAAGCACGTAGCTGGGAACATTGTTACACTGAAAATTACTGATCGGGATCATTGCTAAAACGAAATTAACCGAGCCCTTTGGCTTGAGTAATAGGTGCCCATAAAATAAAGTACGTAGCAGGGAATATTGCTACACTGAAACTGACCGACCGGGCTCATTGCTAAAGCCAAACTAACCAACCAGTATCATTGCTGAAACCAAACTAACCGAACCATTTTGCTTGAGTAATAGGCACCCATAAAATAAAGCACGTAGCTGGGAACATTGCCAAACTGAAACTGAATGACCGGAATCATTGCTAAAACGAAATTAACCGACCCCTTTGGCTTGAGTAATAGGTGCCCATAATATAAAGCAAGTAGCTGGTAACATTGCTACACTGAAATTACCGACCTGGCTCATTGCTAAAGCCAAACTAACCAACCAGGGTTTATAGCTAAAACGAAACTAACGGAGCCCTTTCGCTTGAGTAATAAGCGCCCATAAAATAAAGCACGTAGCTGGGAACATTACTACACTGAAACTGTACGACCGGGATCATTGCTAAACGAAACTAACCGACCCATTTCGCTTGAGTAACAGGTGCCCACAAAATAAAGCACGTAGAAGGCAACATTTCTACACTGAAACTGACCGACCGACCTCATTGCTAAAGGCGAACTAACCAACCGGGAACATTGCTGAAAATAAATAACCAAGCCTTTTGCTTGAGTAACAGGCGCCCATAAAATTAAGCACATAGCTGGGCACATTGCTACACTGAAACTGACCGACCGGGCTCATTGCTAAAGCCAAACTAACCAACCGGTATCGTTGCTGAAACCAAACTAACCGACCCCTTTTGCTTGAGTAATATGCGCCCATAAAATAAAGCACGTAGCTGGGAACATTGCCAAACTGAAACTAACCAACCGGGATCATTGCTAGTGAAGCACATAGCTGGGAACATTGGCAAACTGAAACTGAACGACCGGGATCATTGCTAAAACGAAATTAACCGAGCCATTTCGCTTGGGTAATAGGTGCCCACAAAATAAAGCACGTAGCTGGGAACATTGCTACACTGAAACCGACCGACCGGGCTCTTTGCTAAAGTCAAAATAACCAACCGGTATCATTGCTGAAACCAAATCAACCGATCCCTTTTGCTTGAGTAATAGTCGCCCATAAAATAAAGCACGTAGCAGGGAACATTGCTACACTGAAACTGACCGACCGGCTCATTGCTAAAGCCAAAGTAACCAACCGGTATCATTGCTGAAACCAAACTAACCGATCCCTTTTGCTTGAGTAATAGGCGCCAATAAAATGAAGCATGTAGCTCGGAACATTGCCAAACTGAAACTAAACGACCGGGATCATTGCTAAAACGAAATTATACGAGCCATTTGGCTTGAGCAATTGGGGCGCATAAAACAAAGCCCGGATCATTGCTAAACTGAAACTAACCAACGGGGATCATTGCTGAAACCAAACTAACCGATCCCTTTTGCTTGAGTAATAGGGGCCCATAAAATAAAGCACGTAGCTGGGAACATTGCTAAACTGAAAATGACCGACCGGGCGCATTGCTAAAGCCAAACTAACCAACCGGGGTCACCGCTGAAACCAAACTAACGGAGCCCTTTTGCTTGAGTAATAGGCGCCCATAAATAAAGCACATAGCTGGGAACATTGCCAAACTGAAACTGGACCACCGGGATCATTGTTACACGAAATTAACCGAGCCCTTTGGCTTGGGTAATAGGTGCCCATAAAATAAAGCACCTAGGAGGGAACATTGCTACACTGAAACTGACCGACCGGGCTCATTGCTAAAGCCAAACTAACCAACCGGTATCATTGCTGAAACCAAATTAACCGATCCCTTTTGCTTGAGTAATAGTCGCCCCTAAAATAAAGCACGTAGCTGGGAACATTGCCAAACTGAAACTGAACGACCGGGATCATTGCTAAAACGAAATTAACCGAGCATTTCGCTTGCGTAATAGGTGCCCATAAAATAAAGCACGTAGCTGGGAGCATTCCTACACTGAAACCGACCGACCGGGCTCATTGCTAAAGCCAAACTAACCAACCGGTATCATTGCTGAAACCAAATTAACCGATCCCTTTTGCTTGAGTAATAGTCGCCCATAAAATAAAGCACGTAGCTGGGAATAATGCTAAACTGAAAATGACCGACCGGGCGCATTGCTAAAGCCAAACTAACCAACCGGGGTCACCGCTGAAACCAAACTAACGGTGCCCTCTTGCTTGAGTAATAGGCGCCCATAAATAAAGCACATAGCTGGGAACAGTGCCAAACTGAAACTGGACCACCGGGATCATTGCTAACACGAAACTAACGGAGCCCTTTGGCTTGGGTAATAGGTGCCCATAAAATAAAGCACGTAGCTGGGAACATTGCTACACTGAAACCGACCGACCGGGCTCATTGCGAAAGCCAAACAAACCAACAGGGATCATTGCTGAAACCAAACAAACAGAGCCCCTTTGCTTAAGGAATAGGCGCCCATAAAATAAAGCAAGTAGCGGGAGCATTGCTAAACTGAAACTGACCGACCGGTAACCCACAGGTATCACTGCTAAAACCAAACAAACCGAGGCCTTTTGCTTGAGGAATAGGCGCTTATAAAATAAAGCACGTAGATGGGAACATTTTTACACTGACTCCGACCGACCGGACTCATTGTGAAAGCCAAACTAACTAACAGGTGTCATTGCCAAAACCAAACTAACCGAGCTCTTTTGCTTAGGCAATAGGCCCCATAAAATAAAGTGCACTGAAACTGACCGACCGGGCTCATTGCGAAGGCCAAACTAACCAACCGGTATCATTGCTGAAACCAAATTAACCGATCCCTTTTGCTTGAGTAATAGTCGCCCATAAAATAAAGCACGTAGCTGGGAACATTGCCAAACTGAAACCGAGCGACCGGGCTCATTGCTAAAGCCAAACTAACCAATCGGTATCATTGCTGAAACCAAATTAACCGATCCCTTTTGCTTGAGTAATAGTCGCCCATAAAATAAAGCACGTACCTGGGAACATTGCTAAACTGAAAATGACCGACCGGGCGCATAGCTAAAGCCAAACTAACCAACCGGGGTCACCGCTGAAACCAAACTAACGGAGCCCTCTTGCTTGAGTAATAGGCGCCCATAAATAAAGCACATAGCTGGGAACAGTGCCAAACTGAAACTGGACCACCGGGATCATTGCTAACACGAAATTAACGGAGCCCTTTGGCTTGGGTAATAGGTGCCCATAAAATAAAGCACGTAGCTGGGAACATTGCTACACTGAAACCGACCGACCGGGCTCATTGCGAAAGCCAAACAAACCAACAGGGATCATTGCTGAAACCAAACTAACAGAGCCCCTTTGCTTAAGGAATAGGCGCCCATAAAATAAAGCAAGTAGCTGGGAGCATTGCTAAACTGAAACTGACCGACCGGTAACCCACAGGTATCACTGCTAAAACCAAACAAACCGAGTCCTTTTTGCTTGAGGAATAGGCGCCTATAAAATAAAGCACGTAGATGGGAACATTTTTACACTGACCCCGACCGACCGGACTCATTGTGAAAGCCAAACTAACTAACAGGTTTCATTGCTAAAACCAAACTAACCGAGCTCTTTTGCTTAGGCAATAGGCCCCATAAAATAAAGTGCACTGAAACTGACCGACCGGGCTCATTGCGAAGGCCAAACTAACCAACCGGGATAATTGCAGAAACCAAATTAACCGAGCCCCTTTGCTTGAGTAGTAGGCGCTCATAAAATAAAGCACATAGCTGGGAACATTGCTACACTGAAAGTGACTGATCGGGATCATTGCTAAAGCCAAACTAACCAAACGGGTTCACTGCTGAAACCAAACTAACCGAGCCCTTTTGCTTGAGGAATAGGCGCCCATAATATAAAGCAAGTAGCTGGGAACATTGCTAAACTGAAACTGACCGACCGGGCTCATTGCTAAAGCCAAACTAACCAGCCGCGATCATTGCTGAAACCAAACTAACCGAGCTCTTTTGCTTGAGTAATAGGCGCTCATAAAATAAAGCACATAGCTGGGAACATTGCTACACTGAAAGTGACTGATCGGGATCATTGCTAAAGCCAAACTAACCAAACGGGTTCACTGCTGAAACCAAACTAACCAAGCCATTTTGCTTGAGAAATAGGCGCCCATAAAATAAAGCACGTAGCTGGGAACATTGTTACACTGAAAATTACTGATCGGGATCATTGCTAAAACGAAATTAACCGAGCCCTTTGGCTTGAGTAATAGGTGCCCATAAAATAAAGTACGTAGCAGGGAATATTGCTACACTGAAACTGACCGACCGGGCTCATTGCTAAAGCCAAACTAACCAACCAGTATCATTGCTGAAACCAAACTAACCGAACCATTTTGCTTGAGTAATAGGCACCCATAAAATAAAGCACGTAGCTGGGAACATTGCCAAACTGAAACTGAACGACCGGAATCATTGCTAAAACGAAATTAACCGACCCCTTTGGCTTGAGTAATAGGTGCCCATAATATAAAGCAAGTAGCTGGTAACATTGCTACACTGAAATTACCGACCTGGCTCATTGCTAAAGCCAAACTAACCAACCAGGGTTTATAGCTAAAACGAAACTAACGGAGCCCTTTCGCTTGAGTAATAAGCGCCCATAAAATAAAGCACGTAGCTGGGAACATTACTACACTGAAACTGTACGACCGGGATCATTGCTAAACGAAACTAACCGACCCATTTCGCTTGAGTAACAGGTGCCCACAAAATAAAGCACGTAGAAGGCAACATTTCTACACTGAAACTGACCGACCGACCTCATTGCTAAAGGCGAACTAACCAACCGGGAACATTGCTGAAAATAAATAACCAAGCCTTTTGCTTGAGTAACAGGCGCCCATAAAATTAAGCACATAGCTGGGCACATTGCTACACTGAAACTGACCGACCGGGCTCATTGCTAAAGCCAAACTAACCAACCGGTATCATTGCTGAAACCAAACTAACCGACCCCTTTTGCTTGAGTAATATGCGCCCATAAAATAAAGCACGTAGCTGGGAACATTGCCAAACTGAAACTAACCAACCGGGATCATTGCTGAAACCAAACTAACCGATCCTTTTGCTTGAGTAATAGGCGCCCATAAAATTAAGCACATAGCTCGGAACATTGCTACACTGAAATTTACCGACCGGGCTCATTGCTAAAGCCAAACTAACCAACCGGTATTATTGCTGAAACCAAACTAACCGATCCCTTTTGCTTGAGTAATAAGCGCCCATAAAATCCCATAAAATAAAGCACGTAGCTGGGAACATTGCCAAACTGAAATTGAACGACCAGAATCATTGCTAAAACGAAATTAACGGAGCCATTTGGCTTGAGTAATAGGTGCCCATAAAATAAAGCACGTAGCAAGGAACATTGCTACACTGAAACTGACCGACCGAGCTCATTGCTAAAGCCAAACTAAGAAACCGGTATCATTGCTGAAACCAAAATAACCGATTCCTTTTGCTTGAGTAATAGGCGCCCATAAAATAAAGCACGTAGCTGGGAACATTGCCAAACTGAAATTGAACGACCGGTATCATTGCTAAAACGAAATTAACCGAGCCCTTTGGCTTGAGGAATAGGCGCCCGTAAAATAAAGCAGGTAGCTGGGAACATTGCTGCACTGAAAATGATCGACCGGGATCATTGCTAAAACGAAATTTACCGAGCCGTTTGGCTTGAGTAATACGTGCCCGTAAAATAAAGCAAGTAGCAGGGAACATTGCTACACTGAAACTGACCGGCCGGGCTCATTGCTAAAGCCAAACGAAATAACCGGTATCATTGTTGAAACCAAACCAACCGATCCCTTTTGCTTGAGTGTTCGAGAGAAAAGTTCTTCGAAAGATTTATGGACCTCTACGCGTTGGCGATGGCGATTACCGAAGAAGATTTAATGATGAGCTGTACGAGCTATACGCAGACATCAACATAGTCCAGCGAATTAAAACGCAGAGGCTGTGCTGCCTAGGCCATTTTATGCGAATGAAAGATGATGCTCCGGCCAAGAGAGTGTTTCTACCGGAACCCGCCTATGGAAGCAGAGGTAGAGGGCGGCCCCCACTCCGTTGGAAGGACCAGGTGGAAAAAGATTTAAACTCCCTTGGTGTGACCAATTGGCGCCGGTTGGCGGAGCGAAGGAGCGATTGGCGTGCCTTGTTGGACGGCCATAACCGTTTAGACGGTTAAGCGCCAATTTAAGTAAGTAAGTAAGCTGGGAAAATTGCTAAACTGAAACTAACCAACCGGGATCATTGCTGAGACCAAGCTAACCGAGCCTTTAGCTTGAGTAATAGGCGCCCATAAAATTAAGCACATAGCTGGGAACATTGCCAAACTGAAACTGAACGACCGGGATCATTGCTAAAGCGAAATTAACCGAGCCCTTTTGCTTGAATAATAGGCGCCCATAAAATAAAGCACGTAGCTGGGAACATTGCCAAACTGAAAATGAACGACCGGGATCATTGCTAAAACGAAATTAACCGAGCCCTTTGGCTTGAGTAATAGGTGGCCATAAAATAAAGCACGTAGCAGGGAACATTGCTACACTGAAACTGACCGACCGGGCTCATTGCTAAAGCCAAACTAACCAACCGGTATCATTGCTGAAACCAAAATAACCGATTCCTTTTGCTTGAGTAATAGGCGCCTATAAAATAAAGCACGTATCTGGGAACATTGCCAAAGTGAAACTGAACGACCGGGATCATTGCTAAAACGAAATTAACCGAGCCCTTTGGCTTGAGTAATAGGTGCCCATAAAATAAAGCACGTAGCAGGGTACATTTCTGCACTGAAACTGACCGACCGGGCTCATTGCTAAAGCCAAAGTAACCAACCGGTATCATTGCTGAAACCAAACTAACCGATCCCTTTTGCTTGAGTAATAGGCGCCAATAAAATAAAGCACGTAGCTGGGAACATTGCCAAACTGAAACTAAACGACCGGGATCATTGCTAAAACGAAATTAACCTAGCCATTTGGCTTGAGCAATTGGGGCGCATAAAATAAAGCGCGGATCATTGCTAAACTGAAACTAACCAACCGGGATCATTGCTGAAACCAAACTAACCGATCCCTTTTGCTTGACTAATAGGGGCCCATAAAATAAAGCACGTAGCTGGGAACATGGCTAAACTGAAAATGACCGAACGGTCGCATTGCTAAAGCCAAACTAACCAACCGGGGTCACCGCTGAAACCAAACTAACGGAGCCCTTTTGCTTGAGTAATAGGCGCCCATAAATAAAGCACATAGCTGGGAACATTGCCAAACTGAAACTGGACCACCGGGATCATTGCTAACTCGAAATTAACCGAGCCCTATGGCTGACCGACCGGGCTCATTGCTAAAGCCAAACTAACCAACCGGTATCATTGCTGAAACCAAATTAACCGATCCCTTTTGCTTGAGTAATAGGCGCCCATAAAATAAAGCACGTAGCTGGGAACATTTCTACACTGAAACTGACCGACCGGGCTCATTGCTAAAGCCAAACTAACCAACCGGTATCATTGCGGAAACCAAATTAACCGATCCCTTTTGCTTGAGTAATATGCGCCTATAAAATAAAGCACGTATCTGGGAACATTACCAAACTGAAACTGAACGACCGGGATCATTGCTAAAACGAAGTTAACCGAGCCATTTGGTTTGAATAATAGGTGCCCATAAAATAAACCACGTAGCAAGGAACATTGCTACACTGAAACTGACCGACCGGGCTCATTGCTAAAGCCAAACTAACCAACCGGTATCATTGCTGAAACCAAATTAACCGATCCCTTTTGCTTGAGTAATATGCGTCAATAAAATAAAGCACGTAGATGGGAACATTGCCAAACTGCAACTGAACGACCGGGATCATTGCTAAAACGAAGTTAACCGAGCCATTTCGCTTGAGCAACAAGTGCCCACAAAATAAAGCACGTAGCAGGCAACATTGCTACACTGCAACTGACCGACCGAACTCATTGCTAAAGACGAACTAACCAACCGGGATCATTGCTGAAAATAAATAACCAAGCCCTTTTGCTTGAGTAATAGGCGCCCATAAAATTAAGCACATAGCTGGGCACATTGCTACACTGAAACTGACCAACCGGGCTCATTGCTAAAGCCAAACAAACCAACCAGTATCATTGCTGAAACCAAACTAACCGATCCCTTTTGCTTGAGTAATAGGCGCCCATAAAATAAAGCACGTAGCTGGGAACATTTCTACACTGAAACTGACCGACCGGGCTCATTGCTAAAGCCAAACTAACCAACCGGTATCATTGCGGAAACCAAATTAATCGATCGCTTTTCTTGAGTAATAGACGCCCATAAAATAAAGCGCGTAGCTGGGAACATTGCCAAACTGAAACTAACCAACCGGGATCATTGCTGAAACCAAACTACCCGAGCCTTTTGCTTGAGTAATAGGCGCCCATAAAATTAAGCACATAGCTGGGAACATTGCTACACTGAAACTGACAGACCGGGCTCATTGCTAAAGCCAAACTAACCAACCGGTATTATTGCTGAAACCAAACTAACCGATCCCTTTTGCTTGAGTAATAGGCGCCCATAAAATAAAAAACGTAGCTGGGAACATTACCATACTGAAACTGAACGACCGGGATCATTGCTAAAACGAAGTTAACCGAGCCATTTGGCTTGAATAATAGGTGCCCATAAAATAAACCACGTAGCAAGGAACATTGCTACACTGAAACTGACCGACCGGGCTCATTGCTAAAGCCAAACTAACCAACCGGTATCATTGCTGAAACCAAATTAACCGATCCCTTTTGCTTGAGTAATATGCGCCAATAAAATAAAGCACGTAGATGGGAACATTGCCAAACTGCAACTGAACCACCGGGATCATTGCTAACACGAAATTAACCGAGCCCTTTGGCTTGAGTAGTAGGTGCCCATAAAATAAAGCACGTAGCAGGGAACATTGCTACACTGAAACTGACCGACCGGGCTCATTGCTAAAGCCAAACTAATCAACCGGTATCGTTGCTGAAACCAAACTAACCGATCCCATTTGCTTGAGTAATAGGCGCCCATAAAATAAAGCACGTAGCTGGGAACATTGCCAAACTGAAACTAAACGACCGGGATCATTGCTAAAAGTAAATTAACCGAGCCATTTGGCTTGAGCAATTGGGGCGCATAAAATAAAGCCCGGATCATTGCTAAACTGAAACTAACCAACCGGGATCATTGCTGAAACCAAACTAACCGATCGCTTTTGCTTGAGTAATAGGGGCCCATAAAATAAAGCACGTAGCTGGGAACTTTGCTAAACTGAAACTAACCAACCGGGATCATTGCTGAAACCAAACTAACCGAGCCTTTTGCTTGAGTAATAGGTGCCCGTAAAATAAAGCACGTAGCTGGGAACATTGCCAAACTGAAACTGAACGACCGGGATCATTGCTAAAACGAAGTTAACCGAGCCATTTGGCTTGAATAATAGGTGCCCATAAAATAAACCACGTAGCAAGGAACATTGCTACACTGAAACTGACCGACCGGGCTCATTGCTAAAGCCAAACTAACCAACCGGTATCATTGCTGAAACCAAATTAACCGATCCCTTTTGCTTGAGTAATATGCGCCAATAAAATAAAGCACGTAGATGGGAACATTGCCAAACTGCAACTGAACCACCGGGATCATTGCTAACACGAAACTAACCGAGCCCTTTGGCTTGAGTAATAGGCGCCCATAAAATAAAGCACGTAGCTGGGAACATTGCCAAACTGAAACTAAACGACCGGGATCATTGCTAAAAGTAAATTAACCGAGCCATTTGGCTTGAGCAATTGGGGCGCATAAAATAAAGCCCGGATCATTGCTAAACTGAAACTAACCAACCGGGATCATTGCTGAAACCAAACTAACCGATCCCTTTTGCTTGAGTAATAGGGGCCCATAAAATAAAGCACGTAGCTGGGAACTTTGCTAAACTGAAACTAACCAACCGGGATCATTGCTGAAACCAAACTACCCGAGCCTTTTGCTTGAGTAATAGGCGCCCATAAAATTAAGCACATAGCTGGGAACATTGCTACACTGAAACTGACAGACCGGGCTCATTGCTAAAGCCAAACTAACCAACCGGTATTATTGCTGAAACCAAACTAACCGATCCCATTTGCTTGAGTAATAGGCGCCCATAAAATAAAGCACGTAGCTGGGAACATTGCCAAACTGAAACTAAACGACCGGGATCATTGCTAAAAGTAAATTAACCGAGCCATTTGGCTTGAGCAATTGGGGCGCATAAAATAAAGCCCGGATCATTGCTAAACTGAAACTAACCAACCGGGATCATTGCTGAAACCAAACTAACCGATCCCTTTTGCTTGAGTAATAGGGGCCCATAAAATAAAGCACGTAGCTGGGAACTTTGCTAAACTGAAACTAACCAACCGGGATCTTTGCTGAAACCAAACTAACCGAGCCTTTTGCTTGAGTAATAGGTGCCCGTAAAATAAAGCACGTAGCTGGGAACATTGCCAAACTGAAACTGAACGACCGGGATCATTGCTAAAACGAAATTAACTGAGCCCTTTGGCTTGAGTAATAGGTGCCCATAAAATAAAGCACGTAGCGGGGAACATTGCTACACTGAAACTGACCGACCGGGCTCATTGCTAAAGCCAAACTAACCAACCGGTATCATTGCTGAAACCAAATTAACCGAGCCTTTTGCTTGAGTAATAGGTGCCCGTAAAATAAAGCACGTAGCTGGGAACATTGCCAAACTGAAACTGAACGACCGGGATCATTGCTAAAACGAAATTAACTGAGCCCTTTGGCTTGAGTAATAGGTGCCCATAAAATAAAGCACGTAGCTGGGAACTTTGCATAAATTGAAACTAACCAACCGGGATCATTGCTGAAACCAAACTAACCGAGCCTTTTGCTTGAGTAATAGGTGCCCGTAAAATAAAGCACGTAGCTGGGAACATTGCCAAACTGAAACTGAACGACCGGGATCATTGCTAAAACGAAATTAACTGAGCCCTTTGGCTTGAGTAATAGTCGCCCGTAAAATAGAGCACGTAGCTGGGAACATTGCCAAACTGAAACTGAACGACCGGGATCATTGCTAAAACGAAATTAACCGAGCCCTTTGGCTTGAGGAATAGGCGCCCGTAAAATAAAGCAGGTAGCTGGGAACATAGCTGCACTGAAAATGATCGACCGGGATCATTGCTGAGACCAAACTAACCGAGCCTCCAGCTTGAGTAATAGGCGCCTATAACATTAAGCACATAGCTGGGAACATTGCTACACTGAAACTGACCGACCGGGCTCATTGCTAAAGCCAAACTAAATAACCGGTATCATTGCTGAAACCAAACTAATCGATCGCTTTTGCTTGAGTAATAGGCGCCCATAAAATAAAGCACGTAGCTGGGAACATTGCCAAACTGAAACTAACCAACCGGGATCATTGATGAAACCAAACAAACCGAGCCTTTTGCTTGAGTAATAGGCGCCCATAAAATTAAGCACATAGCTGGGAACATTGCTACACTGAAACTGACCGACCGGGCTCATTGCTAAAGCCAAACTAACCAACAGGTATTATTGCTGAAACCAAACTTACCGATCCCTTTTGCTTGAGTAATAGGCGCCCATAAAATAAAGCACGCAGCTGGGAACATTGCCAAACTGAAACTGAACGACCGGGATCATTGCTAAAACGAAATTAACCGAGCCATTTGGTTTGAGTAATAGGTGCCCATAAACAAAAGCACGTAGCAAAGAAAATTGCTACACTGAAACTGACCGACCGGGCTCATTGCTCAAGCCAAACTAACCAACCGGTATCATTGCTGACACCAAACTAACCGATCCCTTTGGCTTGAGTAATAGGCGCCCATAAAATAAAGCACGTAGCTAGGAACATTGCCAAACTAAAACTGAATGACCGGGATCATTGCTAAAACGAGATTAACAGAGCCCTTTGGCTTGAGTAATAGATGCCCATAAAATAAAGCACGTAGCAGGGAACATTGCTACACTGAAACTGGCCGACCGGGCTCATTGCTAAAGCCAAACTAACCAACCGGTATGATTGCTGAAACCAAACTAACCGATCCCTTTTTCTTGAGTAGTAGGCTCCCATAAAATAAAGCACGTAGCTGGGAACATTGCCAAACTGAAACTAAACGACCGGGATCATTGCTAAAACGAAATTAACCGAGCCATTTGGCTTGAGCAATTGGGGCGCATAAAATAAAGCCCGGATCATTGCTAAACTGAAACTGACCAACCGGGATCATTGCTGAAACCAAGCTAACCGATCCCTTTTGCTTGAGTAATAGGCGCCTATAAAATAAAGCACGTAGCTAGGAACATTGCCAAACTGAAACTGAACGACCGGGAAAATTGCTAAAACGAAATTAACCGAGCCATTTGGCTTGAATAATAGGTGCCCATAAACAAAAGCACGTAGCAAAGAACATTACTACACTGAAACTGACCGACCGGGCTCATTGCTAAAGCCAAACTAACCAACCAGTATCATTGCTGAAACCAAACTAACCGATACCTTTTTCTTGAGTAATAGGCTGCCATAAAATAAAGCAAGTAGCTGGGAACATTGCTACACTGAAACTGACCGACCGGGTTCATTGCTAAAGCCAAACTAACCAACCGGGATCATTGCTGAAACCAAACTAACCGAGCCTTTTGCTTGAGTAATAGGCGCCCATAAAATTAAGTACATAGCTGGGAACATTGCTACACTGAAACTGACCGACCGGGCTCATTGCTAAAGCCAAACTAACCAACCAGTATCATTGTTCAAACTTACCGACCAGGATCATTGCTAAAACGAAACTAACCGAGCCCTTTCGCTTGAGTAATAGGCGACCGTAAAATAAAGCACGTAGGTGGGAACATTGCTGCACTAAAAATGGCCGACCGGGCTTAATGCTAAAGCCAAACTAACCAACCGGGATCACTGCTGAAACCAAATTAACCGAGCCCTTTTGCTTGAGGAACAGGCGCCTATAAAATAAAGCGCGTAGCTGGTAACATTGCTACACTGAAACTGACCGACCTGGCTCAGTGCTAAAGCCTAACTAACCAACCAGGATCATTGCTAAAACGAACTTAACCGAGCCCTTTCGCTTGAGTAATAGGCGCCCATAAAATAAAGCACAAAGCTGGGATATTACTACACTGAAACTGAAGGACCAGGATCATTGCTAAACGAAACTAACCGTCCCCGTTTTGCTTGAGGAATAGGCGCCCATAAAATAATGCACGTAGCTGGGAGCATTGCTAAATTGAAGCTAACCAACCATTGCTACACTGAACGTGACCGACCGGGATCATTGCTAAAACGAAACTAACCGAGCCCTATGGCTTGAATAATATGCGCCCATAAAATAAAGAACGTAGATGGAAACATTGCTACACTGAAAATGACCAATGATCCCGGCGGAAACCAAACTAACCGAGCCCTTTTGCTTGACTAATAGGCGCCCATAAAATTATGCACGTAGCTGGGAATATTGCTACACTGAAACTGACCGACCGGGCTCATTGCTAAAGCCAAACTAACCAACCGGGATTACTGCTGAAACCAAACTAACCGAGCCCTTTTGCTTGAGTAATAGGCGCCCATAAAATAAAGCACGTAGCTGGGAACATTGCTAGACTGAAAATGACCGACCGGGATCATTGCTAAAACGAATTTAACCGAGCCTTTCGCTTGAGTAATAGGCGCCCGTAAAATAAAGCACGTAGCTGGGAACATTACTACACTGAAACTGACCGACCGCGGCCATTGGTAAAGCTAAACTAACCAACAAGTATCATTGTTGAAACTGACCGACCAGGATCATTGCTAAAACGAAACACACCGAGTTCTTTCGCTTGAGTAATAGGTGCCCATAAAATAAAGCACTTATCAGGGAACATTGCTACTCTGAAACTGACCGACCGGGATCATTGCTAAAGCCAAACTAACCAACCAGTATATCATTGTTGAAACTGACCGACCAGGATCATTGCTAAAACGAAACTAACCGAGCCCTTTCGCTTGAGTAATAGGCGCCCATAACATAAAGCACGTAGCTGGGAATATTGCTACACTGAAAATGACCGACCGGGCTCATTGCTAAAGCCAAATTAATCAACCGGGATTACTGCTGAAACCAAACTAACCGAGCCCTTTTGCTTGAGTAATAGGCGCCCATAAAACAAAGCACGTAGCTGGGAACATTGCTACACTGAAACTGACTGATCGGGATCATTGCTAAAACGAAAATAACCGACCCCTTTCGCTTGAGTAACAGGTGCCCATAAAATAAAGCACGTAGCTGGGAACATTACTACTCTGAAACTGACCGACCGGGATCATTGCTAAAAGAAAACTAACCGAGCCATTCGCTTGAATAATAGGTTCCCGTAAAATAAAGCACGTAGCAAGGAACATTGCTACACTGAAACTGACCGACCGGGATCATTGCCAAAACGAAACTAACCTAGCCATTTTGCTTGAGTAATAGGCGCCCATAAAATAAAGCACGTAGCTGGGAACATTGCTACACTGAAACTGACTGATCGGGATCATTGCTAAAACGAAACTAACCGCCTCCGTTTTGCTTGAGGAATAGGCCCCAATAAAATAATGCACGTAGCTGGGAACATTGCTAAACTGAAGCTAACCAACCATTGCTACACTGAACGTGACCGACCGGGATCATTGCTAAAACGAAAATAACCGAGCCCTTTCGCTTGAGTAATAGGCGCCCATAAAATAAACCACGTAGCTGGGAACATTGCTAGACTGAAACTGACTGATCGGGATCATTGCAAAACGAAACTAACAGCCCCCGTTTTGCTTGAGGAATAGGCGCCCATAAAATAATGCACGTAGCTGGGAACATTGCTAAACTGAAGCTAACCAACCATTGCTACACTGAACGTGACCGACCGGGATCATTGCTAAAACGAAAATAACCGAGCTCTATGGCTTGAATAATATGCGCCCATAAAATAAAGAACGTAGATGGAAGCATTGCTACACTGAAAATGACCAATGATCCCGGCGGAAACCAAACTAACCGAGCCCTTTTGCTCGAGTAATAGGCGCCCATAAAATTATGCACGTTGCTGGGAATATTGCTACACTGAAACTGACCGACCGGGCTCATTGCTAAAGCCAAACTGACCAACCAGTATCATTGTTGAAACTGACCGACCAGGGTCATTGCTAAAACGAAACTAACCGAGCCCTTTCGCTTGAGTAATAGGCGCCCATAAAATAAAGCACGTAGCTCGGAACATTGCTACACTGAAACTGACCGACCGGGCTCATTGCAAAGCCAAACTAACCAACCGGGATAATTGCTGAAAGAAAACTAACCGAGCCCTTTTGCTTGAGTAATAGGCGCCCATAAAATAAAGCACGTAGCTGGGAACATTGCTAGACTGAAAATGACCGACCGGGATCATTGCTAAAACGAATTTAACCGAGCCTTTCGCTTGAGTAATAGGCGCCCGTAAAATAAAGCACGTAGCTGGGAACATTACTACACTGAAACTGACCGACCGCGGCCATTGGTAAAGCTAAACTAACCAACAAGTATCATTGTTGAAACTGACCGACCAGGATCATTGCTAAAACGAAACACACCGAGTTCTTTCGCTTGAGTAATAGGTGCCCATAAAATAAAGCACTTATCAGGGAACATTGCTACTCTGAAACTGACCGACCGGGATCATTGCTAAAGCCAAACTAACCAACCAGTATATCATTGTTGAAACTGACCGACCAGGATCATTGCTAAAACGAAACTAACCGAGCCCTTTCGCTTGAGTAATAGGCGCCCATAACATAAAGCACGTAGCTGGGAATATTGCTACACTGAAAATGACCGACCGGGCTCATTGCTAAAGCCAAATTAATCAACCGGGATTACTGCTGAAACCAAACTAACCGAGCCCTTTTGCTTGAGTAATAGGCGCCCATAAAACAAAGCACGTAGCTGGGAACATTGCTACACTGAAACTGACTGATCGGGATCATTGCTAAAACGCAAATAACCCACCCCTTTAGCTTGAGTAACAGGTGCCCATAAAATAAAGCACGTAGCTGGGAACATTACTACTCTGAAACTGACCGACCGGGATCATTGCTAACAGAAAACTAACCGAGCCATTCGCTTGAATAATAGGTTCCCGTAAAATAAAGCACGTAGCAAGGAACATTGCTACACTGAAACTGACCGACCGGGATCATTGCTAAAACGAAACTAACCTAGCCCTTTTGCTTGAGTAATAGGCGCCCATAAAATAAAGCACGTAGCTGGGAACATTGCTACACTGAAACTGACTGATCGGGATCATTGCTAAAACGAAACTAACCGCCCCCGTTTTGCTTGAGGAATAGGCGCCCATAAAATAATGCACGTAGCTGGGAACATTGCTAAACTGAAGCTAACGAACCATTGCTACACTGAACGTGACCGACCGGGATCATTGCTAAAACGAAAATAACCGAGCCCTATGACTTGAATAATATGCGCCCATAAAATAAAGAACGTAGATGGAAACATTGCTACACTGAAAATGACCAATGATCTCGGCGGAAACCAAACTAACCGACCCCTTTTGCTTGAGTAATAGGCGCCCATAAAATTATGCACGTAGCTGGGAATATTGCTACACTGAAACTGACCGACCGGGCTCATGGCTAAAGCCAAACTAACCAACCAGTATCATTGTTGAAACTGACCGACCAGGATCATTGCTAAAACGAAACTAACCGAGCCCTTCCGCTTGAGTAATAGGTGCCCATAAAATAAAGCACTTATCAGGGAACATTGCTACTCTGAAATTGACCGACCGGGGTCATTGCTAAAGCCAAACTAACCAACCAGTATCATTGTTGAAACTGACCGACCAGGATCATTGCTAAAACGAAACTAACCGAGCCCTTTCGCTTGAGTAATAGGCGCCCATAAAATAAAGCACGTAGCTGGGAATATTGCTACACTGAAAATGGCCGACCGGGCTCATTGCTAAAGCCAAACTAATCAACCGGGATTACTGCTGAAACCAAACTAACCGAGCCCTTTTGCTTGAGTAATAGGCGCCAATAAAATAAAGCACGTAGCTGGGAACATTGCTAGACTGAAAATGACCAACCGGGATCTTTGCTAAAACGAAACTAAACTAGCCATTTTGCTTGAGTAATAGGCGCCCATAAAATAAAGCACGTAGCTGGGAACATTGCTACACTGAAACTGACTGATCGGGATCATTGCAAAACGAAACTAACCGCCCCCGTTTTGCTTGAGGAATAGGCGCCCATAAAATTATGCACGTAGCTGGGAACATTGCTAAACTGAAGCTAACCAACCATTGCTACACTGGACGTGACCGACCGGGATCATTGCTAAAACGAAAATAACCGAGCCCTATAAATAAAGAACGTAGATGGAAACATTGCTACACTGAAAATGACCAATGATCCCGGCGGAAACCAAACTAACCGAGCCCTTTTGCTCGAGTAATAGGCGCCCATAAAATTATGCACGTTGCTGGGAATGTTGCTACACTGAAACTGACCGACCGGGCTCATTGCTAAAGCCAAACTAACCAACCAGTATCATTGTTGAAACTGACCGACCAGGATCATTGCTAAAACGAAACTAACTGAGCCCTTTCGCTTGAGTAATAGGCGCCCATAAAATAAAGCACGTAGCTGGGAACATTGCTACACTGAAACTGACTGATCGGGATCATTGCTAAAACGAAAATAACCGACTCCTTTCGCTTGAGTAACAGGTGCCCATAAAATAAAGCACGTAGCTCGGAACATTGCTACACTGAAACTGACCGACCGGGCTCATTGCAAAGCCAAACTAACCAACCGGGATAATTGCTGAAAGCAAACTAACCGAGCCCTTTTGCTTGAGTAATAGGCGCCCATAAAATAAAGAACGTAGCTGGTAACATTGCTACACTGAAACTGACTGATCGGGATCATTGCTAAAACGAAAATAACCGACTCCTTTCGCTTGAGTAACAGGTGCCCATAAAATAAAGCACGTAGCTGGGAACATTACTACTCTGAAACTGACCGACCGGGATCATTGCTAAAAGAAAACTAACCGAGCCATTCGCTTGAATAATAGGTTCCCGTAAAATAAAGCACGTAGCAAGGAACATTGCTACACTGAAACTGACCGACCGGGATCATTGCTAAAACGAAACTAACCTAGCCCTTTTGCTTGAGTAATAGGCGCCCATAAAATAAAGCACGTAGCTGGGAAACTGACCGACCGGGATCATTGCTAAAACGAAACTAACCGAGCCCTTTCGCTTGAGTAATAGGCGCCCATAAAATAAAGCACGTAGCTGGGAACATTACTACTCTGAAACTGACCGACCGGAATCATTGCTAAAAGAAAGCTAACCGAGCCTTTTGCTTGAGTAATAGGTTCCCGTAAAATAAAGCACGTAGCAAGGAACATTGCTACACTGAAACTGACCGACCGGGATAATTGCTAAAACGAAACTAACCTAGCCCCTTCGCTTGAGTAATAGGCGCCCATAAAATAAAGCAAGTAGCTCGGAGCATTGCTACACTGAAACTGACCGACCGGTCTCATTGCAAAGCCAAGCTAGCCAACCGGTATCATTGCTGAAACCAAACTAACCGAGCCATTTTGCTTGAGCAATAGACGCACATAAAATAAAACCCGGATCATTGCTAAATTGAAACTAACCAACCGGGAACATTGCTGAAACCAAACCAACCGATCCAATTTGCTTGAATAATAGGGGCCCATAAAACCGAGCCCTTTGGCTTGAGTAATAGGTGCCCATAAAATAAAGCACGTCGCAGGCAACATTGCCACACTGAAACTGAACGACCGGCCTCATTGCTAAAGGTAAACTAACCAACCGGGATAATTTCTGAAAGCAAACTAACCGAGCCCTTTTGCTTGAGTAATAGGCGCCCATAAAATAGAGCACGTAGCTGGGAACATTGCTACACTGAAACTGACTGATCGGGATCATTGCTAAAACGAAATTAACCGACCCCTTTCGCTTGAGTAATAGGTGCCCATAAAATAAAGCACGTAGCTGGGAACATTACTACTCTGAAACTGACCGACCGGGATCATTGCTAAAAGAAAATTAACCGATCCTTTCGCTTGAATAATAATTTCCCGTAAAATAAAGCACGTAGCAAGCAACATTGCTACACTGAAACTGACCGACCAAGATCATTGCTAAAACGAAGCTAACCTAGCCCTTTTGCTTGAGTAATAGGCGCCCATAAAATAAAGCACGTATCTGGGAACATTGCTACACTGAAACTGACTGATCGGGATCATTGCTAAAACGAAACTAACCGCCCCCGTTTTGCTTGAGGAATAGGCGCCCATAAAATAATGCACGTAGCTGGGAACATTGCTAAAGTGAAGCTAACCAACCATTCCTACACTGAACGTGACCGACCGGGATCACTGCTAAAACGAAAATAACCGAGCCCTATGGCTTGAATAATATGCGCCCATAAAATAAAGAACGTAGATGGAAACATTGCTACACTGAAAATGACCAATGATCCCGGCAGAAACCAAACTAACCGAGCCCTTTTGCTTGAGTAATAGGCGCCCATAAAATTATGCACGTTGCTGGGAATATTGCTACACTGAAACTGACCGACCGGGCTCATTGCTAAAGCCAAACTAACCAACCAGTATCATTGTTGAAACTGACCGACCAGGATCATTGCTAAAACGAAACTAACCGAGCCCTTTCGCTTGAGTAATAGGCGCCCATAAAATAAAGCACGTAGCTGGGAATATTGCTACACTGAAAATGGCCGACCGGGCTCATTGCTAAAGCCAAACTAATCAACCGGGATTACTGTTGAAACCAAACTAACCGAGCCCTTTTGCTTGAGTAATAGGCGCCATAAAATAAAGCACGTAGCTGGGAACATTGCTAGACTGAAAATGACCAACCGGGATCTTTGCTAAAACGAAAATAAACTAGCCATTTTGCTTGAGTAATAGGCGCCCATAAAATAAAGTACGTAGCTGGGAACATTGCTACACTGAAACTGACTGATCGGGATCATTGCAAAACGAAACTAACCGCCCCCGTTTTGCTTGAGGAATAGGCGCCCATAAAATTATGCACGTAGCTGGGAACATTGCTAAACTGAAGCTAACCAACCATTGCTACACTGATCGTGACCGACCGGGATCATTGCTAAAACGAAACTAACCGAGCCCTTTTGCTTGAGTAATAGGCGCCATAAAATAAAGCACGTAGCTGGGAACATTGCTAGACTAAAAATGACCAACCGGGATCTTTGCTAAAACGAAAATAAACTAGCCATTTTGCTTGAGTAATAGGCGCCCATAAAATAAAGCACGTAGCTGGGAACATTACTACTCTGAAACTGACCGACCGGAATCATTGCTAAAAGAAAACTAACCGAGCCTTTCGCTTGAATAATAGGTTCCCGTAAAATAAAGCACGTAGCAAGGAACATTGCTAAACTGAAACTGACCGACCGGGATCATTGCTAAAACGAAACTAACCGAGCCCTTTCGCTTGAGTAATAGGCGCCCATAAAATAAGGCAGGTAGCTGGGAACATTACTACTCTGAAACTGACCGACCGGGATCATTTCTAAAAGAAAACTAACCGAGCCTTTCGCTTGAATAATAGGTGCCCGTAAAATAAATCACGTAGCAAGGTACATTGCTGCACTGAAACTGACCGACCGGGCTCATTGCAAAGCCAAACTAGCCAACCGGTGTCATTGCTGAAACCAAACTAACCGAGCCATTTTTCTTGAGCAACAGACGCCCATAAAATAAAACACGGATCATTGCTAAACTGAAACTAACGAACCGGGTTTTTTTTTTGAAACCAAACCAACCGATCCCTTTTACTTGAGTAATAGGGGCCCATAAAATAAAGCACGTAGTTGGGGACATTGATACCCTGAAAATGACCGACCGGGCTCATTGCTAAATCCAAACAAACCAACCGGGGTCAGTGATGAGTCCAAACTAACAAAGCCATTTTGCTTGAGCAATAGACGCCCATAAAATAAAGCCCGGATCATTGCTAAACTGAAACTAACCAACCGGGATCATTGCTGAAACCAAACCAACCGATCCCTTTTGCTTGAGTAATAGGGGCCCATAAATAAAAGCACGTAGTTGGGGACATTGCTACCCTTAAAATGACCGACCGGGCTCATTGCTAAAACCAAACAAACCAACCGGGGTCACTGATGAGTCCAAACTAACAGAGCCATTTTGCTTGAGCAATAGACGCCCATAAAATAAAGCCCGGATCATTGCTAAACTGAAACTAATCAACCGGTATCATTGCTGAAACCAAACCAACTGATCCCTTTTGCTTGAGAAATAGGGGCCCATAAAATAAAACATGTATTTGGGAACATTGCTACCCTGAAAATGAACGACCGGGCTCATTGCTAAAGCCAAACTAACCAACCTGTATCATTGCTAAAACCAAACTAACCGAGCCATTTTGCTTGAGCAATAGACGCCCATAAAATAAAGTCCGGATCATTGCTAAACTGAAACTAACCAACCGGGATCATTGCTGAAACCAAACCAACCGATCCCTTTTGCTTGAGAAATAGGGGCCCATAAAATAAAGCACGTAGCAGGGAACACTGCTACACTGCAACTGACCGACCAGGATAATTGCTAAAACGAAACTAACCGGCCCTTTCGCTTGAGTAATAGGCCCCCATAAAATAAAGCACGTAGTTGGGAACATTGCTACCCTGAAAATGACCGACCGGCCTCATTGCTAAAGTCAAACTAACCAACCGGGATATTTGCTGAAAGCAAACTAACCGAGCCCTTTTGCTTAAGTAATAGGCGCCCCATAAAATAAAGCACGTAGCTGGGAACATTGCTACACTGAAACAGACCGACCGGGCTCATTGCAAAGCCAAACTAACCAACCTGGTTGATTGATGAAACCAAACTAACCGAGCCCTTTTGCTTGAGGAATAGGCGCCCATAAAATAAAGCACCTAGCTGGGAACATTGCTACAATGAAAATTATCGACCGGTCTCATTGCTAAAGCCAAACTAACCAACCGCGGTCTCTGCTGACACCAAACTAACCGAGCCCTTTTGCTTGAGTAATATGCGCCCATAAAATAAAGCACGTAGCTGGGAACATTGCTACACTGAAAATTACCGACCGGGCGCATTGCTATATCCAAACTAACCAACCGGGGTCACCGCTGAAACCAAACCTAGCCGAGCCCGTTTGCTTGAGTAATAGGTGCCCATAAAATAAAGCATGTAGCAGGGAACATTGCTACTCTGAAACTGACCGACCGGGATCATTGCTAAAACGAAACTAACCGAGCCCTTTCGCTTGAGTAATAAGCACCCGTAAAATAAACCACGTAGCTGGGAACATTGCTACACTGAAAATGGCCGAACGGGCTCATTGCTAAAGCCAAACTAACCAATCGCGATCACTGCTGAAACCTAAATAACCAAGCCCTTTTGCTTGAGTAACAGGCGCACATATAATAAAGCAAATAGCTGGGAACATTGCTACACTGAACGTGACCGAACGGGATCATTACTAAAACGAAACTAACCGAGCCTTTCGTTTGAATAATAGGTGCCCGTAAAATAAAGCACGTAGCAAAGAACATTACTACATTGAAACTGACCGACCGGGATCATTGCTAAAACGAAACTAACCGAGCCCTTTCGCTTGAGTAATAGACGCCCATAAAATAAAGCACGTAGCTGGGAACATTACTGCACTGAAACTGAACGATCGGGATCATGGCTAAACTGAAACTAACCAACCGGATCATTGCTGAAACCAAACAAACCGATCCCTTTTGCTTGAGTGATAGGGGTCCATAAAATAAAGCACGTAGCTGGGAACATTGCTAAACTGAAACTGACCGACCGGGCTCATTGCTAAAGACAAACTCTCCAACAGGTATCATTGCTAAAACCAAAATAACCGAGCCCTTTTACTTGAGGAATAGGCGCCCATAAAATAAAGCACGTAGCTGGGAGCATTGCTAAACTGAAACTGACCGACGAGCTCATTGCTAAAGCCAAACTAACCAACAGGTATCATTGCTAAAACCAAACTAACCGAGCCCTTTTGCTTGAGGAATAGGCCCATAAAATAAAGCACGTAGCTGGGAACATTGCTACACTGAAACCGACCGACCGGGCTTATTGCGAATGCCAAACTAACCAACCGGGATCGTTGCTGAAACTAAACTAACAGATCCCCTTTGCTTGAGGAATAGGCTCCCATAAAATAAAGCAAGTAGCTGGGAGCATTGCTAAACCGAAACTGACCGACCGGGCTCATTGCTAAAGCCAACTATCCCACAGGTATCATTGCTAAAACCAAACAAACCGAGTCCTTTTGCTTAAGGAATAGGCGCCTATAAAATAAACCACGTAGCTGGGAACATTGGTACTCTGACCCCGACCGACCGGGCTCATTGTGAAAGCCAAACAAACCAACAGGTGTCATTGATAAAAGCAAACTAACCGAGCCCTTTTGCTTGAGTAATAGGCGCCCATAAAACAAAGCACGTAGCTCGGAACATTGCTACACTGAAAGTGACCGGCCGGGAGCATTGCTAAAACGAACCTAACCGAGCCCCTTCGCTTGAGGCATAGGCGCCCAAAAAACCTAGCACGTAGCCCACAGCAATGCTAAAGTGAAACTGACCGACCGGGGATCATTGCTAAAATGAAACTAACCGACCCCTTTCGCTTGAGTAATAGGCGCCCATAAAATAAAGCACGTAGCTCGGAACATTGCTACACTGAAAATGACCGACCGGGAGCATTGCTAAAACGAGCCTAACCGAGCCCTTTCGCTTGAGGCATAGGCGCCCATAAAATAAAGCACGTAGCTGGGAACATTGCTACACTGAAAATGACCGACCGGGATCATTGCTAAAAAGAACCTAACCGAGCCCCTTTGCTTGAGTTATAGGCGCCCAAAAAACCACAGCAATGCTAAAGTGAAACTGACCGACCGGCATCATTGCTAAAATGAAACTAACAGACCCCTTTCGCTTAAGTAATAGGTGCCCATAAAATAAAGTACGTAGCTGGGAACATTAATACACTGAAACTGAAAGACCGAGATCATTGCTAAACGAAACTTACCGACCCGTTTCGCTTCAGTAACAGGTGCCCACAAAATAAAGCACTTAGCAGGCAACATTGCTACACTGAAACTGACCGACCGGCCTCATTACTAAAGACGAACTAACCAACGGGGATCATTGCTGAAAATAAATAACCAAGCCCTTTTGCTTGAGTAATAGGCGCTCATAAAATAAAGTACATAACTGGGAACATTGCTACATTGAAAGTGACCGACCGGGCTAATTGCTAAAACCAAACTAACCAAACGGGGTCACTGCTGAAACCAAACTAACCGAGCCCTTTTGCTTGAGTAATAGGCGCCCATAAAATAAAGCACGTAGCTGGGAACATTGCTACACTGGAAATGACCGACCGGGCTCATTGCTAAAGGCAAACTTACCAAACAGAGCCACTGCTGAAACCAAACTAACCAAGCCCTTTTGCTTGAGTATTAGGCGCCCATAAAATGAAGCACATAACTGGGAACATTGCTACACTGGAACTGACCGACCGGGATCATTGCTAAAACGAAGTTAGCCGAGCCCTTTGGCTTGAGTAATAGGTGCCCATAAAATAAAGCACTTCGCAGGGAACATTGCTACACTGAAACTGAACGGCCGGCCTCATTGCTAAAGATAAACTAACCAACCGGGATCATTGCTGAAAATAAATAACCGAGCCCTTTTGCTTGAGTAATAGGCGCCCATAAAATAAAGCACGTAGCTGGGAACATTGCTACACTGGAAATGACCGACCGGGCTCATTGCTAAAGGCAAACTTACCAAACAGAGCCACTGCTGAAACCAAACTAACCAAGCCCTTTTGCTTGAGTATTAGGCGCCCATAAAATGAAGCACATAACTGGGAACATTGCTACACTGGAACTGACCGACCGGGATCATTGCTAAAACGAAGTTAGCCGAGCCCTTTGGCTTGAGTAATAGGTGCCCATAAAATAAAGCACTTCGCAGGGAACATTGCTACACTGAAACTGACCGACCGGCCTCATTACTAAAGACGAACTAACCAACGGGGATCATTGCTGAAAATAAATAACCGAGCCCTTTTGCTTGAGTAATAGGCGCCCATAAAATAAAGCACGTAGTTGGGAACATTGCTACACTGGAAATGACCGACCGGGCTCATTGCTAAAGGCAAACTTACCAAACAGAGCCACTGCTGAAACCAAACTAACCAAGCCCTTTTGCTTGAGTATTAGGCGCCCATAAAATGAAGCACATAACTGGGAACATTGCTACACTGGAACTGACCGACCGGGATCATTGCTAAAACGAAGTTAGCCGACCCCTTTGGCTAGAGTATTAGGTGCCCATAAAATGAAGCACGCAGCAGGGAACATTGCTACACTGTAACTGAACGACCGGCCTCAATGCTAAATGCTAAAGAAAAACTAACCAACCGGGAACATTACTGAAAGCAAATTAACCGAGCCCTGTTGCTTGAGTAATAGACGCCAATAAAATAAAGCACTTAGCTGCGAACATCGCTACACTAACCAACCGGGATCATTGCTGGAACCAAACTAACCAAGCGCTTTCGCTTGAGTAATAGGCGCCCATAAAATAACGCACATAGCTGGGAGCATTGCTACACTGAAATTGACTGACCGAGATCATTGCTAAACTGAAACTAACCAACCGGGATCATTACAGAAACCAAACTAACCGATCCCTTTTGCTTGAGTAATAGGGGCCCATAAAATAATGCACGTAGCTGGGAGACTTACTACACAGAAACCGACCGACCGGGCTCATTGCGAAAGCCAAACTAACCCATCCGTTTTGCTTTTTTAATAGGGGTCCATAAAATAAAGCACGTAGCTGGGAACATTGCTAAACTGAAACTGAGCGACTGGGCTCATTGCCAAAGCCAAATTAACCAACCGGGATCATTGCTGGAACCAAAACCAAGCGCTTTGGCTTGAGTAATAGGAGCCCATAAAATAAAGCACGTAGGTGGGAACATTGCTACACTGAAAATGACCGACGGGGATCATTGCTAAAACGAAACTAACCGAGCCCTTTCGCTTGAGTAATAGGTGCCCATAAAATAAAGCACGTAGCAGGGAACATTGCTACTCTGAAAATCACCGCCCGGGATCATTGCTAAAACGAAACTAACCGAGACCTTTCGCTTAAGTAATAGGCGCCCATAAAATAAAGCACGTAGCTGGGAACATTGCTAAACTGAAACTGAGCGACTGGGCTCATTGCCAAAGCCAAATTAACCAACCGGGATCATTGCTGGAACCAAAACCAAGCGCTTTGGCTTGAGTAATAGGCGCCCATAAAATAAAGCACGTAGGTGGGAACATTGCTACACTGAAAATGACCGACGGGGATCATTGCTAAAACGAAACTAACCGAGCCGTTTCGCTTGAGTAATAGGTGCCCATAAAATAAAGCACGTAGCAGGGAACATTGCTACTCTGAAAATCACCGCCCGGGATCATTGCTAAAAGGAAACTAACCGAGCCCTTTCGCTTGAGCAATAGGCGCCCAAAAAACCTAGCACGTAGCCCACAGCATTGTTAAAGTGAATCTGACCGACCGGGATCATTGCTAAAACGAAACTAACCGAGCCATTTTGCTTGAGGAATAGGCGCCCATAAAATAAAGCGCCTAGTTGGGAACATTGCTACACTGAGAATTATCGACCGGGCTCATTGCTAAAGCCAAACTAACCAACCGGGATCACTGCTGAAACCAAGCTAACCGAGCCCTTTTGCTGAGTAGTAGTCGCCCATGAAATAAATATTACCAATTTAATATAAATATATTTTTATACGTTCTACTTAGTTTTATTAACTCTCATAAATTTTTTTTTATTGAATAACTATATGCTTTGAAAATATATATATCTATCTTTACATTTAGTTTGTTTTATATTTCTTTCTTAATGAAAAAGTTAATTTTTTTAAGTTAATTTTGCATTGAATAAATACCATACCCTCTTTTATAAAAAAGTTTTATCTGACTAGCTCGATCTCCGCGTTCTTAGTTATACGAATATAAGTAAATATAAGCCGTGTTTTTTTTTTTTACACGCGTATACGTTTCGTTTGCTGTTGTTTTAGAATTTGTGAGGCCGGCTCTGCTTTAAAAAGTTTTAATAACTATCTCAAAAATTGGCGCTCTGAAGAAAACAACTGTTGAGTGATCTACTCAAATTAGTTGAGCAAAACGACTTACGTATTTTAAACATGCTTAACCTTTAGGCCTGTAAGTTTATTTAAAAAAACGCAATATGTAAGCTAACGAGGACGGAGCCGTCGAGTATCCAAAACAAATGGGTTAAAAAAATTCGTACGCGGTATTTATCAAATTCAACTCTACAATTAAAGGATATGAAACGAGAAAGACCGTTTGACAACCTTTAAAAAGTTTTAATAACTATCTAAAAAATTGTCGCTCTGAAACAAGCAACTGCTGAGTGATCTACTCAAATTTGTTGAACAAAACGAATTATGTATTTTAAGCATGCTTAACCTTTAGGCCGGTAAGTTTATTTAGAAAAACGCAATATGTAGGCTACAAGAGGACGGAGCGGTCGAGTAAGCAAAACGAATCGGTTAAAAAAATTCGTACGCAGTTTTTATCATATTTAACTGTAGAATTAAAGGATATAAAACGAGAAACAACGTTTGACACCCGTTAAAAACTTTTAATAACTATATCAAAAATTGTTGCTCTGAAGCAAACAACTGCTCAGTGATCAACTCAAATTTGTTGAACAAAGCGAATTACGTATTTTAAACATGCTTAACCAAACATGCAGTAACCAAAACGAATGGGTTAAAAAAATTCGTACGCGGTTTTTATCATATTTAGCTGTAGAATTAAAGGATATAGAACAAGAAAGAACGTTTGACAACCTTTAAACACTTTTAATACCTGTCTCAAAAATTGTTGCTCTGAAGCAAACAACTGCTGAGTGATTGAACGAAATGATTTACGTATTTTATGCATGCTAACCTTTAGCCCGGTAAGCAAATTAAAAAAAACGCAATATATATTTTAAACATGCTTAACCTTTAGGCCGGTAAGTTTATTTAGAAAAACGCAATATGTAGGCTACACGAGGACGGGGCGGTCGAGTAAGCAAAACGAATCGATTAAAAAAATTCGTACGCAGTTTTTATCATATTTAACTGTAGAATTAAAGGATACAAAATGAGAAACAAAACGAATGACACCCGTTAAAAACTTTTAATAACTATATCAAAAATTGTTGCTCTGAAGCAAACAACTGCTCAGTGATCTACTCAAATTTGTTGAACAAAGCGAATTACGTATTTTAAGCATGCTAACCTTTACACCGGTAAGCAAATTAAAAAAAAAACGCAACATGTAAGCTAACGAAGACGGAGCCGTCGAGTAACCAAAACAAATGGGTTAAACAAATTCGTACGCGGTATTTATCAAATTTAGCTCTAGAATTAAAGGATATAAAACGAGAAACAACGTTTGACAACCTTTAAAAAGTTTTAATAACTATCTCAAAAATTGTCGCTCTGAAGCAAACTGCTGAGTGATCTATTGAAAATTGTTGAACAAAACGAATTGCGTATTTTAAGCTTGCTAACTTTTAGACCGGTAAGCTAATTAAAAAAAAAAACGCGATATGTAAGTTAACGAGGACGGAGCCGTCGAGCAACCAAAACAAATGGGTTAAACAAATTCGTACGCGGTATTTATCAAATTTAGCTCTAGAATTAAAGGATATAAAACGAGAAACAACGTTTGACAACCTTTAAAAAGTTTTAATAACTATCTCAAAAATTGTCGCTCTGAAGCAAACTGCTGAGTGATCTATTGAAAATTGTTGAACAAAACGGATTGCGTATTTTAAGCTTGCTAACTTTTAGACCGGTAAGCTAATTAAAAAAAAAAACGCGATATGTAAGTTAACGAGGACGGAGCCGGCGAGCAACCAAAACAAATGGGTTAAACAAATTCGTACGCGGTATTTATCAAATTTAGCTCTAGAATTAAAGGATATAAAACGAGAAACAACGGTTGACAACCTTTAAAAAGTTTTAATATCTATCTCAAAAATTGCCGCTCTGAAGGAAACAATTGCTGAGTGATCTACTCACGTTTGTTGAACAAAACGACTTACGTATTCTAACCATGCTTAACCTTTAGGCCGATAAGCTTATTTAGAAAAACGCAATATGTAGGCTATACGAGGGCGGAGCCGTCGAGTAACCAAAACGAATGTGTTGCAATAATTTGTACGCGGTTTTTATCATATTTAACTCTAAAATTAAAGGATATAAAACGAGAAACAACGGTTGACAACCTTTAAAAAGTTTTAATATCTATCTCAAAAATTGCCGCTCTGAAGGAAACAACTACTGAGTGATCTACTCAAATTTGTTGAACAAAAGACTTACGTATTCTAATCATGCTTAGGGATATCGCCATAAAGGTGGACCAGGCCTGACTCTAGAATTTGGTTGGACGATATGGGTATCTAATGAAATGTGTTAATGATAATTTTAAAAGGGACCGAAAGGGCCGAAGTTCTATAGGTGGACGCCTTTTCGAGATATCGCCATAAAGGTGGACCAGGGGTGACTCTAGAATTTATTTTGTACGATATGGGTATCAAATGAAAGGTATTAGTGAGTATTTTAAAAGGGCGGGGGCTTAAGTTCTATAGATGGACGCCTTTTCGAGATTTCGCCATAAAGGTGGACCAGGGGTGACTCTAGAATTTGTTTGTACTATATGGGTATCAAATGAAAGGTATTAATGAGTATTTTAAAAGGGCATGGGCCTAAGTTCTATAGATGGACGCCTTTTCGGAATATCGTTTTAAAAGTGGACCAGAGTTGACTCTATAATGCGTTTGTACAATATGGGTATCAAACGAAAGGTGTTAATAAGTGTTTTAAAAGGGAGTGGGTCTTAGTTCTATGAGTGGACGCCTTTTCGGGATATCGCCATAAACGTGGACCAGGGGTGACTCTAGAATGCGTTTGTGCAATATGGGTATCAAATGAAAGGTGTTAATGAGTATTTTATAAGGGCGTGGGCCTTAGTTCTATAGGTGGACGCCTTTTCGAGATATCGCCATAAAGGTGGACGAGGGGTGACTCTAGAATTTGTTTGTACGATATGGGTATCAAATGAAAGGTGTTAATGAGTATTTTAAAAGGGCGTGGGCCTTAGTTCTATAGGTGGACGCCTTTTCGAGATATCGCCATAAAGGTGGACCAGGGGTGACTTTAGAATTTGTTTGTACGATATGGGTATCAAATGCAAGGTGTTAATGAGTATTTTAAAAGGGCGTGGGCCTTAGTTCTATAGGTGGACGCCTTTTCAAGATATCGCCATAAAGGTGGACCAGGGGTGACTCTAGAATTTTTTTGTACGATATGGGTATCAAATGAAAGGTGTTAATGAATATTTTAAAAAGGAGTTGGCCTTAGGTCTATATGTGGACGCCTTTTCGAGATATCGCCATAAACGTGGGCAAGGGTGACTCTAGAATGTGTTTGTACGATATGGGTATCAAATTAAAGGTATTAATGAGGGTTTTAAAAGGGAGTGGCTTAGTTGTATATGTGAAGGCGTTTTCGAGATATCGACCAAAATATGGACCAGGGTGATCCAGAACATCATCTGTCGGGTACCGCTAATTTATTTATATATGTAATACCACGAACAGTATTCCTTCCAAGATTCCAAGGGCTTTTGATTTCGCCCTGCAAAACTTTTTCATTTTCTTCCACTTAATATGGTAGGTGTCACACCCATTTTACCAAGTTTTTTTCTAAAGTAATATTTTGCGTCAATAGACCAATACAATTACCATGTTATCCCTTTTTTCGTATTTGGTATATAATTATGGAATTTTTTTCATTTTTCGTAATATTCGATATCGAAAAAGTGGCCGTGGTCATAGTCGGATTTCGGCCATTTTTTACACCAATACAAAGTGAGTTCAGATAAGTACGTGAACTGAGTTTAGTAAAGATATATCGATTTTTGCTCAAGTTATCGTGTTAACGGCCGAGCGGAAGGACAGACGGTCGACTGTGTATAAAAGCTGGGCGTGGCTTCAACCGATTTCGCCCTTTTTCACAGAAAACAGTTATCGTCCTAGAATCTAAGCCTCTACCAAAATTCACAAGGATTGGTAAATTTTTGTTCGACTTATGGCATTAAAAGTATCCTAGACAAATTAAATTAAAAAGGGCGGAGCCACGCCGATTTTGAAATTTTCTTTTATTTTTGTATTTTGTTGCACCATATCATTACTGGAGTTGAATGTTGACATAATTTACTTATATACTGTAAAGATATTAAATTTTTTGTTAAAATTTTACTTTAAAAAAAAATTTTTTTTAAAAAGTGGGCGTGGTCGTTCTGAGATTTTGCTAATTTTTATTAAGCTATATGTCTGCGTCATAAGTTCAACTCACCTACCAAGTTTCATCGCTTAATCCGTAAAGAATTATCGCACTTTTTCGATTTTTCGAAATTTTCGATATCGAAAAATTGGGCGTGGTTATTGTCCGATATCGTTCATTTTAAATAGCGATCTGAGATGAGTGCCCTGGAACCTACATACCAAATTTCATCAAGATACCTCAAAATTTACTCAAGTTATCGTGTTAACGGACAGACGGACGGACGGACGGACGGACGGACGGACGGACATGGCTCAATCGAATTTTTTTTCGATACTGATGATTTTGATATATGGAAGTCTATATCTATCTTGATTCCTTTATACCTGTACAACCAACCGTTATCCAATCAAAGTTAATATACTCTGTGAGCTCTGCTCAACTGAGTATAAAAACGCAATATGTAGGCTACGCGAGGACAGAACGGTCGAGTAACGAATGGGTTAAAAAAATTCGTACGCGGTTTTTATCATATTTAGCTGTAGAATTAAAGGATATAAAACAAGAAACAACGTTTGACAACCTTTAAAACTTTTAATACCTATCTCAAAAATTGCTGCTCTGAAGCAAACAACTGCTGAGTGATCTACTCAAATATGTTGAACGAAATGATTTACGTATTTTATGCATGCTAACCTTTAGCCCGGTAAGCAAATTAAAAAAAACGCAATATGTAAGCTAACGAGGACGGAGCCGTCGAGTAGCCAAAACAAATGGGTTTAACAAACTCATACGCGGTTTTTATCATATTTAACTCTAGAATTGAAGGATATAAAACGAGAAAGAACGTTTTGACAACCTTTAAAACAAAGCCGGCCAAAAGTTGCACATTGTGCAATTTGAGTTCGTATTTTCACACCGACACTAACGATGTGTGATCACGATCGTTTGCTTTCGATTGTCACTCACTAAAATCAACAGTGAATGCAAAAGGAAAAGTCCACGCTACTTTTTGGGCACATAATAAAAACAATATGCTGCAATGTTAAAGTGACTTTTAGGGTGACTTTTTTTTTTGTTAGTATTATTAAGTTCCTTTGAACATACATATTAGTATTGACAATTTAAATATTAATAATTAATAATTGATTAATTATTAATAAATATTCACAATTTAATATAAATATATTTTTATACGTTCTACTTAGTTTTATTAATTTTCATAATTTTTTTTTATTGAATAACTATATGTTTTGAAAATATGTATTTCTATCTTTACAATTACTTTGTTTTATAGTTCTTTCTTAATGAAAAAGTGAATTTTTTTAAGTAAATTTTGCATTGAATAAACACCATACCTTCTTTTATAAAAAAGTTTTATCTGACTAGCTCAACCTCCGCGTTCTTAGTTATAGGAAGATAATTTATTTAATTAATTAATTATTATAAATTATTAACACTCAAATTGTCAGTATTAATATGTATGTTCAAACGAACTTAATAATACTAACTAAAACGTATTAAAAGTCACTTTAACCTTGCAGCATATTGTTTTTATTATGTGTCCAAAAAGTAGCATAGACTTTTCCTTTTGCATTCACTGTTGATTTTAGTGAGTGACAAGCGAAAGCAAACGATCGTTGTCGCACAGCGTTAGTATCTGTGTGAAAATACGAACTCAAATTGCACAATGTGCAACTTTTGGTCGGCTCTGTTTTAGAATTTGTGTGGCCGGCTCTCCTTTAAAAAGTTTTAATAACTATCTCAAAAATTGTCGCTCTGAAGAAAACAACTGTTAAGTGATCTACTCAAATTAGTTGCGGCTTACGTATTTTAAACATGCTTAACCTTTAGGCCGGTAAGTTTATTTAGAAAAACGCAATATGTAAGCTAACGGGGACGGAGCCGTCGAGTAACCAAAACAAATGGGTTAAAAAAGTTCGTGCGCGGTATTTATCAAATTCAACTCTACAATTAAAGGATATAAAACGAGAAAGAACGTTTGACAATCTTTAAAAAGTTTTAATAACTATCTCAAAAATTGTCGCTCTGAAGCAAACAACTGCTGAGTGATCTACTCAAATTTGTTGAACAAAACGAATTATGTATTTTAAGCATGCTTACCTTTAGACCGGTAAGCAAAGTAAAAAAACGCAAAAAGTATGCTAACGAGGACGGAGCCGTCTAGTAACCAAAATAAATGCGTTCAATAAATTCGTACGCGGTATTTATCAAATTTAACTCTAGAATTAAAGGATATAACCCGAGAAACAACGTTTGACCACCTTTAAAAACGTTTTTGTAACTATATCAAAAACTGTCGCTCTGAGGCAAACTACTGCTGAGTTATCTACTCACATTTGTTGAACAAAACGACTTACTTATTTTAAGCATGCTTAACCTTTAGGCCGGTAAGTTTATTTAGAACAAGTAAGGAAGGCTAAGTTCGGGTGTAACCGAACATTACATACTCAGTTGAGAGCTGTGGAGACAAAGTAAGGGAAATCACCATGTTGTAAAAGGAACCTAGGGTAACCCTGGAATGTGTTTGTATGACATGTGTATCAAATGGAAGGTATTAAAGAGTATTTTAAGAGGAAGTGGGCCATAGATCTATAGATGGACGCCATTTAGGATATCGCCATAAAGGTGGACCAGGCCTGACTCGAAAATTTGTTTGTACGATATGGGCATCAAATGAAATGTGTTAATGGTAATTTTAAAAGAGAGTGGGCCTAAGTTCTATAGGTGGACGTCTTTTCGAGATATCGCCATAAAGGTGGACCAGGGGTGACTCTAGAATTTATTTTGTACGATATGGGTATCAAATAAAAGGCATTAATGAGTATTTTAAAAGAGCGTGGGCCTAAGTTCTTTTCGAGATATCGCCATAAAGATGGACCAGGGGTGACTCTAGAATTTGTTTTTACGATATGAGTATTAAATGAAAGGTGTTAATGAGTATTTTAAGAGGGCGTGGGCCTTAGTTCTATATGTGGACGCCTTTTCGAGATATCGCCATAAACGTGGACCAGGGGTGACTCTAGAATTTGTTTGTACTATATGGGTATCAAAAGAAAGGTGTTAATGAGTATTTTAAAAGGGAGTGGCCCTTAGTTGTATATGTGAAGGCGTTTTCGAGATATCTACCAAAATGTGGACCAGTGTGATCGAGAACATCATCTGCCGGGTACCGCTAATTTATTTATATATGTAATACCACGTACAGTATTCCTTCCAAGATTCCAAGGGCTTTTGATTTCGCCCTGCAAAAATTTTTCATTTTCTTCTACTTAATATTGTAGGTGTCACACCCATTTTACCAAGTTTTTTTCTAAAGTTATATTTTGTGTCAATAGACCAATACAATTACCATGTTTCATTCCTTTTTTCGTATTTGGTATAGAATTATGGCATTTTTTTAATTTTTCGTAATTTTCGATATCGAAAAAGTGGGCGTGGTCATTGTCGGATTTCGTTCATTTTTTACACCAATACAAAGTGAGTTCAGATAAGTACGTGAACTGAGTTTAGTAAAGATATATCGATTTTTGCTCAAGTTATCGTGTTAACGGCCGAGCGGAAGGACAGACGGTCGACTGTGTAAAAAAACTGGGCGCGGCTTCAACCGATTTCGCCCGTTTTCACAGAAAACAGTTATCGTCCTAGGTGCTAAGCCTCTACCAAATTTCACAAGGATTGGTTAATTTTTGTTCGACTTATGGCATTAAAAGCATCCTAGACAAATTAAATGAAAAAGGGCGGAGCCACGCCGATTTTGAAATTTTCTTTTATTTTTGTATTTTTTGCACCATATCCTTACTGAAGTTGAATGTTGGCATAATTGACTTATATGCTGTAAAGATATTAACTTTTCTTTTAAAATTTGAATTAAAAAAAAATTTTTTTTTTAAAAAGTGGGCGTGGTCGTTCTGAGATTTTGCTAATTTTTATTAAGCAGACATAAAGTAATAAGAGTAACGTTCCTGCCAAATTTCATCATGATATCTGCAACGACTGCCAAATTACAGCTTGCAAAACTTCTAAATTACCTTCATTTAAAAGTAGGCGGTGCCACGCCCATTGTCCAAAATTTTACTAGTTTTCTATTCTGCGTCATAAGCTCAACTCACCTACCAAGTTTCATCGCTTAATGCGTATTTGGTAATTAATTATCCCACTTTTTCGATTTTTCGAAATTTTCGATATCGAAAAAGTGGGCGTGGTTATTGTCCGATATCGTTCATTTTAAATAGCGATCTGAGATGAGTGCCCAGGAACCTACATACCAAATTTCATCAAGATACCTCAAAATTTACTCAAGTTATCGTGTTAACGGGCAGACGGACGGACGGACGGACGGACATGTTTCAATCGAATTTTTTTTCGATACGGATGATTTTGATATATGGAAGTCTATAACTATCTCGATTCCTTTATACCTGTACAACCAACCGTTATGCAATCAAAGTTAATATACTCTGTGAGCTCTGCTCAACTGAGTATAAAAACGCAATATGTAGGCTACACGAGGACGGAGCGGTCGAGTAAGCAAAACGAATCGGTTAAAAAAATTCGTACGCGTTTTTTATAATATTTAACTGTATAATTAAAGGATATAAAAGAACAACGTTTGACACCCTTTAAAAACTTTTAATAACTATATCAAAAATTGTCGCTCTGAAGCAAACAACTGCTGAGTGATCTACTCAAATTTGTTGAACAAAACGACTTACTTATTTTATCCATGCTTAACCTTTAGACCGGTAAGCAAATTAAAAAAACGCAAAAAGTATGCTAACGAGGACGGAGCCATCGAGTAACCAAAATAAATGCGTTAAACGAATTCGTGCGCGGTATTTATCAAATTTAACTCTAGGATTAAAGGATATAAAACGAGAAACAACGTTTGACCACCTTTAAAAAGTTTTAGTAACTATATCAAAAATTGTCGTTCTGAAGCACACAACTGCTGAGTGATCTACTCACGTTTGTTGAACAAAACGACTTACGTATTTTGAGCATGCTTAACATTTACGCCGGTAAGTTTATTTAGAAAAACGAAATATGTAGGCTATCCGAGGACGGAGCGGTCGAGTAAGTAAAACGAATCGGTAAAAAAAATTTGTACACATTTTTTATCATATCTAACTGTAGAATTAAAGGATATAAAGAAACAAAGTTTGACACCCTTTAAAAACTTTTAATAACTATATCAAAAATTGTCGCTCTGAAGCAAACAACTGCTGAGTGATCTACTCAAATTTGTTGAACGAAACATTTACGTATTTTAAGCATGCTAACCTTTAGCCCGTTAAGCAAAGTAAAAAAAAAACGCAATATATAAGCTAACGAGGACGGAGCCGTCGAGTAACCAAAACAAATGGGTTAAAAAAATCCGTAAGAAGTTTTTATCAGTTTTAACACTAGAATTAAGTGATATAAAACGAGAAGCAAAGTTTGACAACCTTTAAAAAGTTTTAATAACTATCTCGAAAATTGTCGCTCTGAAGCAAACTACTGCCGAGTGATCTTCTCAAATTTGTTGCGCAAAACGACTTAAGTATTTTAAACATGCTTAACTTTTAGGCCGGTAAGTTTATTTAGAAAAACGCAATATGTAAGCTAACGAGGACGGAGCGGTCGAGTAAGCAAAACGAATCGGTTAAAAAAATTCGTACGCAGTTTTTATCATATTTAACTGTAGAATTAAAGGATATAAAGAAACAACGTTTGACACCCTTTAAAAACTTTTAATAACTATCTCAAAAATTGTCGCTCTGAAGAAAGCAACTGCTAAGTGATCTACTCAAATTTGTTGAACAAAACGACTTACGTATTTTATCCATGCTTAACCTTTAGACCGGTAAGCAAATAAAAAAAACGCAAAAAGTATGCTAACGAGGACGGAGCCTTCGAGTCACCAATATAAATGCGTTAAACAAATTCGTGCGCGGTATTTATCAAATTTAACTCTAGAATTAAAGGATATAAAACGAGAAACAACGTTTGAACACGTTTAAAAAGTTTTAATAACTATATCAAAAATTGTCGCTCTGAAGCAAACAACTGCTGAGTGATCTACTCACGTTTGTTGAACAAAACAACTTACGTATTTTAAGCATGCTTAACCTTTACGCCGGTAAGTTTATTTAGAAAAACCAAATATGTAGGCTATACGAGGACGGAGCGGTCGTGTAAGCAAAACGAATCGGTAAAAAAATTCGTACGCATTTTTTATCATATCTAACTGTAGAATTAAGGATATAAAGAAACAACGTTTGACACCCTTTAAAAACTTTTAATAACTATATCAAAAATTGCCGCTCTGAAGCAAACAACTGCTGAGTAATCTACTCAAATTTGTTGAACGAAACATTTACGTATTTTAAGCATGCAAACCTTTAGCCCGGTAAGCAAATTAAAAAAAACGCAATATATAAGATAACGAGAACGGAAACGTCGAGTAACAAAGACAAATGGGTTAAAAAAAAATTCGTACGCGGTTTTTATCATATTTAATTGTAGAATTAATTGATATAAAGAAACAACGTTTGACACCCTTTAAAAACTTTTAATAACTATCTCAAAAATTGTCGCTCTGAAGAAAACAACTGCTAAGTGATCTAGTCAAATTTGTTGAACAAAACGACTTACGTATTTCAACCATGCTTAATCTTTAGGCCGGTAAGCTTATTTAGAAAAACGCAATATGTAGGCTATTCGAGGGACGGAGTAGTCGAGTAGGCAAAACGAATTGCTTACAATAATTCGTACGCGGTTTTTATCGTATTTAGCTCTAGAATTAGAGGATATAAAACAAGAAACAACATTTGACACCTTTTAAAAACTTTTAAAAACTATATCAAAAATTGTCGCTCTGAAGCACACAACTGCTGAGTGATCTACTGAAAATTGTTGTACAAAACGAATTACGTATTTTAAGCATGCCAACTGTTAGACCGGTAAGCACATTAAAAAAAAAACGCGATATGTAACTAACGAGGACGGAACCGTCGAGTAACCAAAACAAATGGGTTAAGCAAATTCGTACGCGGTATTTATGAAATTTAACACTAGAATTAAAGGATATAAGACGAGAAACAACGTTTGACAACCTTTAAAAAGTTTTAATACCTATCTCAAAAATTGCCCCTCTGAAGCAAACTGCTGAGTGATCTACTGAAAATTATTGAACAAAACGACTTACGTATTTTAAGCATGCCAACTTTCAGATCGGTAAGCAAATTAAAAAAAAAACTCGATATGTAAGCTAACGAGGACAGAGCCGTCGAGTTACCAAAACAAATGGGTTAAACAAATTCGTACGCGGTATTTATGAAATTTAACTCTAGAATTAAAGGATATAAAACGTGAAACAACGTTTGACAACCTTTAAAAAGTTTTAATAACTATCTCAAAAATTATCGGTCTGAAGCAAACAATTGCTGAGTGATCTACTGAAAATTGTTGAACAAAAGACTTACGTATTTTAAGCATGCTAACCTTTAACCCGGTAAGCACCTTAAAAAAAAACGCAATATGTAAGCTAATGAGGACGGAGCCGTCGAGTAACCAAAACAAATGGGTTAAAAAAATCCGTACGCAGTTTTTATCAATTTTAACACTAGAATTAAAGGACATAAAACGAGAATCAAAGTTTGACAACCTTTAAAAAGTTTTAGTAATTATCTCCAAAATTTTCGCTCTGAAGCAAACTACTTCTGAGTAATCTTCTCAAATTTGTTGAACGAAACACTTGCGTACTTTATCCATGCTTAACCTTTAGGCCGGTAAGCTTATTTAGAAAAACGCAATATGTAGGCTATAGAGGACGGAGAAGTCGAGTAAGAAAACAAATGGCTTACAATAATTCGTGCGCGGTTTTTATCGTATTTAGATCTAGAATTAGAGGATATAAAACAAGAAACAACATTTGACACCTTTTAAAAACTTATAATAACTATATCAAAAATTGTCGCTCTGAAGCAAACAACTGCTGAGAGATCTAATCAAATTTGTTGAACAAAACGACTTACGTATTCTAATCATGCTTAACCTTTACGCCGGTAAGTTTATTTAGAAAAACGCAATATGTAAGCTAACGAGAACGGATCCGTCGAGTAACCAAAATAAATGGGTTAAACAAATTCGTACGCGGTGTTTATCAAATTTAACTATAGAATTAAAGGATATAAAACGAGAAACAACGTTTGACCACCTTTAAAAAGTTTTGATAACTACATCAAAAATTGTCGCTCTGAAGCAAACAACTGCTGAGTAATCTAATCAAATTTGTTGAACAAAACGACTTACGTATTGTAATCATGCTTAACCTTTACGCCGGTAAGTTTATTTAGAAAAACGAAATATGTAGGCTACACGAAGACGGAGCGACCGAGTAAGCAAAGCGAATCGGTTAAAAAAATTCGTACGCAGTTTTTATGTTGTTGTTGTAGCAACGCTCGCCCCACCTAATAGCCGCGACCGATCACAAATTGTCATCAATATCCTCTAACGGGAGTCCAAGGAAACTTGCCGTTTCAACAGGGGTGGACCATAAGGAAAGGGGTGTTAGAGGCGTTGGTTCCACATTACAATTAAAGAGATGGTTGGTGTCATGTGGGGACACATTGCAAGCAGGGCATACATTTTGTATGTCGGGGTTGATTCTGGATAGGTAAGAGTTTAACCTGTTACAGTATCCAGAACGAAGTTGAGCAAGAGTGACACGCGTTTCCCTGGGGAGTATGCGTTCCTCTTCTGCGAGTTCTGGATATTTTTCTTCAAGTACTGGATTCACCGGGCAATTCCCGACATAAAGGTCCGACGCCTGTCTATGGAGTTCACCAAGGACCTGCTTGTGTTTTTCCGCTTCATACGGCTGGGTTCTCAGGTGCCGTATTTCCTCAAAATGCTTACGGAGATGACTCCTTAGGCCCCTAGGCGGTGCTGGTTCGTCAATCAGATGTCTGTTGGGATGCCCAGGTTTCTGGGTATTCAACAGAAACTGTTTGGTCAGCATCTCATTTCTCTCCCTGATGGGGAGTATTCTCGCCTCATTATGCAGATGGTGTTCTGGGGACATAAGAAGACAGCCCGTGGCGATTCTGAGAGCAGTATTTTGGCAGGCCTGTAGTTTCTTCCAGTGGGTGGTTTTTAGGCTTGGCGACCATATGGGTGACGCGTAGCACGTAATCGGCTGGCTAATTGCTTTGTATGTGGTCAAGAGCGTTTCTTTATCTTTTCCCCAGGTACTTCCAGCAAGGGATTTGAGGATTTTATTACGGCTCTGAATTCTTGGAACAATTGCGGTTGCGTGCGCACCAAAATGTAGATCCTGATCAAACGTCACACCCAAGATTTTGGGGTGTAGGACAGTCAGTAGCGTAGTGCCATCTACGTGGATGTTCAATATGGTCGACATTTGGGGCGTCCATGTTGTAAATAAGGTCGCGGAAGATTTAGTCGGTGACAATGCCAGGTTTCGCGAGGCGAAAAAACTGGAGAGATCAGGGAGATAGCCGTTTATTTTATTGCATAGCTCATCGATCTTTGGGCCTGGGCCTGTGGCCATTATTGTGCAGTCATCGGCGTAGGAAACGATTGTGACTCCTTCCGGTGGTGAAGGTAGCTTAGATATGTAGAAATTAAACAAAAGCGGGGATAGGACACCACCCTGTGGCACCCCTTGTTTAATTCTCCTTTGTTTTGATGTTTCGTTTCTGAATTGCACCGATGTCTGCCGACCACCCAGATAATTTGCGGTCCACCTTTTAAGACATGGGGGAAGGGTGGACCCTTCCAGGTCTTGCAGTAACGAGCCTTGGTTTACCGTATCAAAAGCTTTTGATAGGTCTAACGCTACGAGTACTGTTCTATGGTGGGGATATTGATTCAAACCGCAATTTATCTGGGTGCTAATGACATTTAGCGCGGAGGTAGTGCTATGGAGTTTTCTGAAGCCATGCTGATGAGGGGCTAGCTGCAAATGTGCTTGGAAATAAGGGAGCAAAATGGCTTCAAGCGTCTTTGCCACTGGCGATAGGAGAGATATCGGACGATATGACTCACCTACGTTAGCTGGTTTCCCAGGCTTTAGTAGCGGGACCACCTTGGCCATTTTCCATTTCTCGGGTATGACAAAGGTGGAAAGAGAGAGGTTGAAGACATGCGCTAAATATTTGAAACCCTCTTTCCCTAGGTTTTTAAGCATCGGCATGGCTATGTCGTCTTGACCCACTGCTTTGGATGGTTTAGCGCGACCAATGGCGTCCTCAACCTCTCTAGCGGTGATGGTAATTGGTGACGCGCTGAGTTTGTGTTTATGTGCGTGTCTATTGGCTCTCCGTCTATCTTTGTCGACCGTAGGATGCATTATACATTGTCGGCAGAAAGCGCTCGCGCATTTTTTCGCATCCGACAGCACCTTATCGCCAAAGGCGATGGAAACTTTGTCTTTGTGCTTAGTCGGATTCGATAGGGACTTTACGGTGGACCAAAGTTTACCTACACCGGTAGAGAGGTTACAACCTCTTAGGTGCTCTTCCCATTTCGCCCGCTTGTGTTCGTCCACAAGCAATCTGATGCGTTGGTTTATATCCCTTATTTGGGGGTCGCCAGGATCAAGCTGTCTTATAAGGTCGCGTTCCCTCGCTAAGCTCGCGGCCTCCGCCGGGAAGTGGGGCCGGATTTCGGGAATTCTCCCGGCGGGAATGAAATGTGCCGAGGCTGATTCAATGACCTTACGGAAGGCACGCTCCCCTTGGCGGGCATCAGTCGGGATAGGGAGGGCAGCAAAGCTGCTGTATGTTGCAGATTTATATTCTTCCCACTTTCCTTTTTTGAAGTTTATGAAAGTGCGTTTTTCGGTGACGATGAAGTCGGCGGTACGCTCGAACGAAATAAGTATGGGCAGGTGGTCGGATGCCAATGTTACCATCGGCTGCCAGTTGACGCAGTTTACGAGTTCTGCGCTCACGATTGAGATATCTGGCGAGCTATGACAGCTTCCTACCATACGTGTGGGGGCGTCTCCGTTTATTGTGCAGAACGTCGTTTCGTCTATTTGATCCGCCAACATCTCACCCCTACTGTCCACCCGCAAGTTTGAATGCCATAGGTCGTGATGGGCATTGAAATCGCCTAAGATAATGCGATTGTTGCCAGTGAGTAAGGCCTCGATATTAGGGCGGTATCCACTGGGGCAACAGGTGACAGGAGGGATGTAGATGTTGATGATTTCTAGATTTGCATCGCCTGACCGGACAGATAGGCCTTGACGTTCTAAGACATTGTCACTGCGGTCGATGCCAGGATCAAATATATGATATTGCACAGAGTGGTGTATAATAAACGCGAGGCCGCCTCCATTTCCGCTCTCGCGGTCTTTCCTGTGGACATTATAACCAGAGCAGGTCTGCAATGCAGATCTTGCTGTGAGTTTAGTCTCTTGAATCGCAGCAATGCGGATGTTGTGCCGCTTCATGAAATCGACTATCTCCGTAATCTTCCCAGTTAGTCCATTACAGTTGAACTGCAGAATTCTGAAGTGCATGAGGGGTGAAGCCGCCACTCTAGGGGTAAGTGAGGGGTGACTACGCCTAGGTTGTGGAAGGCCAGGACGCAATTGCTGTTGTGGCCTTGGGACTGGGCGCCCTTGGGCAAGCATTGGGGTACCCGGATGATTTGGGTTTGCGACCTGGCAACATGGCGCGATGAAACCCGTCGGGGGGTTGCCGTCGCGGAGACCAGAACATCTAGGAAAGTGGCACCAACCAAGGCAGGAGCTACATTGAGCGGATGTCGCAAACCTATATATTCTGTGCTGGCAGACGGTGCAAACGGAGGCAGGGATTAAGAGTCTGTTTCCCTGACCTGCACGATTGCTGCCAGAAAAGAGGGGGGGGGAGAAGAAGACGAGGGCAGGGGCTGATGCTCAGCATTGCAACCAGCTCTACTACGAAGGTAGTAGTTATGAGTGGTATCAGCTGTTTGAGTTGTTGGCGCCGTGGGGCGCGAGCAGCAGCGGGTACTTGTTGTGGCTTGCTGAGTAGCGAAGCTGCTGGAAGGTAGTGGGGATACGCTTAGGCGTAGACTACGGGACGCCCTTGGGCGTGAGCAGCAAGGAGCCACAAAAGATTTATAAAAGTTACGTGGACGTCGGGTTTTGGGATCAAGCCCAGAACAACCTGTCCGATGCAACCATCCCTTGCACGAGACACACTGAACAGAGTATGACCGTCCTAAAAAGATTCTTTTCTGGCAAATGCAGCAAAACCATTTCTCATGACCGGGGTCAGGAGACGGACCCGGATTGGGTTCGATAACTTCCCGGAGTAAGAGAATATGTAGCAGTCCTGCTGCAAGGAGCTGCTGGGAGGATGACAATTTGTGGGAGGGACGAAACAAATTAAATGGGGTCACACTGAAATGACAGTCCTTGGTCGGGAAAAATCCCGAGTCGCTCCGGTACATAGAACCGACTGCCTTGGGAAGCGTTTTTATTATATTTATCTGTAGAATTAAAGGATATAAAACGAGAAACAACGTTTGACACCCTTTAAAAACTTTTAATAACTATATCAAAAATTGTCGCTCTGAAGCAAACAACTGCTGAGTGATCTACTCAAGTTTGTTGAACAAAACGACTTACGTATTTTAATCATGCTTAATCTTTAGGCCGGTAAGTTTATTTAGAAAAACGCAATATGTAGGCTACACGTGGACGGAGCGGTCGAGTAAGCAAAACGAATCGGTTAAAAAAATTCGTACGCAGTTTTTATCATATTTATCTGTAGAATTAATGGATATAAAACGAGAAACAACGTTTGACACCCTTTAAAAACTTTTAATAACTATATCAAAAATTGTCGCTCTGAAGCAAACAACTGCTGAGTGATCTAATCAAATTTGTTGAACAAAACGACTTACGTATTTTAAACATGCAAATTTGTTGAACAAAACGACTTACGTATTTTAAGCATGCTAACCTTTAGACCGGTAAGCAAATTAAAAAAACGCAAAAAGTAAGCTAACGAGGACCGAGCCGTCGAGTAACCAAAATAAATGGGTTAAACAAATTCGTACGCGGTGTTTATCAAATTTAACTATAGAATTAAAGGATATAAAACGAGAAACAACGTTTGACACCCGTTAAAAACTTTTAATAACTATATCAAAAATTGTCGCTCTGCAGAAAACAACTGCTGAGTGATCTACTCAAGTTTGTTGAACAAAACGACTTACGTATTTTAATCATGCTTAATCTTTAGGCCGGTAAGTTTATTTAGAAAAACGCAATACGTAGGCTACACGTGGACGGAGCGGTCGAGTAAGCAAAAAGATCGGTTAAAAAAATTCGTACGCAGTTTTTATCATATTTATCTGTAGAATTAAAGGATATAAAACGAGAAACAACGTTTGACACCCTTTAAAAACTTTTAATAACTATATCAAAAATTGTCGCTCTGAAGCAAACAACTGCTGAGAGATCTAATCAAATTTGTTGAACAAAACGACTTACGTATTTTAAACATTCTTTACATTTAGGCCGGTAAATTTATATAGAAAAGGCAACATGTAAGCTAACGAGGACGGAGCCGTCGAGTAACCAAAACAAATGGGTTAAAAAAATTCGTACGCGGTATTTATCAAATTTAACTCTAAAATTAAACGATATAAAGCGAGAAAGAACGTTTTACAACCTTTACAAAGTTTTAATAACAATCTCAAAAATTGTCGCTCTGAAGCAAACAACTGTTGGGTGATCTACCCAAATTAGTTGAGCAAAACGACTTAAGTATTTTAAACATGCTTAATCTTTAGGCCTGTAAGTTTATTTGGAAAAACGCAATTTGTAAGCTAACGAGGACGGAGCCGTCGAGTAACCAAAACAAATGGGTTAAAAAATTCGTACGCGGAATTTATCAAATTCAACTCTACAATTAAAAGGATATAAAACGAGAAAGAACGTTTGACAACCTTTAAAAAGTCTTAATAACTCTCTCAAAAATTGTCACTTTGAAGCAAACAACTGCTGAGTGATCTACTCAAATTTGTTGAACAAAACGAATTATGTGTTTTAAGCATGCTAACCTTTAGACCGGTAAGCAAATTAAAAAAAACGCAAAAAGTAAGCTAACGAGGACCGAGCCATCGAGTAACCAAAATAAATGGGTTAAACAAATTCGTACGCGGTATTTATCAAATTTAACTATAGAATTAAAGGATATAAAGCGAGAAACAACGTTTGACCACCTTGAAAAAGTTTTAAAAACTATATCAAAAATTGTCGCTCTGAAGCAAACAACTGCTCAGTGGTCTACTCACGTTTGTTGAACAAAACGACTTACGTATTTTAAGCATGCTTAACCTTTACGCCGGTAAGTTTATTTAGAAAAACGAAATATGTAGGCTACACGAGGACGGAGCGGTCGAGTAAGCAAAACGAATCGGTAAAAAAAAATCGTACGCATTTTTTATCATATCTAACTGTAGAATTAAAGGATATAAAGCAACAACGTTTGACACCCTTTAAAAACTTTTAATAACTATATCAAAAATTGCCGCTCTGAAGCACACATCTGCTGAGTGATCTACTCAAATTTGTTGAACAAAACGAATTACGTATTTTAAGCTAGCTACCCTTTAGACCGGTAAGCAAATTAAAAAAAATTCCCAATATGTAAGCTAACGAGGACGGAGCCGTCGTGTAACCAAAACAAATGGGTTAATAAAATCCGTACGCAGTTTTTATCAGTTTTAACACTAGCATTAAAGGATATAAAACGAGAAGCAAAATTTGACAACCTTTAAAAAGTTTTAATAACTATCTTAAAATTGTCGCTCTGAAGCAAACTACTGCTAAGTGATCTTCTCAAATTTGTTGAACGGAACACTTACGTATTTTAAGCATGCTAACCTTTAGCCCGGTAAGCAAATAAAAAAAAACGCAATATATAAGCTAACTAGAAAGGAGCCGTCGAGTAAAAAAAATCGTACGCGGGTTTTATCATATTTAACTTTAGAATTAAAGGATATAAAACGAGAAGAAAAGTTTGACAAACTTTAAAAAGTTTTAATAACTATCTCAAAAATTGTTGCTCTGAAGCAAACAACTGCTGAGGATCTACTCACGTTTGTTGAACAAAACGACTTACGTATTTTAATCATGCTTAACCTTTAGGCCGTTAAGTTTATTTAGAAAAACGCAATATGTAGGCTACACGTGGACGGAGCGGTCGAGTAAGCAAAACGAATCGGTTAAAAAAATTCGTGCGCAGTTTTTATCATATTTAGCTGTAGAATTAAAGGATATAAAACGAGAAACAACGTTTGACACCCTTTAAAAACTTTTAATAACTATATCAAAAATTGTCGCTCTGAAGCTAACAACTGCTGAGTGATCTAATAAAATTTGTTGAACAAAACGACTTACGCATTTTAAACATGCTTAACATTTAGGCCGGTAAGTTTATATAGAAAAACGCAATATGTAAGCTAACGAGGACGGAGCCGACGAGTAACCAAAACAAATGGGTTAAAAAAATTCGTACGTGGTATTTATCAAATTTAACTCTAGAATTAAAGGATATAAAATGAGAAAGAACGTTTTACAACCTTTAAAAAGTTTTAATAACAATCTCAAAAATTGTCGCTCTGAAGCTAACTACTGCTGAGTGATCTTCTCAAATTTGTTGAACGAAACACTTACGTATTTTAAGCATGCTAACCTTTAGCCCGGTAAGCAAATTAAAAAAAAACGCAATATATAAGCTAACGAGAACGGAGCCGTCGAGTAACAAAAACAAATGGGTTAAAAAAAAATTCGTACGCGTTTTTTATCATACTTAACTTTAGAATTAAAGGATATAAAACGAGAAGAAACGTTTGAAGCAACCAACTGTTGGGTGATCTACTCAAATTAGTTGCGCAAAACGACTTACGTATTTTAAACATGTTTAACCTTTAGGCCGGTAAGTTTATTTAGAAAAACGCAATATGTAAGCCAACGAGGACGGAGCCGACGAGTAACCAAACAAAAGGGTTAAAAAAATTCGTACGCGGTATTTATCAAATTCAACTCTACAATTAAAAGGATATAAAACGAGAAAGAAAGTTTGACAACCTTTAAAAAGTTTTAATAACTCTCTCAAAAATTGTTGCTCTGAAGCAAACAACTGCTGAGTGATCTACTCAAATTTGTTGACCAAAACGAATTATGTAATTTAAGCATTCTAACGTTTAGACCGGTAAGCAAATTAAAAAAACGCAAAAAGTAAGCTATGTGGAGATCCATTTTATGGATCCTATAAAATGTCTGGCGCGCACACCTGTCCGGCGCACACTACACACGCACTCACCTTTTAACTTTCTTCTTTTAATTTCTTTTAGTAAAACATTTATTTTCATTGTATCAGTATAAGAAAATCTTTTTATTTTTATCGTTTCTTACACACTTTTAGTTTTAGATGTAAAATCGCGCACTTACGCTTTAGTTCTCAAATTTAATATAAAACACTTTAAATTTAGGTTCTGTAATTTAACAGTAAACTTTTTGGTTCTTAGGTGTTCTTATTTTTATATATTTTTCTTACAACCCTTTTTAGTTCACTCACTGTCAGTTGCGGATCGTTTGTATTAGGTGCCGGTTTTCTTCTAACTGCCCAAACTGCTGCTAACGTAACTCTGTAGCGCGGCAGTTTTCCTTTACGTTGCTTAGCAACGAAATTAATGATGGCGTCGAAATAAATCATGGCGTCGAGCAACGGCAGTTTCAGCCAATCAGAGACTCTCCAAGTTGCTCGACTCTAACAATTTTAGTGATGCCAAGTGCATCTGATGTATGGTTGCATCTTGCACATTTCTAAAGAGGGGTGCCATCTACAATTTGTTTTAATGCAATTTACTATGGCACTACATCATTCCCCTTTAGAAAAGAAGAATTTGGTAAGGTTAGTAATTAATCTTGCCACATTTTTCTTTAGGCTTTAATATGTTGTTGTAATGTTATGAACGAAGGAGTTTGCTAGCATTAGGGTGCTCTAACCCGGGACTCATTCGTTCATCACAGTGCAACTTCTAAAAACATGATTAAAAATGAAAAGAAAATTGTGAGTAAAGTGAAATATATAAAAGTTAGTTTGAAAATTTAATTTAATGTTTGAAGTAAACCGGGTTTTTTCCTTCTTATTGTAAAATCTACCTAATTACATGTATATTTATTTGTTACATTTTTTAGCCTTCATTGGCAGATTTTTAAAATATATTTATATCTAAAAATTATTAGTAATATACTATCAATTTAATTAATTTTTTGTACTCGATTTTTATGTACAATTTTTTCGTTTTCTTTACTTATCTCACAAATTGTTACATTTGGCCCATCAATATTCTTTACTATATATTTTTGTGTTTATTTCTAGGTTCTGTTTGTACTAAAACTCTATCATTAATTTTAATTTCTAAAGGCTTAACCGTTTTATCGTATAAATCTTTATTTCTAACCTTATGCTTATTAATCAAATTTTTTGCCATTTTATGCGATTTTTGCATTCTAAACTTAAGCTCTTTTGTGTAGTTTTCTACATTGTAGATCGGATCAATTTGCTGTTTTTGCAATTCATGTGGCATTGTAGTTTTTCTGCCAAATATTAATTCAAATGGTTTCGGTTAGATATGCACGTAAGTATTCGTTAAAGACTCTATGATTTCTTTCAACAGTACCAACAGTTTCGTGGTGGTAAGCTGTTGAGAAATCATGATCAATCTTTAAAAGTTTTGTCAATTCAGAGAATAATTCGTTTTTATATTCCGTTCCTAAATCGGATCTAATAGCTTTCATTGTACCATATGTTAATATAAACGTTTCAAAAATAGCGCAAGCAATAGTTTTTGCTGATTTGTCTGGTACAGCTACTGTTACCAGGTATTTAAAAAAGTCGCAAATCATAGTAATAGCGAACTTGATACCATATTTGGATTCCGGAAGTGGACCTATTGTATCGACAATTACTATGTCAAATGGTTTGCAGGGTGTCGGAGCCAACACAAGATTTTCCTTTGTTTTTGGTTTTACTTTATTTAAAAGGCATTTATTGCAATTTTTGACAAATTTAGCTATGTCACGAGTCATATTTTTCCAATAGTATTTTGTTCTTAATTTGGAATATAATCGTTTTGTACCGCAATGACCGCCTAACAAAGGGCCCTCATGATAAATTGTCATAAGTTTTTGTTTTTGCTCTGTTTCCGTTACAGTTTCTACAGGGTCTGTTAATATTATTTGTAATGATTTTAAAATTTTATTACCGCTGATTTTAAAATTTGTAGTTTAAAATTCTTTGAAAAATATATAATTTTTTGGCCATTCTAACTGCTTAATATTGTGACTGCCGGCTGCTTTTTCAAGCCTCGAAAATAACTCATCTAAATTTGTTTTTCCGTTAGCATTCACAAAATTAAGTAAATTTAGTTTTTTATGTTTTAAATGCGCATAAATTTGTATATTAGAGATCTCATTATTTTTATTAAATTGTATAGTCGACTTTATTCGCGGTATCTTTTTTGAAAAATTGTATGAGAATCTGTCATAAACTTGTACTTTAGGCGTTTCGCAAGAAGTATCAGTAAAATTATCGCCTTTATTTTGTAAAATTCCTTTTGTTTGGTTTGTGATCGCGTTTGGACTGCTAAAATATGCTTTGTAGATTCTTTTGTTTCGTCTATACTAATGCGTGAAAGAGCATCAGCCACAACGTTGGATTTTCCTTTTATATATTCAATCGTAAATTTATATTCTGATAGTTCTAATCGAATTCTAGAAAGTTTAGACGAAGGGTCTTTCATGTTAAATAGATAAACTAGTGGTCTAGGATCGAATTTTACTGTGAAATTTGTACCATAAACATATGGACGAAAATGCTTTATAGCGAAATGTATTGCTAGGAGTTCTAATTCGATAATTGCTTTTTTCTGTTCTGCTTTATTAAAAGATTTTGACGCGAAACAAATTGGTAAATCATTATCACCATGCTTTTGACTTAATATAGCGCCACACCCACTCTTAGAAGCATCTACTGTAATTATAAATTCTTTTGTGAAGTCAGGGTATTGTAGTAGTTGAGGAGACATTAATGCTAATTTTAGTTTTTCGAAAGCGTTTTCGCACGCTTCGTCCCAAACAAATTCAACTTTTTTCCGATTTAAACGATTTAAAGGCGCTGCCAGTGACGCAGATTTCGGTATAAATCGCCTGTAATAATTTGCAAATGCGTCAAATCGCCTAACCGCATCTTTGTCTTTTGGCTTAGTATACCTTTTAATAGCGTCTATTTTTGAATCGTCTGGTAGCAAACCTTTTGACGTACATTTATGGCCTAGAAAAGTTACTTCGGAACGAAGGAAATTGCACTTGTTTGGATTCAGCTTTAAATTAAACTTTCTACAGGTTTCGAAAACCTGTGTCCAACCAATGACGATAACGTCGTCAATATACATAAAAGCCTGATTTGGCGAAATGCCTGAAAATGCTATTGACATCATACGAGAAAAAGAGTTGGTGCAATATTTAACCCGAAAGGTAAAACTTTCCAACGAAAAGCTCCTCGATCTGTACTGAAAGAAGTTACATCTCTAGATTTAGGGTGAAGGGGTATTTGGTGGAAACCGGAAAAAAGGTCTAAAGTTGAAAATTATTTGGCTCTGCCAAGATTTTCGAGTATGTCATCAACGCGTGCTAGTGGAAATTTGTCGGCTATAAGGTTTGTTTTTGACTGCTCTGAAATCTACGCACATACGATACGACTTTTTGCCTGTTGGATCTTTTTTCGGTACCAAAATTAAAGGACTGTTATAATTTGAAAAACTAGGTTCGATTAAATCATTCTGTAATAGGTTTTCGACTTGTTTATTTATTTCTTCGCGTTGTGTGTATGGCAAACGGTAATTTTTAATATAGACAGGGGTTTTGTCAGTTAATCTAAGTTTTTGTTCGTAGAAATTATTAAGCGTCATTAAGTCGGTTTTAATGCAAAAATATCAGAATATTTCAAACATAAATCGAGTAATTTATTTTTAGCATAAGAAGGCATTTGTTTTGCCAAAATTTATTTAAGCTCTTCTATACGTTTTGAATCGATAGGTGTATCATTTATGCGATAGACATTGAAGTTTTTAATGTCTTCAGTTTGAATATTGAAATCTTTTACGTACTTGACCTCGTCGGTGGTGTTGATAACTTTTATTATTGGATTTTTTGTATCAACGATACATTTTGCTGTGAAAACACCGTTACAAAGTTCCTGAGAATCAACAAAAACTGGACTTGTCGAATTTTTCAAACTAAAAACACGAAAAACTTCGCATTTTGGTGGAATTACAAGAGTATTTGTTGAAGTGCTTTGCAAAATTGAAATATTTACCTTTTCTGTCCCTCGTCCGAATGTAATTGTGTTATTAGCATAATTGGTTATGCATTTGTTCGTTTTTAGAAAATCTTTCCCTATTATACCGTCCGAAGGAATATTAAAGTTGTCATTGACAACATGAAGAGTCAGAGGAAAAAATTTATTTGATGCGATTATACTTGTATTAACTGTTCCTAGTGTCGTTACCGTGTCTTTTGTTACGCCTGTTATATTTATTACGTTACTATCGTCTACTTCTACATCGTTTGCCAAACTGGAAATTTTTATTAATGAAATGTCTGCCTGTGAATCTACTAGAAAAGAACATATTTAATGAGAATCGCTACAAGCGACTTCGACGAAATCGGAAAAATTTAAATTTAGACAATATATTGATTGAGAAGTGTTTAGTCGAATTGCTCCTGCTCCCTCAGTGTTCGCGCCTGAGGGGCTTCGGCATTTAAAGAACGAACATTGGCTTCGTTTCTAGAATTTGAACCCTGATTATTGGAAATTCTGTTATTTCCGGACCGATTATTATTGTTATTGTTGGAATTGCTATTGCCTCCATTGTAATTGCGATTACTGCCTCTGTTATAATTGTTATTTCGGAAATTTGTATTAATGTGTTGCCTATTTGCGTTATTGTTAAATCGAAAATTACTATTGTTGTTGTATCTGAAATTACTGTTGCCTCTGGAATTTCCACGGAAATTATTATATCTTATCGGACGTGAACGAAACGCTAACACCTGTCGCTCTTTAACTTCCTGTTCTCGCTCTATAATCATTTTTGCTACTACGTCCTTTGAGTCTTTGAAGGTTGTTGACGCAAGGATTGATTTCACCATATCTGACCTACTATTTAATTTACAGACGCTAATGGTTTGTTCAACTGCAACCTCATGGGCTTTTGCCTTCGTCATACCTTCAATGATTAGACAGCGCTCTAACGAGTCAGAAAGCTCTTCTACCTGCTTTGAAAATTCCGAAAAATTGTTATTGGTTACTCTTAAGGCTGCAATTTTTCCCGCGACAACTTTCGAGTTGTCTGGCCTAATTTCACTACATAGCGCTTCTTTAATTTGGTTGACAGATTCTATATGCGTTGGTAGGGCTTCGCGAGCTTTGCCTTCGAGCTTGGATTTTAAAAATGCAATAAAAGTAGGAGTTAAATTTTCGTTAGAGAATACTTCCACCAATTCAACTTTATTTATAAACGAGCCTAGTGCTAACGGGTCTCCACTGTAGTTGTCTCGCATAATCGAGGCACAAGTATTAATAAACGATTTTTTCTCCTCGATTGTGGCCATGGTTGCAACGTTAAGAACCGGAGTTAGAATAGAAAAACTAGAATTTGGAATTACAGGTTGATCAGCAAATCCTAAAAAGTCTGCACTCAGGGATAATTTTTAATTATGTTCACTTGTTAAGGTATCAGTTGACGATGCACTTGAAGATGAATCAGAATCTGAATTATTGGAATCTATATCTTGCTCTGAGTTTTCGGAATCTAAATTTTGCTCTGAATTTTTGGAACTTGAACTCGGATGGGAATCTTTAGAAACAACCTTCCCGCTTCTTAGGTCCATACGTGTTGAAACGAATGGACAAAATATTAAAATGTTTATGTTGCAAGATATGTGGTATGTGTTTATGAAGATTGAATAGGATTTGAATTTAAAGGAAGTTAAATTTGAATGAGAGGATTATTCGAGAATGGATTATGCTTGATTAGAGAAGTTATGCAGAATTGCAAGACAGTTGGTTAGCGAATACTTATTGCAGAAAGTTGGAATTTCGAATTTGAAATGTATGGTAAAATTATAATTTTTAACTGAATTTTTATTACTTAAATGCAATAATTGGAGAATGGCAAATCATTTTATATAAGGGTTGAAACGGTTGTAATATAAATGTCCTCGGACGCACCGTGATTAAAAAAATTTATGTCATGTTTATACACGGACGCACCGCGTTAAAGAAAAATTGTAATTATTGGTTTTTAACCGGTTTTACGCATATACCAATGTGTGAAAGAAAATTTTTGAATATAATGCAAAAAAATATATATATTTTTAAAAAAAAAAAGGTTATATGAAAGTATGAAAATTATGTATTATATAAATGACAGTTATTTTCGCACACTGTGCGCCATACCGAGTACCGCTTACTGTACCGCTGCTTGTCGCTGTGCTGCTGCGCTCGGAGTTCTGCTGATGCGATCGCTGCTCTGCCGCTGCTTGATGGCTTTACCCTTTTTCGGCAAAGTTGCTCCGTTATGGTGGTGGCGTGGCTAGTGCCATTATAAGTGGCGTGGCTAGTGCCATTTCACAAAAATTTTGGTACAGTTTAGCTTTTTATTATACAGTTCAAAATTTTAGTTTTTACAGTTTTTCTCCTTTTTTTCGTTTTTGTGTTATTTCTGCTGCCGTTTAAATTTTTATATTATTACAGTTTTCATTTTCTTATTACTTCTGTCTTTAATTAAGTATTTTATTATATGTATTTTAAAAGTTTTCACTCTTTTTCGTCGACTAGCCACGGCAAAAAAAAATCCACCACCACTGCAATAATTCCGTTGATTTCATTTTGTAGGTTTTTTGTTAATTTTTATATATTTTTTTGGTTTTTAATGATTTTAAATTTTTTGTAAATTTTCCTCAGTTTTATATGTTTTTGTTTGTAATGATTTTAAATATTATAATTTGTTGAAAAGTTTTTTAAAATTTTTGTATTTTTTTGTAGATTTTCCAAATTTTTAAATTTTTTTTGTAATAGTTTTAATCTTTTGTACTTTTTTTTGTAATTTTTGATTTTATATTTATAGAATTTTAAACTTGTATTTCATGTAGATTTTTTTTTATTTTTTTGTATCTTTTTTCCAAATTTTTATATTTTTTTTGTAATAGTTTTTAATGTTTTATATTTTTTTGGTAAGAATTTTTAAATGTTTTGTATTTTTTTTGTAAATGGCTTTTAAATTTTTGTAGTATTTTTTTTTGTAGATTTTTGATGTTTTTAAATTTTTTTATGTTTTTTTTTTGTAAATTTTTTTTGGTTTTAAACTTTTTTTGGTAAATTTTTTTTGATTTTATAACTTTGTATGTATGTGTATTTTGTTAATTATAAATTTTTTTTTTTAATTTTAAATTTTAAGTGGGTGTTTTCAATTCCCACGCCTGTTGGGAGGCTTGCCTCCTTCCGGCCACTCGCCGCATTTACAGGGCTTCGGCCCACGGTCGCCATGTGGAGGATCCATTTTACGGATCCTATAAAATGTCTGGCGGGCACACCTGTCAGGCGCACACTACATACGCACTCACCTTTTAACTTTCTTCTTTTAATTTCTTTTAGTAAAACATTTATTTTCGTTGTATCAGTATAAGAAAATCTTTTTATTAATAGCTTTTTATCGTTTTTTACACACTTTTAGTTTTAGATGTAAAATCGCGCTTACGCCTTAGTTCTCAAATTTAATATAAAACACTTTAAATTTAGGTTCTGTAATTTAACAGTAAACTTTTTGGTTCTTAGGTGTTCTTATTTTTATATATTTTTCTTACAACCCTTTTTAGTTCACTCACTGTCACTTGCGGATCTAAACAATTGAGCGTGTGTATTAGGTGCCGGTTTTCTTCTAACTGCCCAAACTGCTGCTAACGCAACTCTGTAGCGCGGCAGTTTTTCTTTACGTTGCTTAGCAACGAAATTAATGATGGCGTCGAAATAAATCATGGCGTCGAGCAACGGCAGTTTCAGCCAATCAGAAACTCTCCAAGTTGCTCGACTTTAACAATTTTAGTGATGCCAAGTGCATCTGATGTGTGGTTGCATCTTGCACAGTTCTAAAGAGGGTTGCCATCTAAAATTTGTTTTAATGCAATTTACTATGGCACTACAGCTAACGAGGACCGAGCCGTCAAGTAACCAAAATAAATGGGTGAAACAAATTTGTACGCGTTATTTATCAAATTTAACTATAGAATTAAAGGATATAAAACGAGAAACAACGTTTGACCACCTTTAAAAAGTTTTAATAACTATATCAACAAGTAAGGAAGGTTAAGTTCGGGTGTAACCGAACATTACATACTCAGTTGAGAGCTATGGTGACAGCATAAGGGAAAATAACCATGTAGGAAAATGAACCGAGGGAAACCCTGGAATGTGTTTATATGACAAATGTATCAAATGAAAGGCATTAAAGAGTATTTTATGACGGAGTGGGCCATAGTTCTACAGGTGGACGCCATTTAGGGATATAGCCATAAAGGTGGATCAAGGTTGACTCTAGAATGCATTTGTACGATATGGATATCAAATGAAAGGTGTTAATGAGTATTTTAAAAGGGAGTAATCCTTAGTTCCATAGGTGGACGCCGTTTCGAGATATCGCCACAAAGGTGGACCAGGGGCGACCCTAGAATTTGTTTGTACAATATGGGCATCAAACGAATGGTGTTAATGAGTATTTTAAAAGTGAGTGGGCCTTAGTTCTATAGGTGGATGCCGTTTCGAAATATCGCCATAAAGGTGGACCAGGGGTGACTCTAGAATGTATTTGAACGATATGGGTATCAAATTAAAAGTATTAATGAGGGTTTTAAAAGGGAGTGGTGGTTGTTGTATAGGTGGTCGCCTTTTCGAGATATCGCCATAAAGGTGGACCAGGGGTGACTCTAGAATGCGTTTGTACGATATGGGTATCAAATGAAAGGTGTTAGTGAGTATTTTAAAAGGGAGTAATCCTTAGTTCCATAGGTGGACGCCGTTTCGAGATATCGCCATAAAGGTGGACCAGGGGTGACCCTAGAATTTGTTTGTACAATATGGGTATCAAAAGAAAGGTGTTAATGACCATTTTAAAAGGGAGTGGGCCTTAGTTCTATAGGTGGACGCCGTTTCGAAATATCGCCATAAAGGTGGACCAGGGGTGACTCTAGAATGTGTTTGTACGATATGGGTATCAAATTAAAGGTACTAATGAGGGTTTTAAAAGGGAGTGGTGGTTGTTGTATAGGTGGTCGCCTTTTCGAGATATCGCCATAAAGGTGGACCAGGGGTGACTCTAGAATGCGTTTGTACGATATGGGTATCAAATTAAAGGTGTTAGTGAGTATTTTAAAATTGAGTAATCCTTAGTTCCATAGGTGGACGCCGTTTCGAGATATCGCCATAAAGGTGGACCAGGGGTGACCCTAGAATTTGTTTGTACAATATGGGTATCAAAAGAAAGGTGTTAATGAGCATTTTAAAAGGGAGTGGGCCTTAGTTCTATAGGTGGACTCCGTTTCGAAATATCGCCGTAAAGGTGGACCAGGGGTGACTCTAGAATGCGTTTGTACGATATGGGTATCAAATGAAAGGTGTTAGTGAGTATTTTAAAAGGGAGTAATCCTTAGTTCCATAGGTGGACGCCGTTTCGAGATATCGCCATAAAGGTGGACCAGGGGTGACCCTAGAATTTGTTTGTACAATATGGGTATCAAAACAAAGGTGTTAGTGAGCATTTTAAAAGGGAGTGGGCCTTAGTTCTATAGGTGGACGCCTTTTCGAGATATCGCCATAAAGGTGGACCAGGGGTGACTATAGAATGCGTTTGTACGATATGGGTATCAAATGAAAGGTGTTAATGAGTATTTTAAAAGGGAGTAATCCTTAGTTCAATAGGTGGACGCCGTTTCGAGATATCGCCATAAAGGTGGACCAGGGGTGACCCTAGAATTTGTTTGCACAATATGGGCATCAAAAGAAAGGTGTTAATGAGTATTTTAAAATGGAGTGGGGATTAGTTCTATAGGTGGATGCCGTTTCGAAATATCGCCATAAAGGTGGACCAGGGGTGACCCTAGAATTTGTTTGTACAATATGGGTATCAAAAGAAAGGTGTTAATGAGTATTTTAAAATGGAGTGGGCCTTAGTTCTATAGGTGGATGCCGTTTCGAAATATCGCCATAAAGGTGGACCAGGGGTGACTCTAGAATGTGTTTGTACGATATGGGTATCAAATGAAAGGTGTTAATGAGTATTTTAAAAGGGAGTGGGCCTTCGTTCTATAGGTGTTCGTGTTTTCGAGATATCGCCATAAAGGTGGACCAGGGGTGACTTTAGAATATGTTTGTACGATATGGGTATCGAATGAAAGGTGTTAATGAGTATTTTAAAAGGGCGTGGGGATTAGTTCTAAAGGTGGACGCCTTTTCGAGATATCGCCATAAAGGTGGACCAGGGGTGACTCTAGAATGAGTTTGTATGATATGGGTATGGAATTAAAGGTATTAATGAGGCTTTTAAAAGGGAGTGTTGGTATTTGTATACGTGAAGGCGTTTTCCAGATATCGACCAAAATGTGGACCAGGGTGACCCAGAACATCATCTGTTGGATACCGCTAATTTATTTATATATGTAATACCTGGCAAGATTTTAAGGGTTTTTCATTTCGCCCTGCAGAGCTTTTTCATTTTCTTCTACTTAATATGGTAGGTGTCACAACCATTTTATAAAGTTTCTTCTAAAGTTATATTTCGCGTCAATAAAACAATCCAATTACCTTACCATGTTTCATCCCTTTTTTCGTATTTGGTATAGAATTATGGCATTTTTTCATTTTTCGTAATTTTCGATATCGAAAAAGTGGGCGTGGTCATAGTAGGATTTCGTTCATTTTTCATACCAAGATAAAGTAAGTTCAAGTAAGCACGTGGACTAAGTTCATTAAAGATATGTCGATTTTTGCTCAAGTTATCGTGTTAACGGCCATGCGGAAGGACAGACGGACGTCTGTGTGTAAAGACTGGGCGTGGCATCAACCGATTTCGCCCATTTTCACAGAAAACTGTTAGTGTCATAAAATCTATGACCCTACCAAATTTCAAAAGGATTGGTTAATTTTTGTTCGATTTATGGCGTTAAAAGTATCCTAGATAAATTAAATGAAAAAGGGCGGAGCCACGCCCATTTTGAAATTTTCTTTTATTTTTGTATTTTGTTGCACCACATCATTACTGGAGTTGAATGTTGACATAATTTACTCATATACTGTAAAGATATTAAATTTTTTTTAAAATTTTACTTAAAAAATTTTGTTTTTTTTAAGTGGGCGTGGTACTTCTCCGATTTTGCAAATTTTTGTTAAGCGTACATATAGTAATAGGAGTAACGTTCTTGCCAAATTTCATCATGATATCTTCAACGACTGCCAAATTACAGCTTGCACAAGTTTTAAATTACCTTCTTATAAAAGTGGGCGGTGCCATGCCCATTGTCCAAAATTTTACTAATTTTCTATTCTGCGTCATAAGTTCAACTCATCTACCAAGTTTCGTCGCTTTATCTGTCTTTTGTAATGAATTATCGCACTTTTTCGGTTTTTCGAAATTTTCGATATCGAAAATTTTAAATAGCGATCTGAGATGATCAGGAACATACATACCAAATTTCATCAAGATACCTCAAAATTTACTCAAGTTATCGTGTTAACGGACGGACGGACGGACGGACATGGCTCAATCAAATTTTTTTTCGATCCTGATTATTTTGATATATGGAAGTCTATAACTATCTCGATTCCTTTATATATGTGCAACCAACCGTTATCGAATCAAACTTAATATACTCTGTGAGCTCTGCTCAACTGAGTATACAAATTGTCGCTCTGAAGCAAACAACTGCTGAGTGATCTACTCACGTTTGTTGAAAAAAAACGACTTACGTATTTTAAGCATGCTTAACCTTTACGCCGGTAAGTTTATTTAGAAAAACGAAATATGTAGGCTACACGAGGACGGAGCGGTCGAGTAAGCAAAACGAATCGGTAAAAAAAATTCGTACGCATTTTTTATCATATATACAAAGGATATAAAGAAACAACGTTTGACACCCTTTAAAAACTTTTAATAACTATATCAAAAATTGTCGCTCTGAAGCAAACAACTGCTGAGTGATCTACTCAAATTTGTTGAACAAAACGAATTACGTATTTTAAGCATGCTAACTTTTAGTCCGGTAAGCAAATTAAAAAAAATACGCAATATGTAAGCTAACGAGGACGGAGCCGTCGTGTAACCAAAACAAATGGGTTAAAAAAATCCGTACGCAGTTTTTATCAGTTTTAACACTAGAATTAAAGGACATAAAACGAGAAGCAAAGTTTAACAACCTTTAAAAAGTTTTAATAACTATCTCAAGAATTGTCGCTCTAAAGCAAACTACTGCTGAGTGATCTTCTCAAATTTGTTGAACGAAAAACTTACGTATTTTAAGCATGCTAACCTTTAACCCGGTAAGCAAATTAAAAAAAAAGCGCAATATATAAGCTAACGAGAACGGAGCCGTCGAGTAACAAAAACAAATGGGTTAAAAAGATTCGTACGCGGTTTTTATCATATTTAACTTTAGAATTAAAGGATACAAAACGAGAAGAAACGTTTGAAAACTTTAAAAAGTTTTAATAACTATCTCAAAAATTGTTGCTCTGAAGAAAACAACTGCTGAGTGATCTACTCAAATTTGATGAACGAAACGACTTACGTATTTTAAGCATGCTTAACCTTTAGGCCGGTAAGCTTATTTAGAAAAACCCAATATGTAGGCTATACGATGGACGGAGTAGTCGAGTCAGCAAAACGAATGGCTAACAATAATTCGTACGCGTTTTTTATCGTATTTAGCTCTAGAATTAGAGGATATAAAACAAGAAACAACATTTGACACCTTTTAAAAACTTTCAATAACTCTATCAAAAATTGGCGCTCTGAAGCAAACAACTGCTGAGTGATCTACTGAAAATTGTTGAACAAAACGAATTACGTATTTTAAGCATGCCAACTTTTAGGCCGGTAAGCTAATTAAAAAAAAACGCGATATGTAAGCTAACCAGGACGGAGCCGTCGAGTAACCAAAAAAATGTGTTAAACAAATTCGTAAGCGGTATTTATCAAATTTAGCTCTAGAATGTATGTATGTATGTATGGATATAAAACGCGAAACAACGTTTGACAACCTTTAAAAAGTTTTAAAAACTATCTAAAAATTGGCGCTCTGAAGCAAACTGCTGAAAATGGTTGAACAAAACGAATTACGTATTTTAAGCATGCCAAGTTTTAGACCGGTAAGCAAATTAAAAAATAAAACGCTATATGTAAGCTAACCAGGACGGAGCCGTCGAGTAACCAAAACAAATGGGCTAAACAAATTCGTACACGGTATTTATCAAATTTAACTCTAGCGTTAAAGGATATAAAACAAGAAACAACATTTGACAACCTTAAAAAAGTTTTAATACCTATCTCACAAATTTCGCTCTGAAGCAAACTGCTGAGTGATCTACTGAAAATTGTTGAAAAAACGAATTACGTATTTTAAGCATGCTAACCTTTAGCCCGGTAAGCAACTTAAAAAAAAAAACGCAATATGTAAGCTAACGAGGACGGAGCCGTCGAGTAACCAAAACAAATGGGTTAAAAAAATCCGTACGCAGTTTTTATCATATTTAACTTTAGAATTAAAGGATATAAAACGAGAAGAAACGTTTGACAAACTTTAAAAAGTTTTAATAACTATCTCAAAAATCGTTGCTCTGAAGCAAAATACTGTTGGGTGATCTAATCAAATTAGTTGAGCAAAACGACTTACGTATTTTAAACATGTTTACCCTTTAGGCCGGTAAGTTTATTTAGAAAACGCAATAGTAGGCTACACGTGGACGGAGAGGTCGAGTAAGCAAAACGAATCGGTTAAAAAAATTCGTACGCAGTTTTTATCATATTTAGCTGTAGAATTAAAGGATATAAAACGAGAAACAATGTTTGGCCACGTTTAAAAAGTTTTAATAACTATATCAAAAATTGTCGCTCTGAAGCAAACAACTGCTGAGTGATCTACTCACGTTTGTTGAAAAAAAACGACTTACGTATTTTAAGAATGCTTAACCTTTACGCCGGTAAGTTTATTTAGAAAAACGAAATATGTAGGCTACACGAGGACGGAGCGGTCGACTAAGCAAAACGAATCGGTTAAAAAATTCGTACGCAGTTTTTATCAAATTTAGCTGTATAATTAAAGGATATAAAACGAGAAACAATGTTTGACACCCTTTAAAAAGTTTTAATACCTGTCTCAAAAATTTTCGCTCTGAAGCAAACTGCTGAGTGATCTACTGAAAATTGTTGAACAAAACGAATTACGTATTTTAAGCATGCCAAGTTTTAGACCGGTAAGCAAATTAAAAAAAAAACGCTATATGTAAGCTAGCCAGGACGGAGCCGTCGAGTAACCAAAACAAATGGGTTAAACAAATTCGTACGCGGTATGTATCAAATTTAACTCTAGAATTAAAGGATATAAAACGAGAAACAACGTCTGACAACCTTTAAAAAGTTTTAATAACTATCTCAAAAATTGGCGCTCTGAAGCAAACAACTGCTGAGTGATCTACTCACGTTTGTTGAACAAAACGAATTTCGTATTTTAAGCATGCCAACTTTTAGACCGGTAAACAAGTTAAAAAAAACGCGATATGTAACTAACGAGGACGGAGCCGTCGAGTAACCAAAACAAATGGGTTACACAAATTAGTACGCGGTATTTATCAACCTTAGCTCTAGAATTAAAGGATATAAAACGAGAAACAACGTTTGACATACTTTAAAAAGTTTTAATAACTATCTCAAAAATTGTTGCTCTGAAGCAAACAACTGCTGAGTGATCTTCCCAAATTTGTTGAACGAAACATTTACGTATTTTAAGCATGCTAACCTTTAACCCGGTAAGCACATTAAAAAAAAACGTAATATATAAGCTAACGAGAATGGAGCCGTCGAGTAACAAAAACAAATGGGTTAAAAAAAAAAATCGTACGCGGTTTTTATCATATTTAACTTTAGAATTAAAGGATAAAAAACGAGAAGAAACGTTTGACATACTTTAAAAAGTTTTAATAACTATCTCAAAAATTGTTGCTCTGAAGCAAACAACTGCTGAGTGGTCTACTCAAATTTGTTGAACAAAACGAATTTCGTATTTTAAGCATGCCAACTTTTAGACCGGTAAACAAGTTAAAAAAAACGCGATATGTAACTAACGAGGACGGAGCCGTCGAGTAACCAAAACAAATGGGTTACACAAATTAGTACGCGGTATTTATCAACCTTAGCTCTAGAATTAAAGGATATAAAACGAGAAACAACGTCTGACAACCTTTAAAAAGTTTTAATAACTATCTCAAAAATTGGCGCTCTGAAGCAAACAACTGCTGAGTGATCTACTCACGTTTGTTGAACAAAATGACTTACGTATTTTAAGCATGCTTAACCTTTAGGCCGGTAAGTTTATTTAGAAAAACGCAATATGTAGGCTACACGAAGACGGACCGGTCGAGTAAGCAAAAGGAATCGGTTAAAAAATTCGTAGGCAGTTTTTATCAAATTTCACTGTAGAATTAAAGGATATAAAACGAGAAACAATGTTTGACACCCTTTAAAAACTTTTAATAACCATATCAAAAATTGCCGCTCTTAAGCAAAAAACTGCTGAGTGATCTACTCAATTTTGTTGAACAAATCGAATTACGTATTTTAAGCATGCTAACCTTTAGACCGGTAAGCAAATAATAAAAAAATACACAATATGTAAGCTAACGAGGACGTAGCCGCCGAGTAACCAAAACTAATGGGTTAATCAAATTCGTACGCGGTATTTATGAAATTTAACACTAGGATTAAAGGATATAAAACGAGAAACAACATTTGACAACCTTTAAAAAGTTTTAATACCTATCTCAAAAATTTTCGCTCTGAAGCAAACTGCTGAGTGATCTACTGGAAATTGTTGAACAAAACGAATTATGTATTTTAAGCATGCTAACTTTTAGACCTCTAAGCAAATTAAAAAAAAAAAACGCGATATTTAAGCTAACGAGGACAGAGCCGTCGAGTAACCAAAACAAATGGGTTAAACAAATTCGAACGCGGTATTTATCAAATTTAACTCTAGAATTAAAGGATATAAAACGAGAAACAACGTTTGACAACCTTTAAAAAGTTTTAATAACTATCTCAAAAATTGTCGCTCTGAAGCAAACAACTGCTGAGTGATCTAATCAAATTTGTTGAGCAAAACGACTTACGTATTTTAAACATGCTTTACATTTAGGCCGGTAAGTTTATATAGAAAAACGCAATATGTAAGCTAACGAGGACGGAGCCGTCGAGTAACCAAAACAAATGGGTTAAGAAAATTCGTACGCGGTTTTTATCAAATTCAATTCTACAATTAAAGGATATGAAACGAGAAAGAACGTTTGACATCCTTTAAAAAGTTTTAATAACTATCTCAAAAATTGTCGCTCTGAAGCAAACAACTGCTGAGTGATCTACTCAAATTTGTTGAACAAAACGAATTATGTATTTTAAGCATGCTAACCTTTAGACCGGTAAGCAAATTAAAAAAAACGCAATATGTAAGTTAACGGGGACGGAGCCTTCGAGTAACCAAAATAAATGGTTTAAACAAAATTCGTACGCGGTATTTATCAATCTTAACTCTAGAATTAAAGGATATAAAACGAGAAGCAAAGTTTGTTTAAAAAGCTTTAATAACTATCTCAAAAATTGTCGCTCTGAAGCAAACTACTGCTGAGTGATCTTCTCAAATTTGTTGAACGAGACACTTACGTATTTTAAGCATGCTAACCTTTATCCCGGTAAGAAAACTAAAAAAAAGACGCAATATATAAGCTAACGAGAACGGAGCCGTCGAGTAACAAAAACAAATGGGTTAAAAAAAATTCGTACGCGGTTTTTATCATATTTAACGTTAGAATTAAAGGATATAAAACTAGAAGAAACGTTTGGCAAACTTTAAAAAGTTTTAATAACTATCCCTAAAATTGGTGCTCTGAAGCAAACAACTGCTGAGTGATCTACTCAAATTTGTTGAACAAAACGACTTACGTATTTTAAGCATGCTTAACCTTTAGGCCTTTAAGCTTATTTAGAAAAACGCAATATGTAGGCTATACGAGGGACGGAGTAGTCGAGTCAGCAAAACGAATCGCTTACAATAATTCATACGCGGTTTTTCTCGCATTTAGCTCTAGAATAAGAGGATATAAAACAAGAAACAACATTTGAAACCTTTTAAAAACTTTTAATAACTATATCAAAAATTGTCGATCTGAAGCAAACAACTGCTGAGTGATCTACTGAAAATTGTTGAACAAAACGAATTACGTATTTTAGGCATGTCAACTTTTACGTATTTTAAGCATGTTAACTTTTAGACCGGTAAGCAAATATGTAACGCGATATGTAAGTTAACGAGGACGGAGCCGTCGAGTAACCAAAACAAATGGGTTAAAAAAATTCGTACGCGGTATTTATCAAATCTAACTCTAGAATTAAAGGATATAAAACGAGAAAGAACGTTTTACAACCTTTAAAAAGTTTTAATAACTATATCAAAAATTGTCGCTCTGAAGCAAACAACTGCTGAGTGATCTAATCAAATTTGTTGAGCAAAACGACTTACGCATTTTAAACGTGCTTAACATTTAGGCCGGTAAGTTTATATAGAAAAACGCAATATGTAAGCTAACGAGGACGGAGCCGTCGAGTAACCAAAACAAATGCGTTAAACAAATTCGTACACGTTATTTATCAATTTAACTCTAGAATTAAAGGATATACAACGAGAAACATCGTTTGACAACCTTTAAATAGTTTTAATAACTAACTCAAAAATTGTCGCTCTGATGCAAACAACTGCTGAGTTATCTACTCAAATTTGTTGAACAAAACGACTTACGTATTTTAAGCATGCTAACCTTTAGCCCGGTAAGCAAATTAAAAAAAACAAGTAAGGAAGGCTAAGTTCGGGTGTAACCGAATATTACATACTCAGTTGAGAGCTATGGAGACAAAATAAGGAAAATCACCATGTAGGAAAATGAACCTAGGGTAACCCTGGAATGTGGTTGTATGACATGTGTATCAAATGGAAGGTATTAAAGAGTATTTTAAGAGAGAGTAGGCCATAGTTCTATGGATGGACGCCATTTAGGGATATCGCCATAAAGGTGGACCAGGGCTGACTCTAGAATGTGTTTGTACGATATGGGTATCAAATGAAAGGTGATAATGAGTATTTTAAAAGCGAATGGGCTTTAGTTCTATAGGTGAACGCCTTTTCGAGAAATCCCCATAAAGGTGGACCAGGGGTGACTCTAGAATATGTTTGTACGATATGGGTATCAAATGAAAGCTGTTAATGAGTATTTTGAAAAGGAGTGATCCTTAGTTCCCTAGGTGGACGCCGTTTCGAGATATCGCCATAAAGGTGGACCAGGGGTGTCTCTAGTTGTACGATATGGGAATCAAATGAAAGGTGTTACTGAGCATTTTAGGAGGGAGTGGGCATTAGGTCTATAGGTGGACGCCTTTTCGAAATGTCGCCATTAGGGTGGGCCAGGGGTGACTCTAGAATGTGTTTGTATGATATGGGTATCAAATGAAAGATGGTAATGAGTATTTTAAAAGGGAGTAATCCTTAGTTCTATAGGTGGACGCTTTTTCGAGATATCGCCATTAGGGTGGGCTAGGGGTGACTCTGGAATGTGTTTGTACGATATGGGTATCAAATGAAAGGTGGTAATGAGTATTTTAAAAGGGAGCAATCCTTAGTTCTATAGGTGGACGCTTTTTCGAGATATCGCCATAAAGGTGGACCAAGGGTGACTCTAGAATGTTTTTACGATATGGGTATCAAACGAAAGGTGTTACTGAGCATTTTAAGAGGGAGTGGGCACTAGGTCTATAGGTGGACGCCTTTTCGAGATATCGCCATTAGGGTGGGCCAGGGGTGACTCTAGAATGTGTTTGTACGATATGGGTATCAAACGAAAGGTGTTACTGAGTATTTTAAGAGGGAGTGGGCATTAGGTCTATAGGTGGACGCCTTTTCGAGATATCGCCATTAGGGTGGGCCAGGGGTGACTCTAGAATGTTTGTACGATATGGGTAGCAAACGAAAGGTGTTACTGAGCATTTTAAGAGGGAGTGGGCATTAGGTCTATAGGTGGACGCCTTTTCGAGATATCGCCATTAGGGTGGGCCAGGGTGACTCTAGAATGTTTGTACGATATGGGTATCAAACAAAAGGTGTTACTGAGCATTTTAAGAGGGAGTGGACATTAGGTCTATAGGTGGACGCCTTTTCGAGATATCGCCATTAGGGTGAGCCAGGGGTGACTTTAGAATGTTTTTACGATATGGGTATCAAACGAAAGGTGTTACTGAGCATTTTAAGAGGGAGTGGGCATTAGGTCTATAGGTGGACGCCTTTTCGAGATATCGCCATTAGGGTGGGCCAGGGGTTACTCTAGAATGTTTGTACGCTATGGGTATCAAACGAAAGGTGTTACTGAGCATTTTAAGAGGGAGTGGGCATTAGGTCTATAGGTGGACGCCTTTTCGAGATATCGCCATTAGGGTGGGCCAGGGGTGACTCTAGAATGTTTGTACGATATGGGTAGCAAACGGAAGGTGTTACTGAGCATTTTAAGAGGGAGTGGGCATTAGGTCTATAGGTGGACGCCTTTTCGAGATATCGCTATTAGGGTGGGCCAGGGGTGACTCTAGAATGTTTGTACGATATGGGTATCAAACGAAAGGTGTTACTGAGCATTTTAAGAGGGAGTAGGCATTATGTCTATAGGTGCACGCCTTTTCGAGATATCGCCATTAGGGTGGGCCAGGGGTGACTCTAGAATGTGTTTGTACGATATGGATATCAAATTAAAGGCATTAATGAGGGTTTTAAAAGCGAGTGGCCCTTAGATGTATATGTGAAGGCGTTCTCGCGATATCGACCAAATGTGGACCAGGTGATCCAGAAAATCATCTGTCGGGTACTGCTAATTTATTTATATATTCAATACCACTAACAGTATTCCTGCCAAGATTCCAAGGGCTGTTGATTACGCCTTGTAGAACTTTTTCATTTTCTTCTACTTAATATGGTAGGTGTCACACCCATTTTACAAAGTTTTTTCCAAAGTTATATTTTGCGTTAATAAACCAATCCAGTTACCATGTTTCATCCCTTTTTTCGTATTTGGTATAGAATTATGGCATTTTTTTCATTTTTCGTAATTTTCGATATCGATAAAGTGGGCGTGGTTATGGTCGGATTTCGGCCATTTTTTATACCAAGATAAAGTGAGTTCAGATAAGTACGTGGACTAAGTTTAGTAAAGATATATCGGTTTTTGCTCAAGTTATTGTGTTAACGGCCGAGCGGAAGGACAGACGGTGGACTGTGTATAAAAACTGGGCGTGGCTTCCACCGATTTTGCCCATTTTCACAGAGAACAGTTACCGTTATAGACCGGTAAGCAAATATGTAACGCGATATGTAAGTTAACGAGGACGGAGCCGTCGAGTAACCAAAACAAATGGGTTAAAAAAATTCGTACGCGGTATTTATCAAATCTAACTCTAGAATTAAAGGATATAAAACGAGAAAGAACGTTTTACAACCTTTAAAAAGTTTTAATAACTATATCAAAAATTGTCGCTCTGAAGCAAACAACTGCTGAGTGATCTAATCAAATTTGTTGAGCAAAACGACTTACGCATTTTAAACGTGCTTAACATTTAGGCCGGTAAGTTTATATAGAAAAACGCAATATGTAAGCTAACGAGGACGGAGCCGTCGAGTAACCAAAACAAATGCGTTAAACAAATTCGTACACGTTATTTATCAATTTAACTCTAGAATTAAAGGATATACAACGAGAAACATCGTTTGACAACCTTTAAATAGTTTTAATAACTAACTCAAAAATTGTCGCTCTGATGCAAACAACTGCTGAGTTATCTACTCAAATTTGTTGAACAAAACGACTTACGTATTTTAAGCATGCTAACCTTTAGCCCGGTAAGCAAATTAAAAAAAAACAAGTAAGGAAGGCTAAGTTCGGGTGTAACCGAATATTACATACTCAGTTGAGAGCTATGGAGACAAAATAAGGAAAATCACCATGTAGGAAAATGAACCTAGGGTAACCCTGGAATGTGGTTGTATGACATGTGTATCAAATGGAAGGTATTAAAGAGTATTTTAAGAGAGAGTAGGCCATAGTTCTATGGATGGACGCCATTTAGGGATATCGCCATAAAGGTGGACCAGGGCTGACTCTAGAATGTGTTTGTACGATATGGGTATCAAATGAAAGGTGATAATGAGTATTTTAAAAGGGAATGGGCTTTAGTTCTATAGGTGAACGCCTTTTCGAGAAATCCCCATAAAGGTGGACCAGGGGTGACTCTAGAATATGTTTGTACGATATGGGTATCAAATGAAAGCTGTTAATGAGTATTTTGAAAAGGAGTGATCCTTAGTTCCCTAGGTGGACGCCGTTTCGAGATATCGCCATAAAGGTGGACCAGGGGTGTCTCTAGTTGTACGATATGGGAATCAAATGAAAGGTGTTACTGAGCATTTTAGGAGGGAGTGGGCATTAGGTCTATAGGTGGACGCCTTTTCGAAATGTCGCCATTAGGGTGGGCCAGGGGTGACTCTAGAATGTGTTTGTATGATAGGGGTATCAAATGAAAGATGGTAATGAGTATTTTAAAAGGGAGTAATCCTTAGTTCTATAGGTGGACGCTTTTTCGAGATATCGCCATTAGGGTGGGCTAGGAGTGACTCTGGAATGTGTTTGTACGATATGGGTATCAAATGAAAGGTGGTAATGAGTATTTTAAAAGGGAGCAATCCTTAGTTCTATAGGTGGACGCTTTTTCGAGATATCGCCATAAAGGTGGACCAAGGGTGACTCTAGAATGTTTTTACGATATGGGTATCAAACGAAAGGTGTTACTGAGCATTTTAAGAGGGAGTGGGCACTAGGTCTATAGGTGGACGCCTTTTCGAGATATCGCCATTAGGGTGGGCCAGGGGTGACTCTAGAATGTGTTTGTACGATATGGGTATCAAACGAAAGGTGTTACTGAGTATTTTAAGAGGGAGTGGGCATTAGGTCTATAGGTGGACGCCTTTTCGAGATATCGCCATTAGGGTGGGCCAGGGGTGACTCTAGAATGTTTGTACGATATGGGTAGCAAACGAAAGGTGTTACTGAGCATTTTAAGAGGGAGTGGGCATTAGGTCTATAGGTGGACGCCTTTTCGAGATATCGCCATTAGGGTGGGCCAGGGTGACTCTAGAATGTTTGTACGATATGGGTATCAAACAAAAGGTGTTACTGAGCATTTTAAGAGGGAGTGGACATTAGGTCTATAGGTGGACGCCTTTTCGAGATATCGCCATTAGGGGGAGCCAGGGGTGACTTTAGAATGTTTTTACGATATGGGTATCAAACGAAAGGTGTTACTGAGCATTTTAAGAGGGAGTGGGCATTAGGTCTATAGGTGGACGCCTTTTCGAGATATCGCCATTAGGGTGGGCCAGGGGTTACTCTAGAATGTTTGTACGATATGGGTATCAAACGAAAGGTGTTACTGAGCATTTTAAGAGGGAGTGGGCATTAGGTCTATAGGTGGACGCCTTTTCGAGATATCGCTATTAGGGTGGGCCAGGGGTGACTCTAGATTGTTTGTACGATATGGGTATCAAACGAAAGGTGTTACTGAGCATTTTAAGAGGGAGTGGACATTAGGTCTATAGGTGGACGCCTTTTCGAGATATCGCCATTAGGGTGAGCCAGGGGTGACTCTAGAATGTTTTTACGATATGGATATCAAACGAAAGGTGTTACTGAGCATTTTAAGAGGGAGTAGGCATTATGTCTATAGGTGCACGCCTTTTCGAGATATCGCCATTAGGGTGGGCCAGGGGTGACTCTAGAATGTGTTTGTACGATATGGATATCAAATTAAAGGCATTAATGAGGGTTTTAAAAGCGAGTGGCCCTTAGATGTATATGTGAAGGCGTTCTCGCGATATCGACCAAATGTGGACCAGGTGATCCAGAAAATCATCTGTCGGGTACTGCTAATTTATTTATATATTCAATACCACTAACAGTATTCCTGCCAAGATTCCAAGGGCTGTTGATTACGCCTTGTAGAACTTTTTCATTTTCTTCTACTTAATATGGTAGGTGTCACACCCATTTTACAAAGTTTTTTCCAAAGTTATATTTTGCGTTAATAAACCAATCCAGTTACCATGTTTCATCCCTTTTTTCGTATTTGGTATAGAATTATGGCATTTTTTTCATTTTTCGTAATTTTCGATATCGATAAAGTGGGCGTGGTTATGGTCGGATTTCGGCCATTTTTTATACCAAGATAAAGTGAGTTCAGATAAGTACGTGGACTAAGTTTAGTAAAGATATATCGGTTTTTGCTCAAGTTATTGTGTTAACGGCCGAGCGGAAGGACAGACGGTGGACTGTGTATAAAAACTGGGCGTGGCTTCCACCGATTTTGCCCATTTTCACAGAGAACAGTTACCGTTATAGAGTCTATGCTCCTACCAAATTTCAAAAGGATTGGTAAATTTTTGTTCGACTTATGGCATTAAAAGTATTCTAGACAAACTAAATGAAAATGGGCGGAGCTACGCCCATTTTGAAATTTTCTTTTATTTTGTATTTTGTTGCATCATATCATTACTGGAGTTGAATTTTGACTTAATTTACTTATATACAGTAAAGATATTAAATTTTTTGTTAAAATTTGAATTAAAAAAAAAATTTTTTTAAAAAGTGGGCGTGTTCTTCATCCAATTTTGCCAATTTTCATTTAGCACATATATAGTAATAGTAGTAACGTTCCTGCCAAATTTCATCATGATATCTTCAACGACTGCCAAATCACAGCTTGCCAAACTTTTACCTTCTCGTAAAAGTGGGCGGTGCCACGCCCATTGTCCAAAATCTTACTAATTTTCTATTCTGCGTCATAACGTCAACCCATCTACCAAGTTTCATCGCTTTAACCGCCTTTGGCAATGAATTATCGCATTTTTTCGGTTTTTCGAAATATTCGATATCGAAAAAGTGGGCGTGGTTATAGTCCGATATCGTTCATTTTAAATAGCGATCTGAGATGAGTGCTCAGGAACCTACATACCAATTTTCATCAAGATACCTCAAAATTTACTCAAGTTATCGTGTTAACGGACGGACGGACGGACGGACGGACATGGCTCAATCAAATTTTTTTTGGATCCTGATTATTTTGATATATGGAAGTCTATATCTATCTCGATTCCTTTATATATGTACAACCAACCGTTATCCAATCAAACTTAATATACTCTGTGAGCTCTGCTCAACTGAGTATAAAAACGCAATATGTAGGCTACATGACCACCTTTAAAAAGTTTTGATAACTACATCAAAAATTGTCGCTCTGAAGCAAACAACTGCTGAGTAATCTAATCAAATTTGTTGAACAAAACGACTTACGTATTGTAATCATGCTTAACCTTTACGCCGGTAAGTTTATTTAGAAAAACGAAATATGTAGGCTACACGAGGACGGAGCGACCGAGTAAGCAAAGCGAATCGGTTAAAAAAATTCGTACGCAGTTTTTATGTTGTTGTTGTAGCAACGCTCGCCCCACCTAATAGCCGCGACCGATCACAAATTGTCATCAATATCCTCTAACGGGAGTCCAAGGAAACTTGCCGTTTCAACAGGGGTGGACCATAAGGAAAGGGGTGTTAGAGGCGTTGGTTCCACATTACAATTAAAGAGATGGTTGGTGTCATGTGGGGACACATTGCAAGCAGGGCATACATTTTGTATGTCGGGGTTGATTCTGGATAGGTAAGAGTTTAACCTGTTACAGTATCCAGAACGAAGTTGAGCAAGAGTGACACGCGTTTCCCTGGGGAGTATGCGTTCCTCTTCTGCGAGTTCTGGATATTTTTCTTCAAGTACTGGATTCACCGGGCAATTCCCGACATAAAGGTCCGACGCCTGTCTATGGAGTTCACCAAGGACCTGCTTGTGTTTTTCCGCTTCATACGGCTGGGTTCTCAGGTGCCGTATTTCCTCAAAATGCTTACGGAGATGACTCCTTAGGCCCCTAGGCGGTGCTGGTTCGTCAATCAGATGTCTGTTGGGATGCCCAGGTTTCTGGGTATTCAACAGAAACTGTTTGGTCAGCATCTCATTTCTCTCCCTGATGGGGAGTATTCTCGCCTCATTATGCAGATGGTGTTCTGGGGACATAAGAAGACAGCCCGTGGCGATTCTGAGAGCAGTATTTTGGCAGGCCTGTAGTTTCTTCCAGTGGGTGGTTTTTAGGCTTGGCGACCATATGGGTGACGCGTAGCACGTAATCGGCTGGCTAATTGCTTTGTATGTGGTCAAGAGCGTTTCTTTATCTTTTCCCCAGGTACTTCCAGCAAGGGATTTGAGGATTTTATTACGGCTCTGAATTCTTGGAACAATTGCGGTTGCGTGCGCACCAAAATGTAGATCCTGATCAAACGTCACACCCAAGATTTTGGGGTGTAGGACAGTCAGTAGCGTAGTGCCATCTACGTGGATGTTCAATATGGTCGACATTTGGGGCGTCCATGTTGTAAATAAGGTCGCGGAAGATTTAGTCGGTGACAATGCCAGGTTTCGCGAGGCGAAAAAACTGGAGAGATCAGGGAGATAGCCGTTTATTTTATTGCATAGCTCATCGATCTTTGGGCCTGGGCCTGTGGCCATTATTGTGCAGTCATCGGCGTAGGAAACGATTGTGACTCCTTCCGGTGGTGAAGGTAGCTTAGATATGTAGAAATTAAACAAAAGCGGGGATAGGACACCACCCTGTGGCACCCCTTGTTTAATTCTCCTTTGTTTTGATGTTTCGTTTCTGAATTGCACCGATGTCTGCCGACCACCCAGATAATTTGCGGTCCACCTTTTAAGACATGGGGGAAGGGTGGACCCTTCCAGGTCTTGCAGTAACGAGCCATGGTTTACCGTATCAAAAGCTTTTGATAGGTCTAACGCTACGAGTACTGTTCTATGGTGGGGATATTGATTCAAACCGCAATTTATCTGGGTGCTAATGACATTTAGCGCGGAGGTAGTGCTATGGAGTTTTCTGAAGCCATGCTGATGAGGGGCTAGCTGCAAATGTGCTTGGAAATAAGGGAGCAAAATGGCTTCAAGCGTCTTTGCCACTGGCGATAGGAGAGATATCGGACGATATGACTCACCTACGTTAGCTGGTTTCCCAGGCTTTAGTAGCGGGACCACCTTGGCCATTTTCCATTTCTCGGGTATGACAAAGGTGGAAAGAGAGAGGTTGAAGACATGCGCTAAATATTTGAAACCCTCTTTCCCTAGGTTTTTAAGCATCGGCATGGCTATGTCGTCTTGACCCACTGCTTTGGATGGTTTAGCGCGACCAATGGCGTCCTCAACCTCTCTAGCGGTGATGGTAATTGGTGACGCGCTGAGTTTGTGTTTATGTGCGTGTCTATTGGCTCTCCGTCTATCTTTGTCGACCGTAGGATGCATTATACATTGTCGGCAGAAAGCGCTCGCGCATTTTTTCGCATCCGACAGCACCTTATCGCCAAAGGCGATGGAAACTTTGTCTTTGTGCTTAGTCGGATTCGATAGGGACTTTACGGTGGACCAAAGTTTACCTACACCGGTAGAGAGGTTACAACCTCTTAGGTGCTCTTCCCATTTCGCCCGCTTGTGTTCGTCCACAAGCAATCTGATGCGTTGGTTTATATCCCTTATTTGGGGGTCGCCAGGATCAAGCTGTCTTATAAGGTCGCGTTCCCTCGCTAAGCTCGCGGCCTCCGCCGGGAAGTGGGGCCGGATTTCGGGAATTCTCCCGGCGGGAATGAAATGTGCCGAGGCTGATTCAATGACCTTACGGAAGGCACGCTCCCCTTGGCGGGCATCAGTCGGGATAGGGAGGGCAGCAAAGCTGCTGTATGTTGCAGATTTATATTCTTCCCACTTTCCTTTTTTGAAGTTTATGAAAGTGCGTTTTTCGGTGACGATGAAGTCGGCGGTACGCTCGAACGAAATAAGTATGGGCAGGTGGTCGGATGCCAATGTTACCATCGGCTGCCAGTTGACGCAGTTTACGAGTTCTGCGCTCACGATTGAGATATCTGGCGAGCTATGACAGCTTCCTACCATACGTGTGGGGGCGTCTCCGTTTATTGTGCAGAACGTCGTTTCGTCTATTTGATCCGCCAACATCTCACCCCTACTGTCCACCCGCAAGTTTGAATGCCATAGGTCGTGATGGGCATTGAAATCGCCTAAGATAATGCGATTGTTGCCAGTGAGTAAGGCCTCGATATTAGGGCGGTATCCACTGGGGCAACAGGTGACAGGAGGGATGTAGATGTTGATGATTTCTAGATTTGCATCGCCTGACCGGACAGATAGGCCTTGACGTTCTAAGACATTGTCACTGCGGTCGATGCCAGGATCAAATATATGATATTGCACAGAGTGGTGTATAATAAACGCGAGGCCGCCTCCATTTCCGCTCTCGCGGTCTTTCCTGTGGACATTATAACCAGAGCAGGTCTGCAATGCAGATCTTGCTGTGAGTTTAGTCTCTTGAATCGCAGCAATGCGGATGTTGTGCCGCTTCATGAAATCGACTATCTCCGTAATCTTCCCAGTTAGTCCATTACAGTTGAACTGCAGAATTCTGAAGTGCATGAGGGGTGAAGCCGCCACTCTAGGGGTAAGTGAGGGGTGACTACGCCTAGGTTGTGGAAGGCCAGGACGCAATTGCTGTTGTGGCCTTGGGACTGGGCGCCCTTTGGCAAGCATTGGGGTACCCGGATGATTTGGGTTTGCGACCTGGCAACATGGCGCGATGAAACCCGTCGGGGGGTTGCCGTCGCGGAGACCAGAACATCTAGGAAAGTGGCACCAACCAAGGCAGGAGCTACATTGAGCGGATGTCGCAAACCTATATATTCTGTGCTGGCAGACGGTGCAAACGGAGGCAGGGATTAAGAGTCTGTTTCCCTGACCTGCACGATTGCTGCCAGAAAAGAGGGGGGGGGGGGGGAGAAGAAGACGAGGGCAGGGGCTGATGCTCAGCATTGCAACCAGCTCTACTACGAAGGTAGTAGTTATGAGTGGTATCAGCTGTTTGAGTTGTTGGCGCCGTGGGGCGCGAGCAGCAGCGGGTACTTGTTGTGGCTTGCTGAGTAGCGAAGCTGCTGGAAGGTAGTGGGGATACGCTTAGGCGTAGACTACGGGACGCCCTTGGGCGTGAGCAGCAAGGAGCCACAAAAGATTTATAAAAGTTACGTGGACGTCGGGTTTTGGGATCAAGCCCAGAACAACCTGTCCGATGCAACCATCCCTTGCACGAGACACACTGAACAGAGTATGACCGTCCTAAAAAGATTCTTTTCTGGCAAATGCAGCAAAACCATTTCTCATGACCGGGGTCAGGAGACGGACCCGGATTGGGTTCGATAACTTCCCGGAGTAAGAGAATATGTAGCAGTCCTGCTGCAAGGAGCTGCTGGGAGGATGACAATTTGTGGGAGGGACGAAACAAATTAAATGGGGTCACACTGAAATGACAGTCCTTGGTCGGGAAAAATCCCGAGTCGCTCCGGTACATAGAACCGACTGCCTTGGGAAGCGTTTTTATTATATTTATCTGTAGAATTAAAGGATATAAAACGAGAAACAACGTTTGACACCCTTTAAAAACTTTTAATAACTATATCAAAAATTGTCGCTCTGAAGCAAACAACTGCTGAGTGATCTACTCAAGTTTGTTGAACAAAACGACTTACGTATTTTAATCATGCTTAATCTTTAGGCCGGTAAGTTTATTTAGAAAAACGCAATATGTAGGCTACACGTGGACGGAGCGGTCGAGTAAGCAAAACGAATCGGTTAAAAAAATTCGTACGCAGTTTTTATCATATTTATCTGTAGAATTAATGGATATAAAACGAGAAACAACGTTTGACACCCTTTAAAAACTTTTAATAACTATATCAAAAATTGTCGCTCTGAAGCAAACAACTGCTGAGTGATCTAATCAAATTTGTTGAACAAAACGACTTACGTATTTTAAACATGCAAATTTGTTGAACAAAACGACTTACGTATTTTAAGCATGCTAACCTTTAGACCGGTAAGCAAATTAAAAAAACGCAAAAAGTAAGCTAACGAGGACCGAGCCGTCGAGTAACCAAAATAAATGGGTTAAACGAATTCGTACGCGGTGTTTATCAAATTTAACTATAGAATTAAAGGATATAAAACGAGAAACAACGTTTGACACCCGTTAAAAACTTTTAATAACTATATCAAAAATTGTCGCTCTGCAGAAAACAACTGCTGAGTGATCTACTCAAGTTTGTTGAACAAAACGACTTACGTATTTTAATCATGCTTAATCTTTAGGCCGGTAAGTTTATTTAGAAAAACGCAATACGTAGGCTACACGTGGACGGAGCGGTCGAGTAAGCAAAAAGATCGGTTAAAAAAATTCGTACGCAGTTTTTATCATATTTATCTGTAGAATTAAAGGATATAAAATGAGAAACAACGTTTGACACCCTTTAAAAACTTTTAATAACTATATCAAAAATTGTCGCTCTGAAGCAAACAACTGCTGAGAGATCTAATCAAATTTGTTGAACAAAACGACTTACGTATTTTAAACATTCTTTACATTTAGGCCGGTAAATTTATATAGAAAAGGCAATATGTAAGCTAACGAGGACGGAGCCGTCGAGTAACCAAAACAAATGGGTTAAAAAAATTCGTACGCGGTATTTATCAAATTTAACTCTAAAATTAAACGATATAAAGCGAGAAAGAACGTTTTACAACCTTTACAAAGTTTTAATAACAATCTCAAAAATTGTCGCTCTGAAGCAAACAACTGTTGGGTGATCTACCCAAATTAGTTGAGCAAAACGACTTAAGTATTTTAAACATGCTTAATCTTTAGGCCTGTAAGTTTATTTGGAAAAACGCAATTTGTAAGCTAACGAGGACGGAGCCGTCGAGTAACCAAAACAAATGGGTTAAAAAATTCGTACGCGGAATTTATCAAATTCAACTCTACAATTAAAAGGATATAAAACGAGAAAGAACGTTTGACAACCTTTAAAAAGTCTTAATAACTCTCTCAAAAATTGTCACTTTGAAGCAAACAACTGCTGAGTGATCTACTCAAATTTGTTGAACAAAACGAATTATGTGTTTTAAGCATGCTAACCTTTAGACCGGTAAGCAAATTAAAAAAAACGCAAAAAGTAAGCTAACGAGGACCGAGCCATCGAGTAACCAAAATAAATGGGTTAAACAAATTCGTACGCGGTATTTATCAAATTTAACTATAGAATTAAAGGATATAAAGCGAGAAACAACGTTTGACCACCTTGAAAAAGTTTTAAAAACTATATCAAAAATTGTCGCTCTGAAGCAAACAACTGCTCAGTGGTCTACTCACGTTTGTTGAACAAAACGACTTACGTATTTTAAGCATGCTTAACCTTTACGCCGGTAAGTTTATTTAGAAAAACGAAATATGTAGGCTACACGAGGACGGAGCGGTCGAGTAAGCAAAACGAATCGGTAAAAAAAAATCGTACGCATTTTTTATCATATCTAACTGTAGAATTAAAGGATATAAAGCAACAACGTTTGACACCCTTTAAAAACTTTTAATAACTATATCAAAAATTGCCGCTCTGAAGCACACATCTGCTGAGTGATCTACTCAAATTTGTTGAACAAAACGAATTACGTATTTTAAGCTAGCTACCCTTTAGACCGGTAAGCAAATTAAAAAAAATTCCCAATATGTAAGCTAACGAGGACGGAGCCGTCGTGTAACCAAAACAAATGGGTTAATAAAATCCGTACGCAGTTTTTATCAGTTTTAACACTAGCATTAAAGGATATAAAACGAGAAGCAAAATTTGACAACCTTTAAAAAGTTTTAATAACTATCTTAAAATTGTCGCTCTGAAGCAAACTACTGCTGAGTGATCTTCTCAAATTTGTTGAACGGAACACTTACGTATTTTAAGCATGCTAACCTTTAGCCCGGTAAGCAAATAAAAAAAAACGCAATATATAAGCTAACTAGAAAGGAGCCGTCGAGTAAAAAAAATCGTACGCGGGTTTTATCATATTTAACTTTAGAATTAAAGGATATAAAACGAGAAGAAAAGTTTGACAAACTTTAAAAAGTTTTAATAACTATCTCAAAAATTGTTGCTCTGAAGCAAACAACTGCTGAGGATCTACTCACGTTTGTTGAACAAAACGACTTACGTATTTTAATCATGCTTAACCTTTAGGCCGTTAAGTTTATTTAGAAAAACGCAATATGTAGGCTACACGTGGACGGAGCGGTCGAGTAAGCAAAACGAATCGGTTAAAAAAATTCGTGCGCAGTTTTTATCATATTTAGCTGTAGAATTAAAGGATATAAAACGAGAAACAACGTTTGACACCCTTTAAAAACTTTTAATAACTATATCAAAAATTGTCGCTCTGAAGCTAACAACTGCTGAGTGATCTAATAAAATTTGTTGAACAAAACGACTTACGCATTTTAAACATGCTTAACATTTAGGCCGGTAAGTTTATATAGAAAAACGCAATATGTAAGCTAACGAGGACGGAGCCGACGAGTAACCAAAACAAATGGGTTAAAAAAATTCGTACGTGGTATTTATCAAATTTAACTCTAGAATTAAAGGATATAAAATGAGAAAGAACGTTTTACAACCTTTAAAAAGTTTTAATAACAATCTCAAAAATTGTCGCTCTGAAGCAACCAACTGTTGGGATATCTACTCAAATTAGTTGCGCAAAACGACTTACGTATTTTAAACATGCTTAACCTTTAGGCCGGTAAGTTTATTTAGAAAAACGCAATATGTAAGCTAACGAGGACGGAGCCGTCGAGTAACCAAAACAAATGAGTTAAAAAAATTCGTACGCGGTATTTATCAAATTCAACTCTACAATTAAAAGGATATAAAACGAGAAAGAACGTTTGACAACCTTTAAAAAGTTTTAATAACTCTCTCAAAAATTGTCGCTCTGAAGCAACAACTGCTGAGTGATCTACTCAAATTTGTTGAACAAAACGAATTATGTATTTTAAGCATGCTAACCTTTAGACCGGTAAGCAAATTAAAAAAATTCAAAAAGTAAGCTAACGAGGACCGAGCCGTCGAGTAACCAAAATAAATGGGTTAAACAAATTCGTACGCGGTGTTTATCAAATTTAACTATAGAATTAAAGGATATAAAACGAGAAACAACGTTTGACCACCTTTAAAAAGTTTTAATAACTATATCAAAAATTGCCGCTCTGAAGCAAATAACTGCTGAGTGGTCTACTCACGTTTGTTGATCAAAACGACTTACGTATTTTAAGCATGCTTAACCTTTACGCCGGTAAGTTTATTTAGAAAAACGAAATATGTAGGCTAGACGAGGACGGAGCGGTCGAGTAAGCAAAACGAATCGCTAAAAAAAATTCCTACGCATTTTTTATCATATCTAACTGTAGAATTAAAGGATATAAAGAAACAACGTTTGACACCCTTTAAAAACTTTTAATAACTATATCAAAAATTGCCGCTCTGAAGCAAACAACTGCTGAGTGATCTACTCAAATTTGTTGAACAAAACGAATTACGTATTTTAAGCTAGCTAACCTTTAGACCGGTAAGCAAATTAAAAAAAATTCCCAATATGTAAGCTAACGAGGATGGAGCCGTCGTGTAACCAAAACAAATGGGTTAAAAAAATCCGTACGCAGTTTTTATCAGTTTTAACACTAAAATTAAAGGATATAAAACGAGAAGCAAAATTTGACCACCTTTAAAAAGTTTTAATAACTATCTCAAAAATTGTCGCTCTGAAGCAAACTACTGCTGAGTGATCTTCTCAAATTTGTTGAACGAAACACTTACGTATTTTAAGCATGCTAACCTTTAGCCCGGTAAGCAAATTAAAAAAAAACGCAATATATAAGCTAACGAGAACGGAGCCGTCGAGTAACAAAAACAAATGGGTTAAAAAAAAATTCGTACGCGTTTTTTATCATACTTAACTTTAGAATTAAAGGATATAAAACGAGAAGAAACGTTTGAAGCAACCAACTGTTGGGTGATCTACTCAAATTAGTTGCGCAAAACGACTTACGTATTTTAAACATGTTTAACCTTTAGGCCGGTAACTTTATTTAGAAAAACGCAATATGTAAGCCAACGAGGACGGAGCCGACGAGTAACCAAACAAAAGGGTTAAAAAAATTCGTACGCGGTATTTATCAAATTCAACTCTACAATTAAAAGGATATAAAACGAGAAAGAAAGTTTGACAACCTTTAAAAAGTTTTAATAACTCTCTCAAAAATTGTTGCTCTGAAGCAAACAACTGCTGAGTGATCTACTCAAATTTGTTGACCAAAACGAATTATGTAATTTAAGCATTCTAACGTTTAGACCGGTAAGCAAATTAAAAAAACGCAAAAAGTAAGCTATGTGGAGATCCATTTTATGGATCCTATAAAATGTCTGGCGCGCACACCTGTCCGGCGCACACTACACACGCACTCACCTTTTAACTTTCTTCTTTTAATTTCTTTTAGTAAAACATTTATTTTCATTGTATCAGTATAAGAAAATCTTTTTATTTTTATCGTTTCTTACACACTTTTAGTTTTAGATGTAAAATCGCGCACTTACGCTTTAGTTCTCAAATTTAATATAAAACACTTTAAATTTAGGTTCTGTAATTTAACAGTAAACTTTTTGGTTCTTAGGTGTTCTTATTTTTATATATTTTTCTTACAACCCTTTTTAGTTCACTCACTGTCAGTTGCGGATCGTTTGTATTAGGTGCCGGTTTTCTTCTAACTGCCCAAACTGCTGCTAACGTAACTCTGTAGCGCGGCAGTTTTCCTTTACGTTGCTTAGCAACGAAATTAATGATGGCGTCGAAATAAATCATGGCGTCGAGCAACGGCAGTTTCAGCCAATCAGAGACTCTCCAAGTTGCTCGACTCTAACAATTTTAGTGATGCCAAGTGCATCTGATGTATGGTTGCATCTTGCACATTTCTAAAGAGGGTTGCCATCTACAATTTGTTTTAATGCAATTTACTATGGCACTACATCATTCCCCTTTAGAAAAGAAGAATTTGGTAAGGTTAGTAATTAATCTTGCCACATTTTTCTTTAGGCTTTAATATGTTGTTGTAATGTTATGAACGAAGGAGTTTGCTAGCATTAGGGTGCTCTAACCCGGGACTCATTCGTTCATCACAGTGCAACTTCTAAAAACATGATTAAAAATGAAAAGAAAATTGTGAGTAAAGTGAAATATATAAAAGTTAGTTTGAAAATTTAATTTAATGTTTGAAGTAAACCGGGTTTTTTCCTTCTTATTGTAAAATCTACCTAATTACATGTATATTTATTTGTTACATTTTTTAGCCTTCATTGGCAGATTTTTAAAATATATTTATATCTAAAAATTATTAGTAATATACTATCAATTTAATTAATTTTTTGTACTCGATTTTTATGTACAATTTTTTCGTTTTCTTTACTTATCTCACAAATTGTTACATTTGGCCCATCAATATTCTTTACTATATATTTTTGTGTTTATTTCTAGGTTCTGTTTGTACTAAAACTCTATCATTAATTTTAATTTCTAAAGGCTTAACCGTTTTATCGTATAAATCTTTATTTCTAACCTTATGCTTATTAATCAAATTTTTTGCCATTTTATGCGATTTTTGCATTCTAAACTTAAGCTCTTTTGTGTAGTTTTCTACATTGTAGATCGGATCAATTTGCTGTTTTTGCAATTCATGTGGCATTGTAGTTTTTCTGCCAAATATTAATTCAAACGGTTTCGGTTAGATATGCACGTAAGTATTCGTTAAAGACTCTATGATTTCTTTCAACAGTACCAACAGTTTCGTGGTGGTAAGCTGTTGAGAAATCATGATCAATCTTTAAAAGTTTTGTCAATTCAGAGAATAATTCGTTTTTATATTCCGTTCCTAAATCGGATCTAATAGCTTTCATTGTACCATATGTTAATATAAACGTTTCAAAAATAGCGCAAGCAATAGTTTTTGCTGATTTGTCTGGTACAGCTACTGTTACCAGGTATTTAAAAAAGTCGCAAATCATAGTAATAGCGAACTTGATACCATATTTGGATTCCGGAAGTGGACCTATTGTATCGACAATTACTATGTCAAATGGTTTGCAGGGTGTCGGAGCCAACACAAGATTTTCCTTTGTTTTTGGTTTTACTTTATTTAAAAGGCATTTATTGCAATTTTTGACAAATTTAGCTATGTCACGAGTCATATTTTTCCAATAGTATTTTGTTCTTAATTTGGAATATAATCGTTTTGTACCGCAATGACCGCCTAACAAAGGGCCCTCATGATAAATTGTCATAAGTTTTTGTTTTTGCTCTGTTTCCGTTACAGTTTCTACAGGGTCTGTTAATATTATTTGTAATGATTTTAAAATTTTATTACCGCTGATTTTAAAATTTGTAGTTTAAAATTCTTTGAAAAATATATAATTTTTTGGCCATTCTAACTGCTTAATATTGTGACTGCCGGCTGCTTTTTCAAGCCTCGAAAATAACTCATCTAAATTTGTTTTTCCGTTAGCATTCACAAAATTAAGTAAATTTAGTTTTTTATGTTTTAAATGCGCATAAATTTGTATATTAGAGATCTCATTATTTTTATTAAATTGTATAGTCGACTTTATTCGCGGTATCTTTTTTGAAAAATTGTATGAGAATCTGTCATAAACTTGTACTTTAGGCGTTTCGCAAGAAGTATCAGTAAAATTATCGCCTTTATTTTGTAAAATTCCTTTTGTTTGGTTTGTGATCGCGTTTGGACTGCTAAAATATGCTTTGTAGATTCTTTTGTTTCGTCTATACTAATGCGTGAAAGAGCATCAGCCACAACGTTGGATTTTCCTTTTATATATTCAATCGTAAATTTATATTCTGATAGTTCTAATCGAATTCTAGAAAGTTTAGACGAAGGGTCTTTCATGTTAAATAGATAAACTAGTGGTCTAGGATCGAATTTTACTGTGAAATTTGTACCATAAACATATGGACGAAAATGCTTTATAGCGAAATGTATTGCTAGGAGTTCTAATTCGATAATTGCTTTTTTCTGTTCTGCTTTATTAAAAGATTTTGACGCGAAACAAATTGGTAAATCATTATCACCATGCTTTTGACTTAATATAGCGCCACACCCACTCTTAGAAGCATCTACTGTAATTATAAATTCTTTTGTGAAGTCAGGGTATTGTAGTAGTTGAGGAGACATTAATGCTAATTTTAGTTTTTCGAAAGCGTTTTCGCACGCTTCGTCCCAAACAAATTCAACTTTTTTCCGATTTAAACGATTTAAAGGCGCTGCCAGTGACGCAGATTTCGGTATAAATCGCCTGTAATAATTTGCAAATGCGTCAAATCGCCTAACCGCATCTTTGTCTTTTGGCTTAGTATACCTTTTAATAGCGTCTATTTTTGAATCGTCTGGTAGCAAACCTTTTGACGTACATTTATGGCCTAGAAAAGTTACTTCGGAACGAAGGAAATTGCACTTGTTTGGATTCAGCTTTAAATTAAACTTTCTACAGGTTTCGAAAACCTGTGTCCAACCAATGACGATAACGTCGTCAATATACATAAAAGCCTGATTTGGCGAAATGCCTGAAAATGCTATTGACATCATACGAGAAAAAGAGTTGGTGCAATATTTAACCCGAAAGGTAAAACTTTCCAACGAAAAGCTCCTCGATCTGTACTGAAAGAAGTTACATCTCTAGATTTAGGGTGAAGGGGTATTTGGTGGAAACCGGAAAAAAGGTCTAAAGTTGAAAATTATTTGGCTCTGCCAAGATTTTCGAGTATGTCATCAACGCGTGCTAGTGGAAATTTGTCGGCTATAAGGTTTGTTTTTGACTGCTCTGAAATCTACGCACATACGATACGACTTTTTGCCTGTTGGATCTTTTTTCGGTACAAAAATTAAAGGACTGTTATAATTTGAAAAACTAGGTTCGATTAAATCATTCTGTAATAGGTTTTCGACTTGTTTATTTATTTCTTCGCGTTGTGTGTATGGCAAACGGTAATTTTTAATATAGACAGGGGTTTTGTTAGTTAATCTAAGTTTTTGTTCGTAGAAATTATTAAGCGTCATTAAGTCGGTTTTAATGCAAAAATATCAGAATATTTCAAACATAAATCGAGTAATTTATTTTTAGCATAAGAAGGCATTTGTTTTGCCAAAATTTATTTAAGCTCTTCTATACGTTTTGAATCGATAGGTGTATCATTTATGCGATAGACATTGAAGTTTTTAATGTCTTCAGTTTGAATATTGAAATCTTTTACGTACTTGACCTCGTCGGTGGTGTTGATAACTTTTATTATTGGATTTTTTGTATCAACGATACATTTTGCTGTGAAAACACCGTTACAAAGTTCCTGAGAATCAACAAAAACTGGACTTGTCGAATTTTTCAAACTAAAAACACGAAAAACTTCGCATTTTGGTGGAATTACAAGAGTATTTGTTGAAGTGCTTTGCAAAATTGAAATATTTACCTTTTCTGTCCCTCGTCCGAATGTAATTGTGTTATTAGCATAATTGGTTATGCATTTGTTCGTTTTTAGAAAATCTTTCCCTATTATACCGTCCGAAGGAATATTAAAGTTGTCATTGACAACATGAAGAGTCAGAGGAAAAAATTTATTTGATGCGATTATACTTGTATTAACTGTTCCTAGTGTCGTTACCGTGTCTTTTGTTACGCCTGTTATATTTATTACGTTACTATCGTCTACTTCTACATCGTTTGCCAAACTGGAAATTTTTATTAATGAAATGTCTGCCTGTGAATCTACTAGAAAAGAACATATTTAATGAGAATCGCTACAAGCGACTTCGACGAAATCGGAAAAATTTAAATTTAGACAATATATTGATTGAGAAGTGTTTAGTCGAATTGCTCCTGCTCCCTCAGTGTTCGCGCCTGAGGGGCTTCGGCATTTAAAGAACGAACATTGGCTTCGTTTCTAGAATTTGAACCCTGATTATTGGAAATTCTGTTATTTCCGGACCGATTATTATTGTTATTGTTGGAATTGCTATTGCCTCCATTGTAATTGCGATTACTGCCTCTGTTATAATTGTTATTTCGGAAATTTGTATTAATGTGTTGCCTATTTGCGTTATTGTTAAATCGAAAATTACTATTGTTGTTGTATCTGAAATTACTGTTGCCTCTGGAATTTCCACGGAAATTATTATATCTTATCGGACGTGAACGAAACGCTAACACCTGTCGCTCTTTAACTTCCTGTTCTCGCTCTATAATCATTTTTGCTACTACGTCCTTTGAGTCTTTGAAGGTTGTTGACGCAAGGATTGATTTCACCATATCTGACCTACTATTTAATTTACAGACGCTAATGGTTTGTTCAACTGCAACCTCATGGGCTTTTGCCTTCGTCATACCTTCAATGATTAGACAGCGCTCTAACGAGTCAGAAAGCTCTTCTACCTGCTTTGAAAATTCCGAAAAATTGTTATTGGTTACTCTTAAGGCTGCAATTTTTCCCGCGACAACTTTCGAGTTGTCTGGCCTAATTTCACTACATAGCGCTTCTTTAATTTGGTTGACAGATTCTATATGCGTTGGTAGGGCTTCGCGAGCTTTGCCTTCGAGCTTGGATTTTAAAAATGCAATAAAAGTAGGAGTTAAATTTTCGTTAGAGAATACTTCCACCAATTCAACTTTATTTATAAACGAGCCAAGTGCTAACGGGTCTCCACTGTAGTTGTCTCGCATAATCGAGGCACAAGTATTAATAAACGATTTTTTCTCCTCGATTGTGGCCATGGTTGCAACGTTAAGAACCGGAGTTAGAATAGAAAAACTAGAATTTGGAATTACAGGTTGATCAGCAAATCCTAAAAAGTCTGCACTCAGGGATAATTTTTAATTATGTTCACTTGTTAAGGTATCAGTTGACGATGCACTTGAAGATGAATCAGAATCTGAATTATTGGAATCTATATCTTGCTCTGAGTTTTCGGAATCTAAATTTTGCTCTGAATTTTTGGAACTTGAACTCGGATGGGAATCTTTAGAAACAACCTTCCCGCTTCTTAGGTCCATACGTGTTGAAACGAATGGACAAAATATTAAAATGTTTATGTTGCAAGATATGTGGTATGTGTTTATGAAGATTGAATAGGATTTGAATTTAAAGGAAGTTAAATTTGAATGAGAGGATTATTCGAGAATGGATTATGCTTGATTAGAGAAGTTATGCAGAATTGCAAGACAGTTGGTTAGCGAATACTTATTGCAGAAAGTTGGAATTTCGAATTTGAAATGTATGGTAAAATTATAATTTTTAACTGAATTTTTATTACTTAAATGCAATAATTGGAGAATGGCAAATCATTTTATATAAGGGTTGAAACGGTTGTAATATAAATGTCCTCGGACGCACCGTGATTAAAAAAATTTATGTCATGTTTATACACGGACGCACCGCGTTAAAGAAAAATTGTAATTATTGGTTTTTAACCGGTTTTACGCATATACCAATGTGTGAAAGAAAATTTTTGAATATAATGCAAAAAAATATATATATTTTAAAAAAAAAAAAGGTTATATGAAAGTATGAAAATTATGTATTATATAAATGACAGTTATTTTCGCACACTGTGCGCCATACCGAGTACCGCTTACTGTACCGCTGCTTGTCGCTGTGCTGCTGCGCTCGGAGTTCTGCTGATGCGATCGCTGCTCTGCCGCTGCTTGATGGCTTTACCCTTTTTCGGCAAAGTTGCTCCGTTATGGTGGTGGCGTGGCTAGTGCCATTATAAGTGGCGTGGCTAGTGCCATTTCACAAAAATTTTGGTACAGTTTAGCTTTTTATTATACAGTTCAAAATTTTAGTTTTTACAGTTTTTCTCCTTTTTTTCGTTTTTGTGTTATTTCTGCTGCCGTTTAAATTTTTATATTATTACAGTTTTCATTTTCTTATTACTTCTGTCTTTAATTAAATATTTTATTATATGTATTTTAAAAGTTTTCACTCTTTTTCGTCGACTAGCCACGGCAAAAAAAAATCCACCACCACTGCAATAATTCCGTTGATTTCATTTTGTAGGTTTTTTGTTAATTTTTATATATTTTTTTGGTTTTTAATGATTTTAAATTTTTTGTAAATTTTCCTCAGTTTTATATGTTTTTGTTTGTAATGATTTTAAATATTATAATTTGTTGAAAAGTTTTTTAAAATTTTTGTATTTTTTTGTAGATTTTCCAAATTTTTAAATTTTTTTTGTAATAGTTTTAATCTTTTGTACTTTTTTTTGTAATTTTTGATTTTATATTTATAGAATTTTAAACTTGTATTTCATGTAGATTTTTTTTTTATTTTTTTGTATCTTTTTTCCAAATTTTTATATTTTTTTTGTAATAGTTTTTAATGTTTTATATTTTTTTGGTAAGAATTTTTAAATGTTTTGTATTTTTTTTGTAAATGGCTTTTAAATTTTTGTAGTATTTTTTTTTGTAGATTTTTGATGTTTTTAAATTTTTTTTTGTTTTTTTTTGTAAATTTTTTTTTGGTTTTAAACTTTTTTTGGTAAATTTTTTTTGATTTTATAACTTTGTATGTATGTGTATTTTGTTAATTATAAATTTTTTTTTTAATTTTAAATTTTAAGTGGGTTTTTTCAATTCCCATGCTTGTTGGGAGGCTTGCCTCCTTCCGGCCACTCGCCGCATTTACAGGGCTTCGGCCCACGGTCGCCATGTGGAGGATCCATTTTACGGATCCTATAAAATGTCTGGCGCGCACACCTGTCAGGCGCACACTACACACGCACTCACCTTTTAACTTTCTTCTTTTAATTTCTTTTAGTAAAACATTTATTTTCGTTGTATCAGTATAAGAAAATCTTTTTATTAATAGCTTTTTATCGTTTTTTACACACTTTTAGTTTTAGATGTAAAATCGCGCTTACGCCTTAGTTCTCAAATTTAATATAAAACACTTTAAATTTAGGTTCTGTAATTTAACAGTAAACTTTTTGGTTCTTAGGTGTTCTTATTTTTATATATTTTTCTTACAACCCTTTTTAGTTCACTCACTGTCACTTTTATATGTTTTTGTTTGTAATGATTTTAAATATTATAATTTGTTGAAAAGTTTTTTAAAATTTTTGTATTTTTTTGTAGATTTTCCAAATTTTTAAATTTTTTTTGTAATAGTTTTAATCTTTTGTACTTTTTTTTGTAATTTTTGATTTTATATTTATAGAATTTTAAACTTGTATTTCATGTAGATTTTTTTTTATTTTTTTGTATCTTTTTTCCAAATTTTTATATTTTTTTTGTAATAGTTTTTAATGTTTTATATTTTTTTGGTAAGAATTTTTAAATGTTTTGTATTTTTTTTGTAAATGGCTTTTAAATTTTTGTAGTATTTTTTTTTGTAGATTTTTGATGTTTTTAAATTTTTTTATGTTTTTTTTTGTAAATTTTTTTTGGTTTTAAACTTTTTTTGGTAAATTTTTTTTGATTTTATAACTTTGTATGTATGTGTATTTTGTTAATTATAAATTTTTTTTTTTAATTTTAAATTTTAAGTGGGTGTTTTCAATTCCCACGCCTGTTGGGAGGCTTGCCTCCTTCCGGCCACTCGCCGCATTTACAGGGCTTCGGCCCACGGTCGCCATGTGGAGGATCCATTTTACGGATCCTATAAAATGTCTGGCGCGCACACCTGTCAGGCGCACACTACATACGCACTCACCTTTTAACTTTCTTCTTTTAATTTCTTTTAGTAAAACATTTATTTTCGTTGTATCAGTATAAGAAAATCTTTTTATTAATAGCTTTTTATCGTTTTTTACACACTTTTAGTTTTAGATGTAAAATCGCGCTTACGCCTTAGTTCTCAAATTTAATATAAAACACTTTAAATTTAGGTTCTGTAATTTAACAGTAAACTTTTTGGTTCTTAGGTGTTCTTATTTTTATATATTTTTCTTACAACCCTTTTTAGTTCACTCACTGTCACTTGCGGATCTAAACAATTGAGCGTGTGTATTAGGTGCCGGTTTTCTTCTAACTGCCCAAACTGCTGCTAACGCAACTCTGTAGCGCGGCAGTTTTTCTTTACGTTGCTTAGCAACGAAATTAATGATGGCGTCGAAATAAATCATGGCGTCGAGCAACGGCAGTTTCAGCCAATCAGAAACTCTCCAAGTTGCTCGACTCTAACAATTTTAGTGATGCCAAGTGCATCTGATGTGTGGTTGCATCTTGCACATTTCTAAAGAGGGTTGCCATCTAAAATTTGTTTTAATGCAATTTACTATGGCACTACAGCTAACGAGGACCGAGCCGTCAAGTAACCAAAATAAATGGGTGAAACAAATTTGTACGCGTTATTTATCAAATTTAACTATAGAATTAAAGGATATAAAACGAGAAACAACGTTTGACCACCTTTAAAAAGTTTTAATAACTATATCAACAAGTAAGGAAGGTTAAGTTCGGGTGTAACCGAACATTACATACTCAGTTGAGAGCTATGGTGACAGCATAAGGGAAAATAACCATGTAGGAAAATGAACCGAGGGAAACCCTGGAATGTGTTTATATGACAAATGTATCAAATGAAAGGCATTAAAGAGTATTTTATGACGGAGTGGGCCATAGTTCTACAGGTGGACGCCATTTAGGGATATAGCCATAAAGGTGGATCAAGGTTGACTCTAGAATGCATTTGTACGATATGGATATCAAATGAAAGGTGTTAATGAGTATTTTAAAAGGGAGTAATCCTTAGTTCCATAGGTGGACGCCGTTTCGAGATATCGCCACAAAGGTGGACCAGGGGCGACCCTAGAATTTGTTTGTACAATATGGGCATCAAACGAATGGTGTTAATGAGTATTTTAAAAGTGAGTGGGCCTTAGTTCTATAGGTGGATGCCGTTTCGAAATATCGCCATAAAGGTGGACCAGGGGTGACTCTAGAATGTATTTGAACGATATGGGTATCAAATTAAAAGTATTAATGAGGGTTTTAAAAGGGAGTGGTGGTTGTTGTATAGGTGGTCGCCTTTTCGAGATATCGCCATAAAGGTGGACCAGGGGTGACTCTAGAATGCGTTTGTACGATATGGGTATCAAATGAAAGGTGTTAGTGAGTATTTTAAAAGGGAGTAATCCTTAGTTCCATAGGTGGACGCCGTTTCGAGATATCGCCATAAAGGTGGACCAGGGGTGACCCTAGAATTTGTTTGTACAATATGGGTATCAAAAGAAAGGTGTTAATGACCATTTTAAAAGGGAGTGGGCCTTAGTTCTATAGGTGGACGCCGTTTCGAAATATCGCCATAAAGGTGGACCAGGGGTGACTCTAGAATGTGTTTGTACGATATGGGTATCAAATTAAAGGTACTAATGAGGGTTTTAAAAGGGAGTGGTGGTTGTTGTATAGGTGGTCGCCTTTTCGAGATATCGCCATAAAGGTGGACCAGGGGTGACTCTAGAATGCGTTTGTACGATATGGGTATCAAATGAAAGGTGTTAGTGAGTATTTTAAAATTGAGTAATCCTTAGTTCCATAGGTGGACGCCGTTTCGAGATATCGCCATAAAGGTGGACCAGGGGTGACCCTAGAATTTGTTTGTACAATATGGGTATCAAAAGAAAGGTGTTAATGAGCATTTTAAAAGGGAGTGGGCCTTAGTTCTATAGGTGGACTCCGTTTCGAAATATCGCCGTAAAGGTGGACCAGGGGTGACTCTAGAATGCGTTTGTACGATATGGGTATCAAATGAAAGGTGTTAGTGAGTATTTTAAAAGGGAGTAATCCTTAGTTCCATAGGTGGACGCCGTTTCGAGATATCGCCATAAAGGTGGACCAGGGGTGACCCTAGAATTTGTTTGTACAATATGGGTATCAAAACAAAGGTGTTAGTGAGCATTTTAAAAGGGAGTGGGCCTTAGTTCTATAGGTGGACGCCTTTTCGAGATATCGCCATAAAGGTGGACCAGGGGTGACTATAGAATGCGTTTGTACGATATGGGTATCAAATGAAAGGTGTTAATGAGTATTTTAAAAGGGAGTAATCCTTAGTTCAATAGGTGGACGCCGTTTCGAGATATCGCCATAAAGGTGGACCAGGGGTGACCCTAGAATTTGTTTGCACAATATGGGCATCAAAAGAAAGGTGTTAATGAGTATTTTAAAATGGAGTGGGGATTAGTTCTATAGGTGGATGCCGTTTCGAAATATCGCCATAAAGGTGGACCAGGGGTGACCCTAGAATTTGTTTGTACAATATGGGTATCAAAAGAAAGGTGTTAATGAGTATTTTAAAATGGAGTGGGCCTTAGTTCTATAGGTGGATGCCGTTTCGAAATATCGCCATAAAGGTGGACCAGGGGTGACTCTAGAATGTGTTTGTACGATATGGGTATCAAATGAAAGGTGTTAATGAGTATTTTAAAAGGGAGTGGGCCTTCGTTCTATAGGTGTTCGTGTTTTCGAGATATCGCCATAAAGGTGGACCAGGGGTGACTTTAGAATATGTTTGTACGATATGGGTATCGAATGAAAGGTGTTAATGAGTATTTTAAAAGGGCGTGGGGATTAGTTCTAAAGGTGGACGCCTTTTCGAGATATCGCCATAAAGGTGGACCAGGGGTGACTCTAGAATGAGTTTGTATGATATGGGTATGGAATTAAAGGTATTAATGAGGCTTTTAAAAGGGAGTGTTGGTATTTGTATACGTGAAGGCGTTTTCCAGATATCGACCAAAATGTGGACCAGGGTGACCCAGAACATCATCTGTTGGATACCGCTAATTTATTTATATATGTAATACCTGGCAAGATTTTAAGGGTTTTTCATTTCGCCCTGCAGAGCTTTTTCATTTTCTTCTACTTAATATGGTAGGTGTCACAACCATTTTATAAAGTTTCTTCTAAAGTTATATTTCGCGTCAATAAAACAATCCAATTACCTTACCATGTTTCATCCCTTTTTTCGTATTTGGTATAGAATTATGGCATTTTTTCATTTTTCGTAATTTTCGATATCGAAAAAGTGGGCGTGGTCATAGTAGGATTTCGTTCATTTTTCATACCAAGATAAAGTAAGTTCAAGTAAGCACGTGGACTAAGTTCATTAAAGATATGTCGATTTTTGCTCAAGTTATCGTGTTAACGGCCATGCGGAAGGACAGACGTACGTCTGTATGTAAAGACTGGGCGTGGCATCAACCGATTTCGCCCATTTTCACAGAAAACTGTTAGTGTCATAAAATCTATGACCCTACCAAATTTCAAAAGGATTGGTTAATTTTTGTTCGATTTATGGCGTTAAAAGTATCCTAGATAAATTAAATGAAAAAGGCGGAGCCACGCCCATTTTGAAATTTTCTTTTATTTTTGTATTTTGTTGCACCACATCATTACTGGAGTTGAATGTTGACATAATTTACTCATATACTGTAAAGATATTAAATTTTTTTAAAATTTTACTTAAAAAATTTTGTTTTTTTTAAGTGGGCGTGGTACTTCTCCGATTTTGCAAATTTTTGTTAAGCGTACATATAGTAATAGGAGTAACGTTCTTGCCAAATTTCATCATGATATCTTCAACGACTGCCAAATTACAGCTTGCACAAGTTTTAAATTACCTTCTTATAAAAGTGGGCGGTGCCATGCCCATTGTCCAAAATTTTACTAATTTTCTATTCTGCGTCATAAGTTCAACTCATCTACCAAGTTTCGTCGCTTTATCTGTCTTTTGTAATGAATTATCGCACTTTTTCGGTTTTTCGAAATTTTCGATATCGAAAATTTTAAATAGCGATCTGAGATGATCAGGAACATACATACCAAATTTCATCAAGATACCTCAAAATTTACTCAAGTTATCGTGTTAACGGACGGACGGACGGACGGACATGGCTCAATCAAATTTTTTTTCGATCCTGATTATTTTGATATATGGAAGTCTATAACTATCTCGATTCCTTTATATATGTGCAACCAACCGTTATCGAATCAAACTTAATATACTCTGTGAGCTCTGCTCAACTGAGTATACAAATTGTCGCTCTGAAGCAAACAACTGCTGAGTGATCTACTCACGTTTGTTGAAAAAAAACGACTTACGTATTTTAAGCATGCTTAACCTTTACGCCGGTAAGTTTATTTAGAAAAACGAAATATGTAGGCTACACGAGGACGGAGCGGTCGAGTAAGCAAAACGAATCGGTAAAAAAAATTCGTACGCATTTTTTATCATATATACAAAGGATATAAAGAAACAACGTTTGACACCCTTTAAAAACTTTTAATAACTATATCAAAAATTGTCGCTCTGAAGCAAACAACTGCTGAGTGATCTACTCAAATTTGTTGAACAAAACGAATTACGTATTTTAAGCATGCTAACTTTTAGTCCGGTAAGCAAATTAAAAAAAATACGCAATATGTAAGCTAACGAGGACGGAGCCGTCGTGTAACCAAAACAAATGGGTTAAAAAAATCCGTACGCAGTTTTTATCAGTTTTAACACTAGAATTAAAGGACATAAAACGAGAAGCAAAGTTTAACAACCTTTAAAAAGTTTTAATAACTATCTCAAGAATTGTCGCTCTGAAGCAAACTACTGCTGAGTGATCTTCTCAAATTTGTTGAACGAAAAACTTACGTATTTTAAGCATGCTAACCTTTAACCCGGTAAGCAAATTAAAAAAAAAGCGCAATATATAAGCTAACGAGAACGGAGCCGTCGAGTAACAAAAACAAATGGGTTAAAAAGATTCGTACGCGGTTTTTATCATATTTAACTTTAGAATTAAAGGATACAAAACGAGAAGAAACGTTTGAAAACTTTAAAAAGTTTTAATAACTATCTCAAAAATTGTTGCTCTGAAGAAAACAACTGCTGAGTGATCTACTCAAATTTGATGAACGAAACGACTTACGTATTTTAAGCATGCTTAACCTTTAGGCCGGTAAGCTTATTTAGAAAAACCCAATATGTAGGCTATACGATGGACGGAGTAGTCGAGTCAGCAAAACGAATGGCTAACAATAATTCGTACGCGTTTTTTATCGTATTTAGCTCTAGAATTAGAGGATATAAAACAAGAAACAACATTTGACACCTTTTAAAAACTTTCAATAACTCTATCAAAAATTGGCGCTCTGAAGCAAACAACTGCTGAGTGATCTACTGAAAATTGTTGAACAAAACGAATTACGTATTTTAAGCATGCCAACTTTTAGGCCGGTAAGCTAATTAAAAAAAAACGCGATATGTAAGCTAACCAGGACGGAGCCGTCGAGTAACCAAAAAAATGTGTTAAACAAATTCGTAAGCGGTATTTATCAAATTTAGCTCTAGAATGTATGTATGTATGTATGGATATAAAACGCGAAACAACGTTTGACAACCTTTAAAAAGTTTTAAAAACTATCTAAAAATTGTCGCTCTGAAGCAAACTGCTGAAAATGGTTGAACAAAACGAATTACGTATTTTAAGCATGCCAAGTTTTAGACCGGTAAGCAAATTAAAAAATAAAACGCTATATGTAAGCTAACCAGGACGGAGCCGTCGAGTAACCAAAACAAATGGGCTAAACAAATTCGTACACGGTATTTATCAAATTTAACTCTAGCGTTAAAGGATATAAAACAAGAAACAACATTTGACAACCTTAAAAAAGTTTTAATACCTATCTCACAAATTTCGCTCTGAAGCAAACTGCTGAGTGATCTACTGAAAATTGTTGAAAAAACGAATTACGTATTTTAAGCATGCTAACCTTTAGCCCGGTAAGCAACTTAAAAAAAAAAAACGCAATATGTAAGCTAACGAGGACGGAGCCGTCGAGTAACCAAAACAAATGGGTTAAAAAAATCCGTACGCAGTTTTTATCATATTTAACTTTAGAATTAAAGGATATAAAACGAGAAGAAACGTTTGACAAACTTTAAAAAGTTTTAATAACTATCTCAAAAATCGTTGCTCTGAAGCAAAATACTGTTGGGTGATCTAATCAAATTAGTTGAGCAAAACGACTTACGTATTTTAAACATGTTTACCCTTTAGGCCGGTAAGTTTATTTAGAAAACGCAATAGTAGGCTACACGTGGACGGAGAGGTCGAGTAAGCAAAACGAATCGGTTAAAAAAATTCGTACGCAGTTTTTATCATATTTAGCTGTAGAATTAAAGGATATAAAACGAGAAACAATGTTTGGCCACGTTTAAAAAGTTTTAATAACTATATCAAAAATTGTCGCTCTGAAGCAAACAACTGCTGAGTGATCTACTCACGTTTGTTGAAAAAAAAACGACTTACGTATTTTAAGAATGCTTAACCTTTACGCCGGTAAGTTTATTTAGAAAAACGAAATATGTAGGCTACACGAGGACGGAGCGGTCGACTAAGCAAAACGAATCGGTTAAAAAATTCGTACGCAGATTTTATCAAATTTAGCTGTATAATTAAAGGATATAAAACGAGAAACAATGTTTGACACCCTTTAAAAAGTTTTAATACCTGTCTCAAAAATTTTCGCTCTGAAGCAAACTGCTGAGTGATCTACTGAAAATTGTTGAACAAAACGAATTACGTATTTTAAGCATGCCAAGTTTTAGACCGGTAAGCAAATTAAAAAAAAACGCTATATGTAAGCTAGCCAGGACGGAGCCGTCGAGTAACCAAAACAAATGGGTTAAACAAATTCGTACGCGGTATGTATCAAATTTAACTCTAGAATTAAAGGATATAAAACGAGAAACAACGTCTGACAACCTTTAAAAAGTTTTAATAACTATCTCAAAAATTGGCGCTCTGAAGCAAACAACTGCTGAGTGATCTACTCACGTTTGTTGAACAAAACGAATTTCGTATTTTGAGCATGCCAACTTTTAGACCGGTAAACAAGTTAAAAAAAACGCGATATGTAACTAACGAGGACGGAGCCGTCGAGTAACCAAAACAAATGGGTTACACAAATTAGTACGCGGTATTTATCAACCTTAGCTCTAGAATTAAAGGATATAAAACGAGAAACAACGTTTGACATACTTTAAAAAGTTTTAATAACTATCTCAAAAATTGTTGCTCTGAAGCAAACAACTGCTGAGTGATCTTCCCAAATTTGTTGAACGAAACATTTACGTATTTTAAGCATGCTAACCTTTAACCCGGTAAGCACATTAAAAAAAAACGTAATATATAAGCTAACGAGAATGGAGCCGTCGAGTAACAAAAACAAATGGGTTAAAAAAAAAAATCGTACGCGGTTTTTATCATATTTAACTTTAGAATTAAAGGATATAAAACGAGAAGAAACGTTTGACATACTTTAAAAAGTTTTAATAACTATCTCAAAAATTGTTGCTCTGAAGCAAACAACTGCTGAGTGGTCTACTCAAATTTGTTGAACAAAACGAATTTCGTATTTTAAGCATGCCAACTTTTAGACCGGTAAACAAGTTAAAAAAAACGCGATATGTAACTAACGAGGACGGAGCCGTCGAGTAACCAAAACAAATGGGTTACACAAATTAGTACGCGGTATTTATCAACCTTAGCTCTAGAATTAAAGGATATAAAACGAGAAACAACGTCTGACAACCTTTAAAAAGTTTTAATAACTATCTCAAAAATTGGCGCTCTGAAGCAAACAACTGCTGAGTGATCTACTCACGTTTGTTGAACAAAATGACTTACGTATTTTAAGCATGCTTAACCTTTAGGCCGGTAAGTTTATTTAGAAAAACGCAATATGTAGGCTACACGAAGACGGACCGGTCGAGTAAGCAAAAGGAATCGGTTAAAAAATTCGTAGGCAGTTTTTATCAAATTTCACTGTAGAATTAAAGGATATAAAACGAGAAACAATGTTTGACACCCTTTAAAAACTTTTAATAACCATATCAAAAATTGCCGCTCTTAAGCAAAAAACTGCTGAGTGATCTACTCAATTTTGTTGAACAAATCGAATTACGTATTTTAAGCATGCTAACCTTTAGACCGGTAAGCAAATAATAAAAAAATACACAATATGTAAGCTAACGAGGACGGAGCCGCCGAGTAACCAAAACTAATGGGTTAATCAAATTCGTACGCGGTATTTATGAAATTTAACACTAGGATTAAAGGATATAAAACGAGAAACAACATTTGACAACCTTTAAAAAGTTTTAATACCTATCTCAAAAATTTTCGCTCTGAAGCAAACTGCTGAGTGATCTACTGGAAATTGTTGAACAAAACGAATTATGTATTTTAAGCATGCTAACTTTTAGACCTCTAAGCAAATTAAAAAAAAAAACGCGATATTTAAGCTAACGAGGACAGAGCCGTCGAGTAACCAAAACAAATGGGTTAAACAAATTCGAACGCGGTATTTATCAAATTTAACTCTAGAATTAAAGGATATAAAACGAGAAACAACGTTTGACAACCTTTAAAAAGTTTTAATAACTATCTCAAAAATTGTCGCTCTGAAGCAAACAACTGCTGAGTGATCTAATCAAATTTGTTGAGCAAAACGACTTACGTATTTTAAACATGCTTTACATTTAGGCCGGTAAGTTTATATAGAAAAACGCAATATGTAAGCTAACGAGGACGGAGCCGTCGAGTAACCAAAACAAATGGGTTAAGAAAATTCGTACGCGGTTTTTATCAAATTCAATTCTACAATTAAAGGATATGAAACGAGAAAGAACGTTTGACATCCTTTAAAAAGTTTTAATAACTATCTCAAAAATTGTCGCTCTGAAGCAAACAACTGCTGAGTGATCTACTCAAATTTGTTGAACAAAACGAATTATGTATTTTAAGCATGCTAACCTTTAGACCGGTAAGCAAATTAAAAAAAAACGCAATATGTAAGTTAACGGGGACGGAGCCTTCGAGTAACCAAAATAAATGGTTTAAACAAAATTCGTACGCGGTATTTATCAATCTTAACTCTAGAATTAAAGGATATAAAACGAGAAGCAAAGTTTGTTTAAAAAGCTTTAATAACTATCTCAAAAATTGTCGCTCTGAAGCAAACTACTGCTGAGTGATCTTCTCAAATTTGTTGAATGAGACACTTACGTATTTTAAGCATGCTAACCTTTATCCCGGTAAGAAAACTAAAAAAAAGACGCAATATATAAGCTAACGAGAACGGAGCCGTCGAGTAACAAAAACAAATGGGTTAAAAAAAATTCGTACGCGGTTTTTATCATATTTAACGTTAGAATTAAAGGATATAAAACTAGAAGAAACGTTTGGCAAACTTTAAAAAGTTTTAATAACTATCCCTAAAATTGGTGCTCTGAAGCAAACAACTGCTGAGTGATCTACTCAAATTTGTTGAACAAAACGACTTACGTATTTTAAGCATGCTTAACCTTTAGGCCTTTAAGCTTATTTAGAAAAACGCAATATGTAGGCTATACGAGGGACGGAGTAGTCGAGTCAGCAAAACGAATCGCTTACAATAATTCATATGCGGTTTTTCTCGCATTTAGCTCTAGAATAAGAGGATATAAAACAAGAAACAACATTTGAAACCTTTTAAAAACTTTTAATAACTATATCAAAAATTGTCGATCTGAAGCAAACAACTGCTGAGTGATCTACTGAAAATTGTTGAACAAAACGAATTACGTATTTTAGGCATGTCAACTTTTACGTATTTTAAGCATGTTAACTTTTAGACCGGTAAGCAAATATGTAACGCGATATGTAAGTTAACGAGGACGGAGCCGTCGAGTAACCAAAACAAATGGGTTAAAAAAATTCGTACGCGGTATTTATCAAATCTAACTCTAGAATTAAAGGATATAAAACGAGAAAGAACGTTTTACAACCTTTAAAAAGTTTTAATAACTATATCAAAAATTGTCGCTCTGAAGCAAACAACTGCTGAGTGATCTAATCAAATTTGTTGAGCAAAACGACTTACGCATTTTAAACGTGCTTAACATTTAGGCCGGTAAGTTTATATAGAAAAACGCAATATGTAAGCTAACGAGGACGGAGCCGTCGAGTAACCAAAACAAATGCGTTAAACAAATTCGTACACGTTATTTATCAATTTAACTCTAGAATTAAAGGATATACAACGAGAAACATCGTTTGACAACCTTTAAATAGTTTTAATAACTAACTCAAAAATTGTCGCTCTGATGCAAACAACTGCTGAGTTATCTACTCAAATTTGTTGAACAAAACGACTTACGTATTTTAAGCATGCTAACCTTTAGCCCGGTAAGCAAATTAAAAAAAACAAGTAAGGAAGGCTAAGTTCGGGTGTAACCGAATATTACATACTCAGTTGAGAGCTATGGAGACAAAATAAGGAAAATCACCATGTAGGAAAATGAACCTAGGGTAACCCTGGAATGTGGTTGTATGACATGTGTATCAAATGGAAGGTATTAAAGAGTATTTTAAGAGAGAGTAGGCCATAGTTCTATGGATGGACGCCATTTAGGGATATCGCCATAAAGGTGGACCAGGGCTGACTCTAGAATGTGTTTGTACGATATGGGTATCAAATGAAAGGTGATAATGAGTATTTTAAAAGGGAATGGGCTTTAGTTCTATAGGTGAACGCCTTTTCGAGAAATCCCCATAAAGGTGGACCAGGGGTGACTCTAGAATATGTTTGTACGATATGGGTATCAAATGAAAGCTGTTAATGAGTATTTTGAAAAGGAGTGATCCTTAGTTCCCTAGGTGGACGCCGTTTCGAGATATCGCCATAAAGGTGGACCAGGGGTGTCTCTAGTTGTACGATATGGGAATCAAATGAAAGGTGTTACTGAGCATTTTAGGAGGGAGTGGGCATTAGGTCTATAGGTGGACGCCTTTTCGAAATGTCGCCATTAGGGTGGGCCAGAGGTGACTCTAGAATGTGTTTGTATGATATGGGTATCAAATGAAAGATGGTAATGAGTATTTTAAAAGGGAGTAATCCTTAGTTCTATAGGTGGACGCTTTTTCGAGATATCGCCATTAGGGTGGGCTAGGGGTGACTCTGGAATGTGTTTGTACGATATGGGTATCAAATGAAAGGTGGTAATGAGTATTTTAAAAGGGAGCAATCCTTAGTTCTATAGGTGGACGCTTTTTCGAGATATCGCCATAAAGGTGGACCAAGGGTGACTCTAGAATGTTTTTACGATATGGGTATCAAACGAAAGGTGTTACTGAGCATTTTAAGAGGGAGTGGGCACTAGGTCTATAGGTGGACGCCTTTTCGAGATATCGCCATTAGGGTGGGCCAGGGGTGACTCTAGAATGTGTTTGTACGATATGGGTATCAAACGAAAGGTGTTACTGAGTATTTTAAGAGGGAGTGGGCATTAGGTCTATAGGTGGACGCCTTTTCGAGATATCGCCATTAGGGTGGGCCAGGGGTGACTCTAGAATGTTTGTACGATATGGGTAGCAAACGAAAGGTGTTACTGAGCATTTTAAGAGGGAGTGGGCATTAGGTCTATAGGTGGACGCCTTTTCGAGATATCGCCATTAGGGTGGGCCAGGGTGACTCTAGAATGTTTGTACGATATGGGTATCAAACAAAAGGTGTTACTGAGCATTTTAAGAGGGAGTGGACATTAGGTCTATAGGTGGACGCCTTTTCGAGATATCGCCATTAGGGTGAGCCAGGGGTGACTTTAGAATGTTTTTACGATATGGGTATCAAACGAAAGGTGTTACTGAGCATTTTAAGAGGGAGTGGGCATTAGGTCTATAGGTGGACGCCTTTTCGAGATATCGCCATTAGGGTGGGCCAGGGGTTACTCTAGAATGTTTGTACGCTATGGGTATCAAACGAAAGGTGTTACTGAGCATTTTAAGAGGGAGTGGGCATTAGGTCTATAGGTGGACGCCTTTTCGAGATATCGCCATTAGGGTGGGCCAGGGGTGACTCTAGAATGTTTGTACGATATGGGTAGCAAACGGAAGGTGTTACTGAGCATTTTAAGAGGGAGTGGGCATTAGGTCTATAGGTGGACGCCTTTTCGAGATATCGCCATTAGGGTGGGCCAGGGGTGACTCTAGAATGTTTGTACGATATGGGTATCAAACGAAAGGTGTTACTGAGCATTTTAAGAGGGAGTGGGCATTAGGTCTATAGGTGGACGCCTTTTCGAGATATCGCCATTAGGGTGGGCCAGGGGTGACTCTAGAATGTTTGTACGATATGGGTAGCAAACGGAAGGTGTTACTGAGCATTTTAAGAGGGAGTGGGCATTAGGTCTATAGGTGGACGCCTTTTCGAGATATCGCCATTAGGGTGGGCCAGGGGTGACTCTAGAATGTTTGTACGATATGGGTATCAAACGAAAGGTGTTACTGAGCATTTTAAGAGGGAGTGGGCATTAGGTCTATAGGTGGACGCCTTTTCGAGATATCGCCATTAGGGTGGGCCAGGGGTTACTCTAGAATGTTTGTACGCTATGGGTATCAAACGAAAGGTGTTACTGAGCATTTTAAGAGGGAGTGGGCATTAGGTCTATAGGTGGACGCCTTTTCGAGATATCGCCATTAGGGTGAGCCAGGGGTGACTCTAGAATGTTTTTACGATATGGATATCAAACGAAAGGTGTTACTGAGCATTTTAAGAGGGAGTAGGCATTATGTCTATAGGTGCACGCCTTTTCGAGATATCGCCATTAGGGTGGGCCAGGGGTGACTCTAGAATGTGTTTGTACGATATGGATATCAAATTAAAGGCATTAATGAGGGTTTTAAAAGCGAGTGGCCCTTAGATGTATATGTGAAGGCGTTCTCGCGATATCGACCAAATGTGGACCAGGTGATCCAGAAAATCATCTGTCGGGTACTGCTAATTTATTTATATATTCAATACCACTAACAGTATTCCTGCCAAGATTCCAAGGGCTGTTGATTACGCCTTGTAGAACTTTTTCATTTTCTTCTACTTAATATGGTAGGTGTCACACCCATTTTACAAAGTTTTTTCCAAAGTTATATTTTGCGTTAATAAACCAATCCAGTTACCATGTTTCATCCCTTTTTTCGTATTTGGTATAGAATTATGGCATTTTTTTCATTTTTCGTAATTTTCGATATCGATAAAGTGGGCGTGGTTATGGTCGGATTTCGGCCATTTTTTATACCAAGATAAAGTGAGTTCAGATAAGTACGTGGACTAAGTTTAGTAAAGATATATCGGTTTTTGCTCAAGTTATTGTGTTAACGGCCGAGCGGAAGGACAGACGGTGGACTGTGTATAAAAACTGGGCGTGGCTTCCACCGATTTTGCCCATTTTCACAGAGAACAGTTACCGTTATAGACCGGTAAGCAAATATGTAACGCGATATGTAAGTTAACGAGGACGGAGCCGTCGAGTAACCAAAACAAATGGGTTAAAAAAATTCGTACGCGGTATTTATCAAATCTAACTCTAGAATTAAAGGATATAAAACGAGAAAGAACGTTTTACAACCTTTAAAAAGTTTTAATAACTATATCAAAAATTGTCGCTCTGAAGCAAACAACTGCTGAGTGATCTAATCAAATTTGTTGAGCAAAACGACTTACGCATTTTAAACGTGCTTAACATTTAGGCCGGTAAGTTTATATAGAAAAACGCAATATGTAAGCTAACGAGGACGGAGCCGTCGAGTAACCAAAACAAATGCGTTAAACAAATTCGTACACGTTATTTATCAATTTAACTCTAGAATTAAAGGATATACAACGAGAAACATCGTTTGACAACCTTTAAATAGTTTTAATAACTAACTCAAAAATTGTCGCTCTGATGCAAACAACTGCTGAGTTATCTACTCAAATTTGTTGAACAAAACGACTTACGTATTTTAAGCATGCTAACCTTTAGCCCGGTAAGCAAATTAAAAAAAAACAAGTAAGGAAGGCTAAGTTCGGGTGTAACCGAATATTACATACTCAGTTGAGAGCTATGGAGACAAAATAAGGAAAATCACCATGTAGGAAAATGAACCTAGGGTAACCCTGGAATGTGGTTGTATGACATGTGTATCAAATGGAAGGTATTAAAGAGTATTTTAAGAGAGAGTAGGCCATAGTTCTATGGATGGACGCCATTTAGGGATATCGCCATAAAGGTGGACCAGGGCTGACTCTAGAATGTGTTTGTACGATATGGGTATCAAATGAAAGGTGATAATGAGTATTTTAAAAGGGAATGGGCTTTAGTTCTATAGGTGAACGCCTTTTCGAGAAATCCCCATAAAGGTGGACCAGGGGTGACTCTAGAATATGTTTGTACGATATGGGTATCAAATGAAAGCTGTTAATGAGTATTTTGAAAAGGAGTGATCCTTAGTTCCCTAGGTGGACGCCGTTTCGAGATATCGCCATAAAGGTGGACCAGGGGTGTCTCTAGTTGTACGATATGGGAATCAAATGAAAGGTGTTACTGAGCATTTTAGGAGGGAGTGGGCATTAGGTCTATAGGTGGACGCCTTTTCGAAATGTCGCCATTAGGGTGGGCCAGGGGTGACTCTAGAATGTGTTTGTATGATAGGGGTATCAAATGAAAGATGGTAATGAGTATTTTAAAAGGGAGTAATCCTTAGTTCTATAGGTGGACGCTTTTTCGAGATATCGCCATTAGGGTGGGCTAGGGGTGACTCTGGAATGTGTTTGTACGATATGGGTATCAAATGAAAGGTGGTAATGAGTATTTTAAAAGGGAGCAATCCTTAGTTCTATAGGTGGACGCTTTTTCGAGATATCGCCATAAAGGTGGACCAAGGGTGACTCTAGAATGTTTTTACGATATGGGTATCAAACGAAAGGTGTTACTGAGCATTTTAAGAGGGAGTGGGCACTAGGTCTATAGGTGGACGCCTTTTCGAGATATCGCCATTAGGGTGGGCCAGGGGTGACTCTAGAATGTGTTTGTACGATATGGGTATCAAACGAAAGGTGTTACTGAGTATTTTAAGAGGGAGTGGGCATTAGGTCTATAGGTGGACGCCTTTTCGAGATATCGCCATTAGGGTGGGCCAGGGGTGACTCTAGAATGTTTGTACGATATGGGTAGCAAACGAAAGGTGTTACTGAGCATTTTAAGAGGGAGTGGGCATTAGGTCTATAGGTGGACGCCTTTTCGAGATATCGCCATTAGGGTGGGCCAGGGTGACTCTAGAATGTTTGTACGATATGGGTATCAAACAAAAGGTGTTACTGAGCATTTTAAGAGGGAGTGGACATTAGGTCTATAGGTGGACGCCTTTTCGAGATATCGCCATTAGGGGGAGCCAGGGGTGACTTTAGAATGTTTTTACGATATGGGTATCAAACGAAAGGTGTTACTGAGCATTTTAAGAGGGAGTGGGCATTAGGTCTATAGGTGGACGCCTTTTCGAGATATCGCCATTAGGGTGGGCCAGGGGTTACTCTAGAATGTTTGTACGATATGGGTATCAAACGAAAGGTGTTACTGAGCATTTTAAGAGGGAGTGGGCATTAGGTCTATAGGTGGACGCCTTTTCGAGATATCGCCATTAGGGTGGGCCAGGGGTGACTCTAGAATGTTTGTACGATATGGGTAGCAAACGAAAGGTGTTACTGAGCATTTTAAGAGGGAGTGGGCATTAGGTCTATAGGTGGACGCCTTTTCGAGATATCGCTATTAGGGTGGGCCAGGGGTGACTCTAGAATGTTTGTACGATATGGGTATCAAACGAAAGGTGTTACTGAGCATTTTAAGAGGGAGTGGACATTAGGTCTATAGGTGGACGCCTTTTCGAGATATCGCCATTAGGGTGAGCCAGGGGTGACTCTAGAATGTTTTTACGATATGGATATCAAACGAAAGGTGTTACTGAGCATTTTAAGAGGGAGTAGGCATTATGTCTATAGGTGCACGCCTTTTCGAGATATCGCCATTAGGGTGGGCCAGGGGTGACTCTAGAATGTGTTTGTACGATATGGATATCAAATTAAAGGCATTAATGAGGGTTTTAAAAGCGAGTGGCCCTTAGATGTATATGTGAAGGCGTTCTCGCGATATCGACCAAATGTGGACCAGGTGATCCAGAAAATCATCTGTCGGGTACTGCTAATTTATTTATATATTCAATACCACTAACAGTATTCCTGCCAAGATTCCAAGGGCTGTTGATTACGCCTTGTAGAACTTTTTCATTTTCTTCTACTTAATATGGTAGGTGTCACACCCATTTTACAAAGTTTTTTCCAAAGTTATATTTTGCGTTAATAAACCAATCCAGTTACCATGTTTCATCCCTTTTTTCGTATTTGGTATAGAATTATGGCATTTTTTTCATTTTTCGTAATTTTCGATATCGATAAAGTGGGCGTGGTTATGGTCGGATTTCGGCCATTTTTTATACCAAGATAAAGTGAGTTCAGATAAGTACGTGGACTAAGTTTAGTAAAGATATATCGGTTTTTGCTCAAGTTATTGTGTTAACGGCCGAGCGGAAGGACAGACGGTGGACTGTGTATAAAAACTGGGCGTGGCTTCCACCGATTTTGCCCATTTTCACAGAGAACAGTTACCGTTATAGAGTCTATGCTCCTACCAAATTTCAAAAGGATTGGTAAATTTTTGTTCGACTTATGGCATTAAAAGTATTCTAGACAAACTAAATGAAAATGGGCGGAGCTACGCCCATTTTGAAATTTTCTTTTATTTTGTATTTTGTTGCATCATATCATTACTGGAGTTGAATTTTGACTTAATTTACTTATATACAGTAAAGATATTAAATTTTTTGTTAAAATTTGAATTAAAAAAAAAATTTTTTTAAAAAGTGGGCGTGTTCTTCATCCAATTTTGCTAATTTTCATTTAGCACATATATAGTAATAGTAGTAACGTTCCTGCCAAATTTCATCATGATATCTTCAACGACTGCCAAATCACAGCTTGCCAAACTTTTACCTTCTCGTAAAAGTGGGCGGTGCCACGCCCATTGTCCAAAATCTTACTAATTTTCTATTCTGCGTCATAACGTCAACCCATCTACCAAGTTTCATCGCTTTAACCGCCTTTGGCAATGAATTATCGCATTTTTTCGGTTTTTCGAAATATTCGATATCGAAAAAGTGGGCGTGGTTATAGTCCGATATCGTTCATTTTAAATAGCGATCTGAGATGAGTGCTCAGGAACCTACATACCAATTTTCATCAAGATACCTCAAAATTTACTCAAGTTATCGTGTTAACGGACGGACGGACATGGCTCAATCAAATTTTTTTTGGATCCTGATTATTTTGATATATGGAAGTCTATATCTATCTCGATTCCTTTATATATGTACAACCAACCGTTATCCAATCAAACTTAATATACTCTGTGAGCTCTGCTCAACTGAGTATAAAAACGCAATATGTAGGCTACATGAGGACGGAGCGGTCGAGTAAGCAAAACGAATCGGTAAAAAAAAAATTCGTACGCATTTTTTATCATATCTAGCTGTAGAATTAAATGATATAAAGAAACAACGTTTGAAACCCTTTAAAAACTTTTAATAACTATATCAAAAATTGTCGCTCTGAAGCAAACAACTGCTGAGTGATCTAATCAAATTTGTTGAGCAAGACGACTTACGCATTTTAAACATGCTTAACATTTAGGCCGGTAAGTTTATATAGAAAAACGCAATATGTAAGCTCACGAGGACGGAGCCGTCGAGTAACCAAAACAAACGGGTTAAAAAAATTCGTACGCGGTATTTATCAAATCTAACTCTAGAACTAAAGGATATAAAATGAGAAAGAACGTTTTACAACCTTTAAAAAGTTTTAATAACTATCTCAAAAATTGTTGCTCTGAAGAAAACAACTGCTGAGTGATCTACTCAAATTTGTTGAACAAAACGACTTACGTATTTTAAGCATGATTAACCTTTAGGCCGGTAAGCTTATTTAGAAAAACGCAATATGTAGGCTATACGAGGGACGGAGTAGTCGAGTCAGCAAAACGAATGGCTAACAATAATTCGTTTTTTATCGTATTTAGCTTTAGAATTAGAGGATATAAAACAAGAAACAACATTTGACACCTTTTAAAAACTTTTAATAACCATATCAAAAATTGCCGCTCTTAAGCAAAAAACTGCTGAGTGATCTACTCAATTTTGTTGAACAAATCGAATTACGTATTTTAAGCATGCTAACCTTTAGACCGGTAAGCAAATAAAAAAAAATACATAATATGTAAGCTAACGAGGACGGAGCCGCCGAGTAACCAAAACTAATGGGTTCAACAAATTCGTACGCGGTATTTATGAAATTTAACACTAGGATTAAAGGATATAAAACGAGAAACAACATTTGACAACCTTTAAAAAGTTTTATTACCTATCTCAAAAATTTTCGCTCTGAAGCAAACTGCTGAGTGATCTACTGGAAATTTTTGAACAAAACGAATTATGTATTATAAGCATGCTAACTTTTAGACCTGTAAGCAAATTAAAAAAAAAAACGCGATATGTAAGCTAACGAGGACAGAGCCGTCGAGTAACCAAAACAAATGGGTTAAACAAATTCGTACGCGGTATTTATCAAATTTAACTCTAGAATTAAAGGATATAAAACGAGAAACAACGTTTGACAACATTTAAAGGTTTTAATAACTATCTCAAAAATTGTCGCTCTGAAGCAAACAACTGCTGAGTGATCTAATCAAATTTGTTGAGCAAAACGACTTACGTATTTTAAACATGCTTTACATTTAGGCCGGTAAGTTTATATAGAAAACGCAATATGTATGCTAACGAGGACGGAGCAGTCGAGTAACCAAAACAAATGAGTAAAAAAATTCGTACGCGGTATTTATCAAATTCAATTCTACAATTAAAGGATATGAAACGAGAAAGAAAGTTTGACACCCTTTAAAAAGTTTTAATAACTATCTCAAAAATTGTCGCTCTGAAGCAAACAACTGCTGAGTAATCTACTCAAATTTGTTGAACAAAACGAATTATGTATTCTAAGCATGCTAACCTTTAGACCGGTAAGCAAATTAAAAAAAAAACCCAATATGTAAGCTAACGGGGACGGAGCCGTCGTGTAACCAAAACAAATGGGCTAAACAAATTCGTACACGGTATTTATCAAATTTAACTCTAGAGTTAAAGGATATAAAACAAGAAACAACGTTTGACAACCTTTAAAAAGTTTTAATAACTATCTCAAAAATTGTCGCTCTGAAGCACACAGCTGCTGAGTGATCTACTGAAAATTGTTGAACAAAACGAATTACGTATTTTAAGCATGCCAACTTTTACGCCGGTAAGCAAATTAAAAAAAAAACGCGATATGTAAGCTAACCAGGACGGAGCCGTCGAGTAACCAAAAAAAATGTGTTAAACAAATTCGTAAGCGGTATTTATCAAATTTAGCTCTAGAATGTATGTATGTATGTATGGATATAAAACGCGAAACAACGTTTGACAACCTTTAAAAAGTTTTAAAAACTATCTAAAAATTGTCGCTCTGAAGCAAACTGCTGAGTGATCTGCTGAAAATTGTTGAACAAAACGAATTACGTATTTTAAGCATGCCAAGTTTTAGACCGGTAAGAAAATTAAAAAATAAAACGCTATATGTAAGCTAACCAGGACGGAGCCGTCGAGTAACCAAAACAAATGGGCTAAACAAATTCGTACACGGTATTTATCAAATTTAACTCTAGAGTTAAAGGATATAAAACAAGAAACAACATTTGACAACCTTAAAAAAGTTTTAATACCTATCTCACAAAATTCGCTCTGAAGCAAACTGCTGAGTGATCTACTGAAAATTGTTGAAAAAACGAATTACGTATTTTAAGCATGCTTTACCTTTAGGCCGGTAAGCTTAATTAGAAAAACGCAATATGTACGCTATACGAGGGACGGAGTAGTCGAGTCAGCAAAACAAATGGCTTACAATAATTCATACGCGGTTTTTATCGTATTTAGCTCTAGAATAAGAGGATATAAAACAAGAAACAACATTTGACACCTTTTAAAAACTTTTAATAACTATATCAAAAATTGTCGCTCTGAAGCAAACAACTGCTGAGTGATCTACTGAAAATTGTTGAACAAAACGAATTACGTATTTTAAGCATGTCAACTTTTAGACCGGTAAGCAAATTAAAAACAAGTAAGGAAGGTTAAGTTCGGGTGTAACCGAACATTACATACTCAGTTGAGAGCTATGGTGACAACATAAGGGAAAATATCCATGTAGGAAAATGAACAGAGGGAAACCCTGGAATGTGTTTGTATGACATGTGTATCAAATGAAAGGCATTAAAGAGTATTTTATGAGGGAGTGGGCCATAGTTCTATAGGTGGACGCCATTTAGGGATATAGCCATAAAGGTGAATCAGGGTTGACTCTAGAATGCGTGGACCTAAGTTCTATAGATGGACGACTTTTCGAGATATCGCCGTAAAGATGGACCAGGGGTGACTCTAGAATGCGTTTGTATGATATGGGTATCAAATGAAAGGTGTTAATGAGCATTTTAAAAGGGAGTAATCCTTAGTTCCATAGGTGGACGCCGTTTCGAGATATCGCCATAAAGGTGGACCAGGGGTGACCCTAGAATTTGTTTGCACAATATGGGCATCAAACGAAAGGTGTTGATGAGTATTTTAAAAAGGAGTGGGCCTTAGTTCTATAGGTGGACGCATTTTCGAGGTATCGCAATAAAGGTGGACCAGGGGTGACTCTAGACTTGGTTTGTACGATATGGGTATCAAATCAAAGGTGTTAATGAGTATTTTCAAAAGGGAGTGGGCCTTCGTTTTATAGGTGTTCGCCTTTTCGAGATATCGCCATAAAGGTGGACCAGGGGTGACTTTAGAATTTGTTTGTATGATATGGGTATCAAATGAAAGGTGTTAATGATTATTTTAAAAGGGCGTGGGGCTTAGTTCTATAGGTGGACCCCTTTTCGAGATATCGCCATAAAGGTGGACCAGGGGTGACTCTAGAATTCGTTTGTGCAATATGGGTGTCAAACGAAAGGAGTTAATGAGTATTTTAAGAGGGAGTGGGCCTTAGTTCTATAGGTGGACGCCTTTTCGAGATATCGCCATAAAGATGGACCAGGTGTGACTCTAGAATGCGTTTGTACGATATGGGTATCAAATGAAAGGTGTTAATGAGTGTCAAGTACAAAAACATGCAACCCTGCATCATCATAAAATATTCAACTCCAACAGCCGCTTGGGTTAACGAAGGAGTCAGTTAGTAACGAGTTGCCGAAGAGGCATAATTATCCGAGCTTGCGTAAAATATTAAAATTCATTAAATCAAATTCATTTTATAACTTTATTGATATTACATTGATACATCCTGACAAAACTATTTCATTAAACAAACCTATTATAATTCATCAGCATAAACCAATATGTGTTGAAGTTATTTATGTGGGACTAATATCACACGAAGGTAAGGTGATATTTTCAGAATGGGATTAAACCCCTACAAAACGAAACGAAGAAGAAAGTGGCAACTAAAATACAAATAACTAAATTTACAAAAACAAACGGTTTAAAAGAATTAATAAAATTCAGTGTAAATCAAATGGAGCATCATATTCGCATTTGAGACTCTTCTGGAAAGTTCCGCGAATCAGCATGTTCATTCGTGCTGTCGGTATGTAACGCGTGTTAGATTCAAACAAACGTCGTTTACGATATACCAGTTTTGTAGTTCACTCATAGCATACGGCACAGTAGTGAATACATATAAACGTCAGATACGATATGAAATTTTGTGTTTCACTCATAAGCACACGGCAGCGTAGTGAATACAAATAAACGTCAGATACGATATACAAGTTTTGTGTTTCACTCATAAGCATACGGCAGAGTAGTGAAAACAAACAAACGTCGTCTACGATATATCAGTTTTGTAGTTCACTCGAAGCAAACGGCAGAGTAGTGGAAACAAATAAACGTCAGATACGATATACGAGTTTTGTGTTTCACTCATAAGCATACGGCAGAATAGTGAAAGCAAACAAACGTCGGCTACGTTAGACGAATTTAGTATTGAAGTTGCTACTCACTCACAAGCAAACGGCAGTGTAGTGGAAACGAACAATCGTCCGTTAGATATTTCACATGAAGTTTTGTGTTCTCACTCATAAGCGAACAAACAGAAGTGAAGTTTAAACGATCGAACGTCATACTTACATATATACACGGTTACCTACGTACATAAGACAGCATCGCAATAGCTGTCTCGTTCATATATACATAAGCATACGGTAGTGCAAGTAAAAACGAATGTACCTATAATAATATTCTAAAAGCGAATAAAGTAATCAAAACAAACGATGGAGGAATTGCGAAAATTAAAAGTGAATCAACTTCGCCAAAAGTGCAAAGACGTAAAAATTTCGTGTACTGGAAATAAAGCAGAGTTAATAGAAAGACTTGAATTATTTTTTAGTAAAGATCAATTTGAAAGTGCAAATAAACATACGATGCTTATGCAACGAATCGCAGAGCTAGAGAAAACCATCGCTAATTTACAAATGCATAACCAAGACGAGTGTATAAATAATGGTAATAATTTCGTACCACAGCGAGTATCTTCACCAGTGGAAAGAGCCGTGTTTCAATCGGTTATAGTTCCTACAAGCACAGTTGCATATCACGGGAGTTATGCACAAAGTGTAAATAATGTAATGCAGGCTCCAGGTAGCCAAATTTGTGGTTCGTATCAACCGCAAAGTGTAAGTAATGTAATGCAGGCTCCAGGTTGCCAAAATTGTGGTTCGTATCCACCACAAAGTGTAAACAATGTAATGCAGGCTCCATGTAGCCAAACATGGGGGTCGTGTCCACCACAAAGTGTGTACACACAAGCGCAAAACACGTATTATCCAAATTTTAACAATGCACCACGCGTAGTGCCACCGTATACCACAGTTCCGTTTACTGTGCAACCAGAGCAACCTAGTTCATTAGTTACAAATCCGTTTTGTAAAGTCCGTGACGTGGTAGAGCTATTGCCTGAATTTAATCCGGTATCGAAAACGTCACTAAATTCGGTTCAATACATTACACGAGTAGAAACGCTAAAAAACGCTTATTGTTGGAATGAAAACATTTTAATTTGTGCTGTGCAACAAAAGATGCGAGGTCCAGCTAAGTACTGGGTAGATGCATTACAAGAAGTGTTCGTGTCATGGCAACAATTTTTTGGAAGACTTTCCATACACGGTAAATAGCGCGGACGTACATATCGAAATGTCGCGAACGAAAAGACAACACAATGAAACCCCGCAAGAATTTTATTTTAAAACGCAAGCGTTAGGAACGAAGGCAGGTATGCCTGAAAATGCCATAGCTCGACACATTATCCATGGTGTAAACGATTTAGATCTGAAAAAGAAAATTTCGAATAATTATACGCGCTGCACAGATTTGTTAAGAGATATAAATGAATACTGTGCGTATAACGAGATAAAACCGGTAACGAATGTAAATCCAAAACAAGCTGTGAATGTTACTAAAACCAAATATGGTCACATACAAAGTGGATCAAACAGTGCGCGTCTTGAACAAAAGGACTTTGGTAACGTTAAATGTTACAACTGTGCGAAATTTGGTCATTTCTCGAAAAATTGTCCAGAACCACAAAAGAAACCGCGATGTGGAAAATGCAATCGAACGAATCATACTACTGAAAAGTGTACTGAAAATCAGAAAGCAAAAGTTAATGTAATAAAAAACAGTGACGGTATTGTGAAAAATGTAAACCTTAATGGTCATATAACAAATGCTTTTATTGACCCAGGCAGTGGTCGTACGCTAGTTCGTAAATCATTAGCCGCGAAATTCGGACAAACCAAGCCAAATGCCGTAGTGCTAAAAGGGTTCGGTGGTGGTGAAGTTATATGCAAAGAAGAAATTGACGTTAATATTGAAATCGATAATATTAAGCTAAAAATTTGTGCGTTAGTGGTAGATGACGAATTGATAAGCGAAAATATTTTACTTGGCGAAGATACTTTATGTCAAGACGGAAAACGATTAGTGATAGAAAATGGAAATTGTCGATTAGAACGCGTGTTTTCAATAAACGAAGTATCGCATCTAAATAGTGCGGAACGCGGAAAATTTAATAATCTATTAACGAATTTTCAAGACGTTTTTTCAGAAAAAATATCTGATCTCGGAAGGTGCAAAATAGCAAAAATGAATATCGAATTAAACAGTAACGTACCGGTTAGAATGAAAACTTATCGTGTTCCATTTGCTAAGCGTCCTATCGTTGCTGGCATGATCCGTGAGTTGCTCGATAATGGTATCATACGTCCGTCGGATTCCGCGTACGCCTCACCAATTGAGTTGGTCGAAAAGAAAAACGGTGAGCATCGGCTCTGCATCGACTATCGCTGTCTAAATAAAATTACCAAAAAAATGTCTTTTCCGATGCCTATTATGGAGGAGCAGTTCGCACAATTGGCAGGTAATTGTTATTTTACTACACTTGACTTGAGAATAGGGTATCATCAAATCGAAATAGATGAAGACTCAAAACAATTTACGGCTTTCGTTACCAATGATGGACATTTTGAGTTCAACCGAATGCCATTTGGATTAGTAAACGCACCCGCGGTCTTTCAATCGATCATGAATAGATTGATTGCTAAGATGCCTTCCGGCGAAGTAATGGCATACCTCGACGATGTTATAATACCAAGCAAAACTATTGAAGATGGCTTAGAACGTTTACGCAGGTTCCTTGAATTATTGCGTGAGAGCGGTTTAACGCTACGTTTAGCAAAATGTAAATTCTTAGCTACTGAAATTGAACATTTAGGCCATATTGTAAACGAAAAGGGTATAACGCCAGGTACTAAGAGAATCTCTGTCATACAGAATTTCTCGCAACCTACCAATCTTACGGAATTACGACGATTTTTGGGTCTTACGGGATTTTTCCGAAAATTTGTACAAGACTATTCACTCATTTCAAAACCGCTCACTAGTTTGCTTTGTAAGGCTGAAGTAAATAATTTTTGCTGGGGCGATGCACAACAAGCTGCATTCGAAAAACTGATTAACAAACTTACAAGCCCAGTGCTAGCATTATATGATGTGTCTGCTAATCACGAAGTACATACCGATGCTAGTAGCGTTGGTCTTGCCGGTGTACTATTGCAGTCATACGATACGAAAGCGTGGCAGCCGGTTGCGTATTATAGTCGGCATTGCTCCGAAGCAGAAAGCCGGTACCACAGTTACGAACTCGAGGTTTTGGCTGTGGTAGAGACACTAGAACGATTCCGAACATATTTACTAGGCAAGAGGTTCCGATTAGTAACTGATTGCTCGGCAGTTGCCAAAATTCGAGCAAACAAAGAAATAAAATCAAAAGTAGCGCGCTGGTGGTTGAGACTCTTAGAGTTTGATTTCGAAGCAGTTCATAGAGCAGGAAGTCGTTTGGCTCACGTGGATGCTTTGACCCGTTCTCCAGATCAGCCGTCGAAAGAGGTAGAAGTAGCTGGCGTCATTATGAAAGTAACAGCCGATACTAATGACTGGCTATATACACTTCAGCTACAAGACGAAAATTTACGCGATATAATATCAATTTTAAGAGGTGATACTAAATCACCTAACGACACAATGTTACGAAAAGAATATCGTTTACAAAAACACCGATTATATAGATGCGAGGCAGACGGCCTAAAATTTGTAGTTCCTAAATCAGTAAGGTGGCGTATTGTGCAATCTTGTCATTACTATATGGGTCATTTTGCATTAGAGAAAACTCTTCACCGTATTCGACAAACTTTTTGGTTCCCGAAAATGAGGAAATATGTACAGCAATACATTGCGTCATGTATCGAGTGCTGCTATCAAAAGGCACACGCCGGCAAGCCTCAAGGGTGTCTTTACAGCGAGCCACCCGAGCCAATACCTTTCCGTTTAATACACATTGACCACCTAGGACCTTTTGTTCGTAGCAAGAAGGGCAATTGTTATATTTTGGCGATATTAGACGCTTTTACAAAATTTTTGGTGGTAAAGGCAGTTGCGAGACACAAAAACTACACACGTCATTCAAGCTCTTAACGATCTTACTAGTTATTTCGGTCTACCATCGAAAATCGTAACCGATAGAGGTACAGCGTTCACCTCAAACTCTTTTGAAGAATTTTGCGAAATCAACGGAATTCAGCACGTTAAGACTGCTGTTCGAACCCCTCGTGCAAACGGGCAAGTTGAACGTGCTAATCAAACAATTTTGTCCTATATACGTACATCTACCGAAGACCCAAAATTGTGGGATACAACGCTACGGAATTTACAATTTACGATAAACTCACAAAAAAATTCTACATCAGGATTTAGCCCGGAAAAAAGACAGGTGGAGGTCCCCGACGTCACCACGAACGTGCTAGAAGAGGACCAAACGCTAAATGGTGCTGTGACTCGCACAGAGGAATACACGGCACAACATTCACGAGGGGCTGAAGGGGGCCTCGAATACTCTAAACCAAAAGGGCAAGAGGAGGACGACGACGTCAAGACGAAGGTGCTGGAGGGGGACAAACAGCCCAATGGTGCTGCGAGTCCTACAGATAAACCTCCAACACAGTAAAGTGGCGTCGAGCGAACTCCTCCTAACCCTTGAGGAGGGTTCGTTTGACGTGGCGCTGATCCAGGAGCCGTGGCTCTCATCGGGAGGAAAGGTTTCTGGACTTAGCGCGCGCGGGTTTGGCGTTTACTACGCACAAACGGAAGGACGGTTGCGAGCTGTAGTAATGGTAAGGAAACAGCTGCATACATATATGCTGCCTAATTACACCACCGAGGATCTCGTAGCGGTGGCCGTTGAGCAAAAGAATAAGCAGGCATTTATCCTGGCGTCCTGCTACATGTCCCATGCTGCGGAGGTTCCACCGATGGAGTGCAAAAGGCTAGTACAGGAGGAAGGGCGCAAAGGGCGGTTGGTCATAGGCGCAGATGCAAATGCGCAAAACAATGCGTGGGGAGGAGCAGATACGAACGAGAGAGGCGAATCTCTATTTTGTTACATCCTGCAAACCAATTTGCAGACAGCCAACAGGGGAAATGTTCCTACATACATTGGTCCAACATCCAGCAATGTTCTGGATATTACATTGAGCTCCGAGCGTGATATATCAAGGTATGATTGGATGGTTCTCGATAGACCATCCTTCTCCGACCATGCGTATATAAGCTTTAGCATCCCACTAAAGAGGGTAGAGAAGGGAGGAACCTTTAGAAACCCTAGGGCAACGAATTGGACTAAATTCCAGAAACATGTAGAAACGAAACTGGGACAACCCAAAGAGGTTGCTAATGTAGAGGAACTGGAGGAGTCGAATGAATTCCTAACAAGGACGCTTATGACTGCGTATAACAAAGCTTGCCCTCTAAGAAGATTCAGAGGAAAAGCAAAGCCGCCATGGTGGAGCAATGAGCTGAGTCTTCTAAGAAGACAGGTAAAAGAAATGTTTAAACTCGCAAAGACCGCGGAAAGCGAAGCGTGTCGGGACGAGTACAGGGATCTACTGAGGATCTACAAGCGTGAAATTACCAGGGCGAAGAGAAACTCATGGAAAAGTTTCTGTACGGACATAGAGTGCTCCAGTGAAACAGCACGGTTGAAAAAAGTCCTAGCAAAGGGAAACATAGTCCAGGGACTAATAAAGAAAGAGAACGGGGAATGGTCACGTGATAGTGAGGAATCCCTTGAGGTGCTTCTCGATACACATTTCCCATCGGGAGACGGTTTAGAAGAACCAGCAGACATCACTCACACTTCGATCACGGAGCTAGTGGTGCCGGGCTTGGTGACCGATACCAAGATCGAGTGGGCAGTGAAGACGTTTTCTAAGTTTAAATCGCCGGGCCCAGATGGTATATTCCCGGCCATGCTACAAGTCTCAAGTAGGGCGGTCGTGGAATGGCTTAAAATAATATTCGATGGGTGCATAAGACTGAATCATGTACCGCACTCTTGGAGAACTGCTCGTGTAGCTTTTCTACAAAAGGCGGGGAAGATCGGTCACGTGTATCCCAAAGACTATAGACCCATTAGCTTAACATCATTTCTGCTCAAAACCTTTGAGAGGCTGATAGATGTGTACATAAAGTCCAACGTGGATGAAAAGCTGCTCTCCAAAACACAGCATGCGTACAACAAAGGCAGGTAGACACCGCATTGCATAGGGTGGTAATAAGCATAGAGAAATCCCTGGAATATAAGGAGTATGCTCTAGGAGTCTTCTTGGACATTGCCGGGGCTTTCAATAATGTTGCAAAATGGGCGATTATGGATGGTCTTAATTACATTAAAGAACATCCTGCCTTAATCAGATGGATCGGCTGCATGTTAAATTGCAGGAAGATTACATCACAATGGGGATTGTACGAGGCCACGAAATCAGTGGACAGGGGCACACCGCAGGGAGGGGTGCTATCACCTCTGTTGTGGACACTGGTCATCAACCAACTGCTCAGGCAATTCGATGAGGGACCCGTAAAACTTACGGCTTACGCAAATGACGTTGCAATTGTCATAAGTGGAAAATGCCTTCCAACGATTAGTTCTTTGATGGATCGGGCGCTTCGGGATATTCATACCTGGGCATCTAATGTCGGGCTGAAAGTCAATGCGGAGAAGACGGATATGGTCTTGTTTACAAAGAGGTACAAGGTCCCAAATTGGACCAGGCCTAAGTTAGGAGCGGTGACCTTACAGGAGAAACCTTGCACAAAATATCTAGGAATCATCCTAGACAGTAAGCTGTCAAGGAAGCTCAACGTGGAGGAGAGGGTCAAGAAGGCCTCAACGGCACTCTATGCATGTAAAAGAATGCTGGGGTGTACGTGGGGCCTATCGCCCTCTCTTTCTCATTGGGTTTTTACAGCGATAGCCCTATTCTATACTATGGAGTTCTTGTTTGGTGGAAAGCCACACAAAAAACAACATACCTCAAAAAATTAGAGGGGGTATGCAGACTATCGATGCTTTGCATTACGGGAGCCCTGAAAACAACCCCGACGGCTGCACTGTATGCCATTCTGCACATTCCACCTGTAGACCTGGTAGCAAAGAACAAAGCGTTAACGACCGCAACCAGGCTCGATGCTTCGGGGCAGCTTGAGCGCCGACCATATGGCCATAGTAGTATAGCGTCCTCAGTCACAAGACGAACAGACTACATGATTCCCTACCTGCACTTTGAGGGAGATCTTAAGGCCACAATAGAGGTGGACGGTTGGCGCAAGGGTGCGCAAATGGCGGACGAGGCGATACATGTGTACACCGATGGTTGCAAAATAGTGGAAGGAGTAGGGTCTGCGGTATACTGCGCTGATCCGGAATTAAGCAGATCCTACAGGCTGCCGGATTACTGTAGCGTTTTCCAAGCGGAAATATTAGCCGTAACCAAAGCAGTAGAAACCCTGGAAGAGAATAGCTTAAGCTGCAACCGTGTTAACTTTTATATTGACAGTCAAGCAGCAATTAAGGCAATAATCTCGCATAGCACAGCATCTAAATGCGTGTTAGAGTGTAAGCAGTCTCTGGAGAGAATCGGGACAGGGAGAAGCATACATCTATATTGGGTCCCAGGGCATATGGGAATAGATGGGAATGAAAAAGCGGACGAATTAGCTAAAAAGGGCGCATCCCTTGAAGCTTGCTCCGTAGACGTCCCAATTAGATTGGGCGAGATTAAGCGAAGGCGAGAGGTGCACATGATCGACCAAGCAGAAAAGGCGTGGGTTCAAGCGCGGGGCTGTAAAGTGTCGAAGATTATGTGTAGGTCTTACAACCTTAGACTAACACAGTTGCTTCTATCATTAAAAAGAGAGGACTGTAGACTCATGACGGGTATTCTGAGTGGACACTGCCTTCTGGCGTCACATGCCTTTAAATTGGGCTTGGTCAGTGATAGCAGGTGTAGGAAGTGCGGGTTGGAGGAGGAAACGATCGAGCAAGTTCTGTGCTCGTGCCCTGCACTTGCCAGGCTAAGACTCCAGCTATTAGGAGTGATACAGCTGTCAGATCTAGAAGCAGCAAGTGGCTTAAGTCCTAGGAAGCTTCTAGTATTTGCCAAGAGGACGGAGTTATTTTATAACATAGGTCCTGGTTTTTGATAGGGTTTTTCAGTTTGGTCGTTAAAACAAACTTCTGGTAACACTACGGACTCAATCAGTCTATGTGAGGTCCTCATGGACCGGCCAGTTCAACCTACCTACCTAGCCCGGATGAATTAATCTTTGACTTCGATCTTCGAAACATCGTTCATAACCGACTTGTAGCAGCAGTTAATGATGAGACCGACGTCCAAGAACAACATATGCCTATTGCTGAAAAACGCTTGAAATCGCTGGACAACATAGCACACGAACGATCCAAGTGGAAATATCGTTTTGATCACAAACACGCCAAACCTAAGCTATATAATGAAAATGACCTCGTGGTTATTGAAAATGAACCTTCAGCTACGGGGGAGTCACGCAAGCTGGAGCCCAAATATCGCGGGCCTTACCAAGTTGCAAAAGTTCTGGGGCACGATCGCTATTTAATCGAGGACATTCCCGGCATACAAATAACAGCACGAAAGTTTTGTTCAGTATTTTCAGCGGACAAAATTAAGCCTTGGTGCTCCAATCCTCCCGAACTAGATGACGATGAGTCCCAAATCGGGGACGATTTGTTATCAGGATCGGCCGAGATGTCAAGTACAAAAACATGCAACCCTGCATCATCATAAAATATTCAACTCCAACAGCCGCTTGGGTTAACGAAGGATTCAGTTAGTAACGAGTTGCCGAAGAGACATAATTATCCGAGCTTGCGTAAAATATTAAAATTCATTAAATCAAATTCATTTTATAACTTTATTGATATTACATTGATACATCCTGACAAAACTATTTCATTAAACAAACCTATTATAATTCATCAGCATAAACCAATATGTGTTGAAGTTATTTATGTGGGACTAATATCACACGAAGGTAAGGTGATATGAGTATTTTAAAAGGGAGTAATCCTTAGTTCCATAGGTGGACGCCGTTTCGAGATATCGCCATAAAGGTGGGCCAGGGGTGACTCTAGAATTCGTTTGTGCAATATGGGTATCAAACGAAAGGAGTTAATTAATATTTTAAGAGGGAGTGGGCCTTTCTGGACCAGGGTGACTCTAGACTTTGTTTGTACGATATGGGTATCAAATGAAAGGTGTTAATGAGTATTTTTAAAACGGAGTGGGCCTTCGTTCTATAGGTGTTCGCCTTTTCGAAATATCGCCATAAAGGTGGACCAGGGGTGACTCTAGAATGAGTTTGTACGATATGGGTATCAAATTAAAGGTATTAATGAGAGTTTTAAAAGGGAGTGGTGGTAGTTGTATATGTGAAGGTGTTTTCCGGATATCGACCAAAATGTGGACCAGGGTGACCCAGAACATCATCTGTTGGATACCGCTACTTTATTTATATATGTAATACCTGCCAAGATTTTAAGGGGTTTTTATTTCGTCCTGCAGAACTTTTTCATTTTCTTCTACTTAATATGGTAGGTGTCACAACCATTTTATAAAGTTTTTTCTAAAGTTATATTTCGCGTCAATAAAACAATCATATATTTCATCCCTTTTTTCGTATTTGGTATAGAACTATGGCATTTTTTTCATTTTTCGTAATTTTCGATATCGAAAAAGTGGGCGTGGTCATAGTCGGATTTCGTTCATTTTTCACGCCAAGATAAAGTGAGTTCAGATAAGTACGTGAACTGAGTTTAGGAAAGATGTATCGATTTTTGCTCAAGTTATCGTGTTAACGGCCATGCGGAAGGACAGACGGACGACTGTGTATAAAAACTGGGCGTGACATCAACCGATTTCGCCCATTTTCACAGAAAACAGTTAACGCCATAAAATCTATGCCCCTACCAAATTTCAAAAGGATTGGTTAATTTTTGTTCGACTTATGGCGTTAAAAGTATCCTAGACAAATTAAATGAAACCACGCCCATTTTTAAATTTTCTTTTATTTTTGTATTTTGTTGCACCGTATCATTACTGGAGTTGAATCCTGACATAATTTACTTATATACTGTAAAGATATTAAATTTTTTGTAAACATTTTTCTTTAAAAAAAATTTTTTTTTAAAAGTGGGTGTGGTCTTTCTCCGATTTTGCTAATTTTTATTAAGCGTACATATAGTAATAAGAGTAACGTTCCTGCCAAATTTCATCATGATGTCTTCAACGGCTGCCAAATTACAGCTTGCAAAATTTTAAATTACCTTCTTTTAAAAGTGGGCGGTGTCACGCCCATTGTCCAAAATTTTACAAATTTTCTATTTTGCGTCATAAGTTCAACTCATCTACCAAGTTTCGTCGTTTTATCTGTCTTTTGTAATGAATTATCGCACTTTTACGGTTTTTCGAAATTTTCGATATCGAAAAAGTGGGCGTGGTTATAGTCCGATATCGTTCATTTTAAATAGCGATCTGAGATGAGTGCTCAGGAACCTACATACCAAATTTCATCAAGATACCGCAAAATTTACTCAAGTTATCGTGTTAACGGACGGACGGACGGACGGACGGACATGGCTCAATCAAATTTTTTTTCGATCCTGATTACTTTGATATATGGAAGTCTATATCTATCTCGATTCCTTTATATATGTACAACCAACCGTTATCCAATCAAACTTAATATACTCTGTGAGCTCTGCTCAACTGAGTATAAAAACGCGATATGTAAGCTAACCAGGACGGAGCCGTCGAGTAACCAAAACAAATGTGTTAAACAAATTCGTACGCGGTATTTATCAAATTTAACTTTAGAATTAAAGGATATAAAACGAGAAGAAACGTTTGACAAACTTTAAAAAGTTTTAATAACTATCTCAAAAATTGTCGCTCTGAAGCAAACAACTGTCGGGTGATCTAGTCAAATAAGTTGAGCAAAACGACTTACGTATTTTAAACATGCTTAACCTTTAGGCCGGTAAGTTTATTTAGAAAAACGCAATATATAAGCTAACGAGGACGGAGCCGTCGAGTAACCAAAAAAAATGGGTTAAAAAAATTCGTACGCGGTATTTATCAAATTCAACTCTACAATTAAAAGGATATAAAACGAGAAAGAACGTTTTACAACCTTTAAAAAGTTGTAATAACGATCTCAAAAATTGTCGCTCTGAAGCAAACAACTGCTGAGTGATCTACTCACGTTTGTTGAACAAAACGACTTAAGTATTTTAACCATGCTTAACCTTTAGGCCGGTAAGTTTATTTAGAAAAACGCAATATGTAGGCTACACGTGGACGGAGACGTCGAGTAAGCAAAACGAATCGGTAAAAAAAATTCGTACGCATTTTTTTATCATATCTACCTGTAGAATTAAAGGATATAAAGAAACAACGTTTGACACCCTTTAAAAACTTTTAATAACTATATCAAAAATTGTCGCTCTGAAGCAAACAACTGCTGAGTGATCTACTCAAATTTGTTGAACAAAACGAATTACGTATTTTAAGCATGCGGTATTTATCAGTTTTAACGCTAGATTTAAAGGTTATAAAACGAGAAGTAAAGTTTGACAACCTTTAAAAAGTTTTAACAACTATCTCAAAAATTGTCGCTCTGAAGCAAACTACTGCTGAGTGATCTTCTCAAATTTGTTGAATGAAACACTTACGTATTGTAAGCATGCTAACCTTTAGCCCGGTTATCAAATTAAAAAAAACGCAATATATAAGCTAACGAGGACGGAGCCATCGAGTAACCAAAACGAATGTGTTACAATAATTCGTACGCGGTATTTATTATATTTAACTCTAGAATTAAAGGATATAAAACGGGAAACAACGGTTGACCACCTTTAAAAAGTTTTAATATCTATATGAAAAATTGCCGCTCTGAAGAAAACAACTGTTGAGTCTACTCAAATTAGTTGAGCAAAACGACTTACGTATTTTAAACATGCTTAACCTTTAGGCCGGTAAGTTTATTTAGAAAAACGCAATATGTAGGCTACACGAGGACGGAGCGGTCGAGTAACCAAAACGAATGGGTTAAAAAAATTCGTACTCGGTATTTATCAAATTTAACTCTAGAATTAAAGGATATAAAACGAGAAACAACGTTTGACAACCTTTATTAAAAAGTTTTGTTAACTATATCAAAAATTGTCGCTCTGAAGCAAACAACTGCTGATTGATCTACACAAATTTGTTGAACAAAATGACTTACGTATTTTAACCATGCTTAACCTTTGGGCCGGTGAGCTTATTTAGAAAAACGCAATATGTAGGCTGTACGAGGACGGAGCCATCGAGAAATCAAAACGATTGTGTTACAATAATTCGTACGCGGTTTTTATCATATTTAACTCTAGAATTAAAGGATATAAAACGGGAAACAACGGTTGGCCACCTTTAAAAAGTTTTAACATCTATCTCAAAAATTGCCGCTCTGAAGGAAACAACTGCTGAGTGATCTACTCACGTTTGTTGAACAAAACGACTTAAGTATTTTAACCATGCTTAACCTTTAGGCTGGTAAGTTTATTTAGAAAAACGCAATATGTAGGCTACACGTGGACGGAGACGTCGAGTAAGCAAAACGAATCGGTAAAAAAAATTCGTACGCATTTTTTTATCATATCTACCTGTAGAATTAAAGGATATAAAGAAACAACGTTTGACACCCTTTAAAAACTTTTAATAACTATATCAAAAATTGTCGCTCTGAAGCAAACAACTGCTGAGTGATCTACTCAAATTTGCTGAACAAAACGAATTACGTACTTTAAGCAGGCCAACATTTAGACCGGTAAGCAAATTAAAACGGAGACGTCGAGTAAAGGAAACAAATGGGTTAGAAAAATTCGTACTCGGTATTTATCAAATTTAACTCTAGAATTAAAGGATATAAAACGAGAAACAACGTTTGACAACCTTTAAAAAGTTTTGATAACTATATCAAAAATTGCCGCTCTGAAATAAACTATTGCTGAGTGATCTACTCAAATTTGTTGAACAAAACGACTTACGTATTTTGTCCATGCTTAATGGGGTTAAAAAAATTCGTACGCGGTTTTATCATATTTAAATCTAGAATTAAAGATATAAAACGAGAAACAACGTTTGAAAACCTTTAAAAAGTTTTAATAACTATCTCAAAAATTTTTGCTCTGAAGCAAAGAACTGCTGAGTGATCTACTGAAAATTGTTGAACAAAAGACTTACGTATTTTAAGCATGCTAACCTTTAGCCCGGTAAGCAACTTAAAAAAAACGCAATATGTAAGCTAACGAGGACGGAGCCGTCGAGTAACCAAAACAAATGGGTTAAAAAAATCCGCACGCAGTTTTTATCAGTTTTAACACTAGAACTAAAGGATATAAAACGAGAAGCAAAATTTAACAACCTTTAAAAAGTTTTAATAACTATCCCAAAAATTTTCGCTCTGAAGCAAACTACTGCTGAGTGATCTTCTCAAATTTGGTGAACGAAACACTTACGTACTTTATCCATGCTTAACCTTTAGGCCGTTAAGCTTTTTTAGAAAAACGCAATATGTAGGCTATACGAGGACGGAGTAGTCGAGTAAGCAAAACAAATGGCTTACAATAATTCGTACGCGGTTTTTATCGTATTTAGCTCTAGGATTAGAGGATATAAAACAAGAAACAACATTTGACACCTTTTAAAAACTTATAATAACTATATCAAAAATTGTCGCTCTGAAGCAAACAACTGCTGAGTGATCTACTCACGTTTGTTGAACAAAAGACTTACGTATTTTAAGCATGCTAACCTTTAGGCCGGTAAGCAATTTAAAAAAAATACGCAATATGTAAGCTAACGAGGACGGAGCCGTCGAGTAACCAAAACAAATGGGTTAAAAAAATCCGTAGGCAGTTTTTATCAGTTTAAAACGAGAAGCAAACTTTGACAACCTTTAAAAAGTTTTAATAACTATTTCAAAAATTGTCGCTCTGAAGCAAACTACTGCTCAAATTTGTTGAACGAAAAATTTACTTATTTTAAGCATGCTAACCTTTAGCCCGGTAATCAAATTTAAAAAAAAAACGCAATATATAAGCTAACGAGAACGGAGCCGTCGAGTAACAAAAACAAATGGGTCAAAAAAATTCGTACGCGGTGTTTATCATATCTGACTTTAGAATTAAAGGATATAAAACGAGAAGAAACGTTTGACAAACTTTAAAAAGCTTTAAAAACTATCTCCGAAATTGTCGCTCTGAAGCAAACAACTGCTGAGTGATCCACTCAAATTTCTTGAGCAAAACGACTTACGTATTTTAACCATGCTTAACCTTTAGGCCGGTAAGCTTATTTAGAAAAACACAATATGTAGGCTATACGAAAGACGGAGTAGTCGAGTAAGCAAAATAATTAGCTTACAATAATTCGTACGCGGTTTTTATCGTATTTAGCTCTAGAATTAGAGGATATAAAACAAGAAACAACATTTGACACCTTTTAAAAACTTTTAATAACTATATCAAAAATTATCGCTCTGAAGCACACAACTGCTGAGTGATCTACTCACGTTTGTTGAACAAAATGACTTACGTATTTTAAGTATGCTCAACCTTTAGGCCGGTAAGTTTATTTAGAAAAACGCAATATGTAGCCTACACGAGGACGGAGCGGTCGAGTAGCCAAAACGAATTGGTTAAAAAAATTCGTACTCGGTATTTATCAAATTTAACTCTAGAATTAAAGGATATAAAACGAGAAACAACGTTTGACAACCTTTATTAAAAAGTTTTGTTAACTATATCAAAAATTGTCGCTCTGAAGCAAACAACTGCTGAGTGATCTACACAAATTTGTTGAACAAAACGACTTACGTATTTTAACCATGCTTAACCTTTAGGCCGGTGAGCTTATTTAGAAAAACGCAATATGTAGGCTATACGAGAACGGAGCCGTCGAGTAATCAAAACGAATGTGTTACAATAATTCGTACGCGGCTTTTATCATATTTAACTCTAGAATTAAAGGATATAAAACGAGAAACAACGGTTGGCAACCTTTAAAAAGTTTTAAAATCTCTCTCAAAAATTGCCGCTCTGAAGGAAACAACTGCTAGGTGAACTACTCAAATTTGCTGAACAAAACGAATTACGTACTTTAAGCAGGCCAACCTTTAGACCGGTAAGCAAATTAAAACGGAGTGTCGAGTAAAGGAAACAAATGGGTTAGAAAAATTCGTACTCGGTATTTATCAAATTTAACTCTAGAATTAAAGGATATAAAACGAGAAACAACGTTTGAAAACCTTTAAAAAGTTTTCATAACTATATCAAAAATTGTCGCTCTGAAGCAAACTATTGCTGAGTGATCTACTCAAATTTGTTGAACAAAACGACTTACGTATTTTGTCCATGCTTAATGGGGTTAAAAAAATTCGTACGCGGTTTTATCATATTTAAATCTAGAATTAAAGGATATAAAACGAGAAACAACGTTTGAAAACCTTTAAAAAGTTTTAATAACTATCTCAAAAATTGTCGCTCTGATGCAAAGAACTGCTGAGTGATCTACTGAAAATTGTTGAACAAAAGACTTACGTATTTTAAACATGCTAAACTTTAGCCCGGTAAGCAACTTAAAAAAACGCAATATGTAAGCTAACGAGGACGGAGCCGTCGAGTAACCAAAACAAATGGGTTAAAAAAATCCGTACGCAGTTTTTATCAGTTTTAACACTAGAATTAAAGGATATAAAACGAGAAGCAAAGTTTAACAACCTTTAAAAAGTTTTAATAACTATCTCAAAAATTTTCGCTCTGAAGCAAACTACTGCTGAGTGATCTTCTCAAATTTGTTGAACGAAACACTTACGTACTTTATCCATACTTAATAAAACAAGAAACAACATTTGACACCTTTTAAAAACTTATAATAACTATATCAAAAATTGTCGCTCTGAAGCAAACAACTGCTGAGTGATCTACTCACGTTTGTTGAACAAAACGACTTACGTATTTTAACCATACTTAACCTTTAGGCCGGTAAGTTTATTAAGAAAAACGCAATATGTAGGCTACACGTGAACGGAGCGGTCGAGTAAGCAAGACGAATAGGTTAAAAAAATTCGTACGCAGTTTTTATCATATTTAGCTGTAGAATTAAAGGATATAAAACGAGAAACACCGTTTGACACCCTTTAAAAAATTTTAGTAACTATATCAAAAATTGTCGCTCTGAAGCAAAAAACTGGTGAGTGATCTGCTCAATTTTGTTGAACAAATCGAATTACGTATTTTAAGCATGCTAACCTTTAGACCGGTAAGCAAATTAAAAAAAAAATACGCAATATGTAAGCTAACGAGGACGGAGCCGTCGAGTAACCAAAACAAATGGGTTAAACAAATTCGTACGCGGTATTTATCAAATTTAACTCTAGAATTGAAGGATATAAGACGAGAAACAACGTTTGACCACCTTTAAAAAGTTTTAGTAACTATTTAAAAAATTTTTGCTCTGAAGCAAACTACTGCTGAGTGATCTTCTCAAATTTGTTGAACGAAACACTTACGTACTTTATCCATGCTTAACCTTTAGGCCGGTAAGCTTTTTTACGAGGACGGAGTAGTCGAGTAAGCAAAACAAATGGCTTACAATAATTCGTACGCGGTTTTTATCGTATTTAGCTCTAGAATTAGAGGATATAAAACAAGAAACAACATTTGCCACCTTTTAAAAACTTATAATAACTATATCAAAAATTGTCGCTCTGAAGCAAACAACTGCTGAGTGATCTACTCACGTTTGTTGAGCAAAACGGCTTACGTATTTTAAGCATGCTTAATCTTTACGCCGCACAGTGTTTCGTGTAGAACAAGCTAGCTGGACAAAATTATTTTATGAGATATTCCGTTTCATATGCAGTCATTTATTACAACTACGTCATTTTTTTCAGCCATATGTTATTTTTTTATTTTTTTCCAAAATTTTACTTCATATGCATACATTTGCTTATTTCATATACAGTAACTCATGGGAATAAGTGACATAGATCCAAAAAAATTTAAAGGACTTAAGAATATTACTTTATTGTACTTAAATTGAATGGAATACAAATCTCAATACTCTAAAAAATTCTAAAAATTCGGAAAAAAAAATTAAAATTTTTTATGAAAATTCGTCGAATTTTTTAAATATAATTTAGTTTTTGGTATAGATCGTGACAAATTTTCTTATGGGAAATTAGTTAAAATAAATTTGCGAAAGCGAAAATTGTAAGAATTATCCAAAAAGGGGTGTCTACTTATTTATGTGAGTGACTGTACATATGTAGATACATATTTTGTATTTATTTGAGTATTTATCCTGGCACTACAATTTTGACAGAATTATTTTATAGTACCAGTCAGGAATGTAAAAGTGAATTACAATAATAATAATAACAATGTAAATAATTAAATTAATTATGTGTAAATTAATTTTTACAAAAAAGTAGAAAAGACAATAGATTTAAATTGAATAAAACCTGATCCAAAAAAAAAGTTTTAGGGGTAGGTTATCTTTTATAATTATGTTATTATTCGCTATCATCACTTTCATTGGATGAGTCACTTGTGGAATAGTCATGAACATCAGCAACACTACTGTGAAAGCTTGAAACAACTGGGGTATTTATTGACTCCCTCAACATTATCGGGAAACAGTAAAATTTAAGACTTCCGAAGTCAGACTTTTAAATTTTTTCTTAGGTATCTCCCTAAAACTGTTAACTAAATGATCCGATGTTATAAGCAACATATTCATAAGATCTCTATTCGTGGCTTCACGCGTCTGCTTTTGTGTGTTTATAATCCCTGAATCGTCTCAAATCTTTGTTACGGGCTTCCTGTGCTTCCTCGGAAAGTTGACCAATAGGTAAAATTGCTGATTTTATAATATCAGTACTATGCACTAAGAATTAATGAACTGTAACAGGGCATATTAAACCATGGATAGAGATCTATGTATAGTTTTTTTAGTCTCGACCGCAAATTTTTCAAATCTTTTGGATATTTATATTGTACCCAGATGCTAATGCGCGAAGGAGAGTGTCGAATCTTTTGAAGAGCGTTACATCCAATCCCGTAATCTCAGCACTAGCCTCAGAATTTTCGAAAAAACCTACGAGCAGTGTTGCCGTCATTGGGTATTGCCGAAACCTGGTTTTGGTTTATCTTCATCAATCCATTGTATGTACCTGGTTTATATGCCCTTGGTGACTGGTGCGGTAGGTTGTGGCAGGTTGAAGTCAATGATCTTCGCCCTTTTTGCTTTTGGTATGCTCTTTTTGACCTTGCGCGTTTATGTTTGTATGTTTTATGGCTACTTGTTTGTTCCCTGTACACAGGGAATTGGTTTTGCAGTTTGTAGATCAGCTTTAAAGGTTCAAATATATCGTCGGAGCTGGTACGTACATACATCCTATTTGATATGTAGAGATAAACTAAAATCTACAAAAAAAAAAAAATTAAAAATAGATGTGCAAAGAATTCGCAATGGTTTTTTTCTTTCGACCATTAGAGAATACTTGCGACTATAAACATATGTAATATTAAGCCCGGATGTTCCCCGGATGTATGTAACTTTTTTGTCCCTAAAGTTATAAATATAGGGAAAAAATACCTTTTCTTCTTAATAACGGAATGTTAAATATATTGAAAAATACTCTAATTGTGAAAGAATTATTATTAAAAATTTTTACTTACCTTCGAGCTTAGAATCCATCAAAAAAAATTATGTAAAAGTGTTCACTTAAAAGAAATATGAATCTTAATATTCAACAAGAATTTTGCAAAATTAATCAATGCATTTTACGGCCACTCCTGCCGTCTTACTTCAATTACTCAATTATATATGAGCAAAAATATCAAAAAAAAGCAAAAATCCCGTTATTTTGTTTGTTTTCTCTCATTTCTCATTACACTTTTCTTGGAATAAGAACTTTGTTTTTGTCCAGCTAGCTTTTTCTACACGAAACACTATGGCGCCGGTAAGTTTATTTAGAAAAACGAAATATGTAGGCTACACGGGGACAGAGCGGTCGAGTAAGCAAAAACCAATCGGTAAAAAAAAATTCGTACGCATTTTTTATCATATCCAACTGTAGAATTAAAGGATATTAAGAAACAACGTTTGACACCCCTTTAAAAACTTTTAATAACTATATAAAAAAATTGTCGCTCTGAAGCAAACAACTGCTGAGCGATATACTCAAATTTGTTGAACAAAACGAATTACGTATTTTAAGAATGCTAACCTTTAGACTGCTAAGCAAATTAAAAACAAGTAAGGACGGGACTGTCTTCGGCTATACCGAAGACTTCATACCTTTCATGAATGGGGCTGAACAATAATTTTATCCCGTTCGTAATCTCCGAATAATCGGATGTATAAGATAAGAAAATATCTAGTGAACAGATCTACGTACCTAAACGATTTTTAAGATAAATATAAAATAAAAAATAGGTAGGTACTTTGTGTGAGTATGCAAAGTTTCAGGTTTTTTTGTGGTCTGCGTGTAAAAACTGTGACTACAAATCACGTATTTCAACAATATATGACGTAAACGTAACTATTTGATGAAATGTTTTAAATTTTGAAGCTTCTAGCCGTAAAAAAGGGGCAAAAAAATACAGTTTATATGGGGGTATATATTATATGTACCACCGATCTCTATGATTTTTTTCAGACAACAATATATGCTATATACGTAAGCATTCGGTGAAATTTGAAGCTTCTAGCTGTTAAAACGGGGCAGAAATTGCGCAAAGTTTCTTATCTGAAACAATCGGTTGTATGAGATATATACTATATATACCACCGATCTCAATGATTTTTTCAGACAACAATATATACTATACACGTAAGCATTTGGTGAAATTTGAAGCTTCTAGCTGTTAAAATGGGGAAGAAATTGCGCAAAGTTTCTTATCTGAACAATCGGTTGTATGAGATATATACTATATATACCACCGATCTCAATGATTTTTTCAGACAACAATATATACTATACACGTAAGCATTTGGTGAAATTTGATCTAAACAATCTGTTGTTTGAGATTATATATACCACCGGTCTCTATGATTTTTTCAGACAACAATATATGCTATACACGTAAACATTTGGTGAAATTTGAACATATCTAAACGATTTTTAAGATAAATATAAAATAAAAAATAGGTAGGTATGAGATATATACTATGTATACACCCGATCTCAATGATTTTTTTTTTAGAAATCAATATATGCTATACACGTAAGCATTTGGTGAAATTTGAAGCTTCTAGCTGTTAAAATGGGGCCGAAATCGCAAAAAAAAAAAATATATATATACTATATATATACTATATATACCATCATATATATATTATATATGTCACCGATCTCTATGATTTTTTGACACAACAATATATACTATATACGTAAGCAATCGGTGAAATTTAAAGCTTCTAGCTGTTAAAATGGGGTAGAAATTGCGAAAAGTTTCTTATCTGAACAATCGGTTGTGGGGGATATATACTATATATACGACCGATCTCATCAATTTTTTCAGGCAACAATATGTGCAATATACGAAAGTATATGGTGAAGTTTGAAGCTTCAATCTGTTAAATTGAGTAAGATATTACAAAAATCCTCTTTTCCTGTTGTATGGAGGATATATGCTATAGTGGTCCGATCCGGCCGGTTCCGACAAATGTCTAATCTAACCTGCTCACCAAATTTTATTAAGATATCTCAAAAATTGAGGGACTAGTTTGCATACAAACAGACAGACGGACAGACGGCCAGACAGACAGACGGACAGGCGGACAAACAGACAGACGGACATGGCTAAATCAACTCAGCTCTTCATTCTAATTATTTCGGTATACTTAATGGTGGGTCTATCTATTTTCCTTTAAGGACTTACAATTTTGGGTTTCGTGACGAAATGAATATACCATTTCATTTTCATGAAAGGTATAAAAATAGGTAGGTACTTTGTGTGAGGATGCAAAGCTTCAAGGTTTTTGTGGTCTGCATGTAAAAACTACGACTACGAATCACGTATTTCAGAAATATATGAAGTAAACGTAGCTATTTGATGAAACTTGATGAATTTTGAAGCTTCTATCCGTAAAAAAGGGGCGAAAATGACAGTTTGTATGAAGTATATAATATATATACCACCGATCTCTATGATTTTTTCAGACAAAAATATATGCTATATTCGTAAGCATTTGGTGAAATTTGAAGCTTCTAGCTGTTAAACGGGGCAGAAATTGCGCAAAGTTTCTTATCTGGACAATCGGTTGTATGAGATGTATACTATGTATACACCCGATCTCAATGATTTTTTCAAAAATCAATATATGCTATACACGTAAGCATTTGGTGAAATTTGAAGCTTCTAGCTGTTAAAATGGGGCCGAGATCGCAAAAAAAAACATTTATATATACAATATATATACTATATATACCATCATATATATATTATATATATCACCGATCTCTATGATTTTTTGACACAACAATATGCACTATATACGTAAGCAATCGGTGAAATTTGAAGCTTATATCTGTTAAAATGGGGTAGAAATTGCGAAAAGTTTCTTATCTGAACAATCGGTTGTATGAGATATATACTATATATACAACCGATCTCTATGATTTTTTCAGACAACAATATATGTCATATACGTAAGCGTTTGGTGAAATTTGAAGCTTCTAGCTGTTAAAATGGGGCTAAAATTGCGAAAATATATATATATACTATATATATACTATATATACCACCATATATATACTATATATAGCACCGATATGTATGATTTTTTCAGACAACAATATGTGCTATATACGTAAGCATTCGTTGAAATTTGAAGCCTCTAGCTCTTAAAATAGGGCAGTAATTACGAAAAGTTTCTTATCTGAACAATCGGTTGTGGGGGATATATGTAAGAAGAAGGATAATGCGAAGAGAGTAGACGCGTTTCATTTTCGCTGCAATAAAATTTAATTATAAATAGTTCCACGTCACAATAAATAATTAAACACGGGAAATTTCTTTGTGAAGCAATTTACAATCGGTGTGCGCCATTCGGTTACAAAATCATTTTACCATTTCCAACAATATTGTGTATAAAATATTTTGCTAATTTGTTGACATATCAGCATATAAATATGGCATCAAAAACTACAACAAAAACAAGACCAACACGGCAAACGAGTGTCTCCCCACTTCTCACTCCAACATTTACAAAGGCTTCGAAAATTGAGAGCCCGCCGCCTACTTCTAGTGAGATTTCGCGCCTAGAAGCAAAATTAATTATATGGAAGGAGAGCATGATGGAGGAGATGAAGGAGTTTATAAGGGAATCAGAGCAGCGGTTATTGCAGAGAGTTGGTGAGTTGACGGCAGAGATCGCGAATTTGAAGAGCAGCTACAACGATATGGAAAAGAGGGTAGCGGTAGCGGAAACTGAGTGCAAGCAACTTCGATCGGATGTCAATGCACTGAGGAGTCAGGTGGATGAATGCGGAAATAATGCCATACTGACAGATATATTGGTAAGTGGAGTGCCCACAACGACGAATGAAGATTTAGGTGAAGTCTTCACTAAAATATGTCGCACAGTGCAGGTAAATCCGCCATCTATTCGCACTGCCTTTCGTATTCGAAAAAGCAAGAACGGTAGCTCACCTTTAATAATCAAATTAAATTCACCCAATGACCGCTCTTTGCTTTTAAGAGCAATAGCTAACTTCTGCAAAAACAACAGAAGATCATTAGCTCTTAGCGATATTGAATGCAATGGAAATGGAAAAATATTTGTGCATGAGTGCCTTACAAAGCGTAACCGTGAAGTATTGCAGCATGCTCTGCAATTAAAAAAACAGAAACGGCTCACTTCTGTTTTCTCACTGCGTGGAGATGTGTATGTACGTACTAGTCAACACAGTGATGCTGTAAAAATTAGTGATAAAGAGAGCGCTGAACGAATTGCAGGAAACAACGTACCGACAAATGAAGCGAGCAATACACAAACACCCTAGCATAATGCTTTGTTTAGTTTTAATGCTTAATATATTATTTTATACTGGCACTATTGTTTCTCTTCTCATTTCACATTCTATACCCTTTTTCACTTCCACGTTTAAAACTTTCATCTGCTGCTCTGTTGATATCGTCTTGCTTGTTTATTTTGATTATGTATGAAGTGAATAACGATTGTACTGACAGTGGGCAGGTAAGGTGTATCTTGAGTCAAATATGTAAAAGACATCCAACATTCAATGTGTGTCATTTAAATGCTCGCAGTCTTACGGTTCATAAATTAGACTACCTTTCATATGTATTTGCTGATCTAAACATTGACTTAATTTGTATTACCGAAACGTGGTTCAAATCTGGCGTTGAAGACCATTCTTATTCATTAGATAGATATGTATTGCTGAGAAATGACAGGAAAAATAATATCCGTGGTGGTGGAGTTGCTATATACTGCAAACAATTTTTGAATCCAAAAGTAATTTATCGCTCAGACCATACCAGTGAGGTAGAAAGTATATTTATTGAAATAGGCGATGCTCGGGCTAAGTGTTTTGTGGCTTGTGTATACAACCCCAATAGGTCAAATGACTTAACATGCTTATTTATTAAACTCTCTGAATATGCAATAAATTATGAACATGTCATCATCTGCGGTGACTTTAATATTGATATCCTTAATAATGATTCCCGCAGTAAAAACCTTTTAAGTAACTTTCAGGCAAATGATCTGTGCATTGTGAACACATTCGCGACCCGTTTTTCTCCAAATAGCAAGGCAAGTTTACTCGATTTAATATGTGTTAACGATGCCAATAACATAAATCATATTGACCAATTCCCCATGGATGTTATTTCTGACCACGAAATGTTATTTTTATCGTATGATCTGAAATTCAACGTAAAAGAGCCCGACTTTGAATTGACCTATAGGAACTATAATGCTGTAAACCTAGATAAGCTAAGTAATGAGGCTGCTTTTCTTGACTGGAATGGATGCTTTTCCTTCTCTAAGTTAGACGAAAAGTTGGAATATTTTAATAGCTTTGTCAATCACCTTTTTAATAGATATGTTCCTCTAAAAACCGTTAAAATCCAAGGTCATAAAAAACCATGGTTCTCAAATGAAATTCTGAAGCTTTTAAGAAAACGTGAGAAAGCTTACAGAGAATGGAAGCAATTTCCATATGAAAACAAATGGGAAGCCTATCGTCTTTTGCGCAATCAAGCTACCTTATATATCCGGAATGCTAAGGTGGCATATTTGAATAATAAATTTAATGCAAATTTGCCTCCAAAAATGCTATGGAAGAATCTTCGTACTGTTGGAGTAGCCAAAAAAGATAATATTCAATGCAAATTTGACCCTAATGTCATGAACTCACACTTCCTGAATGGTAATATAAGCGATAACAGTGTAAATTATAATGATGATCATAACACCAGTTATGAACACAGTAAGATGGGTAGTATAGGCAGAAGAACAAATATTGATATTGATGTCTTTGACTTCTCAGTTGTAACCGAAAGTGATGTCTTGGATGCTATATTTGACGTTAAGTCTAACGCCGTTGGAGTTGATGGCATCAGTATACGATTTATTAAACTTATACTTCCATTTGTTATAGCTTCACTAACACATATTTTTAACTTTTCAATTATGTCCGGTGGGTTTCAAAGTCAATGGAAAATAGCTAATATTATCCCTATTCCTAAAGTTAAGTCTCCATGTTCTTCCAAAGAATTTAGACCAATTAGCCTGTTGCCAGCCTTGTCTAAGGTTTATGAGAAGCTATTAGCTAAGCAGATAATTGATCATATATATAAGAATGACTTACTATCTGAGGACCAGTCGGGATTCAGGAGAGGACATGGTTGCGCTACTGCCATGCTTAAGATTCTTGAAGACATACGCCCTGCCTATGACCGTAATTAGCTTACAGTACTTGTAATTTTAGATTTCTCACGAGCTTTTGACACAGTTGAATACTTCTTCATAAGCTGGAAATAAACTATAACTTCAGCTCTTGTGCTATAAAGCTAATCCAAAACTACCTCACAGCTCGATTTCAGCAAGTTCAATGCGGTGATAATGTCTCAAACTTAAAGCTTATAACATCTGGTGTCCCACAAGGATCTATTTTGGGTCCAATATTGTTTACACTTTTTATTAACGACATAGTTCCTTGTTGCCAAAATACATCTCTACGCGGACGACACACAAATATACTTGTCACGCCCTATTGGGCTTACCGAAGACTTGTTCGTCAGGCTGAATGAAGACTTATCACGCATAGGAAATTGGGCTCACAGAAATAAGTTATATATGAATGCAACGAAATCTAAGGCGTTAGCAATATCAAGCGCAACATGTGACTTGAACAACCTTCCTGAAGTTATACTTAATGAAGACAAAATATTATTCCATGACGTGGTCACCAATTTAGGCTTCAGAATTAACTCTAAATTAACTTGTGTGGACCATGTTAACCTTATGGTCGGTAAAATATATAAGACCCTTCGAAATTTGTACAGAACTGCCTATTTACTACCACGTGAAACAAAAATGAAGCTGGTCAAATCTCTTATAATTCCTCAAATTTCTTATGGGGAACTTATATACGGTAATCTTGATTCGTCTTCAAATAATAAATTGCAGCTTGCTTTAAACAATGCTGCCCGTTTCGTTTTTTCTAAAAAGAAATTTGATCATATCTCTTCATATGCCGTACAAATTCTCGGAAGTAATGTTAATAACTTCTTAAAACTTAGAAATCTATGCTTCTTGCATAAGCTACTTCATTCCAAAAATCCCTCTTACTTATTTGAAAAACTAAATTTGTGTCAGTCCACTCGGACCCTAAATCTATTAGTCCCTAAGTTTAAATACACAACATCCTCAAAACTGTTCTTTGTCAGTACAATCTGTCTATGGAACTCACTTCCCTCCAAAACAAAAACTATTAAAAAAGCAGGATGTTTCAAACTAGCAGCATTTTCTTTTCTTAACTCTTAAGTTACTCTAAATCTTTAATGTTTTAAGTGAATGTTTGATAATATATACTATTGAAAATTTGTATGTATTTAGCTTTTCTGTTTTTATATATGCTTTGTTATATCTTTAGATGAACAAGTAAATTTCTTTTTGTAACATTTAGGTATGTATAATTACTTAATCGGATTGATGTACTGCCTAAAAGAAGTAAGTCTTCCTGGTACAAACACTTAATAAATAAATAAATAAATAAATATATACTATATATACCACCGATATCATCAATTTTTTGAGGCAACAATATGTGCAATATAAGAAAGTATATGGTGAAGTTTGAAGCTTCAATCTGTAAAATTGAGTAAGATATTACAAAAATCCTCTTTTTCTGAAAAATCGATTGTATGGAGGGTATTTGCTATAGTGGTCCGATCCGGCCGGTTCCGACAAATGTCTAATCGGACACCCAAATACACCTGCTCACCAAATTTTATCAAGATATCTCAAAAATTGAGGGACTAGTTTGCATACAAACAGACAGACGGACAGACAGACAGACGGACATGGCTAAATCAACTGAGCTCTTCATTCTGATTATTTCGGTATACTTAATGGTGGGTCTATCTATTTGACTTTAAGGACTTACAATTTTGGGTTTCGTGACGAAATTAATATACCATTTCATTTTCATGAAAGGTATAAAAATACGCAATATGTAAGCTAACGAGGGCGGAGCCGTCGAGTAACCAAAACAAATGGGTTAAAAAATCCGTACGCAGTTTTATCAGTTTTAACACTAGAATTAAAGGATATAAAACGAGAAGCAAAATTTGACAACCTTCAAAAAGTTTTAATAACTAAATCAAAAATTGTCGCTCTGAAGCAAACAACTGCTGAGTGATCTACTCAAATTTGCTGAACGAAACATTTACGTATTTTAACCATACTTAACCATTACGTCGGTAAGCTTATTTAGAAAAACGCAATATGTAGGCTATACGAAGGACGGAGTAGTCGAGTAAGCAAAATGAATAGCTTACAATAATTCGTATGCGGTTTTTATCGTATTTAGCTCTAGAATTAGAGGATATAAAACGAGAAACAATGTTTAACACCCTTTAAAAACTTTTAATAACTATATCAAAAATTGTCGCTCTGAAGCAAAAAACTGCTGAGTGATCTACTCAATTTGGTTGAACAAATCGAATTACGTATTTTAAGCATGCTAACCTTTAGACCGGTAAGCAAATTTAAAAAATACGCAATGTGTAAGCTAACGAGGACGGAGCCGTCGAGTAACCAAAACAAATGGGTTAAACAAATTCGTACGCGGTATTTATCAAATTTAACTCTAGAATTAAAGGATATAAAACGAGAAACAACGTTTGAATACCTTTAAAAAGTTTTAATACCTATCTCAAAAATTCTCGCTCTGAAGCAAACTGCTGAGTGATCTACTGAAAATTGTTGAACAAAGCGAATTACGTATTTTAAGCATGCTAACTTTTAGCCCGGTAAGCAACTTAAAAAAAACGCAATATGTAAGCTAACGAGTACGGAGCCGTCGAGTAACCAAAACCAATGGGTTAAAAAAATCCGTACGCAGTTTTTATCAGTTTTAACACTAAAATTAAAGGATATCAAACGAGAAGCAAAGTTTGACAACCTTTAAAAAGTTTTAATAACTATCTCAAAAATTTTTGCTCTGAAGCAAACTACTGCTGAGTGATCTTCTCAAATTTGTTGAACGAAACACTTACTTACTTTATCCATGCTTAACCTTTAGGCCGATAAGCTTATTTAGAAAAACGCAACATGTAGGCTATACAAGGACGGGGTAGTCGAGTAAGCAAAACAAATGGCTTACAATAATTTGTACGTGGTTTTTATCGTATTTAGCTCTAGAATTTGAGGATATAAAACGAGAAACACATTTGACACCCTTTAAAAACTTTTAATAACTATATCAAAAATTCTCGCTCTGAAGCAAACAACTGCAGAGTGATCTAATCAAATTTGTTGAACAAAACAACTTACGTATTTTAACCATGCTTATCATTTAGGCCGGTAAGTTTATATAGAAAAACGCTATATGTAAGCTACCGAGGACGGAGCCGTCGAGTAACCAAAACAAATGTGTTAAACAAATTCGTACGCGGTATATATCAAATTTAACTATAGAATTAAAGGATATAAAACGAGAAAGAACGTTTTACAACCTTTAAAAAGTTTTAATAACTATCTCAAAAATTGTCGCCCTGAAGCAAACAACTGTTGAGTGATCTACTCAAATTAGTTGAGCAAAACGACTTACGTATTTTAAACATGCTTAACCTTTAGGCCGGTAAGTTTATTAAGAAAAACGCAATAAGTCAGCAAACGAGGGCGTAACCGTCGAGTAACTAAAACGAATGGGTTAAAAAAATGCGTACGCGGTGTTTATACTGTTTATACTATTTAACTCTAGAATTAAAGGGTATAAAAAGAGAAACAACGTTTGACACCCTTTAAAGTTTTAATAACTATCTCAAAAATTGTCGCTCTAAAGCAAACAACTGCTGAGTGATCTACTCAAATTTAGACAGGTAACCAAATTAAGAAAAAAACATAATATGTAAGCTAATGAGAACGGAGACCTCAAGTAACCAAAACAAATGGGTTAAAAAAAATCGTACTCGGTATTTATCAAATTTTACTCTAGAATTAAAGGATACAAAACGAGAAACAACGTTTGACAACCTTTAAAAAGTTTTGATAACTATATCAAAAATTGTCGCTCTGAAGCAAACAATTGCTGAGTGATCTACTCACGTTTGTTGAATAAAACAACTTATGTATTTTAATCATGCTTAACCTTTAGGCCGGTAAGTTTATTTAGAAAAACGCAATATGTAGGCTACACGTGGACGGAGCGGTCGAGTAACCAAAACGAATGGGCTAAAAAAATTCGTACGCAGTTTTTATCATATTTAGCTGTAGAATTAAAGGATATAAAACGAGAAACAACGTTTGACACCCTTTATAAACTTTTCATAACTATATCAAAAATTGTCGCTCTGAAGGAAACAACACCTGAGTGATCTACTCAAATTTGTTGAACAAAACGAACTACGTATTTTAACAGGCTAACCTTTAGACCGGAAAACAAATTTAAAAAAAACCGCAATATGTAAGCTAACGAGAACAGAGCCTCGAGTAACCAAAACAAATGGGTTAAAAAAATTCTTACTGGATATTTATCAAATTTAACTCTCGAATTAAAGGATATAAAGCGAGAAACAACGTTTTACAACCTTTAAAAAGTTTTAATAGCTATATCAAAAATTGTCGCTCTGAAGAAAACAACCGTTGAGTGATCTACTCAAATTAGTTGCGCAAAACGACTTACGTATTTTAAACATGCTTAACCTTTAGGCCGGTAAGTTTTTTTAGAAAACCGCAATATGTAAGCTAACGAGGACGGAGCCGTCGAGTAACCAAAACAAATGGGTTAAAAAAGTTCGTGCGCGGTATTTATCAAATTCAACTCAACAATTAAAGGATATAAAACGAGAAAGAACGTTTGACAACCTTTAAAAAGTTTTAATAACTATCTCAAAAATTGTCGCTCTAAAGCAAACAACTGCTGAGTGATCTACTCAAATTTTTGAACAAAACGAATTATGTATTTTAAGAATGCTTACCTTTAGACCGGTAAGCAAATTAAAACAACGCAAAAAGTATGCTTACGAGGACGGAGGCGTCGAGTTAATAAAATAAATGCGTTAAACAAATTCGTGCCAAAACAAATGGTTTAGAAAAATCCGTACGCAGTTTTTATCAGTTTTAACACTAGAATTAAAGGATATAAAATGAGAAGCAAAGTTTGACAACCTTTAAAAAGTTTTAATAACTATCTCAAAAATTTACCTCTGAAGCAAACTACTGCTGAGTGATTTTCTAAAATTTGGTGAACGAAACACTTACGTACTTTATCCATGCTTAACCTTTAGGCCGGTAAGCTTATTTAGAAAAACGCAATATGTAGGCTATACGAGGACGGAGTATTCGAGCAAGCAAAACAAATGGCTTACAATAATTCATACGCGGTTTTTATCGTATTTAGCTCTAGAATTAGAGGATATAAAACAAGAAACAACATTTGACACCTTTTAAAAACTTTTAATAACTATATCAAAAATTGCCGCTCTGAAGCAAACAACTGCTGAGTGATCTCCTGAAAATTGTTGAACAAAACGAATTGCGTATTTAAGCATGCCAAATTTTAGACCGGTAAGCAAATTAAAATAAAACGCGATATGTGAGCTAACGAGGACGGAGCCGTCGAGTAACCAAAACAAATTGGTTAAAACAATTCGTACGCGGTATTTATCAAATTTAGCTCTAGAATTAAAGGATATAAAACGAGAAACAACATTTGACAACCTTTAAAAAGTTTAAATAACAATCTCAAAAATTGTCGCTCTGAAGCAAACAACTGCAGAGTGATCTACTGAAAATTGTTGAACAAAAGACTTACGTATTTTAAGCATGCTAACCTTTAGCCCGGTAAGCAACTTAAAAAAACGCAATATGTAAGCTAACGAGGTCCGAACCGTCGAGTAACCAAAACAAATGGATTAAAAAATCCCTACGCAGTTTTTATCAGCTTTAACACTAGAATGAAAGGATATAAAACGAGAAGCAAAGTTTGACAACCTTTAGAAAGTTTTAATAACTATCTCAAAAATTTTCGCTCTGAAGCAAACTACCGCTGAGTGATCTTCTCAAATTTGTTGAACGAAAGACTTACGTAATTTATCCATGCTTAACCTTTAGGCCGGTCAGCTTATTTAGAAAAACGCAATATGTAGGCTATACGAGGACGGAGTAGTCGAGTAACAAAACAAATGGCTTACAACAATTCGTACGCGGTTTTTATCGTATTTAGCTCTAGAATTAGAGGATATAAAACAAGAAACAACATTTGACACCTTTTAAAAACTTATAATAACTATATCAAAAATTTACGCTCTGAAGCAAACAACTGCTGAGTGATCTACTCACTCACGTTTGTTGAACAAAACGACTTACTTATTTGAATCATGCTTAACCTTTAGGCCGGTAAATTTATTTAGAAAAACACAATATGTAGGCTACACGAGGGCGGAGCCGTCGAGTAACCAAAACAAGGGGGTTAACAAAATTCGTATGCGGTATTTATTAAATCTAACTCTAGAATTAAAGGATATAAAACGAGAAAGAACGTTTTACAACTTTTAAAAAGTTCTAATAACTATCTCAAAAATTGTCGCTCTGAAGCAAACAACTCAAATTAGTTGAGCAAAACGACTTACGTATTTTAAACATGCTTAACCTTTAGGCCGGTAAGTTTATTTAGAAAAACGCAATATGTAAGCTAACGAGGACGGAGCCGTCGAGTATCCAAAACAAATGGGTTAAAAAAAATTCGTACGCGGTATTTATCAAATTCAACTCTACAATTAAAAGTATATAAAACGAGAAAGAACGTTTGAAAACCTTTAAAAAGTTTTAATAACTATCTCAAAAATTGTCGGTCTGAAGCAAACAACTGCAGAGTGATCTACTCACGTTTGTTGAACAAAACGACTTACGTATTTTAAGCATTCTTAACCTTTACGCCCGTAAGTTTATTTAGAAAAACGAAATATGTAGGCTACACGAGGACGGTGCGGTCGATTAAGCAAAACGAATCGGTAAAAAAAATTCGTACGCATTTTTTATCATATCTAACTGTAGGATTAAAGGATATAAAGAAACAACGTTTGACAACCTTTAAAAAGTTTTAATAACTATTTCAAAAATTGGCGCTCTGAAGCAAACAACTGCTGAGTGATCTACTCACGTTTGTTGAACAAAACGACTTACGTATTTTAAGCATGTTTAACCTTTAGGCCGGTAAGTTTATTTAGAAAAACGCAATATGTAGGCTATGCGAGGGACGGAGTAGTCGAGTAAGCAAAACGAATGGCTTACAATAATTCGTACGCGGTTTTTATCGTATTTAGTTCTAGAATTAAAGGATATAAAACGAGAAACAACGTTTGACAACCTTTAAAAAGTTTTAATAAATATCTCAAAAATTGTCGCTCTGAAGCAAACTACTGCTGAGTGATCTACTGAAAATTGTTGAACAAAAGACTTACGTATTTTAAGCATGCTAACCTTTAGCCCGGTAAGCAACTTAAAAAAAACGCAATATGTAAGCTAACGAGGACGTAGCCGTCGAGTAACCAAAACAAATGGGTTAAACAAATTCGTACGCGGTATTTATCAAATTTAGCTCTAGAATTAAAGGATATAAAACGAGAAACAACGTCTGGCAACCTTTAAAAAGTTTTAATAACTATCTCAAAAATTGGCGCTCTGAAGCAAACAACTGCTGAGTGATCTTCTCAAATTTGTTGAACGAAACACTTACGTACTTTATCCATGCTTAACCTTTAGGCCGGTAAGCTTATTTAGAAAAACGCAATATGTAGGCTATACGAGGACGGAGTAGTCGAGTAACAAAACAAATGGCTTACAATAAATCGTACGCGGTTTTTATTGTATTTAGCTCTAGAATTAGAGGATATAAAACAAGAAACAACATTTGACACCTTTTAAAAACTTATAATAACTATATCAAAAATTGGCGCTCTGAAGCAAACAACTGCTGAGTGATCTACTCACGTTTGTTGAACAAAACGACTTACGTATTTTAATCATGCTTAACCTTAGGCCAGTAAGTTTATTTAGAAAAACACAACATGTAGGCTACACGAGGACGGAGCCGTTGAGTTTCCAAAACAAGTGGGTTAAAATAATTCGTACGGGGTATTTATCAAATTTAACTCTAGAATTAAAGGATATAAAACGAGAAAGAACGTTTTACAACCTTTAAAAAGTTTTAATAACTATCTCAAAAATTGTCGCTCTGAAGCAAACAACTGTTGAGTGATCTACACAAATTAGTTGAGCAAAACGACTTACGTATTTTAAACATGCTTAACCTTTAGGCCGGTAAGTTTATTTAGAAAAACACAATATGTAGGCTACACGAGGACGGAGCTGTCGAGTAACCAAAACAAGTGGGTTAAAAAAATTCGTACGAGGTATTTATCAAATTTAACTCTAGAATTAAAGGATATAAAACGAGAAAGAACGTTTTACAACCTTTAAAAAGTTTTAATAACTATGTCAAAAATTGCCGCTCTTAAGCAAACAACTGCTGAGTGATCTACTCACGTTTGTTGAACAAAACGACTTACGTATTTTAAGCATGCTTAACCTTTACGCCGGTAAGTTTATTTAGAAAAACGAAATATGTAGGCTACACGAGGACGGTGCGGTCGAGTAAGCAAAACGAATCGGTAAACAAAATTCGTACGCATTTTTTATCATATCTAACTGTAGAATTAAAGGATATAAAGAAACAACGTTTGGCACCCTTTAAAAACTTTTAATAACTATATCAAAAATTATCGCTCTGAAGCAAACAATTGCTGAGTGATTTTCTCAAATTTGTTGAACAAAACGAGATACGTATTTTAAGCGTGCTAACCTTTAGACCGGTAAGCAAATTAAAAAAAATACGCAATAGCAAAAAAATACCAAAAAAAATGGGTTAAAAAAATCCGTACGCAGCTTTTATCAGTTTTAACACTAGAATTAAAGGATATAAAACGAGAAGCAAAGTTTGACAAGCTTTAAAAAGTTTTAATAACTATCTCAAAAATTGCCGCTCTGAAGCAAACTACTGCTGAGTGATTTTCTCAAATTTGTTGAACGAAACACTTTCGTATTTTCAGCATGCTAACCTTTAGCCCGGTAAGCAAATTTAAAAAAAAAAACGCAATCTATAACCAAACGAGAACCGAGCCGTCGAGTAACAAAAACAAATGGTTTAAAAAAAAATTCGTACGCGGTTTTTATCATATTTAACTTTAGAATTAAAGGATATAAAACGAGAAGAAACGTTTGACAAATTTAAAAAGTTTTAGTAACTATCTCAAAAATTGTTGCTCTGAAGCCAACAACTGCTGAGTCATCTACTGAAATTTGTTGAACAAAACGACTTACGTATTTTAACCATGCCTAACCTTTAGACCGGAAGGCTATACGAGGGACGGAGTAGTCGAGTAAGCAAAACGAATGGCTTACAATAATTCGTACGCGGTTTTTATCGTATTTAGCTCTAGAATTAGAGGATATAAAACAAGAAACAACATTTGAGACCTTTTAAAAACTTTTACTAACTATACCAAAAATTGTCGCTCTGAAGCAAACAACTGATGAGAGATCTACTGAAAATTGTTGAACAAAACGATTTACGTATTTTAAGCATGTTAACTTTTAGACCGGTAAGCAATTTAAAAAAAAAAAAAAACGATATGTAAGCTAACGAGGACGGAGCCGTCGAGTAACCAAAACAAACCAAACAAATTCGTACGCGGTATTTATCAAATTTAGCTCTAGAATTAAAGGGTATAAAACGAGAAACAACGTTTGACAACCTTTAAAAAGTTTTAATAACTATTTAAAAAATTGTCGCTCTGAAGCAAACAACTGCTGAGTGATCTACTCAAGTTTTTGAACAAAACGTCTTACGTATTTCAAGCATGCTTAACCTTTAGGCCGGTAAATTTATTAAGAAAAACGCAATATGTAGGCTATACGAGGGACGGAGTAGTTGAGTAAGCAAAACGAATGGCTTACAATAATTCGTACGCGGTTTTTATCGTATTTAGTTCTAGAATTAAAGGATATAAAACGAGAAAAAAAACGTTTGACAACCTTTAAAATGTTTTAATAACTATCTAAAAAATTGTCGCCCTGAAGCACACAACTGCTGAGTGATCTACTGAAAATTGTTGAACAAAAGACTTACGTATTTTAAGCATGCTAACCTTTAGCCCGGTAAGCAACTTAAAAAAAGCAATATGTCAGCTAAAGAGGACGGAGCCGTCGAGTAACCAAAACAAATGGGTTAAAAAATCCGTACGCAGTTTTTATCAGTTTTAACATTAGAATTAAAGGATATAAAACGAGAAGCAAAGTTCGACAACCTTTAAAAAGTTTTAATAACTATCTCAAAAATTTTCGCTCTGAAGCAAACTACTGCTGAGTGATTTTCTCAAATTTGTTGAACGAAACACTTACGTACTTTATCCATGCTTAACCTTTAGGCCGGTAAGCTTATTTAGAAAAACGCAATATGTACGCTATACGAGGACGGAGTAGTCGAGTAAGCAAAACAAATGGCTTACAATAATTCGTACGCGGTTTTTATCGTATTTAGCTATAGAATTAGAGGATATAAAATAAGAAACAACATTTGACACCTTTTAAAAACTTATAATAACTATATCAAAAATTGTCGCTCTGAAGCAAACAACTTCTGAGTGATCTACTCACGTTTGTTGAAAAAAACGACTTACTATTTTAATCATGCTTTAACTTTAGGCCGGTAAGTTTATTTAAAAAAACGCAATATGTAGGCTACACGTGGACAGAGCGGTCGAGTAAGCAAAACGAATTGGTTAAAAAAATTCATACGCAGTTTTTATCATATTTAGCTGTAGAATTAAAGGATATAAAACGAGAAACAACGTTTGACACCCTTTAAAAGTTTTAATAACTATCTCAAAAATTGTCGCTCTGAAGCAAACAACTGTTGAGTGATCTACTCAAATTTGTTGAACAAAAGGAATTACGTGCTTTAAGCAGGTTAACCTTAAGACCGGTAAGCAAATTAAAAAAAAAAAACATAATATATAAGCTAATGAGAACGGAGACGTCGAGTAAGAGTCGAGAGAAAACGAGAAACAACGTTTGACAACCTTTAAAAAGTTTTGATAACTATATCAACAAGTAAGGAAGGCTAAGTTCGGGTGTAACCGAACATAACATACTCAGTTGAGAGCTATGGAGACAAAATAAGGAAAATCAATCTGGGGTAACCCTGGAATGTGGTTGTATAACATGTGTATCAAATGAAAGGTATTAAAGAGTATTTTAAGAGAGAATAGGCCATAGTTCTATGGATGAACGCCATTTAGGGATATCGCCATAAAGGTAGACCAGGGCTGACTCTAGAATTTGTTTGTACGATATGGGTATCAAATGAAAGGTGTTACTGAGCATTTTAAGAGGGAGTGGGCCTTAGGTATATCGGTGGACGCCTTTTCGAGATGTCCCCATTAAGGTGGACCAGGGGTGATTCTATAATGTGTTTGTACGATATGGGTATCAAATGAAAGCTGTTAATGAGTATTTTGAAAAGGAGTGATCCTTAGTTCCATAGGTGGACGCCGTTTCGAGATATCGCCATAAAGGTGGACCAGGGGTGTCTCTAGAATGTGTTTGTACGATATGGGAATCAAATGAAAGGTGTTACTGAGCATTTTAAGAGGGAGTGGGCATTAGGTCTATAGGTGGACGCCTTTTCGAGATATCGCCATTAGGGTGGGCCAGGGGTGACTCTAGAATGTTTGTACGGTATGGGTATCAAACGAAAGGTGTTACTGAGCATTTTAAGAGGGAGTGGGCATGAGGTCTATAGGTGGACGCCTTTTCGAGATATCGTCATTAGGGTGGGCCAGGGGTGACTCTATAATGTGTTTGTACGATATGTGCATCAAACGAAAGGTGTTACTGAGCATTTTAAGAGGGAGTGGGCATTAGGTCTATAGGTGGACGCCCTTTCGAGATATCGCCATTAGGGTGGGCCAGGGGTGACTCTAGAATGTTTGTACGATATGGGTATCAAACGAAAGGTGTTACTGAGCATTTTAAGAGGGAGTGGGCATTAGGTCTATAGGTGGACGCCTTTTCGAGATATCGCCATTAGGGTGGGCCAGGGGTGACTCTAGAATGTGTTTGTACGATATGGGTATCAAATGAAAGGTGGTAAGGAGTATTTTAAAAGGGAGTACTCCTTAGTTCTATAGGTGGACGCCTTTTCGAGATATCGCCATAAAGGTGGACCAAGGGTGACTCTAGAATGTTTGTACGATATGGGTATCAAACGAAAGGTGTTACTGAGCATTTTAAGAGGGAGTGGGCATTAGGTCTATAGGTGGACGCCTTTTCGAGATATCGCCATTAGGGTGGGCCAGGGTGACTCTAGAATGTGTTTGTACGATATGGGTATCAAATGAAAGGTGGTAATGAGTATTTTAAAAGGGAGTAATCCTTAGTTCTATAGGTGGACGCCTTTTCGAGATGTCGCCATAAAGCTGGACCAAGGGTGACTCTAGAATGTTTGTACGGTATGGGTATCAAACGAAAGGTGTTACTGAGCATTTTAAGAGGGAGTGGGCATTAGGTCTATAGCTGGACGCCTTTTCGAGATATCGCCATTAGGGTGGGCCAGGGTGACTCTAGAATGTGTTTGTACGATATGGGTATCAAATGAAAGGTGGTAATGAGTATTTTAAAAGGGAGTAATCCTTAGTTCTATAGGTGGACGCCTTTTCGAGATATCGCCATTAGGGTGGGCCAGGTGTGACTCTAGAATGTTTGTACGATATGGTTATCAAACGAAAGGTGTTACTGAGCATTTTAAGAGGGAGTGGGCATTAGGTCTATAGGTGGACGCCTTTTCGAGATATCGCCATTAGGGTGGGACAGGGGTGACTCTAGAATGTTTGTACGATATGGGTATCAAACGAAAGGTGTTACTGAGCATTTTAAGAGGGAGTGTACATTAGGTCTATAGGTGGACGCCTTTTCGAGATATCGCCATTAGGGTGGGCCAGGGGTGACTCTAGAATGTTTGTACGATATGGGTATCAAACGAAAGGTGTTACTGAGCATTTTAAGAGGGAGTGGACATTAGGTCTATAGGTGGACGCCTTTTCGAGATATCGCCATTAGGGTGGGCCAGGGTGACTCTAGAATGTGTTTGTACGATATGGGTATCAAATGAAAGGTGGTAATGAGTATTTTAAAAGGGAGTAATCCTTAGTTCTATAGGTGGACGCCTTTTCGAAATATCGCCATTAGGGTGGGCCAGGTGTGACTCTAGAATGTTTGTACGATATGGGTATCAAACGAAAGCTGTTACTGAGCATTTTAAGAGGGAGTGGGCATTAGGTGTATAGGTGGACGCCTTTTCGAGATATTGCCATTAGGGTGGGCCAGGGGTGACTCTAGAATGCTTGTACGATATGGGTATCAAACGAAAGGTGTTACTGAGCATTTTAAGAGGGAGTGGACACTAGGTCTATAGGTGGACGCCTTTTCGAGATATCGCCATTAGGGTGGGCCAGGGGTTACTCTAGAATGTTTGTACGATATGGGTATCAAACGAAAGGTGTTACTAGCATTTTAAGAGAGAGGGGGCATTAGTTCTATAGGTGGACGCCTTTTCGAGATATCGCCATTAGGGTGGGACAGGGGTGACTCTGGTATGTTTTTGTACGATATGGATATCAAATTAAAGGCATTAATGAGGGTTTTAAAAGCGAGTGGCCCTTAGATGTATATGTGAAGGCGTTCTCGTGATATCCACCAAAATGTGGACCAGGTGATCCAGAAAATCATCTGTCGGGTACTGCTAATTTATTTATATATGCAATACCACTAACAGTATTCCTGCCAAGATTCCAAGGGCTGTTGATTTCGCCTTGTAGAACTTTTTCATTTTCTTCTACTTAATATGGTAGGTGTCACAGCCATTTTACAAAGATTTTTCCAAAGTTATATTTTGCGTCAACAAACCAATCCAGTTACCATGTTTCATCCCTTGTTTCGTATTTGGTATAGAATTATGGCATTTTTTTTCATTTTTCGTAATTTTCGATATCGATAAAGTGGGCGTGGTTATGGTCAGATTTCGCCCATTTTTTATACCAAGAAAAAGTGAGCTCAGGTAAGTACGTGGGCTAAGTTTAGTAAAGATATATCGGATTTTGCTCAAGTTATTGTGTTAATGGCTGAGCGGAAGGACAGACGGTGGACTGTGTATAAAAACTGGGCGTGGCTTCCACCGATTTCGCCCATTTTCACAGAGAACAGTTACCGTCATAGACTCTATGCTCCTACCAAATTTGAGAAGGATTGGTAAATTTTTGTTCGACTTATGGCAATAAAAGTATTCTAGACAAACTAAATGAAAATGGGCGGAGCCACGCCCATTTTGAAATTTTCTTTTATTTTTGTATTTTGTTGCATCATATCATTACTGGAGTTGAATTTTGACTTAATTTACTTATATACAGTAAAGATATTAAATTTTTTGTTAAAATTTGAATTTAAAAAAATTTTTTTTAAAAAGTGGGCGTGTTCTTAATCCAATTTTGCTAATTTTTATTTAGCACATATAGAGTAATAGTAGTAACGTTCCTGCCAAATTTCATCATGATATCTTCAACGACTGCCAAATTACAGCTTGCAAAACTTTTAAATTACCTTCTTGTAAAAGTGGGCGGGGCCACGCCCATTGTCCAAAATCTTACTAATTTTCTATTCTGCGTCATAACGTCAACCCATCTACCATGTTTCGTCGCTTTATCTGTCTTTTGTAATGAGTTATCGCACTTTTTCCGTTTTTCGAAATTTTCGATATCGAAAAAGTGGGCGTGGTTATAGTCCGATATCGTTCATTTTAAATAGCGATCTGAGATGAGTGCTCAGGAACCTACATACCAAATTTCATCAAGATACCTCAAAATTTACTCAAGTTATCGTGTTAACGGACGGACGGACGGACGGACGGACGGACGGACGGACATGGCTCAATCAAATTTTTTTTCGATCCTGATTATTTTGATATATGGAAGTCTATATCTATCTCGATTCCTTTATATATGTACAACCAACCGTTATCCAATCAAACTTAATATACTCTGTGAGCTCTGCTCAACTGAGTATAAAAATTGTCGCTCTGAAGCAAACAACTGCTGAGTGATCTACTCACGTTTGTTGAACAAAACGACTTACGTATTTTAATCATGCTTAACCTTTAGGCCTGCAAGCTTATTTAGAACAGGTAAGGAAGGTTAAGTTCGGGTGTAACCGAACATTACATACTCAGTTGAGAGCTATGGTGACAACATAAGGGAAAATAACAATGTAGGAAAATGAACCGAGGGAAACCCTGGAATGTGTTTGTATGACATGTGTATCAAATGAAAGACATTAAAGAGTATTTTATGAGGGAGTTAGCCATAGTTCTATAGGTGGACGCCATTTAGGGATATAGCCATAAAGGTGGATAGGGTTGACTCTAGAATGCGTTTGTACGATATGAGTATCAAATGAAAGGTGTTAATGAGTATTTTAAAAGGGAGTAATCCGTAGCTCCATAGGTGGACGCCGTTTCGAGATATCGCCATAAAGGTGGATCAGGGGTGACCCTAGAATTTGTTTGTACAATATTGGTATCAAAAGAAAGGTGTTAATGAGTATTTTAAAAGGGAGTAATCCTTAGTTCCATAGGTGGACGCCGTTTCGAGATATCGCCATAAAGGTGGAAAAGGGGTGACCCTAGAATTTGTTTGTACAATATGGGTATCAAAAGAAAGGAGTTAATGAGTATTTTAAAAGGGAGTAATGCTTAGTTCCACAGGTGGACGCCGTTTCGAGATATCGCCATAAAGGTGGACCAGGTGTGACCCTAGAATTTGTTTGTACGATATGGGTATCAAATTAAAGGTATTAAGGAGGGTTTTAAAAGGGAGTGGTGGTAGTTGTATAGGTGGTCGCCTTTTCGGAATATCGCCATAAAGGTGGACCAGGGGTGACTCTAGAATGCGTTTGTACGATATGGGTATCAAATGAAAGGCGTTAATGAGTATTTTAAAACGGAGTAATCCTTAGTTCCATAGGTGGACGCGGTTTCGAGATATCGCCATAAAGGTGGACCAGGGGTGACTCTAGAATTTGTTTGTACAATATGGGTATCAAAAGAAAGGTGTTAATGAGTATTTTAAAAGGGAGTGGGCCTTAGTTCCATAGGTGGACGCCGTTTCGAGATATCGCCACAAAGGTGGACCAGGGGTGACCCTAGAATTTGTTTGTACAATATGGGTATCAAAAGAAAGGTGTTAATGAGTATTTTAAAAGGGTTTGATGCTTAGTTCCACAGGTGGACGCCGTGTCGAGATATCGCCATATGGGTGGACCAGGTGTGACCCTTGAATGCGCTTGCACAATATGGGTATCAAACGAAAGATGTTAATGATTATTTTAAAAGGGAGTAATCCTTAGTTCCATAGGTGGACGCCGTTTCGAGATATCGCCATAAAGGTGGACCAGGGGTGACCCTAGAATTTGTTTGTACAATATGGGTATCAAAAGAAAGGTGTTAATGAGTATTTTAAAAGGGAGTGATGCTTAGTTCCACAGGTGGACGCCGTTTCGATATATCGCCATAAAGGTGGACCAGGTGTGACCCTAGAATTTGTTTGTACGATATGGGTATCAAATTAAAGGTATTAATGAGGGTTCTAAAAGGGAGTGGTGGTAGTGGTATAGGTGGTCGCCTTTTCGAGATATCGCCATAAAGGTGAACCAGGGGTGACTCTAGAATGCGTTTGTACGATATGGGTATCAAATGAAAGGTGTTAATGAGTATTTTAAAAGGGAGTAATCCTTAGTTCCATAGGTGGACGCCGTTTCGAGATATCGCCATAAAGGTGGACCAGGGGTGACCCTAGAATTTGTTTGTACAATATGGGTATCAAAAGAAAGGTGTTAATGAATATTTTAAAAGGGAGTGATGCTTAGTTCCACAGGTGGACGCCGTTTCGATATATCGCCATAAAGGTGGACCTGGTGTGACCCTAGAATTTGTTTGTACGATATGGGTATCAAATTAAAGGTATTAATGAGGGTTTTAAAAGGGAGTGGTGATAGTTGTATAGGTGGTCGCCTTTTCGAGATAACGCCATAAAGGTGGACCAGGGGTGACTCTAGAATGCGTTTGTACGATATGGGTATCAAATGAAAGGTGTTAATGAGTATTTTAAAAGGGAGTAATCCTTAGTTCCATAGGTGGACGCAGTTCCGAGATATCGCCATAAATGTGGACCAGGGCTGCCCCTAGAATTTGTTTGTACAATATGGGTATCAAAAGAAAGGTGTTAATGAGTATTTTAAAAGGGAGTGGGCCTTAGTTCCATAGGTGGACGCCGTTTCGAGATATCGCCACAAAGGTGGACCAGGGGTGACCCTAGAATTTGTTTGTACAATATGCGCTCAAACGAATGGTGTTAATGAGTATTTTAAAAGGGAGTGGGCCTTAGTTCTATAGGTGGACGCCGTTTCGAAATATCGCCATAAAGGTGGACCAGAGGTGACTCTAGAATGCGTTTGTACGTTATGGGTATCAAATGAAATGTGTTAATGAGTATTTTAAAAGGGAGTAACCCTTAGTTCCATAGGTGGACGCAGTTCCGAGATATCGCCATAAAGGTGGACCAGGGGTGACCCTAGAATTAGTTTTTTGAACAATATGGGTATCAAAAGAAAGGTGTTAATGAGTATTTTAAAAGGGATTAATCCTTAGTTCCATAGGTGTACGCCGTTTCGAGATATCGCCATAAAAGTGGACCAGGGGTGACTCTAGAATTTGTTTGTACAATATGGGCATCAAACGAAAGGTGTTAATGAGTATTTTAAAAGGGAGTGGGCCTTAGTTCTATAGGTGGACGCCGTTTCGAAATATCGCCATAAAGGTGGACCAGGGGTGACTCTATAATGTGTTTGTACGATATGGGTATCAAATTAAAGGTATTAATGAGAGTTTTAAAAGGGAGTGGTGGTAGTTGTATATGTGAAGGCGTTTTCCAGATATAGACCAAAATGTGGACCAGGGTGACCCAGAACATCAGCTGTTGGATACCGCTAATTTATTATATATATAGTACCTGCCAAGATTTTAAGGGTTTTTTATTTCGCCCTGCAGAAGTTTTTCATTTTCTTCTACTTAATATGGTAGGTGTCACAACCATTTTATAAAGTTTTTTCTAAAGTTATATTTCGCATCAATAAACCAATCCAATTACCTCACAATGTTTCATCCCTTTTTTCGTATTTGGTATAAAATTTTGGCATTTTTTTCATTTTTCGTAATTTTCGTGATAAAGTGAGTTCAAGTAAGTACGTGAACTAAGTTCATTAAAGATATGTCGATTTTTGCTCAAGTTATCATGTTAACGGCCATGCGGAAGGAAAGACGAACGACTGTGTATAAAAACTGGGCGTGGCATCAACCGATTTCGGCCGCTTTCACAGAAAACAGTTAACATCATAAAATCTCTGCCCCTACCAAATTTCAAAAGGATTGGTTAATTTTTGTTCGACTTATGGGGTTAAAAGTATCCTAGACAAATTAAATGAAAAAGGGCGGAGCCACGGCCATTTTGAAATTTTCTTTTATTTTTGTATTTTGTTGCACCATATCATTACTGGAGTTGAATGTTGACATAATTTACTTATATACTGTAAAGATATTAAATTTTTTGTTAAAATTTTACTTTAAAAAAATTTTTTTTTAAAAGTGGGCGTGGTCCTTCTCCGATTTTGCTGATTTTTATTAGGCGTACATATAGTAATAGGAGTAACGTCCCTGCCAAATTTCATCATGATATCTTCAACGACTGAAAAATAACAGCTTGCAAAAGTTTTAAATTACCTTCTTTTAAAAGTGGGCGGTGCCACGCCCATTGTCCAAAATTTTACTAATTTTCTATTCTGCGTCATAAATTCAACTCATCTACCAAGTTTCGTCGCTTTATCTGTCTTTGGTAATGAATTATCACACTTTTTCGTTTTTCGAAATTTTCGATATCGAAACATTGGGCGTGGTTATAGTCCGATATTGTTCATTTTAAATAGCGATCTGAGATGAGTGTTCAGGAACCTACATACCAAATTTCATCAAGATACCTCAAAATTTACTCAAGTTATCGTGTTAACGGACGGACGGACGGACATGTCTCAATCAATTTTTTTTTCGATCCTGATTATTTTGATATATGGAAGTCTATATCTATCTCGATTCCTTTATATATGTACAACCAACCGTTATCCAATCAAACTTAATATACTCTGTGAGCTCTGCTCAACTGAGTATAAAAACGCAATATGTAGGCTATACGAGGACGGAGTAGTTGAGTAAGCAAAACAAATGGCTTACAATAATTCGTACGCGGTTTTTATCGTATTTAGCTCTAGAATTAGAGTATATAAAACAAGAAACAACATTTGACACCTTTTAAAAACTTATAATAACTATATCAAAAGTTGTCGGTCTGAAGCAAACAACTGCTGAGTGATCTACTCACGTTTGTTGAACAAAACGAATTACGTATTTTAAACATCCTTAACATTTAGGCCGGTAAGTTTATATAGAAAAACGCAATAAGTAAGCTAACGAGGACGGAGCCGTCGAGTAACAAAAACAAATTGGTTAAAAAAAATCGTACGCGGTATTTAACAAATTTAGCTCTAGAATTAAAGGATATAAAGCGAGAAAGAACGTTTTACAACCTTTAAAAAGTACTAATAACTATCTCAAAAATTGTCGCTCTGAAGCAAACAACTGTTGAGTGATCTATTCAAATTAGTTGAGCAAAACGACTTACGTATTTTAAACACGCTTAACCTTTAGGCCGGTAAGTTTATTTAGAAAAACGCAATATGTAGGCAACAAGAAGACAGAGCGGTCGAGTAACTAAAACGAATGGGTTAAAAAAATTCGTACGCGGTGTTTATACTGTTTAACTCTAGAATTAAAGGATATAAAACGAGAAACAACGTTTGACACCCTTTAAAAGTTTTAATAACTATCTCAAAAATTGTCGCTCTGAACCACACAACTGCTGAGTGATCGACCCACGTTTGTTGAACAAAACAATTTACGTATTTTAACCATGCTTAACCTTTAGGCCGATAAGCTTATTTAGAAAAACGCAATATGTAGGCTATACGAGGGCGGAGCCGTCGAGTAACCAAAACGAATGGGTTAAAAAAATTCGTACGCGGTTTTTATCATATTTAAATCTAGAATTAAAGGATATAAAAAATTGCCGCTCTGAAGGAAACAACTGCTGAGCGATCTACTCAAAGTTGTTGAACAAAACGAATTACGTATTTTAGCAGGCTAACCTTGAGACCGGTAAGCAAATTAAAAAAAACGCAATATGCAAGCTAAAGAGAACAGAGCCGTCGAGTAACCAAAACAAATGGGTTAAAAAATTCTTACTGTGTATTTATCAAATTTAACTCTAGAATTAAAAGATATAAAGCGAGAAAACGTTTGACAACCTTTAAAAAGTTTTAATAGCTATATCATAAATTGTCGCTCTGAAGCAAACAACTGCTGAGTGATCTACTCAAATTTGTTGAACAAAACGGCTTACGTATTTTATCCATTCTTAACCTTTAGGCCGGTAAGTTTATTTAGAAAAAAGCAATATGTAGGCTACACGGGGACAGAGCGGCGAGTAACCAAAACGAATGGGTTAAAAAAAATTCGTATGCGGTTTTTATCATATTTAGCTGTAGAATTAAAGGATATAAAACAAGAAACAACGTTTGACAACCTTTAAAAACTTTTAATACCTATCTCAAAAATTGGTGCTCTGAAGCAAACAACTGCTGAGTGATCTACTCAAGTATGTTGAACGAAATGATTTACGTATTTGATGCATGCTAACTTTTAGCCCGGTAAGCAAATTAAAAAAAAAACGCAATATATAAGCTAACGAGGACGGAGCCGTCGAGTAACCAAAACAAATGGGTTTAACAAACTCGTACGCGGTTTCTATCATATTTAACTCTAGAATTGAAGGATATAAAACGAGAAAGAACGTTTGACAACCTTTAAAACAAAGCCGGCCAAGAGTTGCACATTGTGCAATTTGAGTTCGTATTTTCACACCGACACTAACGATGTGTGATCACGATCGTTTGCTTTCGCTTGTCACTCACTAAAATCAACAGTGAATGCAAAAAGAAAAGTCCATGCTACTTTTTGGGCACATAATAAAAATAATATGCTGCAATGTTAAAGTGACTTTTAGGGTGAATTTTTTTTTGCTAGTATTTTAAGTTCCTTTGAACATACATATTAATATTGACAATTTAAATATTAATAATTAATAATTGATTAATTATTAATAAATATTCCCAATTTAATATAAATATATTTTTATACGTTCTACTTAGTTTTATTAATTTTCATAATTTTTTTTTTATTGAAGAAATATATGTTTTGAAAAGATATATTTCTATCTTTACATTTACGTTGTTTTATAATGCTTTCTTAATGAAAAAGTTAATTTTTTTAATTAAATTTTTTATTGAATAAACACCATACCTTCTTTTATAAAAAAGATTTATCTGACTAGCTGGACCTCCGCGTTCTTAGTTATACGAATATAAGTAAATATAAGCCGTGTTTTTTTTTTAACGCGTATACGTTTCGTTTGCGCGTGAAAAGAACGTCTATCCTCGCTTAGATAATGCTTAGGGGACCCATCTAGCGGCAGTGGTTAAACAATCAGCTACAGCTACAGGGTGTACCGAAAAGCGGAGAAACAACCCTCTATTGTATTTCTGTGTATAACATATAGCTGAATCAGCTGTGATAGATAGTGGACGCGCATAGAATATATGGAATTAGTGCAGAGGGTGAAACATGAGTATAATGTGTATTGAAATTTAGTAGTACTAATTAAAAATAACAAAACTGTCAGTTTTGATGAGAAAATAAGTTGTGACAGTAAATGTTTTGAGATCGAAGTCGCCTCTAATTTCAAATATTTGGGTGTTATAATCGATCAAAATCTAAGTTGGTCATCACATATTTCTGCAATGAAATATTATATGTTATCAGCTCTTCGTTCTTTCTATAACTTAAGAAAACTGTGTTCCTATAGAATATTGTTATTGGTGTATCATGAACTAATCCATTCAAAATTACAATACGGAGTCAGTTGTTGGGGTGGTGCCTACGCTAGTAAGATCCATTCGCTTTTAATCCTACAGAAGTATCTAATCCGAAGATTATGTAAAGCTGGTCGTTTAACACACTCTATGGAGCTATTCAAAAAATTAAATATTCTTCCTGTGCGGCACTTATACTATTTTAAAGTTTTAAAATTTTTTTTTATAAGGAGCGGGTATACGCAAAGCCCAATATACAACCTTTACAATCTGAGAAATAAGACGTTATCTCAAACAAAAGTTCATAGCTTTCGCACCACACTTTTTCGTAACTTCTACACCATCGTATCACGTAATCTATATAACAAACTACCTGCTGATATACGACTCATTAGAAGGCTAGCAGCGTTTCTGAGGGAAGTGAAGCAGTGGCTACTTGGTTTCAATCATGAGGGCATTGAAACTCTTTTGAGACCTATAATATAAGTACCTGTGTCCATTAGCATCGATGTGTTTTGTTTTCTTTTTCCATTCAATGAAAGTACCTTGACATCTCTAATTTTTGAATTTTTTGTTTTCCTTATACATATTTATATCTTTTCAATTGTAAGCAATTATTTATAATTTGTTAATATTATGCGCCCCATAAGCATTTATAATACTAAACGAATGAAATGGCATTTCCTCTGCTCTTTGAATGAGCATCTAATGTCATTATCTATTTTCTTATTTGTATTTTTATTTCATATTTTAATACTCTAGAAATTGTAAATATTTACGAGAAAATAAAGACTATACAATACAATACAATTGTATGCGTAGCAATTTCAGAAATGTATATAAAGTTTGTCGCTTAACAGTCCATTAAAAGTTTAAGCGTAAACTTATATAGACGTAAAAAAAAATACAGCTATAGTCAGGATTAGCTTGAAATCAAATAACCAAAGTCCTTTTTAACTTCATAGTCCACATTTTCTTTTAGAACACTGTGGGGAGTTGTCACTCAATTTTTACACACACTTATGCAATTGTTTTAGAATTTGTGTGGCCGGCTCTGCTTTAAAAAGTTTTAATAACTATCTCAAAAATTGTCGCTCTGAAGAAAACAATTGTTGAGTGATCTACTCAAATAAGTTTTGCAAAACGACTTACGTATTTTAAACATGCTTAACCTTTAGGCCAGTAAGTTTATTTAGAAAATCGCAATATGTAAGCTAACGAGGACGGAGCCGTCGAGTAAACAAAACAAATGGGTTAAAAAAGTTCGTGCGCGGTATTTATCATATTTAACTCTAGAATTAATGGATATAAAACGAGAAAGAACGTTTGACAACCTTTAAAAAGTTTTAATAACTATCTCAAAAATTGTCGCTCTGAACCAAACAACTGCAGAGTGATCTACTGAAAATTGTTGAACAAAAGACTTACGTATTTTAAGCATGCTAACCTTTAGCCCGGTAAGCAACTTAAAAAAAACGCAATATGTAAGCTAACGAGAACGGAGCCGTCGAGTAACCAAAACAAATTGGTTAAAAAAATCCGTACACAGTTTTTATCAGTTTTAACACTAGAATTAAAGGATATAAAACGAGAAGCAAAGTTTGACAACCTTTAAAAAGCTTTAATAACTATCTCAAAAATTTTCGCTCTGAAGCAAACTACTGCTGAGTGATATTCTCAAATTTGTTGAACGAAACACTTACGTACTTTATCCATGCTTAACCCTAGAAAGACATTCATATTTTTAGTACACTAAAGACATTCTTCGTCGAAACGACGACGATACTTTTTAATGTTTCCTCAGATTGCACCTAGACCCAAAAAGAATAAAATAAAAATGCAATATTTTACTCAAATAATTTATTTAATAGTTTTAATGCTTGTCCATTTATTTTAATATAATATAAAACTTAAAATTAAAAAATTCATTTTCAATAAAAAACTTTTTTTTTTTTTCATAGCCTCTGACAAACTTTAACAAAAGAGTATTATTAACCAAATTAAAATTCATTAACACTTTTAAAAGGTACATTTTATGCTTAAAACTAAAAGTAAAACTCAGTTTTATAAGTCTTTAACTTTATTTTCCACATGAGGCACAGAGATCAATTTTATGCTCCCCACACAAACTTTTTTGACATTTGGCGCATGAAGATTTCGTCATTCGACGTTTGGATGATGGACAAAGAGCGCAAATCTTTCTTTTTTTGCTTGTTGATACCTCTCCACGGTTTTCTGCATCCTCATCGCGTTGAACTAGTCTGCTTTGTATTTTGTTCCACTGTCACACATCATTACTACTTTGAGCCCATATTTTGCAGGCTTGTTCGGTATGTACATTTTAAAACCACATCTACCTCTGAATGAAATTAACTACTCGTCAATGGTCATATATGTTCCAGGTGTGTAATTTTCCCGACATTTTTGAATAAAAGTATCCCATACTTTTCTTATCGGAGCCAATTTGTCTGCTGTCAGATGTATGCGTACCGATTTATCGTCAAATCGCAAGCAGGACATTAGAAATCTGAATCGGTTATCAGTCATTGTGGATAAGTATTTAGATCCAGAGCAGGACGGATCAAATAACTCTGTACATATGAGGTGGTTATCCTTCATTGCAGCTGTTAAAGCTAACATACCGATCAAAGCTTCAATTTCCTCATTGTTTGTTTCTTTTCTTTGCGCCGCTTCAGTGGAATTAATACACGATCGCGTGCTGATTTCGACGTTGGTCCACTCAACAATTTCTTTAATTATGGCGTCTGTTATAAAAAGTCTGAAAACTTGTATTGGATCCACAATATTTTTGCACAAGCGAGTGGGACCACGTACTTGATGTACAATATTTTGCCCATATCTATAAGACCTAGCTTTTTGCGTCGACCACATATGGCGGTTTTTTCCACGTAATATGGTTTTTGAGAAAGTAATTATATTAGACTTTTCTAGTAACAAATTTAACGGGATATCGTCTTCGTCTGAAGAAACCCCTTCAGAAGAATTTTCTTCGTCACTTAGCTCTCCCAAGTCTGTCTCGCCAATGGCACAATCATCTTCATCCGAATCAATCAAGTCATCATCCTCAGCGAGAAATTTTTGAATTTCCTCGTCGTTTAAAAAGGCTTTTTTAGTCATGTCGAATTAAATAATTTACAAGTTTATAAGACAAATAAAAAAATCCTAAAAGCAAAATATTATTTTATTGCAAAAGTCACAAAAAAGACATTCTTCGTCGTTTCATCGACGTAAATTTTTCAAAACGGTACTTACAAGTATCTAGCACAGATGAACGTACGCTCACAACTAAAGCTCATCAACGACTAAAGCTGTAGGAAAAATTGAAGAAAAACAGAGACCGGAAATTATGTTAAACAGTAAAATGCAATCGGGCGTCGTCGAAACGATGAAGGATGTACGTGTAGGATTAACCTTTAGGCCGGTAAGTTTATTTAGAAAAACGCAATATGTAAGCTACACGTGGACGGAGCGGTCGAGTAAGCAAAATGAATCGTTTAAAAAAATTCGTACGCAGTTTTTATCATATTTAGCTGTAGAATTAAAGGATATAAAACGAGAAACAACGTTTGACAGCCTTTAAAAACTTTTAATAACTGTATTAAAAATTGTCGCTCTGAAGCAAACAACTGCTGACTGATCTAATCAAATTTGTTGAACCAACGACTTACGTAATTTAAACATGCCTAACATTTAGGCCGGTAAGTTTATATAGAAAAACGCAATATGTAAGCTAACGAGGACGGAGCCGTCGAGTAACAAACCAAATGGGTTAAAAAAATTCGAACGCGGTATCTATCAAATTTAATTCTAGAATTAAAGGATATAAAACGAGAAACAACGTTTTACAACCTTTAAAAAGTATTAATAACTATCTCAAAAATTGTCGCTCTGAAGCAAACAACTGCTGAGTGATCTACTCAAATTTGTTGAACAAAACGAATTATGTATTTTAAGCATGCTAAATTTTAGACCGGTAAGCAAATTAAAAAAACGCAAAAAGTAAGCTAACGAGGACCGAGTCGTCGAGTGACCAAAATAAATGGGTTAAACAAATTCGTACGCGGTATTTATCAAATTTAACTATAGAATTAAAGGATATAAAACGACAAACAATGTTTGACCACCTTTAAAAGTTTTAATAACTATATCAAAAATTGTCGCTCTGAAGCAAACAACTGCTGAGTGATCTACTCACGTTTGTTGTACAAAACGACTTACGTATTTTGGGCATGCTTAACCTTTACGCCGGTAAGTTTATTTAGAAAAACGAAATATGTAGGCTACATGAGGACGGAGTGGTCAAGTAAGCAAAACGAATCGGTAAAAAAAATTCGTACGCGGTATTTATCAAATTTAACTATAGAATTAAAGGATATAAAACGAGAAACAATGTTTGACCACCTTTAAAAACTTTTAATAACTATATCAAAAATTGTGTCGCTCTGAAGCAAACAACTACTGAGTGATCTACTCAAATTTGTTGAACAAAACGAATTACGTATTTTAAGCAGGCTAACTTTTAGACCGGTAAGCAAATTAAAAAAAAAAACATAATATGTAAACTAACGAGAACGGTGCCGTCGAGTAACCAAAACAAAAGGGCTTAAACAAATTCCTACGCGGTATTTATCAAATTTAACTCTAGAATTAAAGGATAGAAAACGAGAAACAACGTTTGACACCCTTTAAAAACTTTTAATAACTATATCAAAAATTGTCGCTCTGAAGCAAACAACTGTTGAGTGATCTACTCAAATTAGTTGAGCAAAACGACTTACGTATTTTAAACATGCTTAGCCTTTAGGCCGGTAAGTTTATTTAGAAAAACGTAATATGTAGGCTACACGAGGACAGATCGGTCGAGTAACCAAAACGAATGGGTTAAAAAAATTCGTACGCTGTGCTTATACTATTTAACTCTAGAATTAAAGGATATAAAACGAGAAACAACGTTTGACACCCTTTAAAAGTTTTAATAACTATCTCAAAAATTGTCTCTCTGAAGCAAACAACTGCTGATTGATCTACTCAAATTTGTTGAGCAAAACGAATTACGAACGAGGACGGAGCCGTCGAGTAACCAAAACAAATGGGTTAAAAAAATCCGTACGCAGTTTTTATCAGTTTTAACACTAGAATTAAAGGATATAAAACGAGAAGAAAAGTTTGACAACCTTTAAAAAGTTTTAATAACTATCTCGAAAATTGTCGCTCTGAAGCAAATTACTGCTGAGTGATCTTCTCAAATTTGTTGAACGAAACACTTACGTATTTTAAGCAAGCTAACCTTTAGCCCGGAAAGCAAATTAAAAAAAACTTAACTTTAGAATTAAAGGATATGAAACGAGAAGAAACGTTTGACAAACTTTAAAAAGTTTTAATAACTATTTTAAAAATTGGTGCTCTGTAGCAAACAACTGCTGAGTGATCTACTAAAATTTGTTGAACAAAACGAATTAGGTATTTTAAGCATGCTAACCTATAGACCGGTAAGCAAATTAAAAAAAAACGCGATATTTAAGCTAACGAGAACGGAGTAGTCGAGTAAGCAAAAGGAATGGCTTACAATAATTCGTTCGCGGTTTTTAACGTATTTAGCTCTAGAATTAGAGAATATAAAATAAGAAACAACATTTGACATCTTTTAAAAACTTTTAATAACTATATCAAAAATTGTCGCTCTGAAGCAAACAACTGCTGAACGGAAAATTGTTGAACAAAACGGATTACGGATTTTAAGCATGCCAACTTTTAGACCGGTAAGCAAATTACAAAAAAAAACGCGATATGTAAGCTAACGAGGACGGAGCCGTGGAGTAACCAAACAAATAGGTTAAACAAATTCGTACGCGGTATTTATCAAATCTAGCTCTAGAATTAAAGGATATAAAACGGGAAACAACGTTTGACAACCTTCAAAAAGTTTTAATAACTATCTCAAAAATTGTCGCTCTGAAGAAAACAACTGCTTAGTGATCTACTCACGTTTGTTGAAAAAACGACTTACGTATTTTAAGCATGCTGAACCTTTAGGCCGGTAAGTTTATTTAGAAAAATGCAATATGTAGGCTACACGAAGACATAGCGGTCGAGTAACCAAAACGAATGGGTTAAACAAATTCGTACGCTGTGTTTATACAATTTAACTCTAGAATTAAAGGATATAAAACGAGAAACAACATTTGACACCCTTTAAAAGTTTTAATAGCTATCTCAAAAATTGTCGCTCTGAAGCAAACAACTGCTGAGTGATCTACTCAATTTTGTTGAACAAATCGAATTACGTATTTTAAGCATGCTAAGCTTTAGACCGCTAAGCAGATTAAAAAAATACGCAATATGTAAGCTAACGAGGACGGAGCCGCCGAGTAACCAAAACAAATGGGTTAAACAAATTCGTACGCGGTATTTATCAAATTTAACTCTAGAATTAAAGGATATAAAACGAGAAACAACGTTTGAAAACCTTTAAAAAGTTTTAATACCTATCTCAAAAATTGTCGATCTAAAGCAAACTGTTGAGTGATCTACTGAAAATTGTTGAACAAAACGAATTACGTATTTTAAGCATGCTAACTTTTAGACCGGTAAGCAAATTAAAAAAAACGCGATATGTAAGCTAACGAGGACGGAGCCGTCGAGTAACCAAAACAAGTGGGTTAAACAAATTCGTACGCGGTATTTATCAAATTTAACTCTAGAATTAAAGGATATAAAACGAGAAACAACGTTTGACAACCTTTAAAAAGTTTTAATAACTATCTCAAAAATTGTCGCTCTGAAGCAAACAACTGCTGAGTGGTCTACTGAAAATTGTTGAACAAAAGACTTACGTATTTTAAGGATGCTAACCTTTAGCCCGGTAAGCAACTTAAAAAAACGCAATATGTAAGCTAACGAGGACGGAGCCGTCGAGTAACCAAAAAAATGGTTTAAAAAAATCCGTACGCAGTTTTTATCAGTTTTAACACTAGAATTAAAGGATATAAAACGAGAAGCAAAGTTTGAAAACCTTTAAAAAGTTTTAATAACTATCTCAAAAATTTTCGCTCTGAAGCAAACTACTGCTAAGTGATCTTCTCAAATTTGTTGAACGAAACACTTACGTACTTTATCCATGCTCAACCTTTAGGCCGGTAAGCCTATTTAGAAAAACGATATACGAGGACGGAGTAGTCGAGTAAGCAAAACAAATGGCTTGCAATAATTCGTACGTGGTTTTTATCGTATTTAGCTTTAGAATTAGAGGGTATAAAACAAGAAACAACATTTGACACCTTTTAACCTCCTGCGTACTTTTGTCCTACACATAGTATATTAAATTTAAAAAATCTAGAACGTTTTTTAAAACTGGCATCACTGAAATATTATTATTATGACACGCATTGGCATCTTAGTTTATGGAAAAAAATCCAAACGTCAAATATTATTTACAGTTATTATAAATACGGAGTGCATAAAAGAACGTGATAATAAGCGTCAGCGCAGAGGTAAGTTAATTTGTATTTATCTAGTGGATTATTTCGAAAATCAGTGCAAATCAGTGATAATTTATTTAACAGAATTGTGAATTACTTGTTTAAACTATTATTTCATTGAAATACCAAATAGTGTACTTATAATACTGAAATGCATTTCGATGTCCTTTGCAAAGTACAACAGTATTTAATTTAAGTTAATGAATATGAGTGCTCATGTACTCTATGAAGTACATCAAACTTTTTTTCTATTCCTTTGCAGTTATAACTGAGGATGAGATAATTGCAGCGTTGGAAAACTCGGATTTTGATTTTTCTAGTGACGACGAAGATAATGACCCTGATTTTGTGCCTGGAGAATTGGGACAAGAAACGAGAAACCGCATTGAAACTGATACCGATAGTTCGGATGAAAATGAGGAGACTGTGCACACTCCACTGGCTTCTCCGAGAGAATTGCATGATTTACCGTCATCGTCTGTTTTAATACGTAAAAGAAAACGTACATTGCAAAGACCATATGGCCGAAGACGGAGTTCATTATCTAGCCGGCGGATAAGTATCGAACAAAATGATGCTGGCATTCAGCGCACTTGGGTTGAAAACACACTGGAATCAGGAACTAATAGCCTAATGCAACCTGCTTACCTTGAGCAAAATACTGAAGAATGGGAATGGTACCAGTTCTATGACCAATATATAGATGACAACATTCTTGCTGATATGGTAAACTGCACTAATAGAACACATATTTTAGAAACTGGAAAATCTATGGGGCTTACTGTAAGTGAACTGAAGGTCTATATTGGTATTACCATGGTCATGTACGCTTTACAATATCCTCAAATTTCAATGTATTGGTCCAACAAGTGGAAAGTTCCTATAATAGCAACGGAAATGTCACGCATGCGTTTACGACTCTGAAGTAACACCGGAGCAAAAATTGCAGAAAATATGGAAAGTTCAGCCATTATTTGATCGCATTTTGGCTGGATGTCATGAACAGAATCGTCCACAAGAAATGAGTATTGATGAAATGATTATACCTTTCACAGGGAAATGCCCCATTCGACAATACTGTCCCAACAAACCAAACCCTGTGGGGCTTAAAATTTTCGACTTAGCAACACCAAAAGGCATTGTTTGCAACATGGCTATTTATCAGGGGGATACTACATTTCCACATTTGGTAAGCAACGGATTTAATTTGGGAGAAGCAGCTATTATTTATCTTACAAAAACACTGGTGCCAGGACACTCACTGTTTTTCGACCGTTTCTTTACCACTGCAAAGATGTGTGACGAATTACTGAAGCTTGGATTCCATTGCACAGGCACTATTATGAAAAATAGAGTTCCGAAAGATTGCGGGTTCGAATCGAGCTCAAGGCCTAACAATAATTTTTTATCATTATTATTGTTATGATAAATTTTTTCTTAATTGAAAAAATTTTTAAATTAGAATAGAAGAAAGAAAAAATTTTAGACAACTGCCAAAGCTCGTTGTATAGATCCATTTCGGGAACTGCTAAATTCCTTCATCGGCAACGTTTAGGCGCCGCTGCTATAACCATTCCGCCATCACAGCGGTTTTTTGTTTGTCTTCATTAATCCTACTTCTATTCTGTCTCGTGCCAATTGATATTCACAACACTGCGACATCTGTTGCAGAATGGCTGTGAAAATTGGACTTGTTTGTTGGCAATGCCGCCATAGTGTCATAATTTATTGACACTTTTTTCCCCGTGCTCTGGGATGTATTAACAATTTTTGTTGTTATATCGGCCTACTGATTTTAAGATCGCGGGTTCGAATCGAGCTCAAGGCCTAACAATAATTTTTTATCATTATTATTGTTATGATACATTTTTTCTTAATTGAAAAATTTTTTTTAAATTAGAATAGAAGAAAGAAAAAATTTTAGACAACTGCCAAAGCTCGTTGTATAGATCCATTTCGGGAACTGCTAAATTCCTTCATCGGCAACGTTTAGGCGCCGCTGCTATAACCATTCAGCCATCACAGCGGTTTTTTGTTTGTCTTCATTAATCCTACTTATATTCTGTCTCGTGCCAATTGATATTCACAACTATGGCGGCATTGCCAACAAACAAGTCCAATTTTCACAGCCATTCTGCAACAGATGTCGCAGTGTTGTGAATATCAATTGGCACGAGACAGAATAGAAGTAGGATTAATGAAGACAAACAAAAAACCGCTGTGATGGCTGAATGGTTATAGCAGCGGCGCCTAAACGTTGCCGATGAAGGAATTTAGCAGTTCCCGAAATGGATCTATACAACGAGCTTTGGCAGTTGTCTAAAATTTTTTCTTTCTTCTATTCTAATTTAAAAATTTTTTCAATTAAGAAAAAATTTATCATAACAATAATAATGATAAAAAATTATTGTTAGGCCTTGAGCTCGATTCGAACCCGCGATCTTAAAATCAGTAGGCCGATATAACAACAAAAATTGTTCCGAAAGATTGTGTACTGACTGAACAAAAGCTGTTCAAGAAGAAAGAAAGAGGAAGTAGTGAGGTAAAAATAAGGCAAGATCAAAAACTCGCCATAACGATGTGGATTGATAATAAACCAGTCTTGATGATGTCAACATGTTATTACGGCCAATACCATGACGAATGTAAGAGATGGTCTAAGAAGGATAAGCAATATGTAACAGTAAAAAGGCCTGATGTTATCAAAAATTATAACGAAAATATGGGAGGTGTGGATCTCGCTGATAGAATGCTTTCGGTTTTCCCATCGCGTAACCGTACAAGGAAGTGGACCATCCGTGTAATCTCTCATTTGTTTGATTTATGCGTGGTAAATGCTTGGCTGCAGTATGGCTGTGAAAACATTATACAGATGCGAGAATACAAAATGAATTTGGGCACAAAACTCATCTCTGAAAATGAGGAAGAAGACGACACTGAAGCTGAAATGAGTTACGATGAACTTGAACCGCAGCATAAGAAGCGCAAAGTCTTAATAAAGCCAGTGCCTACTACAGCAACTCGTACTAAAGGGGCTGCGCATCTGCCAGAATATGGCCCAAAACAAAGCCGCTGCAGAAAAACTGGATGTGAAAAAAAAACAACAGTATTTTGCAAAAAATGTGAAATTTATCTCTGCTTCACTCCGGACCGAAATTGCTTTTCAAAGTTTCATGAAAATTGTTAAGTGAAAAATGATATATTTTTATACTTTTCTCATTATTATATTACAACTATTGAATTAATGTAAAGTTTTTGTTATGTTTTAGTAAAGAAAACTCATTATTTTTTTGTTTATTTAAAAAACTACAATAAAACTAAAGTTAATGAATTAAAAAGTGGTGTATTGATTCAATTCCCATTTTCTTTATATAGGACATAGCGAAAACCCATTTTCACCGTTATATTAATTTTTTTATTATTATTTCCATAATAAGTAATCTTCAAGAAGTGCAGAAGTAAAATTTTTTAAAGAAATTCCAAAAACTTTAGGTTTTGTACGCAGGAGGTTAAAATCTTATAATAACTATATCAAAAATTGTAGCTCTGAAGAAAACAACTGCTGAGTGATCTACTCACGTTTGTTGAACAAAACGATTTACGTATTTTAATCATTCTTAACCTTTAGGCCGGTAAGTTTATTTAGAAAAACGCAATATGTAGGCTACGCGTGGACGGAGCGGTCGAGTAAGCAAAACGAATCGGTTAAAAAAATTCGTACGCAGTTTTTATAATATTTAGCTGTAGAATTAAAGGATATAAAACGAGAAACAACGTTTGACATCCTTTAAAAACTTTTAATAACTATATCAAAAATTGTCGCTCTGAAGCAAACAACTGCTGAGTGATCTAATCAAATTTGTTGAACAAAACGTATTACGTATTTTAAGCATGCTAACCTTTAGACCGGTGAGCAAATTAAAAAAATACGCAATATGTAAGCTAACGAGGACGGTGCCGTCGAGTGACCAAAACAAATGGGTTAAACAAATTCGTACGCGGTATTTATCAAATTTAACTCTAGAATTAAAGGATATAAAACGAGAAACAACGTTTGACAACCTTTAAAAAGTTTTGATAACTATATCAAAAATTGTCGCTCTGAAGCAAACAACTGCTGAGCGATCAACTAAAATTTGTTGAACAAAACGAATTACGTATTTTAAGCAGGCTAACCTTTAGACAGGTAAGCAATTAAAAAAAATATAATATGTAAGCTAACGAGAATGGAGACGTCGAGTAACCAATAAAAATGGGTTAAAAAAATTCGGGATCGGTATTTATCAAATTTAACTCTAGAACTAAAGGATATAAAACGAGAAACAACATTTGACACCTTTTAAAAACTTATAATAACTATATCAAAAATTTTCGCTCTGAAGCAAACAACTGCTGAGTGATCAACTCAAATTTGTTGAACAAAACGACTTACGTGTTTTAACCATGCGTAAACTTTAGGCCGGTAAGTTTATTTAGAAAAACGCAATATGTAGGCTACAAGAGGACAGAGCGGTCGAGTAACCAAAACGAATGGGTTAAAAAAATCGTACTCGGTATTTATCAAATTTAACTCTAGAATTAAAGGATATAAAACGAGAAACAACGTTTGACAACCTTTAAAAAGTTTTGATAACTATATCAAAAATTGTCGCTCTGAAGCAAACAACTGCTGAGAGATCAACTCAAATTTGTTGAACAAAACGACTTACGTATTTTAACCATGCGTAACCTTTAGGCCGGTAAGTTTATTCAGAAAAACGCAATATGTAGGCTACAAGAGGACAGAGCGGTCGAGTAACCAAAACGAATGGGTTAAAAAAATCGTACTCGGTATTTATCAAATTTAACTCTAGAATTAAAGGATATAAAACGAGAAAGAACGTTTGATAACCTTTAAAAAGTTTTGATAACTATATCAAAAATTGCCGCTCTGAAGCAAACAACTGCTGAGAGATCAACTCAAATTTGTTGAACAAAACGACTTACGTATTTTAACCATGCGTAACCTTTAGGCCGGTAAGTTTATTTAGAAAAACGCAATATGTAGGCTACAAGAGGACAGAGCGGTCGAGTAACCAAAACGAATGGGTTAAAAAAATCGTACTCGGTATTTATCAAATTTAACTCTAGAATTAAAGGATATAAAACGAGAAACAACGTTTGACAACCTTTAAAAAGTTTTGATAACTATATCAAAAATTGTCGCTCTGAAGCAAACAACTGCTGAGTAATCAACTCAAATTTGTTGAACAAAACGACTTACGTATTTTAACCATGCGTAACCTTTAGGCCGGTAAGTTTATTCAGAAAAACGCAATATTTAGGCTACAAGAGGACAGAGCGGTCGAGTAACCAAAACGAATGGGTTAAAAAAATTCGTACGCTGTGTTTATACTATTTAACTCTAGAATTAAAGGATATAAAACGAGAAACAACGGTGGGTGTTTTAAAAGTTTTAATAACTATCTCAAAAATTGTCGCTCTGAAGCAAACAACTGCTGAGAGATCTACTTAAATTTGTTGAAAAAACGAATTACGTATTTTAAGCAGGCTAACTTTTAAACCGGTAAGCAAATTAAAAAAAAAAAAAACATAATATGTAAGCTAACGAGAACGGAGACGTCGAGTAACCAAAACAAATGGGTTAAAAAAATCGTACTCGGTATTTATCAAATTTAACTCTAGAATTAAAGGATATAAAACGAGAAACAACGTTTGACAACCTTTAAAAAGTTTTGATAACTATATCAAAAATTGTCGCTCTGAAGCAAACAACTGCTGAGAGATCAACTCAAATTTGTTGAACAAAACGACTTACGTGTTTTAGCCATGCGTAACCTTTAGGCCGATAAGCTTATTTAGAAAAACGCAATATGTATGCTATACGAGGGCGGAGCCGTCGAGTAACCAAAACGAATGTGTTACAATAATTTGTACGCGGCTTTTGCCATATTTAACTCTAGAATTAAAGGATATAAAGCGAGAAACAACGGTTGACAATCTTTCGAAAGTTTTAGTATCTATCTCAAAAATTGCCGCTCTGAAGGAAACAATTGCTGAGTGATCTATTCAAATATGTTGAACGAAATGATTTACGTATTTTCTGCATGCTAACCTTTAGCCCGGTAAGCAAATTAAAAAAAACGCAATATGTAAGCTAACGAGGACGGAGCCGTCGAGTAACCAAAACGAATGGGTTTAACAAACTCGTACGCGGTTTTTATCATATTTAGCTGTAGAATTAAAGGATATAAAACAAGAAAAAACGTTTGACAACCTTTAAAAACTTTTAATACCTATCTCAAAAATTGTTGCCTGAAGCAAATAACTGCTGAGTGATCTGCTCACGTTTGTTGAACAAAACGACTTACGTATTTTGAGCATGCTTAATCTTTAGGCCGGTAAGTTTATTTAGAACAAGTAAGGAAGGTTAAGTTCGGGTGTAACCGAACATTACATACTCAGTTGAGATCTATGGTGACAACATAAGGGAAAATAAAAATGTAGGAAAATGAATCGAGGGAAACCCTGGAATGTGTTTGTATGACATGTGTATCAAATGAAAGGCATTAAAGAGTATTTTAATGAGGGAGTGGGCCATAGTTCTATAGGTGGACGCCATTTAGGGATATAGCTATAAAGGTGGACCAGGGTTGACTCTAGAATGCGTTTGTACGATATGGGTATCAAATGAAAGGTATTAATGAGTATTTTAAAAGGGCGTGGACCTAAGTTCTATAGATGGACGCCTTTTCGAGATATCACCGTAAAGGTGGGCCAGGGGTGACTCTAGAATTCGTTTGTGCAATATGGGTATCAAACGAAAGGAGTTAATGAGTATTTTAAGAGGGAGTGGGCCTTAGTTCTATAGGTGGACGCATTTTCGAGGTATCACAATAAAGGTGGACCAGGGGTGACTCTAGACTTTGTTTGTACTATATGGGTATCAAATGAAAGGTGTTAATGAGTATTTTTAAGAGGGAGTGGGCCTTCGTTTTATAGGTGTTCGCCTTTTCGAGATATCGCCATAAAGGTGGACCAGGGGTGACTTTAGAATTTGTTTGTATGATATGGGTATCAAATGAAAGGTGTTAATGATTATTTTAAAAGGGCGTGGGGCTTAGTTCTATAGGTGGACCCCTTTTCGAGATATCGCCATAAAGGTGGACCAGGGGTGATTCTAGAATTCGTTTGTGCAATATGGGTATCAAACGAAAGGAGTTAATGAGTATTTTAAGAGGGAGTGGGCCTTAGTTCTATAGGTGGACGCCTTTTCGAGATATCGCCATAAAGGTGGGCCAGGGGTGACTCTAGAATTCGTTTGTGCAATATGGGTATCAAACGAAAGGAGTTAATGAGTATTTTAAGAGGGAGTGGGCCTTAGTTCTATAGGTGGACGCATTTTCGAGATATCGCCATAAAGGTGGACCAGGGGTGACTTTAGAATTTGTTTGTATGATATGGGTATCAAATGAAAGGTGTTAATGATTATTTTAAAAGGGCGCGGGGCTTAGTTCTATAGGTGGACCCCTTTTCGAGATATCGCCATAAAGGTGGACCAGGGGTGATTCTAGAATTCGTTTGTGCAATATGGGTATCAAACGAAAGGAGTTAATGAGTATTTTAAGAGGGAGTGGGCCTTAGTTCTATAGGTGGACGCCTTTTCGAGATATCGCCATAAAGATGGACCAGGTGTGACCCTAGAATTCGTTTGTGCAATATGGGCATCAAACGAAAGGTGTTAATGAGTATTTTAAAAGGGAGTGGGCCTTAGTTCTATAGGTGGACGCCGTTTCGAGATATCGCCATAAAGGTGGGCCAGGGGTGACTCTAGAATTCGTTGTTGCAATATGGGTATCAAACGAAAGGAGTTAATGAGTATTTTAAGAGGGAGTGGGCCTTAGTTCTATAGGTGGACGCATTTTCGAGGTATCACAATAAAGGTGGACCAGGGGTGACTCTAGACTTTGTTTGTACTATATGGGTATCAAATGAAAGGTGTTAATGAGCATTTTAAAAGGAAGTAATCCTTAGTTCCATAGGTGGACGCCATTTCGAGATATCGCCATAAAGGTGGACCAGGGGTGACCCTAGAATTCGTTTGTGCAATATGGGCATCAAACGAAAGGTGTTAATGAGTATTTTAAAAGGGAGTGGGCCTTAGTTCTATAGGTGGACGCCGTTTCGAGATATCGCCATAAAGGTGGGCCAGGGGTGACTCTAGAATTCGTTTGTGCAATATGGGTATCAAACGAAAGGAGTTAATGAGTATTTTAAGAGGGAGTGGGCCTTAGTTCTATAGGTGGACGCATTTTCGAGGTATCACAATAAAGGTGGACCAGGGGTGACTCTAGACTTTGTTTGTACTATATGGGTATCAAATGAAAGGTGTTAATGAGTATTTTTAAGAGGGAGTGGGCCTTCGTTTTATAGGTGTTCGCCTTTTCGAGATATCGCCATAAAGGTGGACCAGGGGTGACTTTAGAATTTGTTTGTATGATATGGGTATCAAATGAAAGGTGTTAATGATTATTTTAAAAGGGCGTGGGGCTTAGTTCTATAGGTGGACCCCTTTTCGAGATATCGCCATAAAGGTGGACCAGGGGTGATTCTAGAATTCGTTTGTGCAATATGGGTATCAAACGAAAGGAGTTAATGAGTATTTTAAGAGGGAGTGGGCCTTAGTTCTATAGGTGGACGCCTTTTCGAGATATCGCCATAAAGATGGACCAGGTGTGACCCTAGAATGCGTTTGTACGATATGGGTATCAAATGAAAGGTGTTAATGAGTATTTTAAAAGGGAGTAATCCTTAGTTCCATAGGTGGACGCCGTTTCGAGATATCGCCATAAAGGTGGGCCAGGGGTGACTCCAGAATTCGTTTGTGCAATATGGGTATCAAACGAAAGGAGTTAATGTGTATTTTAAGAGGGAGTGTGCCTTTCTGGACCAGGGGTGACTCTAGACTTTGTTTGTACGATATGGGTATCAAATGAAAGGTGTTAATGAGTATTTTTAAAAGGGAGTGGGCCTTAGTTCTATAGGTGTTCGCCTTTTCGAAATATCGCCATAAAATTGGACCAGGGGTGACTCTAGAATGAGTTTGTACGATATGGGTATCAAATTAAAGGTATTAAAGAGAGTTTGAAAAGGGAGTGGTGGTAGTTGTATATGTGAAGGCGTTTTCCAGATATCGACCAAAATGTGGACCAGGGTGACCCAGAACTTCATCTGTTGGATACCGCTAATTTATTTATATATGTAATACCTGCCAAGATTTTAAGGGTTTTTTATTTCGCCCTGCAGAACTTTTTCATTTTCTTCTACTTAATATGGTAGGTGTCACAACCATTTTATAAAGTTTTTTCTAAAGCTATATTTCGCGTCAATAAAACAATTCAATTACCTTACCATGTTTCATCCCTTTTTTCGTATTTGGTATAGAATTATGGAATTTTTTTCATTTTTCGCAGTTTTCCATATCGAAAAAGTGGGCGTGGTCATTATCAGATAAGTACGATATATCGATTTTTGCTCAAGTTATCGTGTTAACGGCCATGCGGAAGGACAGACGGACGACTGTGTATAAAAACTGGGCGTGGCATCAACCGATATCGTCCATTTTCACAGAAAACAGTTAACGCCATAAAATCTATGCCCCTACCAAATTTCAAAAGGATTGGTTATTTTTTGTTCGACTTATGGCGTTAAAAGTATCCTAGAAAAATTAAATGAAAAAGGGCGGAGCCACGCCCATTTTTAAATTTTCTTTTATTTTTGTATTTTGTTGCACCATATCATTACTGGAGTTGAATCTTGACATAGTTTACTTATATACTGTAAAGATATTAAATTTTATGTTAAAATTTTACTTAAAAAAAAATTTTTTTTAAAAGTGGGCGTGGTCCTTCTCCGATTTTGCTAATTTTTATTAAGCGTACATATAGTAATAAGAGTAACGTTCCTGCCAAATTTCATCATGATATGTTCAACGACTGCCAAATTACAGCTTGCAAAAATTTTAATTTACCTTCTTTTAAAAGTGGGCGGTGCCACGCCCATTGTCCAAAATTTTTCTAATTTTCTATTTTGCGTCATAAGTTCAACTCATCTACCAAGTTTCGTTGCTTTATCGGTCTTTTGTCATGAACTATCGCACTTTTTCGGTTTTTCGAAATTTTCGATATCGAAAAAGTGGGCGTGGTTATAGTCCGATATCGTTCATTTTAAATAGCGATCTGAGATGAGTGCTCAGGAAGCTACATACCAAATTTCATCAAGATACCTCAAAATTTACTCAAGTTATCGTGTTAACGGACGGACGGACGGACGGACATGGCTCAATCAAATTTTTTTTCGATCCTGATTATTTTGATATATGGAAGTCTATATCTATCTCGATTCCTTTATACATGTACAACCAACCGTTATCCAATCAAACTTAATATACTCTGTGAGCTCTGCTCAACTGAGTATAAAAACGCAATATGTAGGCTACACGAGGACATCGAGTAAGCAAAACGAATCGGTTTAAAAATTCGTACGCAGTTTTTATCAAATTTAACTGAAGAATTAAAGGATATAAAACGAGAAACAATGTTTGACACCCTTTAAAAACTTTTAATAACTATATCAAAAATTGCCGCTCTGAAGCAAAAAACTGCTGAGTGATCTACTAAATATGTAAGCTAACGATTACGGAGCCCTCGAGTAAACAAAACAAATGGGTCAAACAAATTCGTACGCGGTATTTATCAAATTTAACTCTAGAATTAAAGGATATAAAACGAGAAACAACGTTTGACAACCTTTAAAAAGTTTTAATACCTATCTCAAAAATTATCGCTCTGAAGCAGAATGCTGAGTGATTTACTGAAAATTGTTGAACAAAACGAATTACGTATTTTAAGCATACTAACTTTTAGACCGGTAAGCAAGTTAAAAAAAAAACGCGATGTGCAAGCTAACGAGGACGGAGCCGCCGAGTAATCAAAACAAATGGGTTAGACAAATTCGTACGCGGTATTTATCAAATTTAACTCTAGAATTAAAGGATATAAAACGAGAAACAACGTTTGACAACCTTTAAAAAGTTTTAATACCTTTCTAAAAAATTGCCGCTCTGAAGCAAAATACTGAGTGATCTACTGAAAGTTGTTGAAAAAAAAGACTTACGTATTTTAAGCATGCCAACCTTTAGACCGGTGAGCAAATTAAAAAAATACGCAATATGTAAGCTAACGAGGACGGTGCCGTCGAGTGACCAAAACAAATGGGTTAAACAAATTCGTACGCGGTATTTATACAATTTAACTCTAGAATTAAAGGATATAAAACGAGAAACAACGTTTGACACCCTTTAAAAGTTTTATAACTATCTCAAAAATTGTCGCTCTGAAGCAAACAACTGCTGAGTGATCTACTCAAATTTGTTGAACAAAACGAATTACGTATTTTAAGCAGGCTAACCTTTAGACCGGTAAGCAAATAAAAAAAAAAAAACATAATATGTAAGCTAACGAGAACGGAGACGTCGAGTAACCAAAACAAATGGGTTAAAAAAATCGTACTCGGTATTTATCAAATTTAACTCTAGAATTAAAGGATATAAAACGAGAAACAACATTTGACGACCTGTAAAAAGTTTTGATAACTATATCAAAAATTGTCGCTCTGAAGCAAACGATTGCTAAGTGATCAACTCAAATTTGTTGAACAAAGCGACTTACGTATTTTAACCATGCATAACCTTTAGGCCGATAAGCTTATTTAGAAAGACGCAATATGTAGGCTATACGAGGGCGGAGCCGTCGAGTAATCAAAACGAATGGGTTAAAAAAATTCGTACGCGGTTTTTATCATATTTAACTCTAGAATTAAAGGATATAAAACGAGAAACAACATTTGACGACCTGTAAAAAGTTTTGATAACTATATCAAAAATTGCCGCTCTGAAGCAAACAATTGCTAAGTGATCAACTCAAATTTGTTGAACAAAGCGACTTACGTATTTTAACCATGCGTAAGCTTTAGGCCGATAAGCTTATTTAGAAAAACGCAATATGTAGGCTATACGAGGGCGGAGCCGTCGAGTAACCAAAACGAATGTGTACAATAATTTGTACGCGGTTTTTATCATATTTAACCCTAGAATTAATGGATATAAAACGAGAAACAACGGTTGACAACATTTAAAAAGATTTAATAGCTATTTCAAAAATTGCCGCTCTGAAGCAAACAACTGCTGATTGATCTACTCAAATTTGTTGAACAAAACGAATTACGTTTTTTAAGCAGGCTAACCTTTAGACCGGTAAGCAAATTAAAAAAAACATAATATGTAAGCTAACGAGAACGGGGCCGTCGAGTAACCAAAACAAATGGGTTAAACAAATTCGTACGCGGTATTTATCAAACTTAACTCTAGAATTAAAGGATATAAAACGAGAAACAACATCTGACACCCTTTAAAAACTTTTAATAACTATATCTAAAATTATCGCTCTGAAGCAAAAAACTGTTGAGTGATCTACTCAAGTTTGTTGAACAAAACGAATTAGGTATTTTAAGCAGGCTAACCTTTAGACCGGGGAGCAAATAAAAAAAATACGCAATATGTAAGCTAACGAGGACCGTGCCGTCGAGTGACCAAAAAAAAAATGGGTTAACAAAATTCGCATTCGGTATTTATCAAATTTAACTCTAGGATTAAAGGATATAAAACGAGAAACAACATTTGACACCCTTTAAAATTTTAATAGCTATCTCAAAAATTGCCGCTCTGAAGCAAACAACTGCTGAGTGATCTACTCAAATTTGTTGAACAAAACGAATTACGTATTTTAAGCAGGCTAACCTTTAGACCGGTGAGCAAATTAAAAAAATACGCAATATGTAAGCTAACGAGGACGGTGCCGTCGAGTGACCAAAAAAAATGGGTTAAAAAAATCGCAATCGGTATTTATCAAATTTAACTCTAGAATTAAAGGATATAAAACGAGAAACAATATTTGACACCCTTTAAAAGTTTTAATAGCTATCTCAAAAATTGCCGCTCTGAAGCAAACAACTGCTGAGTGATCTACTCAAATTTGTTGAACAAAACGAATTACGTATTTAAGCAGGCTAACTTTTAGACCGGTAAGCAAATAAAAAAAAACATAATATGTTAGCTAACGAGAACGGAGACGTCGAGTAACCAAAACAAATGGGTTAAACAAATTCGTACGCGGTATTTATCAAACTTAACTCTAGAATTAAATGATATAAAACGAAAAACAACATCTGACACCCTTTAAAAGTTTTAATAGCTATCTCAAAAATTGCCGCTCTGAAGCAAACAGCTGCTGAGTGATCTACTCAAATTTGTTGAACAAAACTAATTACGTATTTTAAGCAGGCTAACCTTTAGACCGGTAAGCAAATTAAAAAAATACGCAATATGTAAGCTAACGAGGACGGTGCCGTCGAGTGACCAAAAAAATGGGTTAAAAAAATTCGCACACGGTATTTATAAAATTTAACTCTAGAATTAAAGGATATAAAACGAGAAACAACATTTGACACCTTTTAAAAACTTATAAAAACTATATCAAAAATTGGCGCTCTGAAGCAAACAACTGCTGAGTGATCAACTCAAATTTGTTGAACAAAACGGCTTACGTATTTTAACCATGCGTAACCTTTAGGCCGGTAAGTTTATTCAGAAAAACGTAATATGTAGGCTACACGAGGACAGAGCGGTCGAGTAACCAAAACGAATGGGTTAAAAAAATTCGTACGCTGTGTTTATACTATTTAACTCTAGAATTAAAGGATATAAAACGAGAAACAACATTTGACACCCTTTAAAAGTTTTAATAACTATCTCAAAAATTGTCGCTCTGAAGCAAACAACTGCTGAGTGACCTACTCAAATTTGTTGAACAAAACGAATTACGTATTTTAAGCAGGCTAACCTTTAGACCGCTCAGCAAATTAAAAAAAACATAATATGTAAGCTAACGAGAACGGAGCCGTTGAGTAACCAAAACAATGGGTTAAACAAATTCGTACGCGGTATTTATCAAACTTAACTCTAGAATTAAAGGTTATAAAACGAGAAATAACGTTTGACACCCTTTAAAAACTTTTAATAACTATATCTAAAATTGTCGCTCTGAAGCACACAACTGTTGAGTGATCTACTCAAATTAGTTGAGCAAAACGACTTACGTATTTTAAACATGCTTAACCTTTAGGCCAGTAAGTTTATTTAGAAAAACGCAATATGTAGGCTACACGAGGACAGAGCGGTCGAGTAACCAAAACGAATGGGTTAAAAAAATTCGTACGCTGTGCTTATACTATTTCACTCTAGAATTAAAGGATATAAAACGAGAAACAACGTTTGACACCCTTTAAAAGTTTTAATAACTATCTCAAAAATTGTCGCTCTGAAGCAAACAACTGCTGAGTGATCTACTCAAATTTGTTGAACAAAACGAATTACGCATTTTAAGCAGGCTAACTTTTAGACCGGTACGGTCGAGTAACCAAAACGAATGGGTTAAAAAAATTCGTACGCTGTGCTTATACTATTTCACTCTAGAATTAAAGGATATAAAACGAGAAACAACGTTTGACACCCTTTAAAAGTTTTAATAACGATCTCAAAAATTGTCGCTCTGAAGCAAACAACTGCTGAGTGATCTACTCAAATTTGTTGAACAAAACGAATTACGTATTTTAAGCAGGCTAACTTTTAGACCGGTACGGTCGAGTAACCAAAACGAAGGGGTTAAAAAAATTCGTACGCTGTGCTTATACTATTTCACTCTAGAATTAAAGGATATAAAACGAGAAACAACGTTTGAAAGTTTTAATAACTATCTCAACAATTGTTGCTCTGAAGCAAACAACTGCTGAGTGATCTGCTCAAATTTGTTGAACAAAACGAATTACGTATTTTCAGCAGGCTAACTTTTAGACCGGTAAGCAAATTAAAAAAAAAAAACATAATATGTAAGCTAACGAGAACGGAGACGTCGAGTAACCAAAACAAATGGGTTAAAAAAATCGTACTCGGTATTTATCAAATTTAACTCTAAAATTAAAGGATATAAAACGAGAAACAACGTTTGACAACCTTTAAAAAGTTTTGATAACTATATCAAAAATTGTCGCTCTGAAGCAAACAACTGCTGAGTGATCAACTCAAATTTGTTGAACAAAACGACTTACGTATTTTAACCATGCGTAACCTTTAGGCCGATGAGCTTATTTAGAAAAACGCAATATGTATGCTATACGAGGGCGGAGCCGTCGGGTAACCAAAACGAATGTGTTAAAATAATTTGTACGCGGCTTTTACCATATTTTACTAACTAGCCTTTTTACAATAGTCAATGAGAGTCATTTTACTTCGCGACACGATTCACATGTCATTCAATGATAAATGTCAAAATGAGTTTTATACTTTTTCTTACTTTGTTCTTTGTTCGAGCGGCCGTGACAAGCGCACGCATTCATCATAAATTTGTAAAAACTAAATCGCAAACACTGTGGTTCATCCGCGAATAAAATCAAGAAATATTTATATAAAGTTATACAGTGTGTTTCCTTGATTCGGCAGCGATAAAGCGTTTCATTAGAAACCATCATTTGTTGGAATAATTCTGCCGACAAAGAAGCCCACATTGGTGACCCCGACATATAACAAATACAATACAGTGAACAAGGTGCAAATACATATTCGCATTGCCCTCATCGTTTATCGACTCGGGAATGGAATAAACTTACCAAAAACATTAAAGCATCGATATTTTCACAAAACCAAAAGTGAATTTAATCAGAAAAGTGCAATCAAAATCGTCTTTTTTGCAAAAGTCAAAAAATTAAAAACGCACAAATTTCACCAGCTGATTCACACATTACGTCACTTGTGCGCAACAAATTTAAATTGTTTGCAACACAAAAACATTATTATCCAAAAAATTGATTTGGGAAACGTGCCCAACAGAAGCCGAAGTGGAAGATAACCAGTATCTTGACGATTTCAACCAGAGCTTTCGGATGATATTCAAGATGGACGAATCGAACAATTCAAATGGACAATCAGCATCAAACGTAAGTACCGCTAGCAATTTTCCTTTACCTGAAATTAGTAGAATTACAATAAGGGCACCGACGTTCGTAAAAAATGAACCGGATTTATTTTTTATTCAAATGGAAGCTCAATTTACCAACGGTGGAATCACTAGAGATAACGCTAAATATAATCATGTCATTGCTGCACTCGATCCTCAATATTTGTCAATGGTTTCTGATTTGATTCGTAATCCGCCGGACGACGGCACAAAATATGAAACATTAAAAGCGCGTTTAATTAATGAATATACAGCATCTGATCAAAAGAAATTAAAAGTTTTGTTAACAGAAATCGAACTCGGTGATGACAAACCATCGCATTTATTGCGTAAAATGCGTGATTTAGCACGAAGTTCTATGAGTGATGAAGCATTAAAATCACTTTGGATCGATCGTCTGCCCGAAAATGTGAGAGCGGTTGTAGCCATTTCTAACGATAATTTGAACACATGCGCCACTCTGGCCGATAAAGTAGTGGAATTAACTTCTTCGAAACAAATCTCCGAAATCAAAACGGAAATAAACCCTTCTTTGTCACAATTAAAAGCACAAATTGATGAACTCACAAAATCGTTTAATGACTTTAGGGCAAGTCGAAGTAAAAGTCCCAACCGAAACAACAACAGTAACAGACGTTCTCGATCTAAATCAAATAGAAAACATTCATATTGCCGTTAACATTACAAATTCGGGGCACTTGCTCGCAAATGTGAACAACCTTGCCGGTTCAAAAAACCTGAAGGCAGTTCAAACGATAATTCGGAAAACTAAAAACCACTTCACCACCGACGGTACACGAAGTGGAATCAAATCTCACTCGCCGTCTCTTCGTCACTGATCAATCAAATCATCGTAAATTTTTAGTCGACACTGGCGCAGACTTATCAATTTTGCCAAAAAATTTATTCAATAAATTAAATAAACCAAATTCCTATAAACTTTTCGCCGCAAACGGCACACCCATAGAAACTTTCGGTAGCATTACTTGCAATGTCAATTTAGGACTAAGACGTGATTTCATTTGGACATTTTTAATAGCAAATGTGTCCAAACCCATTCTTGGCGCTGATTTTCTTGATGAATACGGATTGCTGGTTGATATAAAAAATAAACAATTGATCGATGTTCATACAAATTTACGAACTAAATGCAATTCTCATCTTACACATTATCAAAGAGTCTCTTCGGTTCATTGCAAATCTGATTTCAGCGAAATAATAAATGAATTTGTAGATCTCACTCTGCCTCCAACCTTCAATAAACGTGATAATTTGAAACCTAGTACGGTAAAACATCAAATTATTACAACGGGTCGTCCCACTTTTTCACGAGCACGTCGTTTAAACCCTGAAAAACTTAAACTAGCTAAAGTTGAGTTCGAAGCAATGCTAAAAGCGGGAATTTGTCAACCAAGTAAAAGTCCTTGGGCAAGCCCATTGCACATAGTACCCAAAAAAGGCGGCACATGGCGTTTTTGCGGTGATTATCGTGCTTTAAATGCCGTTACAATTCCTGATCGATATCCCTTACCTCACATCCAAGATGTAACACACATATTTGCAAACAAACAAATTTTTTCAAAAATCGATCTCGTTAGCGCATACAATCAAATCCCAATAGCAGAAGAAGACAAAGAGAAAACTGCAATCATTACACCCTTCGGCTTATTTGAATTCAATGTGATGACTTTTGGTCTCAGAAACGCATCTCAAACTTTTCAACGTTTCATGAACAGTATTTTTCACGATCTTGATTTCGTCGTTGTCTACATCGATGACATTTGCATAGCTTCAAATGACATGAGCGAACATCGAAAACATTTGAAAATTGTCTTACAACGTCTTAAAGAAAAAAACATTAAAATCAACCTTGCCAAATGCGAATTTGGACAACAAAAAATCACTTTTCTCAGTCACATCGTCACAAAAGATGGCATTTTACCAAAAACTGAAAAAGTTGATGTCATTAAAAATTTCAAAAAACCTGAAAAAGCACACGAACTCCGTAGTTTTTTGGCAATCCTTAACTCATATCGTCGCTTTCTACCGAATGCTGCTCAAATCCAAGGCAAACTTCAGCTGCTAATAAAAGGCAACAAAAAAAAAGATAATTCGCAAATTGCTTGGAACGACGATGCATCTTTAGCATTTGAAAAATGTAAAGCTGATATCGCCAACGCTGTCCTGTTAGCTCACCCAATTCCCAATACAACTTTGGCATTACACGTGGATGCTAGTAATCACGCAATAGGGGCAGCCCTTCACCAAATCAACAATGGTCAACTTCAACCATTAAGTTTCTATTCCAAACGATTAACCGATACCCAAAAGCGTTATAGCACCTATGATCGTGAACTTTTGGCAATCTTTCAGGCAATCAAACACAACAAATTTATGATCGACGGACGCAATTGCATTGTGTATACTGACCATAAACCATTAACATTTGCCTTTCGACAAAATCCCGACAAAGCTTCACCCAGACAAGCACGTCAACTTGATTTCATTGGTCAATTCACAACGGACATTCGTCACATTTCCGGCAAAGATAACGTTGTTGCAGACTTATTGTCGCGCATTGAAGAAATCAAAGTTAACGATATCAGCTTAGAACTTCTAGCAAATTCTCAAATAAACGACAACGAACTAAATGACATTCTGGAAGGAAAAATCCCATGTTCTTTAAATTTGAACAAAATTTATCTTCCTGGTTCTAATCTGCACGTTTATTGCGACACATCTTCTAAGCAAATCAGACCCTTTATCGTCGGTAACATGCGAAAGAGAATTTTCAATCTGGTGCACAACATCTCGCATCCTGGTAAAAGGGCTTCTGTCAATTTATTAACCGAACGTTATGTATGGCCAAACATCAAATCGGATGTCTCTAAATGGTCAAGTGAATGTGTTAATTGCCAAAAAAGCAAAGTTCACAAACATAACAAAACTGCTTTAGCTAATTTCAATGCACCTGACGGTCGTTTCAAACACATAAATATTGATATCATTGGACCTTTGCCGTTATCCAAGGGATTCCGTTATTGCTTAACATGCATTGATCGTTTCTCACGCTGGCCAGTTACAATCCCCATCGAAAACATGACAGCTGAAACGGTAGCCAATGCACTCATTCGTGGATGGATTTCACACTATGGCGTACCATTATATGTCACAACCGATCAAGGTCGACAATTCGAATCGAATGTATTCAAAGAATTGAATCGTCTTCTTGGTTGTAAACACATCCGTACCACTCCCTATCATCCACAAGCCAACGGCTTGATTGAACGTTTCCATAGAACTCTGAAGGCATCAATCATGTGTCATCAAAACGAAACTTGGTATGACGTGTTACCTTTAATCATGCTCGCATTAAGAACGACAATTAAAAATGATTTACAAGCTTGTCCAGCTGAATTGTTATACGGCACAACTTTAAGATTGCCGGGCGATTTTCTCGATGACAAAACTACTGATCTCTCGACAGATTTTGTTAAAAATCTAAAAAACGTCATGAACCAAATCAAAACCATTGTCACTTCGAATCACTCTGTGAACCATTGTTTCATTCAAAAAGAACTTTCGAATTGCACACATGTATTCCTACGTGATGATTCCGTTAGAGCACCATTTAAACAGCCATATGATGGCCCATTTGAAGTTGTTAAACGAAAAGAAAAAAATTTCGACATTCGGGTAAATGGAAGATTGGTAACGGTATCATGTGACCGTTTAAAAGCAGCTGTATCATATAAGGATAATAATGAAACGAATACCAAAAATTTTATTGTAAAAAATAATGTTAAAGAAAACAATGAACCTCTTAGTCAAAAATTTGAACATGCCAAAAAATCCAATAACGTTAACTGTGTACCCACAGAAGTTAGAACACGATCAGGAAGACTGATTAGAAAACCCAATCGTTTTGTAACTTTTTCAACGTGATCGGTGGATCACTGGTGGGGGAGTATGTGGCGGTTTACTAACTAGCCTTTTTACAATAGTCAATGAGAGTCATTTTACTTCGCGACACGATTCACATGTCATTCAATGATAAATGTCAAAATGAGTTTTATACTTTTTCTTACTTTGTTCTTTGTTCGAGCGGCCGTGACAAGCGCACGCATTCATCATAAATTTGTAAAAACTAAATCGCAAACACTGTGGTTCATCCGCGAATAAAATCAAGAAATATTTATATAAAGTTATACAGTGTGTTTCCTTGATTCGGCAGCGATAAAGCGTTTCATTAGAAACCATCATTTGTTGGAATAATTCTGCCGACAAAGAAGCCCACAGATATAAAACGAGAAACAACGGTTGACAATCTTTAGAAAGTTTTAGTATCTATCTCAAAAATTGCCGCTCTGAAGGAAACAACTGCTTAGTGATCTACTCACGTTTGTTGAACAAAACGACTTACGTATTTTGAGCATGCTTAATCTTTAGGCCGGTGAGTTTATTTAGAAAAACGCAATATGTAGGCTACACGAGGACATCGAGTAAGCAAAACGAATCGGTTTAAAAATTCGTACGCTGTTTTTATCAAATTTAACTGAAGAATTAAAGGATATAAAACGAGAAACAATGTTTGACACCCTTTAAAAACTTTTAATAACTATATCAAAAATTGCCGCTCTGAAGCAAAAAACTGCTGAGTGATATACTCAATATGTAAGCTAACGATTACGGAGCCCCCGGGTAAACAAAACAAATGGGTCAAACAAATTCGTACGCGGTATTTATCAAATTTAACTCTAGAATTAAAGGATATAAAACGAGAAACAACGTTTGACAACCTTTAAAAAGTTTTAATACCTATCTCAAAAATTGTTGCTCTGAAGCAAACAACTGCTTAGTGATCTACTCACGTTTGTTGAACAAAACGACTTACGTATTTTGAGCATGCTTAATCTTTAGGCCGGTAAGTTTATTTAGAAAAACGCAATATGTAGGCTACACGAGGACATCGAGTAAGCAAAACGAATCGGTTTAAAAATTCGTACGCTGTTTTTTATCAAATTTAACTGAAGAATTAAAGGATATAAAACGAGAAACAATGTTTGACACCCTTTAAAAACTTTTAATAACTATATCAAAAATTGCCGCTCTGAAGCTAAAACTGCTGAGTGATATACTCAATATGTAAGCTAACGATTACGGAGCCCCCGGGTAAACAAAACAAATGGGTCAAACAAATTCGTACGCGGTATTTATCAAATTTAACTCTAGAATTAAAGGATATAAAACGAGAAACAACGTTTGACAACCTTTAAAAAGTTTTAATACCTATCTCAAAAATTGTCGCTCTGAAGCAGAATGCTGAGTGATCTACTGAAAATTGTTGAACAAAACGAATTACGTATTTTAAGCATACTAACTTTTAGACCGGTAACCAAGTTAAAAAAAACGCGATGTGTAAGCTAACGAGGACGGAGCCGCCGAGTAACCAAAACAAATGGGTTAAACAAATTCGTACGCGGTATTTATCAAATTTAACTCTAGAATTAAAGGATATAAAACAAGAAACAACGTTTGACAACCTTTAAAAAGTTTTAATACCTATCTAAAAAATTGCCGCTCTGAAGCAAACTACTGAGTGATCTACTGAAAGTTGTTGAAAAAAAAAGACTTACGTATTTTAAGCATGCTAACCTTTAGCCCGGTAAGCAACTTAAAAAAAACGCAATATGTAAGCTAACGAGGACGAAGCCGTCGAGTAACCAAAACAAATGGGTTAAAAAAATCCGTACGCAGTTTTTATCAGTTTTAACACTAGAATTAAAGGATATAAAACGAGAAACAACGTTTGACAACCTTTAAAAAGTTTTAATAACTATCTCAAAAATTGTTGCTCTGAAACAAACAACTGCTGAGTTATCTAGTCAAATATGTTGAAATTATTTACGTATTTTATGCATGCTAACCTTTATCCCGGTAAGCAAATAAAAAAAAACGCAATCTGTGAGCTAACGAGGACGGAGCCGTCGGGTAACCAAAACAAATGAGCTTAACTAAGAAACTCGTACGCGGTTTTATCATATTTAACTCTAAAATTGAAGGATATAAAACGAGAAAGAACGTTTGACAATCTTTAAAACAAAGCCGGCCAAAAGTTGCACATTGTGCAATTTGAGTTCGTATTTTCACACCGACACTAACGATGTGTGATCACGATCCTTTGCTTTCACTTGTCAATCACTAAAATCAACAGTGAATGCAAAGGAAAAGTCCATGCTACTTTTTGGGCACATAATAAAAACAATATGCTGCAATGTTAAAGTGACTTTTAGGGTGACTTTTTTTGTTGTTAGTATTATTAAGTTCCTTTGAACATACATATTAATATTGACAATTTAAATATTAATAACTGATTAATTATTAATAAATATTAACAATTTAACATAAATATATTTTTATACGTTCTACTTAGTTTTATTAATTTTCATAATTTTTTTTATTGAATAACTATGTGTTTTGAAAATATACATTTCTATCATTACATTTACTTTGTTTTATAGTTCTTTCTTAATGAGAGAGTGAATTTTTTTAAGTAAATTTTGCATTGAGTAAACCCATACCTTCTTTTATAAAAAAGTTTTATCTGACTAGCTCGCCCTCCGCGTTCTTAGTTATACGAATATAAGTAAATATAAGCCGTGTTTTTTTTAACGCGTATACGTTTCGTTTGCGCGTGAAAAAAACGTCTATCCTCGCTTAGATAATGCTTAGGAGACCCATCTAGCGGCAGTGGTTAAACAATCAGCTACAGCTACAGTGTGTACCGAAAAGCGGAGACACAAACCTCTGTTGTATTTCTGTGTATAACATATAGCTGAATCAGTTGTGATATATAGTGGACGCGCATAGAATATATGGAATTAGTGCAGAGGGTGAAACATGGACACATATTTCAGTTACATCTGAGTATAATGCGTATTGAAATTTAGTAGTACTACGCTTAGCAGTCCATTAAAAGTTTAAGCGTAAACTTATATAGACGTGAAAAAAAAATACAGTTATAGTCAGGACTAGCTTGAAATCAAATAACCAAAGTCCTTTTTAATTTCAAACTTCATAATCCACATTTTCTTTTAGCACACTGTGGGGAGTTGTCACTTAATTTTTACACACACTTATGCAATTTTTTTAGAATTTGTGTGGCCGGCTCTGCTTTAAAAAGTTTTAATAACTATCTCAAAAATTGTCGCTCTGAAGAAAACAATTGTTGAGTGATCTACTCAAATAAGGTTTGCAAAACGACTTACGTATTTTAAACATGCTTAGCCTTTAGGCCGGTAAGTTTATTTAGAAAAACGCAATATGTAAGCTAACGAGGACGGATTCGTCGAGTAACCAAAACAAATGGTTTAAAAAAGTTCGTGCGCGGTATTTATCGAATTCAACTCTACAATTAAAGGATATAAAACGAGAAAGAACGTTTGACAACCTTTATAAACTTTTAATAACTATAAATTGATGTATTTAGCGACTTTTTTGATTTAAACAATTATTTGTTTTGCCGGCTTTAGTTCAATGTTAAATGAAACATATATGGTTTTGTTTATCACCAATATATTTCGGCTACACACCGGTAACCGGCTTCAGGGCAGACTGTTGTAGTTGGAGTATTTATAATATGCAGCATCTCGAGAGTGAAGCGCTTGCTGTATTGTTGCTCTTGTTGTAGGATCTTTATGTTGTTGAAATCTGGCTCGTGCCGGCTGTTTGCACAGTGGGCCATAAGTGCTGTTTTGTGGTTGTTAGTTTGGTGACAATATTAATAATCGGATTTATGTTGTGATATCCTAGTTTTTAGTTTGGACTTTGTTGTTCCTACGTATATACTTTGACAAGATTCGTCGTTATTACCGTGGCATGGAATTTCATACACCACATTGCATTTTTCTATTAACGGTACCGCTGATTTTGTTTGATTGAAAAAAAAAATTTTTTTTAAAGTATTCGTTGGTTTGTGTGCTATTTTTATTTTTTCTTTGTCATAAAATTCCGATGCAGTTAGCCGCTCTGATAATTTGTGTATATATGATACCGACTTATAGATCATGGTGTTTCTTGGTATATTTTGACCGTTATTATTTTTATATTTCCTTAACAATGTTTTGATTATTTTAACTGGAAAGTCGTTGTTCCTTAATAAATCCATTATTTCCTTCTCTATTTCTTTATGGTAAATTTCATCTGAAGTCTGCATCATCCTTCGTATACAGCCCGTTGCCGTATTCATTCATGAGATTCCATGCAACGGTAATAACGACGAATCTTGTCAAAGTATATACGTATGAATAACAAAGTCCAAACTAAAAACTAGGATACCACAAGATAAAACCGATTATAAATATTGTCACCAAACTAACAACCACAAAACAGCACTTATGGCCCACTGTGAAAACAGCCGGCACGAGGCAGATTTCAACAACACAAAGATCCTACAACAACAGCAACAATACAGCAAGCGCTTCACTCTCGAGATGTTGCATATTATAAATACTCCAACTAATAGACGATTAAACTATAAAACGGACTCCGATCATCATTCCGCTCACTTATAAAACATTTACTGACAAACAGACAGTACACAACTCCACGTCACGCAGTGCAGACGTGTAAATAAAATGTATGTAAACAGTATTTTTTTTTGTTTTAATGTTGATTTTTTTTATTTGTTAAAATTTAAATATATTTGTTAAAAATGTGATTTTAATTATAATTTAAATGTTTAATATTTGTCAACAGTCTGCCCTGAAGACGGTTACCGGTGTGTAGCCGAAATATATTGGTGATAAACAAAACCATATGTGTTTTATTTAACATTGACCTAAAGCCGGCAAAATAAATAAATGTTTTAATAACTATATCAAAAATTGTCGCTCTGAAGCAAACAACTGCTGAGTGATTTCACTCAGATTTGTTGAACAAATCGACTTACGTATTTTATCCATGCTTAACCTTTTGGCCGGTAAGTTTATTTAGAAAAGCGCAATATGTAGGCTACACGAGGATGGAGCGGTCAAGTAACCAAAAGGAATGGTTTAAAAAAATTCATACGCGGTGTTTATAATATTTAACTCTAGAATTAAAGGATATAAAACGAGGAACAACGTTTGACAACCTTTAAAAAGTTTTGATTACTATATCAAAAATTGTCGCTCTGCAACAAACAACTGCTGAGTGATCTATTAAAATTTGTTGAACAAAACGACCGACGTATTTTAACCATGCTTAACCTTTAGGCCGGTGAGCTTATTTAGAAAAACGCAATATGTAGGCTATACGAGGACGGAGCCGTCGAGTAACCAAAACGAATGTGTTACAATAATTCGTACGCGGGTTTTATCATATTTAACTCTAGAATTAAAGGATATAAAACGAGAAACAATGGTTGAAAACCTTTAAAAAGTTTTAATATCTATCTCAAAAATTGCCGCTCTGAAGCAAACAACTGCTGAGTGGTCTACTCAAATTTGTTGAACGAAATGATTTACGTATTTTATGCATGCTAACCTTTAGCCCGGTAAGCAAAATAAAAAAAAAAAACGCAATATGTAAACTAGCGAGGACGGAGCCGTCGAGTAACCAAAACAAATGGGTTTAACTAACAAACTCGTACGCGGTTTTTATCATATTTAACTCTAGAATTGAAGGATATAAAACGAGAAAGAACGTTTGACAACCTTTAAAACAAAGTCGGCCAAAAGTTGCACATTGTGCAATTTGAGTTCATATTTTCACACCGACACTAACGATGTGTGATCACGATCGTTTGCTTTCGCTTGTCACTCACTAAAATCAACAGTGAATGCAAAAGGAAAAGTCCATGCTACTTTTTGTGCACATAATAAAGATAATATGCTGCAATGTTAAAGTGACTTTTAAGATGACTTTTTTTGTTAGTATTATTAAGTTCCTATGAACATACATATTAATATGGACAATTTAAATATTAATAATTAATTAATTATTAATAAATATGCCTATCTAGCGGCAGTGGTTAAACAATCAGCTACACCTACAAGGTGTACCGAAAAGCGGAGACACAACTCTGTTGTATTTTTGTGTATAACATATAGCTGAATCAGTTGTGATAGATAGTGGACGCGCATAGAATACATGGAGTGAGTGCAGAAGGTAAAAAATGGACACATATTTCAGTTACATCTGAGAATAATGCGTATTGAAATTTAGTAGTACTAATTTTATGCGTAGCAATTTCAGAGGTGTATTTAAAGTTTGTCGCTTAGCAGTCCATATAAAGTTTAAGCGTAAACGTATATAGACGTGAAAAAAATACCGCTATAGTCAGATTAGAAATCAAATAGCCAAAGTTCTTTTTAATTTCAAACTTCATAGTCCACATTTTCTTTTAGCACACTGTTGTCACTCGATTTTTACACACACTTATGGAATTGTTTAAAATATGTGTGGCCGGCTCTGCTTTAAAAAGTTTTAATAACTATCTCAAAAATTGCCGCTCTGAAGAAAACAACTGTTGAGTGGTCTACTCAAATCAGTTGAGCAAAACGACTTACGTATTTTAAACATGCTTAACCTTTAGGCCGGTAAGTTTATTTAGAAAAACGCAATATGTAAGCTAACGAGGGCGGAGACGTCGAGTAACCAAAACAAATGGGTTAAAAAATTCGTACGCGGTATTTATCAAATTCAACTATACAATTAAAAGGATATAAAATGAGAAAGAACGTTTGACAGCCTTTAGCCTGGTAAGCAAATTTAAAAAAAAAAAACGCAATATATAATCTAACGAGAACGGAGCCGTCGAGTAACAAAAACAAATAGGTTAAAAAAATTCGTACGCGGTTTTTATCATATTTAACTTTAGAATTAAGGGATATAAAACGAGAAGAAACGTTTGACAAACTTTAAAAAGTTTTAATAACTATCTCAAAAATTGTCGCTCTTAAGCAAACAACTGCTGAGTGATCCACTCACGTTTGTTGAACAAAACGACTTACTTATTTTAAGCATGCTAAACCTTTAGGCCGGTAAGTTAATTTAGAAAAACGCAATATGCAAGCTAACGAGGACGGAGCCGTCGAGCAACCAAAACAAATGGTTTAAACAAATTCGTACGCGGTATTTATCAAATTTAGCTCTAGAATTAAAGGATATAAAACGAGAAACAACGTTTGACAACATTTAAAAAGTTTTAATAACTATCTCAAAAATTTTCGCTCTGAAGCAAACTACTGCTGAGTGATCTTCTCAAATTTGTTGAACAAAACGACTTACGTATTTTAAGCAGCTAAACCTTTAGGCCGGTAAGTTAATTTAGAAAAACGCAATATGTAGGCTACACGAGGACGGAGCGGTCGAGTAAGCAAAACGAATCGGTTAAAATTTCGTACACAGTTTTTATCAAATTTAACTGTAGAATTAAAGGATATAAAATGAGAAACAATGTTTGTTAAAACAAATTCGTACGATGTATTTATCAAATGTAACTCTAGAATTAAAGGATATAAAACGAGAAACAACGTTTGAAAACCTTTAAAAAGTTTTAATAACTATCTCAAAAATTGTCGTTCTGAAGCAAACAACTGCTGAATGATCTACTGAAAATTGTTAAACAAAAGACTTACGTATTTTAGGCATGCTAACCTTTAGCCCGGTAAGCAACTTAAAAACAACGTAATATGTAAGGCAACGAGGACCGAGCCGTCGAGTAACCAACACAAATGGATTAAAAAATCCGTACGCAGGTTTTATCACTTTTAACACTAGAATTAAAGGATATAAAACGAGAAGCAAAGTTTGACAACCTTTAAAAAGTTTTAATAACTATCTCGAAAATTTTCGCTCTGAAGCAAACTACTGCTGAGTGATCTTCACAAATTTGTTCAACGAAACACTTACGTACTTTATCCATGCTTAACCTTTAGGCCGGTAAGCTTATTTAGAAAAACGCAACATGTAGGCTATACGAGGACGGAGTAGTCGAGTAAGCAAAACAAATGGCTTACAATAATTCGTACGCGGTTTTTATCGTATTTAGCTCTAGAATTAGAGGAAATAAAACAAGAAGCAACATTTGACACCTTTTAAAAACTTATAAAAACTATATCAAAAATTGTCGCTCTGAAGCAAACAACTGCTGAGCGATCTACTCACGTTTGTTGTACAAAACGATTTACGTATTTTAATCATGCTTAACCTTTAGGCCGGTAAGTTTATTTAGAAGAACGCAGTATGTAGGCTACACGCTTCCCAAGGCAGTCGGTTCTATGTACCGGAGCGAATCGGGATTTTTCCCGACCAAGGACTGTCATTTAAGTGTGACCCCATTTAATTTGTTTCGTCCCTCCCACAAATTTCCACCTCCCAGCAGCTCCTAGCAGCAGGACTGTTCCATACTATCTTACTCCGGGAAGGCATCCAATCCAATCCGGGTCCGTCTCCTGATCCCGGTCCTGAGAAATTGTTTTGCTGCATCTGCCGGAAAAGAATCTTTTTAGAACGGTCATACTCTGTTCAGTGTGTCTCGTGCAAGGGATGGTTGCATCGGACTGGTTGTTCTGGGCTTGATCCCAAAACCTGAAGTCCACGTAACTTTTATAAATCTTTTGTGGCTCCTTGCTGTTCACGCCCAAGGGCGTCCCGTAGTTTACTCCTAAGTGCCCCCACTACCTTCCAGCAGCCCCGCTGATCAGCAAGCCACAACAAGTACCCGCTGCTGCTCGCGCCCCAAGGCGCCAACAACTCAAACAGCTGCTACCACTCATAACTACTACCTTCGTAGTAGAGTCGGTAGCAATGCTGAGCATCAGCTCCTGCCCCCGTCTTCTCCCCCCCCCCCCCCTATTTTCCGGCAGAAATCGTGCAGGTCAGGGAAACAGACTCTTAGTCCCTACCTCCGTTTGGACCGTTTGCGACATCCGCCCAATGCAGCTCCTGCCTTGGGTGGTGCCACTTTCCTAGATGTTCTGGTCTCCGCGACGGCAATCACCCGACTGGTTTCATCGCGCCATGTTGCCAGGTCGCAAACCCAAATCATCCGGGTACCCCAATGCTTGCCCAAGGACGCCCAGTCCCAGGGCCACAACAGCAATTGCGTCCTGGCCTTCCACAACCCAGGCGTAGTCACCCGTCACTTACCCCAGAGTGGCGGTGTCTCCCCTTATGCACTTCAGAATTCTGCAGTTAAACTCTAATGGACTAACTGGGAAGATTACGGAGATAGTCGATTTCATGAAGCGGCACAACATCCGCATTGCTGCGATTCAAGGGACTAAACTCACAGCGAGATCTGCATTGCAGACCTGCTCTGGGTATAATGTCCACAGGAAAGACCGCGGGAGTGGAAATGGAGGCGGCCTCGCGTTTATCATACACCACTCTGTGCAATATTATATATTTGATCCTGGCATCGACCGCAGGGACAATGTCTTAGAACGTCAAGGCCTATCTGTCCGGTCAGGCGATGCAAACCTAGAAATCATCAACATCTACATACCTCCAGCCACCTGTTGCCCCAGTAGATACCGCCCTAATATCAGAGCTTTACTCACTGGCAACAATCGCATTATCTTAGGCGATTTCAATGCCCATCACGATCTATGGCATTCAAACTTGTGGGCGGACAGTAGGGGTGAGATGTTGGCGGATCAAATAGACGAAACGACGTTCTGCACAATAAACGGAGAACCCCCACACGTATGGTAGGGAGCTGTCACAGTTCGCCAGATATCTCAATCGTGAGCGCAGAACTCGTAAATTGCGTCAACTGGCAGCCGATGGTAACATTGGCATTCGACCACCTGTCCATACTTATTTCGCTCGAGCGTACCGCCGACTTCATCGTCACCGAAAAACGCACTTTCATAAACTTCAAAGAAGGAAAGTGGGAAGAATATAAATCTTTTACAGAAAACCGCTTTGATGCCCTCCCTATCCCGACTGATGCCCGCCAAGGGGAGCGTGCCTTCCGTAGGGTCATTGAATCCACCTCGGCACGTTTCATTCCCGCCGGGAGAATTCCCGAAATCCGTCCCCACTTCCCGGCGGAGGCCGCAAACTTAGCGAGAAAACGTGACCTTATAAGACAGCTTGATCCAGGCGACCCCCAAATAAGGGATATAAACCAACGTATCAGATTGCTTGTGGACGAACACAAGCGGGCAAAATGGGAGGAGCACCTAAGAGGTTGTGACCTCTCTACCGGTGTGGGTAAACTTTGGCCCACCCTAAAGTCCGTATCGAATCCGACTAAGCACAAAGACAAAGTTTCCATCGCTTTTGGCGACTAAGTGCTTCGGATGCGAAAAAATGCGCGAGCGCTTTCTGCCGACAATATATAATGCATCCTACGGTCAACAAAGATAGACGGAGAGTCAATAGACACGCACATTAACACAAATCCAGCGAGTGACCAATCACCATCACCGCTAAAGAGGTTGATGATGCCATTGGTCGCGCTAAACCATCCAAAGCAGTGGGCCCAGACGGCATAACCATGCCGATGCTGAGAAGCCTAGGGAAAGAGGGTTTAAAATATTTAGCGCTTGTCTTCAACCTGTCTCTTTCCACCTTTGTCATACCCGAGAAATGGAAAATAGCCAAGGTGGTCCCGCTACTAAAGCCTGGGAAACCAGCTAACATAGGTGAGTCGTATCGTCCGATATCTCTCCTATCACCAGTAGCAAAGACGCATGAAGCCATTTTGCTCCCTTATTTCCAAGCAAATTTGCAGCTAGCCTCTCATCTGCATGGCTTCAGAAAACTCCATAGCACTACCACCGCGCTAAATGCCATTAGCACGCAGATAAATTGCGGTTTAAATCAATACCCCCACCATAGAACAGTACTCGTAGCGCTAGACCTATCCAAAGCTTTCGATACGGTCAACCATGGCTCGTTACTGCAAGACCTGGAAGGGTCTACCCTTCCCCCATGCCTTAAAAGGTGGACCGCAAATTATCTGGGTGGTCGGCAGGCATCGGTGCAATTTAGAAATGAAACATCAAAACCAAGGAAAATTAAACAAGGGGTGCCACAGGGTGGTATCCTATCCCCACTTTTGTTTAATTTCTACATATCTAAGCTACCTTCACCACCGGAAGGAGTCACAATCGTTTCCTACGCAGATGACTGCACAATAATGGCCACAGGACCAGGGCCAAAGATCGATGCGCTATGCAATAAAATAAACGGCTACCTCCCTGATCTCTCCAGTTGTTTCGCCTCGCGAAACCCGGCATTATCACCGACTAAATCTTCCGCGACCTTATTTACAACATGGACGTCCCAAATGTCGACCATTTTGAACATCCACGTCGATTGCACTACGCTACCGACTGCCCTACACCCCAAAATCTTGGGTGTGACCTTTGATCAGGATCTACATTTTGGTGAGCACGCAGCCGCAATTGTTCCGAGAATTCAGAGCCGTAACAAAATCCTCTAATCCCTTGCTGGCAGTACCTGGGGAAAAGATAAAGAAACGCTCATGACTACATAGAAAGCAATTAGCCAGCCGATTACGTGCTACGCGTCACCCATATGGTCGCCAAGCCTAAAAATTACCCACTGGAATAAACTACAGGCCTGCCAAAATACTGCTCTCAGAATCGCCACGGGCTGTCTTCTTATGTCCCCAGAACACCATCTGCATAATGTGGCGAGAATACTCCCCATCAGGGAGAGAAATGAGATGCTGACCAAAAAGTTCCTGTTGAATACCCAGAAACCTGGGCATCCCAACAGACATCTGATTGATGAACCGGCACCGCATAGGGGCTTAAGGAGTCATCTCTGTAAGCATTTTGAGGAAATACGGCACCTGAGTACACAGCCGTATGAAGTGAAAAAACACAAGCAGGTCCTTGGTGAACTCCATAGACAGGCGTCGGAACTTTATGCCGGGAATTGCCCGGTAAATCCAGTACTTAAAGAAAATTATCCAAAACTCGCGGAAGAGGAACGCAAACTCCCCAGGGAAACGCGTGTCACTATTGCTCAACTTCGTTCTGGATACTGTAACAGGTTAAACTCTTACCTATCCAGAATCAACCCCACATAAAAAATGTATGCCCCGCTTGCAATGTGTCCCCACATGACACCAACCTTCTTTTTAATTGTAATGTGGAACCAACGCCTCTAACACCCCTTTCCTTATGGTCCACCCCTGTTGAAACGGCAAGTTTCCTTGGACTCCCGTTAGAGGATTTTGATGACAATTTGTGATCGGTCGCGGCTATCAGGTGGGGCGAGAATTGCTACAACAACAACAACAACATGTAGGCTACACGTGGACGGAGCGGTCGAGTAAGCAAAACGAATCTGTTAAAAAAATTCTTACGCAGTTTTTATCATATTTAGCTGTAGAATTAAAGGATATAAAACGAGAAACAACTTTTGACACCCTTTAAAAACTTTTAATAACTATATCAAAAATTGTCGCTCTGAAGCAAACAACTTCTGAGTGATCTAATCAAATTTGTTGAACCAAACGACTTACGTATTTTAAACGTGCTTAACATTTAGGCCGGTAAGTTTAAATAGAAAAACGCTATTTGTAAACTAAAGAGGACGCAGCCGTCGAGTAACCAAAACAAATGGGTTAAAAAAATCCGTACGCAGTTTTTATCAGTTTTAACACTAGAATTAAAGGATATAAAACGAGAAGCAAAGTTTGACAACCTTTAAAAAGTTTTAATAACTATCTCAAAAATTGTCGCTCTGAAGCAAACAACTGTTGAGTGTTCTACCGAAATTAGTTGAGCAAAACGACTTACGTATTTTAAAAATGCTTAAACTTTAGGCCGGTAAGTTTATTTAGAAAAACGCAATATGTAAGCTAACGACGACGGAGCCGTCGAGTAACCAAAACAAATGGGTTAAAAAAATTCGTACTAGGTATTTATCAAATTCAACTATACAATTAAAAGGATATAAAACGAGAAAGAACGTTTGACAACCTTTAAAAAGTTTTAATAACTATCTCAAAAATTGTCGCTCTGAAGCAAACAACTGCTGAGTGATCTACTCAAATTTGTTGAACAAAACAAATTATGTATTTTAAGCATGCTAACCTTTAGACCGGTAAGAAAATTAAAAAAAATACGCAATATGTTAGCTAACGAGGATGGAGCCGCCGTGTAACCAAAACAAATGGGTTAAGAAAATCCGTACGCAGTTTTTATCAGTTTTAACACTAGAATTAAAGGATATAAAACGAGAAGCAAAGTTTGACAACCTTTAAAAAGTTTTAATAACTATCTCAAAAATTGTCGTTCTGAAGCAAAAAACTGCTGAGTGATCTATTCACGTTTGTTGAAAAAACGACTTACGTATTTTAAGCATGCTTAACCTTTAAGCCAGTAAGTTTATTTAGAAAAACGAAATATGTAGGCTACACGAGGACGGAGCAGACAAGTAAGCAAAACGAATCGGTACAAAAAATTCGTACGCATTTTTTATCATATCTAACTGTAGAATTAAAGGATATAAAGAAACAAAATTTGACACCCTTTAAAAACTTTTAAAAACTATATCAAAAATTGTCGCTCTGAAGCAAACAACTGCTAAGTGATCTACTCAAATTCGTTGAACAAAACGAATTACGTATTTTAAGCGTGCTAACATTTAGACAGGTAAGAAAATTTAAAAAAATACGCAATATGTAAGCTAACGAGGATGGAGCCGTCGAGTAACCAAAACAAATGGGTTAAAAAAATCCGTACGCAGTTTTTATCAGTTTTAACACTAGAATTAAAGGATATAAAACCAGAAGCAAAGTTTGCCAACCTTTAAAAAGTTTTAATAACTATCTCAAAAATTGCCGCTCTGAAGCAAACTACTGCTGAGTGATCTTCTCAAATTATAATTTGTTGAAAGAAACACTTACGTATTTTAAGCATGCTAACCTTTAGACCGGTAAGCAAATTAAAAAAAAAAACGCAATATATAAGCTAACGAGAACGGAGCCGTCGAGTAACAAAAACAAATGGGTTAAAAAAAATCGTGCGCGGTTTTTGTCATATTTATCTTTAGAATTAAAAGATATAAAACGAGAAGAAACGTTTGACAAACTTTAAAAAGTTTTAATAACTATCTCAAAAGTTGTTGCTGTGAAGCAAACAACTGCTGAGTGATCTACTCAAATTTGTTGAACAAATCGACTTACGTATTTTAACCATGCTTAACCTTTAGGCCGGTAAGCTTATTTAGAAAAACGCAATATGTAGGCTATACGAGGGACGGAGTAGTCAAGTAAGCAAAACGAATGGCTTTGAATAATTCGTACGCGGTTTTTATCTTATTTAGCTCTAGAATTAGAGGATATAAAACAAGAAACAACATTTGACACCTTTTAAAAACTTTTAATAACTATATCAAAAATTGTCGCTATGAAGCACACAACTGCTGAGTGATTTACGGAATATTGTTGAACAAAACGAATTACGTATTTTAAGCATGCCAACTTTTAGACCGGTAAACAAATAAAAAAAAAAAAACGCGATATGTAAGCTAACGAGGGCGGAGCCGTCGAGTAACCAAAACAAATGGGTTAATCAAATTCGTACGCGGTATTTTTCAAATTTAGCTCTAGAATTAAAGGATATAAAACGAGAAACAACGTTTGACAACCTTTAAAAAGTTTTAATAACTATCTCAAAAAATGTCGCTCTGAGGCAAACTACTGCTGAGTGATCTTCTCAAATTTGTTGAACGAAACATTTACGTATTTTAAGCATGCTAACCTTTAGCCCGGTAAGCAAAGTTAAAAAAAACGCAATATATAAGCTAACGAGAACGGAGCCGTCGAGTAACAAAAACAAATAGGTTAAAAAAAAATTCGTACGCGGTTTTTATCATATTTAACTTTAGAATTAAAGGATATAAAACGAGAAGAAACATTTGACAAACTTTAAAATGTTTTAATAACTATCTCAAAAATTGTTGCTCTGAAGCAAACAACTGCTGAGTGGTCTACTCAAATTTATTGAACAAAACAACTTACGTATTTTAAACATGCTTAACCTTTAGGCCGGTAAGCTTATTTAGAAAACGCAATATGTAGGCTATACGAGGGACGTAGTAGTCGAGTAACAAAACGAATGGCTTACAATAATGCGTACGCGGTTTTTATCGTATCTAGCTCTAGAATTAGAGGATATAAAACAAGAAACAACATTTGACACCTTTTAAACACTTTTAATAACTATCTCAAAAATTGTCGCTCCGAAGAAAACAACTGTTGAGTGATCTACTCAAATTAATGTGCAAAACGACTTACATATTTTAAGCATACTTAACCTTTAGGCCGGTAAGTTTATTTAAAAAACGCAATATGTAGGCTACCCGAGGACGGAGCGGTCGAGTAAGCAAAACGAATCGGTTAAAAAAAACTCGTACGCAGTTTTTATCATATCTAACTGTAGAATTAAAGGATATAAAGAAACAACGTTTGACACCCTTTAAAAACTTTTAATAACTATATCAAAAATTGTCGCTCTGAAGCAAACAACTGCTGAGTGATTTCACTCAAGTTTGTTGAGCAAAACGACTTACGTATTTTATCCATGCTTAACCTTTAGACCGGTAAGCAAATTAAAAAAACGCAAAAAGTATGCTAACGAGGACGGAGCCGTCGAGTAAACAAATTATTGCTTTAAGCAAATTCGTACGCGGTATTTATCAAATTTAACTCTAGAATTAAAGGATATAAAACGAGAAAGAACGTTTGAGTAACCATACCAAATGGGTTAAAAAAATCCGTACGCAGTTTTTATCAATTTTAACACAAGAATTAAAGAAGCAAAGTTTGACAACCTTTAAAAAGTTTTAATAACTATCTCAAAAATTGTCGCTCTGAAGCAGACTACTGCTGAGTAATCTTCTCAAATTTGTTGAACGAAACATTTACGTATTTTAATCATGCTAACTTTTAGCTCGGTAAGCAAAGTAAAAAAAAAAAAACGCAATATATAAGCTAACGAGAACGGAGCCGTCGAGTAACAAAAACAAATGGGTTAAAAAAAATAGAATTAAAGGATATGAAACGAGAAGAAACGTTTGACAAACTTTAAAAAGTTTTAATAACTATCTCAAAAATTGTTGCTCTGAAGCAAACAACTGCTGAGTGGTCTACTCAAATTTGTTGAACAAAACGACTTACGTATTTTAACCATGCTTAACCTTTAGGCCGGTAAGCTTATTTAGAAAAACGCAATATGTAGGCTATACGAGGGACGGAGTAGTCGAGTAAGAAAAACGAATGGCTTACAATAATGCGTACGCGGTTTTTATCGTATTTAGCTCTAGAATTAGAGGATATAAAACAAGAAACAACATTTGACACCTTTTAAAAACTTTTAATAACTATATTAAAAATTGCCGCTCTGAAGCAAACAACTGCTGAGTGATCTACTGAAAATTGTTGAACAAAACGAATTACGTATTTTAAGCATGCCAGCTTTTATACCGGTACGCAAGCTAAAAAAAAAACGCGATATGTAAGCTAGCGAGGACGGAGCCGTCGAGTAACCAAAACAAATGGGTTAAACAAATTCGTACGCGGTATTTATCAAATTTAGCTCTAGAATTAAAGGATATAAAACGAGAAATAACGTTTGACAACCTTTAAAAAGTTTTAATAACTATCTCAAAAATTGTCGCTCTGAAGCAAACAACTGCTGAGTGGTCTACTCAAATTTGTTGAACAAAACGACTTACGTATTTTAACCATGCTTAACCTTTAGGCCGGTAAGCTTATTTAGAAAAACGCAATATGTAAGCTATACGAGGGACGGAGTAGTCGAGTAAGCAAAACGAATGGCTTACAATAATGCGTACGCGGTTTTTATCGCATTTAGCTCTAGAATTAGAGGATATAAAACAAGAAAAAACATTTGACACCTTTTAAAAACTTTTAATAACTATATTAAAAATTGCCGCTCTGAAGCACACAACTGCTGAGTGATCTACTGAAAATTGTTGAACAAAACGAATTACGTATTTTAAGCATGCCAGCTTTTAGACCGGTAAGCAAGCTAAAAAAAAAAAAAAACGCGATATGTAAGCTAACGAGGACGCAGCAGTCGAGTAACCAAAACAAATGGGTTAAACAAATTCGTACGCGGTATTTATCAGATTTAGCTCTAGAATTAAAGGATATAAAACGATAAATAACGTTTGACAACCTTTAAAAAGGTTTAATAACTATCTCAAAAATTGTCGCTCTGAAGCAAACAATTGCTGAGTGAACTACTGAAAATTGTTGAACAAAAGACTTACGTATTTTAAGCATGATAACCTTTAGCCCGGTAAGCAACTTAAAAAAAACGCAATATGTAAGCTAACGAGGACGGAGCGGTCGAGTAAGCAAAACGAATCGGTTAGAAAATTCGTACGCAGTTTTTATCCATTATACTGTTGAATTAAAGCATATAAAACGAGAAACAATGTTTTACACCCTTTAAAAACTTTTAATAACTATATCAAAAATTTTCGCTCTGAAGCAAAAAAATGCTGAGCGATCTAGTCACGTTTGTTTAACAAAACGACTTACGTATTTTAAGCATGCTTAACCTTTAGGCCGGTAGTTTTATTTAAAAATGCAATATGTAGGCTACACGAGGACGGAGCGGTCGAGTAAGCAAAACGAATCGGTTAAAAAAATTCGTACGCAGTTTTTATCATATTTAACTGTAGAATTAAAGGATATGAAGAAACAACGTTTGACACCCTTTAAAAACTTTTAATAACTATATCAAAAATTGTGGCTCTAAAGCAAACAACTGCTGAGTGATCTACTCAAATTTGTTGAACAAAACGACTTACGTATTTTATCCATGCTTAACCTTTAGACCGGTATGCAAATTAAAAAAACGCAAAAAGTATGCTAACGAGGACGGAGCCGTCGAGTAACTAAAACAAATGGGTTAAAAAGTTCGTGCGCGGTATTTATCAAATTCAACTCTACAATTAAAGGATATAAAACGAGAAAGAACGTTTGACACCCTTTAAAAACTTTTAATAACTATATCAAAAATTGTGGCTCTGAAGCAAACAACTGCTGAGTGATCTACTCAAATTTGTTGAACAAAACGGCTTACGTATTTTATCCATGCTTAACCTTTAGACCGGTATGCAAATTAAAAAAACGCAAAAAGCATGCTAACGAGGACGGAGCCATCGAGTAACCAAAATAAATGCGTTAAGCAGATTCATACGCGGTATTTATCAAATTTAACTCTAGAATTAAAGGATATAAAACGAGAAACAACGTTTGACCACCTTTAAAAAGTTTTAATAACTATATCAAAAATTGTCGCTCTGAAGCAAACAACTGTTGAGTGGTCTACCCAGATTTGTTGAACAAAATGACTTACGTATTTTAACCATGCTTAACCTTTAGGCCGGTAAGCTTATTTAGAAAAACGCAATATGTATGCTATATGAGGACGGTGTAGTCGAGTAAGCAAAACGAATGGCTTACAATAATGCGTACGCAGTTTTTATCATATTTAGCTCTAGAATTAGAGGATATAAAACAAGAAACAACATTTGACACCTTTTAAAAACTTTTAATAACTATATCAAAAATTGTCGCTCTGAAGCAAAAAAATGCTGAGTGATCTACTCAATTTTGTTGAACAAATCGAATTACATATATTTTAAGAATTCATGAGCTTAACACCGGCTTATAATAATTGAATTTCAATTATTATGTTTTTTCTAAGAGAACCTGAACAGAAAGAAACATTTACTGGCATATTGCGATGGACCATTTCGAAAACCGCCACGTAATCATCATCAGGCAATTTTGTATGTTTGTTTAATGGTGTGTATGTTTGTTTAATGGTGTGTTCATACATAAATATGTACAACTGAGCCCGAGTTGACAAAGCTTCTCATTCGCAACGAAGAAGAACTTTACAAAAACAAATCTACATGGCACACAAATCAATATAGAGACAGAATGTCTCAATTGTGTTGTTAGTGTAGAAATGAGAAAACCTGAATTAAGCATGAAAACAAATACCAGCTGGATGGTCTAGTGGTTAAATGCTACTGCAGTTTCACCATGTGATTCATGGTTCGAATCCCGGTGAAACCTTTGATAACATTACAAAATTGCCTGATGATGATTACGTGGCGGTTTTCGAAATGGTCCATCGCAATATGCCAGTAAATGATTCTTTCTTTTCAGGTTCTCTTAGAAAAAACATAATAATTGAAATTCAATTATTATAAGCCAGTGTTAAGCTCATAAATTCTTAAAATATAAGTATAAACTGAACACACCATTAAACAAACATACATAAATATGTACAAATGAGCCCGGTTGACAAAGCTTCTCATTCGCAACGAAGAAGACCTTTACAAAAACAAATCTACATGGCACACAAATCAATATAGAGACAGAATGTCTCAATTGTGTTGTTAGTGTAGAAATGAGAAAACCTGAATTAAGCATGAAAACAAATACCAACAGGATGGCCTAGTGGTTAAAGGCTACTGCAGTTTCACCATGTGATTCACGGTTCGAATCCCGGTGAAACCTTTAATAACATTACAAAATTGCCTGATGATGATTACGTGGCAGTTTTCGAAATGGTCCATCGCAATATGCCAGTAAATGTTTCTTTCTTTTCAGGTTCTCTTAGAAAAAACATAATAATTGAAATTCAATTATTATAAGCCGGTATTAAGCTCATGGATTCTTAAAATATAAGTATAAACTGAACACACCATTAAACAAACATACACAAATCGAATTACTTTTAAGCATGCTAACCTTTAGACCGGTAAGCAAATTAAAAAAAAATCCGCAATATGTAAGCTAACAAGGGCGGAGCCGTCGAGTAACCAAAACAAATGGGTTAAACAATTTCGTACGCGGCATTTATCAAATTTAACTCTAGAATTAAAGGATATAAAACGAGAAACAACGTTTGACCTCCTTTAAAAAGTTTTAATAACTATATTAAATTGTCGCTCTGAAGCAAACAACTGCTGAGCGATCTTGAAAAAAAACGACTTACGTATTTTAAGCATGCTTAACCTTTACGCCGGTAAGTTTATTTAGAAAAACGAAATATGTAGGCTACACGAGGACGGACGGTCGAGTAAGGAAAACGAATCGGTAAAAAAAATTCGTACGCATTTTTATCATATCTAACTGTAGAATTAAAGGATATAAAGAAACAGCGTTTGACACCCTTTAAAAACTTTTAATAACTATATCAAAAATTAGCGCTCTGAAGCAAACAACTGCTGAGTGATCTACTCAAATTTGTTGAACGAAACATTTACGTATTTTAAGCATGCTAACCTTTAGCCCGGTAAGCAAATTAAAACAACACGCAATATATAAGCTAAGGAGGATGGAGCCGTCGAGTAACCATAACAAATGGGTTAAAAAATCCGTATGCACTTTTTATCAGTTTTCACACTAGAATTAAAGGATATAAAACGAGAAGCAAAGTTTGACAACCTTTAAAAAGTTTTAATAACTATCTCAAAAATTGTCGCTCTGAAGCAAACTACTGCTGAGTGATCTTCTCAAATTTGTTGAACGAAAAATTTACATATTTTAAGCATGCTAACATTTAGCCCGGTAAGCAAAGTAAAAAAAACGCAATATGTAAGCTAACGAGAACGGAGCCGTCGAGTACCAAAAACAAATGGGTTAAAAAAAAATCGTACGCGGTTTTTATCATATTTAACTTTAGAATTAAAGTATATAAAACGAGAAGAAACGTTTGACAAACTTTAAAAAGTTTGAATAACTATCTCAACAATTATCGCTCTGAAGCAAACAACTGCTGAGTGGTCTATTCAAATTTGTTGAACAAAACGACTTACGTATTTTAACCATGCTTAACCTTTAGGCCGGTAAGCTTATTTAGAAAAACGCAATATGTAAGCTATACGAGGGACGGAGTAGTCGAGTAAGCAAAACGAATGGCTTACAATAATATGTACGCAGTTTTTATCGTATTTAACTCTAGAATTAGAGGATATAAAACAAGAAAAAACATTTGACACCTTTTAAAAACTTTTAATAACTATATCAAAAATTGTCGCTCTGAAGCAAACAACTGCTGAGTGATCTACTGAAAATTGTTGAACAAAACGAATTACGTATTTTAAGCATGCCAGCTTTAGAGCCAAATTAAAATAAAACGCGATATGTAAGCTAACGAGGACGGTGCCGTCGAGTAACCAAAACAAATTTGTTAAACAAATTCGTACGCGGTATTTATCAAATTTAACTCTAGAATTAGAGTATATAAAACAAGAAACAACATTTGACACCTCTTCTTATAATAACTGTATCAAAAACTTTCGCTCTGAAGCAAACAATTACTGAGTGATCTACTCACGTTTGTCGGACAAAACGACTTACGTACCTTAAACATGCTTAACATTTAGGCCGGTAAGTTTATATAGAAAAACGCAATATGTAGGCTATATGAGGGACGGAGTCGAGTAAGCAAAACGAATGGCTTACAATAATGCGTACGCAGTGTTTATCGTATTTAGCTCTAGAATTAGAGGATATAAAACAAGAAACAACATTTGACACCTTTTAAAAACTTTTAATAACTATATCAAAAATTGGTGCTCTGAAGCAAAAAAATGCTGAATGATCTACTCAATTTTGTTGAACAAATCGAATTACGTATTTTAAGCATGCTAACTTTTAGACCGGTAAGCAAATAAAAAAAAAACGCGATATGTAAACTAACGAGGGCGGAGTCGTTGGGTAACCAAAACAAATGGGTTAAACAAATTCGTACGCGGTATTTATCGAATTTAGCTCTAGAATTAAAGGATATAAAACGAGAAACAACGTTTGACAACCTTTAAAAAGTTTTAATAACTATCTCAAAAATTGTTGCTCTGAAGCAACAACTGCTGAGTGCTACTCACGTTTGTTGAACAAAACGACTTACGTATTTTAAGCATGCTTAACCTTTAGGCCGGTAAGTTTATTTAGAAAAACGCAATATGTAGGCTACATGAAGACGGAGCGGTCGAGTAAGCAAAAAAATCGGTTAAAAAATTCATATGCAGTTTTTTCAAATTTAACTGTGGAATTAAAGGATATAAAACAAGAAGCAAAGTTTGACAACTTTTAGAAAGTTTTAATAACTATCTCAAAAATTATCACTCTGAAGCAAACTACTGCTGAGTGATCTTCTTAAATTTGTTGAACGAAACACTTACGTATTTTAAGCATGCTCAACCTTTAGGCCGGTAAGCTTATTTAGAAAAACGCAATATGTAGGCTATACGAGGGACGGAGTAGTCGAGTAAGCAAAACGAATGGCTTACAATATTTCGTACGCGGTTTTTATCGTATTTAGCCCTAGAATTAGAGGATATAAAACAAGAAACTACATTTGACACCTTTTAAAAACTATTAACAACTATATCAAAAATTGTCGCTCTGAAGCAAACAACTGCTGAGTGATCTACTGAAAATTGTTGAACGAATTACGTATTTTAAATATGCCAACTTTTAGACCGGTAGGCAAATTAAGAAAACGCGATATGTAAGCTAACGAGGACGGAGCCGTCGAGTAACCAAAACAAATGGGTTAAACAAATTCGTACGCGGTATTTATCAAATTTAGCTCTAGAATTGAAGGATATAAAACTAGAAACAACGTTTGAAAACCTTTAAAAAGTTTTAATAACTATCTCAAAAATTGTTGCTCTGAAGCAAACAACTGCTGAGTGTACTCACGTTTGTTGAAAAAAACGACTTACGTATTTTAAGCATGCTTAACCTTTAGGCCGGTAAGTTTATTTAGAAAAACGCAATATGTAGGCTACACGAGGACAGAGCAGTTGAGTAAGCAAAACGAATCGGTTAAAAAATTCGTACGCAGGTTTTGTCAAATTTAACTAAAACGAGAAACAATGTTTGACACCCTTTAAAAAGTTTTAATACCTATCTCAAAAATTGTCGCTCTGAGGCAAACTGCCGAGTGATCTACTGAAAATTGTTGAACAAAAGGACTTACGTTTTAAACATGCTTAAACTTTAGGCCGATAAGCTTATTTAGAAAAACGCAATATGTAGGCTATACGAGGGCGGTGCCATCGAGTAACCAAAACGAATGTGTTACAATAATTTGTACGCAGTTTTTATCATATTTAGCTCTAGAATTAAAGGATATAAAACGAGAAAAAACGGTTGAAAACCTTTAAAAAGTTTTAATACCTATCTCAAAAATTGTCACTCTGAAGCAATCTGCTGAGTGATCTACTGAAAATTGTTGAACAAAAGGACTTACGTTTTTTAAACATGCTTAAACTTTAGGCCGGTAAGCTTATTTAGAAAAACGCAATATGTAGGCTATACGAGGGCGGAGCCATCGAGTAACCAAAACGAATGTGTTACAATAATTTGTACGCAGTTTTTATCATATTTAGCTCTAGAATTAAAGGATATAAAACGAGAAAAAACGGTTGAAAACCTTTAAAAAGTTTTAATACCTATCTCAAAAATTGTCGCTCTGAAGCAAACAACTGCTGAGTGCTACTCACGTTTGTTGAACAAAACGACTTACGTATTTTAAGCATGCTTAACCTCTAGGCCGGTAAATTTATTTAGAAAAACGCAATATGTAGGCTACACGTGGACGGAGCGGTCGAGTAAGCAAAACGAATCGGTTAAAAAAATTCGTATGCAGTTTTTATCATATTTAGCTTTAGAATTAAAGGATATAAAACGAGAAACAACGTTGGACACCCTTTAAAAGTTTTAATAACTATCTCCAAAATTGTCGCCCTGAAGCAAACAACTGCTGAGTGATCTACTCACGTTTGTTGAACAAAACGACTTACGTATTTTAAGCATCCTTAACCTTTAGGCCGGTAAGTTTATTTAGAAAAACGCAATATGTAGGCTACACGAGGACGGAGCGGTCGAGTAAGCAAAACCAATCGGTTAAAAAATTCGTACGCAGTTTTTTATCAAATTTAACTGTAGAATTAAAGGATATAAAACGAGAAACAATGTTTGACACCCTTTAAAAAGTTTTAATACCTATCTCAAAAATTGTCGCTCTGAAGCAAACTGCTGAGTGATCTAAATTGTTGAACAAGACGAATTACGTATTTTAAGCATGCTAACTTTTAGACCGGTAAGCAAATTGAAAAAAAAACAAGTAAGGAAGGTTAAGTTCGGGTGTAACCGAACATTACATACTCAGTTGAGAGCTATGGTGACAACATAAGGGAAAATAACAATGTAGGAAAATGAACCGAGGGAAACCCTGGAATGTGTTTGTATGACATGTGTATCAAATGAAAGGCATTAAAGAGTATTTTATGAGGGAGTGAGCCATAGTTCTATAGGTGGACGCCATTTAGGGATATAGCCATAAAGGTGGATCAGGGTTGACTCTAGAATGCGTTTGTACGATATGAGTATCAAATGAAAGGTGTTAATGAGTATTTTAAAAGGGAGTAATCCGTAGCTCCATAGGTGGACGCCGTTTCGAGATATCGCCATAAAGGTGGACCAGGGGTGACCCTAGAATTTGTTTGTACAATATGGGTATCAAAAGAAAGGTGTTAATGAGTATTTTAAAAGGGAGTGATGCTTAGTTCCACAGGTGAACGCCGTTTCGAGATATCGCCATAAAGGTGGACCAGGTGTGACCCTAGAATTTGTTTGTACGATATGGGTATCAAATTAAAGGTATTAAGGAGGGTTTTAAAAGGGAGTGGTGGTAGTTGTATAGGTGGTCGCCTTTTCGGAATATCGCCATAAAGGTGGACCAGGGGTGACTCTAGAATGCGTTTGTACGATATGGGTATCAAATGAAAGGTGTTAATGAGTATTTTAAAACGGAGTAATCCTTAGTTCCATAGGTGGAGGCGGTTTCGAGATATCGCCATAAAGGTGGACTAGGGCTGACTCTAGAATTTGTTTGTACAATATGGGTATCAAAAGAAAGGTGTTAATGAGTATTTTAAAAGGGAGTGGGCCTTAGTTCCATAGGTGGACGCCGTTTCGAGATATCGCCACAAAGGTGGACCAAGGGTGACCCTAGAATTTGTTTGTACAATATGGATATCAAAAGAAAGGTGTTAATGGGTATTTTAAAAGGGAGTGATGCTTAGTTCCACAGGTGGACGCCGTTTCGAGATATCGCCATATGGGTGGACCAGGTGTGACCCTAGAATGCGCTTGTACAATATGGGTATCAAACGAAAGATGTTAATGAGTATTTTAAAAGGGAGTAATCCTTAGTTCCATAGGTGGACGCCGTTTCGAGATATCGCCATAAAGGTGGACCAGGGGTGACCCTAGAATTTGTTTGTACAATATGGGTATCAAAAGAAAAGTGTTAATGAGTATTTTAAAAGGGAGTGATGCTTAGTTCCACAGGTGGACGCCGTTTCGATATATCGCCATAAAGGTGGACCAGGTGTGACCCTAGAATTTGTTTGTACGATATGGGTATCAAATTAAAGGTATTAATGAGGGTTCTAAAAGGGAGCGGTGGTAGTGGTATAGGTGGTCGCCTTTTCGAGATATCGCCATAAAGGTGGACCAGGGGTGACTCTAGAATGCGTTTGTACCATATGGGTATCAAATGAAAGGTGTTAATGAGTATTTTAAAAGGGAGTAATCCTTAGTTCCATAGGTGGACGCCGTTTCGAGATATCGCCATAAAGGTGGACCAGGGGTGACCCTAGAATTTGTTTGTACAATATGGGTATCAAAAGAAAGGTGTTAATGAGTATTTTAAAAGGGAGTGATGCTTAGTTCCACAGGTGGACGCCGTTTCGATATATCGCCATAAAGGTGGACCTGGTGTGACCCTAGAATTTGTTTGTACGATATGGGTATCAAATTAAAGGTATTAATGAGGGTTTTAAAAGGGAGTGGTGATAGTTGCATAGGTGGTCGCCTTTTCGAGATATCGCCATAAAGGTGGACCAGGGGTGACTCTAGAATGCGTTTGTACGATATGGGTATCAAATGAAAGGTGTTAATGAGTATTTTAAAAGGGAGTAATCCTTAGTTCCATAGGTGGACGCAGTTCCGAGATATCGCCATAAATGTGGACCAGGGCTGCCCCTAGAATTTGTTTGCACAATATGGGTATCAAAAGAAAGGTGTTAATGAGTATTTTAAAAGGGAGTGGGCCTTAGTTCCATAGGTGGACGCCGTTTCGAGATATCGCCACAAAGGTGGACCAGGGGTGACCCTAGAATTTGTTTGTACAATATGGGCATCAAACGAATGGTGTTAATGAGTATTTTAAAAGGGAGTGGGCCTTAGTTCTATAGGTGGACGCCGTTTCGAAATATCGCCATAAAGGTGGACCAGAGGTGACTCTAGAATGCGTTCGTACGTTATGGGTATCAAATGAAAGGGGTTAATGAGTATTTTAAAAGGGAGTAATCCTTAGTTCCATAGGTGGACGCAGTTCCGAGATATCGCCATAAAGGTGGACCAGGGGTGACCCTAGAATTAGTGTTTTGAACAATATGGGTATCAAAAGAAAGGTGTTAATGAGTATTTTAAAAGGGATTAATCCTTAGTTCCATAGGTGGACGCCGTTTCGAGATATCGCCATAAAGGTGGACCAGGGGTGACCCTAGAATTTGTTTGTACATTATAGGCATCAAACGAAAGGTGTTAATGAGTATTTTAAAAGGGAGTGGGCCTTAGTTCTATAGGTGGACGCCGTTTCGAAATATCGCCATAAAGGTGGACCAGGGGTGACTCTATAATGTGTTTGTACGATATGGGTATCAAATTAAAGGTATTAATGAGAGTTTTAAAAGGGAGTGGTGGTAGTTGTATATGTGAAGGCGTTTTCCAGATATCGACCAAAATGTGGACCAGGGTGACCCAGAACATCATCTGTTGGATACCGCTAATTTATTATATATATAGTACCTGCCAAGATTTTAAGGGTTTTTTATTTAGCCCTGCAGAAGATTTTCATTTTCTTCTACTTAATATGGTAGGTGTCACAACCATTTTATAAAGTTTTTTCTAAAGTTATATTTCGCATCAATAAACCAATCCAATTACCTCACCATGTTTCATCCCTTTTTTCGTATTTGGTATAAAATTATGGCATTTTTTTCATTTTTCGTAATTTTCGATATCGAAAAAGTGGCGTGGTCATTGTCGGATTTCGTTCATTTTTCATACCAAGATAAAGTGAGTTCAAGTAAGTACGTGAACTAAGTTCATTAAAGATATGTCGATTTTTGCTCAAGTTATCATGTTAACGGCCATGCGGAAGGAAAGACGAACGACTGTGTATAAAAACTGGGCGTGGCATCAACCGATTTCCGCCGCTTTCACAGAAAACAGTTGGCATCATAAAATCTATGCCCCTACCAAATTTCAAAAGGATTGGTTAATTTTTGTTCGACTTATGGGGTTAAAAGTATCCTAGACAAATTAAATGAAAAAGGGCGGAGCCACGCCCATTTTGAAATTTTCTTTTATTTTTGTATTTTGTTGCACCATATCATTACTGGAGTTGAATGTTGACATAATTTACTTATATACTGTAAAGATATTAAATTTTTTGTTAAAATTTTACTTTAAAAAAAAATTTTTTTTAAAATTGGGCGTGGTCCTTCTCCGATTTTGCTAATTTTTATTAGGCGTACATACAGTAATAGGAGTAACGTCCCTGCCAAATTTCATCATGATATCTTCAACGACTGACAAATAACAGCTTGCAAAATTTTAAATTACCTTCTTTTAAAAGTGGGCGGCGCCACGCCCATTGTCCAAAATTTTACTAATTTTCTATTCTGCGTCATAAATTCAACTCATCTACTAAGTTTCGTCGCTTTATCTATCTTTGGTAATGAATTATCGCACTTTTTCATTTTTCGAAATTTTCGATATCGAAAAATTGGGCGCGGTTATAGTCCGATATTGTTCATTTTAAATAGCGATCTGAGATGAGTGCTCAGGAACCTACATACCAAATTTCATCAAGATACCTCAAAATTTGCTCAAGTTATCGTGTTAACGGACGGACGGACGGACGGACATGGCTCAATCAAATTTTTTTTCGATCCTGATTATTTTGATATATGGAAGTCTATATCTATCTCGATTCCTTTATATATGTACAACCAACCGTTATCCAATCAAACTTAATATACTCTGTGAGCTCTGCTCAACTGAGTATAAAAACGCGATATGTAAGCTAACGAGGACGGAGCCGTCGAGTAACCAAAACAAATGGGTTAAACAAATTCGTACGCGGTATTTATCAAATTTAACTCTAGAATTAAAGGATATAAAACGAGAAACAACGTTTGACAACCTTTAAAAAGTTTTAATAACTATCTCAAAAATTGGCGCTCTGAAGCAAACAACTGCTGAGTGATCTACTGAAAATTGTTGAACAAAAGACTTACGTATTTTAAGTATGCTAACCTTTAGCCCGGTAAGCAACTTAAAAAAAACGCAATATGTAAGCTAACGAGGACGGAGCCGTCGAGTAACCAAAACAAATAGGTTAAAAAAATCCGTTCGCAGTTTTTATCAGTTTTAACACTAGAATTAAAAGATATAAAACGAGAAGCAAAGTTTGACAACCTTTAAAAAGTTTTAGTAACTATCTCAAAAATTTTCGCTCTGAAGCAAACTACTGCTGAGTGATCTTCTCAAATTTGTTGTACGAAACACTTACGTACTTTATCCATGCTTAACCTTTAGGCCTAAGCTTATTTAGAAAAACGCAATATGTAGGCTATACGAGGACGGAGTAGTCGAGTAAGCAAAACAAATGGCATACAAAAATTCGTACGCGGTTTTTATCGTATTTAGCTCTAGAATTAGAGGATATAAAACAAGAAACAACATTTGACACCTTTTAAAAACTTATAATAACTATATCAAAAATTGTCGCTCTGAACAAAACAACTGCTGAGTTTTCTACTCGCGTTTGTTGAACAAAACGACTTACGTGTTTTAATCATGCTTAACCTTTAGGCCGGTAAGTTTATTTAGAAAAATGCAATATGTAGGCTACACGTGGACGGAGCGGTCGAGTAAGCAAAACGAATCGGTTAAAAAAATTCTTACGCAGTTTTTATCATATTAGCTGTAAAATTAAAGGATATAAAATGAGAAACAAAGTTTGACACCATTTAAAAGTTTTAATAACTATATCAGAAATTGTCGCTCTGAAGCAAACAACTGCTGAGTGATTTACTCAAATTTGTTGAACAAAACGAATTACGTATTTTAAGCAGGCTAACCTTTAGACCGGTATGCAAATTAAAAAAAAAACTTAAATGTAAGCTATTGAGCTATATCAAAATTGTCGCTCTGAAGCAAACAACTGCTGAGTGATCTACTCACGTTTGTTGAACAAAACGACTTACGTATTTGAAATATGCTTAACCTTTAGGCCCGTATGTTTATTTAGAAAAACGCAATATGTAAGCTAACGAGGACGGAGCTGACGAGTAAACAAAACAAATGGGTTAAAAAAATTCGTACTCGGTATTTATCAAACTTAACTCTAGAATTAAAGGATATAAAGCGAGAAACAACGTTTGACAAATTTAAAAAGTTTTCATAACTATATCAAAAATTGTCGCTCTGAAGCAAACAACTGCTGAGTGATCTACTTACGTATTTTAAGCATGCTTAACCTTTAGGCCGGTAAGTTTATTTAGAAAAACGCAATATGTAGGCTACACGAGGACGGAGCGGTCGAGTAAGCAAAACGGATCGGTTCAAAAATTCGGAAGCAGTTTTTGTCAAACTTAACTGTAGAATTAAAGGATATAAAACGAGAAACAATGTTTGACACCCTTTAAAAAGTTTTAATACCTATCTCAAAAATTGCCGCTCTGAAGCAAACTGCTGAGTGATCTACTGAAAATTGTTGAACAAAACGAATTACGTATTTTAAGCATGCTAACTTTTAGACCGGTAAGCAGATTATAAAAAACGCGATATGTAAGCTAACGAGGACGGAGCCGTCGAGTAACCAAAACAAATGGGTTAAAAAAATCCGTACGCAGCTTTTAACAGTTTTAGCACTAGAATTAAAGGATATAAAACGAGAAGCAAAGTTTGACAACCTTTGAAAAGTTTTAATAACTATCTCAAAAATTGTCGCTCTGAAACAATCTGCTGCTGATGATCTTCTCAAATTTTTTGAACGAAACACTTACGTATTTTAAGCATGCTAACCTTTAGCCCGGTAAGCAAATTAAAAAAAACGCAATATATAAGCTAACGAGAACGGAGCCGTCGAGTAACAAAAACAAATGGGTTAAAAAAAATTCGTACGCGGTTTTTATCATTTCTAACTTTAGAATTAAAGGATATAAAACGAGAAGAAACGTTTGCCAAATTTTAAAAAGTTTTAATAACTATCTCAAAAATTCTTGCTCTAAAACAAACAACTGCTGAGTGATCTACTCAAATTTGTTGAACAAAACGACTTACGCATTTTAACCATGCTTAGGCAGGTAAGCTTATTTAGAAAAACGCAATATGCAGGCTATACGAGAGACGGAGTAGTTGAGTAAGCAAAACGAATGGCTTACAATAATTCGTACGCGGTTTTCATCGTATTTAGCTCTAGATTTAAAGGATATAAAACAAGAAACAACATTTGACACCTTTTAAAAACTTTTAATAACTATATCAAAAATTGTCGCTCTGAAGCAAACAACTGCTGAGTGAACTACTGAAAATTGTTGAACAAAACGAAATACGTATTCTGAAGCAAACAACTGCTGAGTAATCTACTTACGTATTTTAAGCATGCTTATCCTTTAAGCCGGTAAGTTTATTTAGAAAAACGCAATATGTAGGCTACACGAGGACGGAGCGGTCTAGTAAGCAAAACGAATCGGTTCAAAAATTCGTAAGCAGTTTTTGTCAAACTTAACTGTAGAATTAAAGGATATAAAACGAGAAACAATGTTTGACACCCTTTAAAAAGTTTTAATACCTATCTCAAAAATCGTCGCTCTGAAGCAAACTGCTCATTGATCTACTGAAAATTGTTGAACAAAACGAATTACGTATTTTAAGCATGCTAACTTTTAGACCGGTAAGCAAATTAAAAAAAAAACGCGATATGTAAGCTAACGAGGACGGAGCCGTCGAGTAACCAAACCAAATGGGTTAAAAAAAATCCGTTCGCAGTTTTTATCAGTTTTAACACTAGAATTAAAGGATATAAAACGAGAAGCAAAGTTCGACAACCTTTAAAAAGTTTTAATAACTATCTCAAAAATTGTCGCTCTGAAGCAAACTACTGCTGAGTGATCTTCTCAAATTTGTTTAACGAAACATTTACGTATTTGAAGCATGCTAACCTTTACCCCGGTAAGCAAATTAAAAAAAAAATCAATTTATAAGCTAACGAGAACGGAGCCGTCGAGTAACAAAAAGAAATGGGTTAAAAAAATTCGTACGCGGTTTTTATCATATTTAACTTTAGAATTAAAGGATATAAAACGAGAAGAAACGTTTGACAGTTTTAATAACTATCTCCAAAATTGTTGCTCTGAAGCAAACAACTTCTGAGTGATCTACTCAAATTTGTTGAACATAACGCCTTACGTATTTTAATCATGATTAACCTTTAAAACGGTAAGTTTATTTTGAAAAACGCAATATTAAGGCTACACGAAGATGTAGCGGTCGAGTAAGCAAAACGAATCGGTTAAAAAATTCGTACGCAGTATTTTTTTTTCAAATTTAACTGTAGAATTAAAGGATATAAAACGAGAAACAATGTTTGACACCCTTTAAAAACTTTTAATAACTATATCAAAAATTGTCGCTCTGAAGCAAAAACTGCTGAGTGATCTACTCAATTTTGTTGAGCAAATCGATTTACGTATTTAAAGCATGCTTACCTTTAGACCGGTAAGAAAATTAAAAAAAAATACGCAAAATGTAAGCTAACGAGGACGGCGCCGTCGAGTAACCAAAACGAATAGGTTAAACAAATTCCGGCGTGGTATTTATCAAATTTAACTACAGAATTGAAGGATATAAAACGAGAAAGAACGTTTGACAACCTTTAAAAGTTTTAATACCTATCTCAAAAGTTGTCACTCTGAAGCAAACTGCTGAGTGATCTACTGAAAATTGTTGAACAAAACGAATTACGTATTTTAAGCATGCTAACTTTTAGACCGGTAAGCAAATTAAAAAAACGCGATATGTAAACTAACGAGGACGGAGCCTTCGAATAACCAAAACAAATGGGTTAAACAAATTCGTACGCGGTATTTATCAAATTTAACTCTAGTATTAAAGGATATAAAACGAGAAACAATGTTTGACAACCTTTAAAAAGTTTTAATAACTATCTCAAAAATTGTCTCTCTGAAGCAAACAACTGCTGAGTGATCTACTGAAAATTGTTGAAAAAGAGAACTTACGTATTTTAAGCGTACTAAACTTTAGCCCGGTAAGCAACTTAAAAAAAAACGCAATATGTAAGCTAACGAGGACGGAGCCATCATTAAAGAATATAGGCCGGTAAGTTTTTTTAGAAAAACGCTATATGTAGGCTACACGAGGACGGAGCGGTCGCGTAAGCAAAACGAATCGGTGAAAAAAATTCGTACGCAGTTTTTATCATATTTAACTGTATAGTTAACGGATATAAAACGAGAAAGAACGTTTGACACCCTTTAAAAACTTTTAATAACTATGTCAAAAATTGTCGCTCTGAACCAAACAACTGCTGAGTAATCTACACAATTTTGTTGAACGAAACATTTACGTATTTTAAGCATGCTAGCCTTTAGCCCGGTAAGCAAATTAAAAAAAAAGCGCAATATATAAGCTAAAAAGAACGTAGCCGTCTAGTATCCAAAACAAATGGGTTAAAAAAACCGTACGCAGTTTTTATAAGTTTTAACAATAGAATTAAAGGATATAAAACGAGAAGCATAGTTTGCCAACCTTTAAAAAGTTTTAATAACTATCTCAAAAATTGCCGCTCTGAAGCAAATTACTGCTGAGTGATCTTCTCAAATTTGTTTAAGGAAACATTTACGTATTTTGTGCATGTTAACCTTTAGCACGGTAAGCAAATTTTAAAAAACGCAATATATAAGCTAATGAGAACGGAGTCGAGTAACAAAAAGAAATGGGTTAAAAAAAGATTCGTACGCGGTTTTTATCATATTTAACTTTAGAATTAAAGGATATAAAACGAGAATAAACGGTTGACAAACTTTAAACAGTTTTAATAACTATCTCAAAAATTGGTGCTCTGAAGCAAACAACTGCTGAGTGATCTACTCAAATTTGTTGAACAAAACGACTTACGTATTTTAGGCATGCTTAACCTTTAGGCCGGTAAGTTTATTTAGAAAAACGAAATATGTAGGCTACTCGAGGACGGAGCGGTCGAGTAAGCAAAACGATTCGGTTAAAAATTCGTACGCGTTTTTTATCAAATTTAACTGTATAATTAACGGATATAAAACGAGAAAGAACGTTTGACACCCTTTAAAACTTTTAATAACTATATCAAAAATTGTCGCTCTGAAGCAAACTGCTTAGTGATCTACTGAAAATTGTTGAACAAAACGAATTACGTATTTCAAGCATGCTCACTTTTAGACCGGTAAGCAAATTAAAAAAACGCGATATGTAAGCTAACGAGGACGGAGCCGTCGAATAGCCAAAACAAATGGGTTAAACAAATTCGTACGCGGTATTTATCAAATTTAACTCTAGTATTAAAGGATATAAAACGAGAAACAACGTTTGACAACCTTTAAAAAGTTTTAGTAACTATCTCAAAAATTGTCGCTCTGAAGCAAACAACTGCTGAGTGATCTACTCAAATATGTTGAACGAAATGATTTACGTATTTTATGCATGCTAATCTTTAGCCCGGTAAGGAAATTAAAAAAAAAACCCAATATGTAAGCTAGCGAGGACGGGGCCGTGGAATAACCAAAACAAATGGGTTAAACAAATTCGTACGCGGTTTTTATCATATTTAGCTGTAGAATTAAAGGATATAAAACAAGAAACAACGTTTGACAACCTTTAAAAGCTTTTAATACATATCTAAAAAATTGTTGCTCTGAAGCAAGCTTGTCACTCACTAAAATCAACAGTGAATGTAAAAGGAAAAGTCAATGCTACTTTTTAGGCACATAATAAAAACAATATGCTGCAATGTTAAAGTGACTTTTAGGGTGACTTTTTTTTTTTAGTATTATTAAGTTCCTTTGAACATATATATTAATATTGACAATTTAAATATTAATAATTAATGATTGATTAATTATTAATAAATATTCCCAATTTAATATAAATATATTTGTATACGTTCTAATTAGTTTTATTAGTTTTCATAATTTTTTTTTTTTTTTTATTGTATAACTAAATGATTTGAAAATATATATTTCTATCTTTACATTTACTTTGTTTTATAGTTCTTTCTTAATGAAAAAGTGAATTTTTTAAAGTAAATTTTGCATTGAATAAACACCATACCTTCTTTTATAAAAACGTTTTATCTGACTAGCTCGACCTCCGCGTTGTTAGTTATACGAATATAAGTAAATATAAGCCGTGTTTTTTTTTACCGCCTATACGTTTCGTTTGCCCGTGAAAAAAACGTTTATCATCGCTTAGATAATGCTTAGGAGACCCATCTAGCTGCAGTGGTTAAACAATCAGCTACAGCTACAGGGTGTACCGAAAATCGGAGACACAACCCTCTGTTGTATTTCTGTGTATAACATATAGCTGAATCAGTTGTGATAGGTAGTGGACGCGCATAGAATATATCGAATTAGTGCAGAGGGTGAAACATGGACACATATTTCAGTTACATCTGAGTATAATGCGTATTGAAATTTTGTAGTACTAATTTTATGCGTAGCAATTTCAGAGATGTATTTAAAGTTTGTCGCTTAGCAGTTCATTAAAAGTTTAAGAGTAAACTTATATAGACGTGAAAAAATACAACTATAGTCAGGATTAGCTTGAAATAAAATAACCAAAATCCTTTTTAATTTCAAACTTCATAGTCCACATTTTCTTTTAGCACACTTTGGGGAGTTGTCACTCAATTTTTACACACACTTATGCAATTGTTTTAGAATTTCTGTGGCCGGCTCTGCTGTAAAAAGTTTTAATAACTATCTCAAAAATTGTCGCTCTGAAGAAAATAACTGTTGAGTGATCTACTCAAATTAGTTGCGCAAAACGACTTACTTATTTTAAACATGCTTAACCTTTAGGCCGGTAAGTTTATTTAGAAAAACGCAATATGTAAGCTAACGAGGACGGAGCCGTCGAGTAACAAAAACAAATGGGTTAAAAAAGTACGTGCGTGGTATTTATCAAATTCACCTCTACGATTAAAGGATATAAAACGAGAAACCACGTTTTACCACCTTTAAAAAGTTTTAATAACTATATCAAAAATTTTCGCTCTGAAGCAAACAGCTGCTGAGCGATCTACTCACGTTTGTTGAACAAAAAGACTTACGTATTTTAAGCATGCTTAACCTTTAGGCCGGTAAGTTTAGTTAGAAAAACGCAATATGTAGGCTACACGAGGACGGAGCGGTCGAGTAAGCAAAACGAATCGGTTAAAAAAATGCGTATGCAGTTTTTATCATATTTAACTGTAGAATTAAAGGATATAAAGAAACCACGTTTGAAACCCTTTAAAAACTTTTAATAACTATATCAAAAATTGTCTCTCTGAAGCACACAACTACTGAGTGATCTACTCAAATTTGTTGAACGAAAGATTTACGTATTTTAAGCATGCTAACTTTTAGCCCGGTAAGCAAATTAAAAAAAAAACGCACCATATAAGCTAACAAGGACGGAGCGGTCGAGTAAGCAAAACGAATCGGTTAAAAAAATTCGTACGCAGTTTTTATCATATTTAACTGTAGAATTAAAGGATATAAAGAAACAACGTTTGAAACCCTTTAAAAACTTTTAATAACTATATCAAAAATTTTCGCTCTGAAGCAAACAGCTGCTGAGCGATCTACTCACGTTTGTTGAACAAAAAGACTTACGCATTTTAAGCATGCTTAACCTTTAGGCCGGTAAGTTTAGTTAGATCAAGTAAGGGTGTAACCGAACATTACATACTCAGTTGAGAGCTATGGAGACAAAATAAGGAAAATCACCATGTAGGAAAATGAACCTAGGGTAACCCTGGAATGTGGTTGTATGACATGTGTATCAAATGGAAGGTATTAAAGAGTATTTTAAGAGAGAGTAGGCCATAGTTCTATGGATGGACGCCATTTAGGGATATCGCCATAAAGGCCGACCAGGGCTGACTCTAGAATGTGTTTGTACGATATGGGTATCAAATGAAAGGTGATAATGAGTATTTTAAAAGGGAATGGGCTTTAGTTCTATAGGTGAACGCCTTTTCGAGAAATCCCCATAAAGGTGGACCAGGGGTGACTCTAGAATATGTTTGTACGATATGGGTATCAAATAAAAGCTGTTAATGAGTATTTTGAAAAGGAGTGATCCTTAGTTCCCTAGGTGGACGCCGTTTCGAGATATCGCCATAAAGGTGGACCAGGGGTGTCTCTAGTTGTACGATATGGGAATCAAATGAAAGGTGTTACTGAGCATTTTAGGAGGGAGTGGGCATTAGGTCTATAGGTGGACGCCTTTTCGAAATGTCGCCATTAGGGTGGGCCAGGGGTGACTCTAGAATGTGTTTGTATTATATGGGTATCAAATGAAAGATGGTAATGAGTATTTTAAAAGGGAGTAATCCTTAGCTCTATAGGTGGACGCCTTTTCGAGATATCGCCATAAAGGTGGACCAAGGGTGACTCTAGAATGGTTGTACGATATGGGTATCAAACGAAAGGTGTTACTGAGCATTTTAAGAGGGAGTGGGCATTAGGTCTATAGGTGGACGCCTTTTCGAGATATCGCCATTAGGGTGGGCCAGGGGTGACTCTAGAATGTTTGTACAATATGGGTAGCAAACGAAAGGTGTTACTGAGCATTTTAAGAGGGAGTGGGCATTAGGTCTATAGGTGGACGCCTTTTCGAGATATCGCCATTAGGGTGGGCCAGGGGTGACTCTAGAATGTTTGTACGATATGGGTGTCAAACGAAAGGTGTTACTGAGCATTTTAAGAGGGAGTGGACATTAGGTCTATAGGTGGACGCCTTTTCGAGATATCGCCATTAGGTTGAGCCAGGGGTGACTCTAGAATGTTTTTACGATATGGGTATCAAACGAAAAGTGTTACTGAGCATTTTAAGAGGGAGTGGGCATTAGGTCTATAGGTGGACGCCTTTTCGAGATATCGCCATTAGGGTGGGCCAGGGGTTTCTCTAGAATGTTTGTACGATATGGGTATCAAACGAAAGGTGTTACTGAGCATTTTAAGAGGGAGTGGGCATTAGGTCTATAGGTGGACGCCTTTTCGAGATATCGCCATTAGGGTGGGCCAGGGGTGACTCTAGAATGTTTGTACGATATGGGTAGCAAACGAAAGGTGTTACTGAGCATTTTAAGAGGGAGTGGGCATTAGGTCTATAGGTGGACGCCTTTTCGAGATATCGCCATTAGGGTGGGCCAGGGGTGACTCTAGAATGTTTGTACGATATGGGTATCAAACAAAAGGTGTTACTGAGCATTTTAAGAGGGAGTGGACATTAGGTCTATAGGTGGACGCCTTTTCGAGATATCGCCATTAGGGTGAGCCAGTGGTGACTCTAGAATGTTTTTACGATATGGGTATCAAACGAAAGGTGTTACTGAGCATTTTAAGAGGGAGTAGGCATTATGTCTATAGGTGCACGCCTTTTCGAGATATCGCCATTAGGGTGGGCCAGGGGTGACTCTAGACTGTGTTTGTACGATATGGATATCAAATTAAAGGCATTAGTGAGGGTTTTAAAAGCGAGTGGCCCTTAGATGTATATGTGAAGGCGTTCTCGCGATATCGACCAAATGTGGACCAGGTGATCCAGAAAATCATCTGTCGGGTACTGCTAATTTATTTATATATTCAATACCACTAACAGTATTCCTGCCAAGATTCCAAGGGCTGTTGACTACGCCTTGTAGAACTTTTTCATTTTCTTCTACTTAATATGGTAGGTGTTACACCCATTTTACAAAGTTTTTTCCAAAGTTATATTTTGCGTCAATAAACCAATCCAGTTACCATGTTTCATCCCTTTTTTCGTATTTGGTATAGAATTATGGCATTTTTTTCATTTTTCGTAATTTTCGATATCGATAAAGTGGGCGTGGTTATGGTCGGATTTCGGCCATTTTTTATACCAAGATAAAGTGAGTTCAGATAAGTACGTGGGCTAAGTTTAGTAAAGATATATCGGTTTTTGCTCAAGTTATTGTGTTAACGGCCGATCGGAAGGACAGACGGTGGACTGTGTATAAAAACTGGGCGTGGCTTCCACCGATTTTGCCCATTTTCACAGAGAACAGTTACCGTCATAGAGTCTATGCTCCTACCAAATTTCAAAAGGATTGGTAAATTTTTGTTCGACTTATGGCATTAAAAGTATTCTAGACAAACTAAATGAAAATGGGCGGAGCCCCGCCCATTTTGAAATTTTCTTTTATTTTTGTATTTTGTTGCATCATATCATTACTGGAGTTGAATTTTGACTTTATTTACTTATATACAGTAAAGATATTAAATTTTTTGTTAAAATTTGAATTTAAAAAATTTTTTTTTAAAAAGTGGGCGTGTTCTTCATCCAATTTTGCTAATTTTTATTTAGCGCATATATAGTAATAGTAGTAACGTTCCTGCCAAATTTCATCATGATTTCTTCAACGACTGCCAAATTACAGCTTGCAAAACTTTTAAATTACCTTCTTGTAAAAGTGGGCGGTGCCACGCCCATTGTCCAAAATCTTACTAATTTTCTATTCTGCGTCATAACGTCAACCCATCTACCAAGTTTCATCGCTTTAACCGCCTTTGGCAATGAATTATCGCATTTTTTCGGTTTTTCGAAATTTTCGATATCGAAAAAGTTATAGTCCGATATCGTTCATTTTAAACAGCGATCTGAGATGAGTGCTCAGGAATCTACATACCAATTTTCATCAAGATACCTCAAAATTTACTAAAGTTATCGTGTTAACGGGCGGACGGACGGACGGACGGATGGACATGGCTCAATCAAATTTTTTTTGGATCCTGATTATTTTGATATATGGAAGTCTATATCTATCTCGATTCCTTTATATATGTACAACCAACCGTTATCCAATCAAACTTAATATACTCTGTGAGCTCTGCTCAACTGAGTATAAAAATAAGCAATATGTAAGCTAACGAGGACGGAGCGGTCGAGTAACCAAACGAATGGGTTAAACAAATTCGTACGCGTTATTTATCAAATTTAACTCTAGAATTAAAGGATATAAAACGAGAAAAAACGTTTGAAAACCTTTAAAAAGTTTTACTACCTATCTCAAAAATTGTCGCTCTGAAGCAAACTGCTGAGTGATCTACTGAAAATTGTTGAACAAAACGAATTACGTATTTTAAGCATGCTGTTTTTTAGACCGGTAAGCAAATTAAAAAAAAACGCGATATGTAACCTAACGAGGACGGAGTCGTCGAATAACCAAAACAAATGGGTTAAACAAATTCGTACGCGATATTTATCGAATTTAACTCTAGTATTAAAGGATATAAAACGAGAAACAACGTTTGACAACCTTTAAAAAGTTTTAATAACTATCTCAAAAATTGGCGCTCTGAAGCAAACAACTGCTGAGTAATCTACTGAAAATTGTTGAAAAAAAGACTTACGTATTTTAAGCATGCTAAATTTTAGCCCGGTAAGCAACTTAAAAAAAAACGCAATATGTAAGCTAACGAGGACGGAGCCATCGAGTAACCAAAACATATTGGTTAAAAAATCCGTACGTAGATTTTATCAGTTTTAACACTAGAATTAAAGAATATAAAACGAAAGCAAAGTTTGACAACTTTTAAAAAGTTTTAATAACTATCTCAAAAATTTTTCGCTCTGAAGCAAACTACTGCTGAGTGATCTTCTCAAATTTGTTGAACGAAACACTTACGTACTTTATCCATGCTTAACATTTAGGCCGGTAAGCTTATTTAGAAAAACGCAATATGTAGGCTATACGAGGACGGAGTAGTCGAGTAAGCAAAACAAATGGCTTACAATAATTCTTACGTGGATTTTATCGTACTTACCTCTGGAATTAGAGGATATAGAACAAGAAACAACATTCGATACCTTTTATAAGTTTTTATAAGTTTTTATAATAAAAAAAATTGGCGCTCTGAAGCAAACAACTGCTGAGTGATCTACTCACGTTTGTTGAACAAAACGACTTACGTATTTTAATCATGCTTAACCTTTAGGCCGGTAAGTTTATTTAGAAAAACGCAGCCTACAGCACGTGGACGGAGCGGTCGAGTAAGCAAAACGAATCGGTTAAAAAAATTCGTACGCAGCTTCTATCATATTAAGCTGTAGAATTAAAGGATATAAAACGAGAAACAATGTTGACACCCTTTAAAAACTTTTAATAACTATATCAAAAATTGTCGCTGTGAAGCAAAAAACTGCTGAGTGATCTACTGAAAATTGTTGAACAAAATGAATTACGTATTTTAAGCATGCTAACTTTTAGACCGGTAAGCAAATTAAAAAAAACGCGATATGTAAGCTTACGAGGACGGAGTCGTCGAATAACCAAAACAAATGGGTTAAGCAAATTCGTACGCTATATTTATCCAATTTAACTCTAGTATTATAGTATATAAAACGAGAAACAACGTTTGACAACCTTTAAGAAGTTTTAATAACTATCTCAAAAATTGCCGCTCTGAAGCAAACAACTGCTGAGTGATCTACTGAAAATTGTTGAACAAAAGACTTACGTATTTTAAGCATGCTAATTTTTAGCCCGGTAAGCAACTTAAAAAAAACGCAATATGTAAGCTAACGAGGACGGAGCCGTCGAGTAACCAAAACAAATTGGTTAAAAAAATCCGTACGCAGTTTTTATCAGTTTTAACACTAGAATTAAAGAATATAAAACGAGAAGCAAAGTTTGCCAACCATTAAAAAGTTTTAATAACTATCTCAAAAATTTTCGGTTTGAAGCAAACTACTGCTGAGTGATATTCTCAAATTTGTTGAACGAAACACTTACGTACTTTATCCATGCTTAACATTTAGGCCGGTAAGCTTATTTAGAAAAACGCAATATGTAGGCTATACGAGGACGGAGTAGTCGAGTAAGCAAAAAAAATGGCTTACAATAATTCGTACGCGGTTTTTATCGTATTTAGCTCTAGAATTAGAGGATATAGAACAAGGAACAACATTTGATAACTTTTAAAAACTTATAATAAATATATCAAAAATTGTCGCTCTGAAGCAAACAACTGCTGAATGATCTACTAACGTTTGTTGAACAAAACGACTTACGTATTTTAATCATGCTTAACCTTTAGGCCGGTAAGTTTATTTAGAAAAACGCAATATGTAGGCTGCACATGGACGGAGCGGTCGAGTAAGCAAAACGAATCGGTTAAAAAAATTCGTACGTAGTTTCTATCATATTTAGCTGTAGAATTAAGGGATATAAAACGAGAAACAACATTTGACACCCTTTAAAAATTTTTAATAACTATATCAAAAATTGTCGCTCTGGAGCAAACAACTCCTGAGTGATCTAATCAAATTTATTGAACAAAACGACTTACGTATTTTAAACATGCTTAACCTTTAGGCCGGTAAGTTTATTTAGAAAAACGCAATATGTAGGTTGCACGTGGACGGAGCGGTCGAGTAAGCAAAACGAATCGGTTAAAAAGATTCGTACGCAGTTTTTATCATATTTAGCTGTAGAATTAAAGGATATAAAACGAGAAACAACGTTTGACACCCTGTAAAAACTTTTAATAACTATATCAAAAATTGTCGCTCTGAAGCAAACAACTGCTGAGTGATCTAATCAAATTTGTTGAACAAAACGACTTACGTATTTTAAACGTGCTTAACATTTAGGCTGGTAAGTTTATGTAGAAAAACGCAATATGTAAGCTAATGAGGACGGAGCCGTCGAGTAACCAAAACAAATGGGTTAAAAAAATCCGTACGCAGTTTTTATTAATTTTAACACTAGAATTAAAGGATATAAAACGAGAAGCATAGCGACAACCTTTAAAAAGTTTTAATAACTATCACAAAAATTGTCGCTCTGAAAAAAACAACTGTTGAGTGATCTACTCAAATTAAATGCGAATAACGACTTACGTATTTTAAACATGCTTAACCTTTAGGCCGGTAAGTATATTTAGAAAAACGCAATATGTAAGCTAACGAGGACGGAGTTGTCGAGTAAAAAAAAATGGGTTAAAAAAGTTCGTTTTAGTAACTTTATCAAGAATTATTGTTTTGAATAAAACGAGAAACAACGTTTTACCACCTTTAAAAAGTTTTAATAACCATATCAAAAATTGTCGCTCTGAAGCAAACAACTGCTGAGCGATCTACTCAAATTTGTTGAACGAAACATTTACGTATTTTAAGCATGCTAGCCTTTAGCCCGGTAGGCAAATTAAAAAAAACGCAATATATAAGCTAACAAGGACGTAGCCGTTGAGTAACCAAAACAAATGGGTTAAAAAAATCCGTACGCAGTTTTTATTAATTTTAACACTAGAATTAAAGGATACAAAACGAGAAGCATAGTGACAACCTTTAAAAAGTTTTAATAACTATCTCAAAAATTGTCGCTCTGAAGCAAACTATTGCAAATGGGTTAAATAATTCGTACGCAGTTTTTATCAGTTTTAAAACTAGAATTAAAGGATATAAAACGAGAAGCATAGTTTGACAACCTTTAAAATTTTAATAACTATCTCAAAAATTGTCGCTCTGAAGCAAACAACTGCTGAGTGACAAAACGACTTACATATTTTAAGCATGCTTAACCTTTAGGCCGGTAAGTTTATTTAGAAAAACGCAATATGTAAGCTACGCGTGGACGGAGCGGCCGAGTAACCAAAACGAATGGGTTAAACAATACGTAACTCTAGAATTAAAGGATATAAAACGAAAAACGGAAAGTTTATTTAGAAAAACGCAGCATGTGAGCCAACGAGGACGGAGCCGTCGAGTAACCAAAACAAATGGGTTAAAAAATTCGTACGCGGTTTTTATCATATTTAACTCTAGAATTAAAGGATATAAATCGAGAAACAGCGTTTGACAACTTTTAAAAGTTTTATAACTATCTCAAAAATTGTCGCTCTGAAGCACACAACTGCTGAGTGATCTACTCAAATTTGTTGAACAAAACGACTTACGTACTTTAGTCATGCTTAACCTTAAGGCCGGTAAGTTACACGAGGACGGAGCGGTCGAGTAACCAAAACGAATGGGTTAAACAATACGTAACTCTAGAATTAAAGGATATAAAACGAGAAACAACGTTTGACAACCTTTAAAAAGTTTTAATAACTATCTCAAAAATTGTCGCTCTGACGCAAATAACTGCTGAGTGATCTACCCAAATTTGTTGAACAAATCGACTTACGTATTTTAAGCATGCTTAACCTTTAGATCGGTAAGCAAAGTAAAAAAAACGCAATATGTAAACTAACGAGGAAGGAGCCGTCGAGTAACCAAAACAAATTGGTTAAAAAAATTCGTACGCGGTATTTATCAGATTTAATTCTAGAATTAAAGGATATAAAACGAGAAACAACATTTGACAACCTTTAAAAAGTTTTAATAACTATCTCAAAAATTGTAGCTCTGCAAATTTTTTGAACAAAACGACTTACCTATTTTAAGCATGCTTAACCTTTAGGATGGTAAATTTATTTAGAAAGCGCAATATGTAGGCTACACGAGGACGGAGCAGTCGAGCAACCAAACCGAATGGGTTAAACAAATTCGTACGCGGTTTTTATCATATATAACTCTAGAATTAAAGGATATAAAACGAGAAAAAATGTTTGAAAACCTTTAAAAAGTTTTAATAACTATCTCCAAAATTGTCGCTCTGAAGCAAACAGCTGATGAGTGATCTACTCAAATTTGTTGAACAAAATGACTTACGTACTTTAACCATGCTTAACCTTTAGGCCGGAAAGTTTATTTAGAAAAACGCAACATGTAAGCTAACGAGGACGGAGCCGTCGAGTAACCAAAACAAATGGGTTAAAAAATTCGTACGCGGTTTTTATCGTATTTAACTCTAGAATTAAAGGATATAAAACGAGAAACAACGTTTGAAACACTTTAAAAACTTTTAGTAACTTTATCAAGAATTATTGTTTTGAAGCCAACAACTGCTGAGTGATCTACTCAAATTTGTTGAATAAAACGACTTAAGTATTTTAACCATGCTTAACCTTTAGGCCGGTAAGTTTATTTAGAAAAACACAATATGTAGGCTACACGAGGACGGAGCATTCGAGTAACCAAAACGAATGGGTTAACAAAATTCGTACGCGGTTTTATCATATTTAACTCTAGAATTAAAAGATATAAAACGAGAAAAAACGTTTGACAACCTTTAAAAAGTTTTAATAACTATCTCAAAAATTGTCGCTCTGAAGGAAACAGCTGCTGAGTGATCTACTCAAATTTGTTGAACAAACGACTTACTTTAACCATGCTTAACTTTTAGGCCGGAAAGTTTATTTAGAAAAACGCAATATGTAAGCTAACGAGGACGGAGGCGTCGAGTAATCAAAACAAATGGGTTAAAAAATTCGTACGCAGTTTTTATCATATTTAACTCTAGAATTAAAGGATATAAAACGAGAAACAACGTTTGGCAACCTTTAAAAATTTTATAACTATCTCAAAAATTTTCGCTCTGAAGCAAACAACTGCTGAGTGATCTACTCAAATTTGTTGAACAAAACGACTTACGTATTTTAAACATGCTTAACCTTTAGATCGGTAAGCAAATTAAAAAAAACGCAACTCTAGAATTAAAGGATATAAAACGAGAAACAACGTTTGACACCCTTTAAAAACTTTTAATAACTATATCAAAAATTATTGTTCTGAATCCAACAACTGTTGAGTGATCTACTCAAATTTGTTTAACGAACCGACATAAGTATTTTAACCTTGCTTAACTTTTAGGTCGATAAGTTTGTTTAGAAAAACGTAATATGGAGGCTACACGAGGACGGAGCGGTCGAATAACCAAAACGAATGGGTAAAAAAAATTCGTGCGCAGTTTTTATCATATTTAACTCTAATATTAAATGATATAAACGAGAAACAATGTTTGGAACCTTTAAAAAGTTTTAATAACTATCTCAAAAATTGTCGCTCTGAAGCAAACAACTGCTGAGTGATCTACTCAAATTTGTTGAACAAAACGACTTACGTATTTTAAGCATGCTTAACCTTTAGATCGGTAAGTTTATTTAGAAAAACGCAATATGTAGGCTACACGAGAACGGAGCGGTCGAGTAACCAAAACGAATGGGTTAAACAATAAGTAACTCTAGAATTAAAGGATATAAAACGAGAAATAACGTTTGACAACCATTAAAAAGTTTTAATAACTATCTCAAAAATTGTCGCTCTGAAGCAAACAACTGCTGAGTGATCTACTTAAATTTGTTGAACAAAACGACTTACGTATTTTAGGCATGCTTAACCTTTAGATCTGTAAGTTTATTTAGAAAAACGCAATATGTAGGCTACACGAGAACGGAGCGGTCGAGTAACCAAAACGAATGGGTTAAACAATACGTAACTCTAGAATTAAAGGATATAAAACGAGAAATAACGTTTGACAACCTTTAAAAAGTTTTAATAACTATCTCAAAAATTGTCGCTCTGAAGCAAACAACTGCTGAGTGATCTGCTCAAATTTGTTGAAAAATACGACTTACATATTTTAACCATGCTTAGCCTTTATGCCGGTAAGTGTATTTAGAAAAACGCAATATGTAGGCTACACGAGAACCGAGCGGTCGAGTAACCAAAACGAATGGGTTAAACAATACGTAACTCTAGAATTAAAGGATATAAAACGAGAAATAACGTTTGACAACCTTTAAAAAGTTTTAATAACTATCTCAAAAATTGTCGCTCTGAAGCAAACAACTGCTGAGTGGTCTACTCAAATTTGTTGAACAAAACGATTTACGTATTTTAAGCATGCTTAACCTTTAGATCGGTAAGCAAATTAAAAAAAATGCAACTCTAGAATTAAAGGATATAAAACGAGAAACAACGTTTGACACCCTTTAAAAACTTTTAATAACTATATCAAAAATTATTGTTCTGAATCCAACAACTGTTGAGTGATCTACTCATATTTGTTTACATAAGTATTTTAACCTTGCTTAACCTTTAGGCCGATAAGTTTGTTTAGAACAACGAAACATGGAGGCTACACGAGGACGGAGCGGTCGAATAACCAAAACGAATGGGTTAAAAAAATTCGTACGCAGTTTTTATCATATTTAACTCTAATATTAAATGATATAAACGAGAGACAATGTTTGAAACCTTTAAAAATTTTAATAACTATCTCAAAAATTGTCGCTCTGAAGCAAACAACTGCTGAGTGATCTACTCAAATTTGTTGAAAAAAACGACTTACGTATTTTAAGCATGCTTAATCTTTAGATCGGTAAGTTTATTTAGAAAAACGCAATATGTAGGCTACACGAGAACGGAGCGGTCGAGTAACCAAAACGATTGGGCTACACGAGAAAGTAACTCTAGAATTAAAGGATATAAAACGAGAAATAACGTTTGACAACCTTTAAAAAGTTTTAACAACTATCTCAAAAATTGTCGCTCTGAATTTTAATGAACAGAAAAGATATAAATAGAGCAACAACCAATCATTAAGGGGAGTTTCAATATTTAAAATTTTCAAATACATTTCAAACTCTGTCACATTTTTTCAATTTTTTAATAAAAACCCAATAATTGTAATAAACATTTATTCAAGTGACCATATATTGGGGGCGAATTGTGGGAATATAGAAAAATCTACTTCAATAGTATTACACTGTACAGACTTTGAGGTAGCGAGTGAGCGGATACTGAAATTTTAATGAACAGAAAAGATATAAATAGAGCAACAAGCAATCATTGAGGGGATTTTCAATTTTTAAAATTTTCAAATTCATTTCAAACTCTGTCACATTTTTGAAATTTTTTAATAAAAAACCAATAACTGTAATAAACATTTATTCAAGTGACCATATATTTTAAGCATGCTTAACCTTTAGGCCGTTAGGTTTATTTAGAAAACGCAATATGTAGGCTACACGAGGACGGAGCCGTCCAGTAACCAAAACAAATGGGTTAAAAAATTCGTACGCGGTTTTTATCATATTTAACTCTAGAATTAAAGGATATAAAACGAGAAAAAACGTTTGAAAACCTTTAAAAAGTTTTAATAACTATCTCAAAAATTGTCGCTCTGAAGCAAACAGCTGATGAGTGATCTACTCAAATTTGTTGAACAAAATGACTTACGTACTTTAACCATGCTTAACCTTTAGGCCGGAAAGTTTATTTAGAAAAACGCAACATGTAAGATAACGAGGACGGAGCCGTCGAGTAACCAAAACAAATGGGTTAAAAAATTCGTACGCGGTTTTTATCGTATTTAACTCTAGAATTAAAGGATATAAAACGAGAAACAACGTTTGAAACACTTTAAAAACTGTTAGTAACTTTATCAAGAATTATTGTTTTGAAGCCAACAACTGCTGAGTGATCTACTCAAATTTGTTGAATAAAACCACTTAAGTGTTTTAACCATGCTTAACCTTTAGGCCGGTAAGTTTATTTAGAAAAACACAATATGTAGGCTACACGAGGACGGAGCAGTCGAGCAACCAAAACGAATGGGTTAAAAAAATTCGTACGCGGTTTTATCATATTTAACTCTAGAATTAAAAGATATAAAACGAGAAAAAACGTTTGAAAACCTTTAAAAAGTTTTAATAACTATCTCAAAAATTGTCGCTCTGAAGGAAACAGCTGCTGAGTGATCTACTCAAATTTGTTGAACAAACGACTTACTTTAACCATGCTTAACTTTTAGGCCGGAAAGTTTATTTAGAAAAACGCAATATGTAAGCTAACGAGGACGGAGGCGTCGAGTAATCAAAACAAATGGGTTAAAAAATTCGTACGCAGTTTTTATCATATTTAACTCTAGAATTAAAGGATATAAAACGAGAAACAACGTTTGGCAACCTTTAAAAATTTTATAACTATCTCAAAAATTTTCGCTCTGAAGCAAACAACTGCTGAGTGATCTACTCAAATTTGTTGAACAAAACGACTTACGTATTTTAAGCATGCTTAACCTTTAGATCGGTAAGCAAATTAAAAAAAACGCAACTCTAGAATTAAAGGATATAAAACGAGAAACAACGTTTGACACCCTTTAAAAACTTTTAATAACTATATCAAAAATTATTGTTCTGAATCCAACAACTGTTGAGTGATCTACTCAAATTTGTTTAACGAACCGACATAAGTATTTTAACCTTGCTTAACCTTTAGGTCGATAAGTTTGTTTAGAAAAACGCAATATGGAGGCTACACGAGGACGGAGCGGTCGAATAAACAAAACGAATGGGTAAAAAAAATTCGTGCGCAGTTTTTATCATATTTAACTCTAATATTAAATGATATAAACGAGAGACAATGTTTGAAACCTTTAAAAAGTTTTAATAACTATTTCAAAAATTGTCGCTCTGAAGCAAACAACTGCTGAGTGATCTACTCAAATTTGTTGAACAAAACGACTTACGTATTTTAAGCATGCTTAACATTTAGATCGGTAAGTTTATTTAGAAAAACGCAATATGTAGGCTACACGAGAACGGAGCGGTCGAGTAACCAAAACGAATGGGTTAAACAATACGTAACTCTAGAATTAAAGGATATAAAACGAGAAATAACGTTTGACAACCATTAAAAAGTTTTAATAACTATCTCAAAAATTGTCGCTCTGAAGCAAACAACTGCTGAGTGATCTACTTAAATTTGTTGAACAAAACGACTTACGTATTTTAAGCATGCTTAACCTTTAGATCGGTAAGTTTATTTAGAAAAACGCAATATGTAGGCTACACGAGAACGGAGCGGTTGAGTAACCAAAACGAATGGGTTAAACAATACGTAACTCTAGAATTAAAGGATATAAAACGAGAAATAACGTTTGACAACCTTTAAAAAGTTTTAATAACTATCTCAAAAATTGTCGCTCTGAAGCAAACAACTGCTGAGTGATCTGCTCAAATTTGTTGAAAAATACGACTTACATATTTTAACCATGCTTAGCCTTTAGGCCGGTAAGTGTATTTAGAAAAACGCAATATGTAGGCTACACGAGAACCGAGCGGTCGAGTAACCAAAACGAATGGGTTAAACAATACGTAACTCTAGAATTAAAGGATATAAAACGAGAAATAACGTTTGACAACCTTTAAAAAGTTTTAATAACTATCTCAAAAATTGTCGCTCTGAAGCAAACAACTGCTGAGTGGTCTACTCAATTTTGTTGAACAAAACGATTTACGTATTTTAAGCATGCTTAACCTTTAGATCGGTAAGCAAATTAAAAAAAATGCAACTCTAGAATTAAAGGATATAAAACGAGAAACAACGTTTGACACCCTTTAAAAACTTTTAATAACTATATCAAAAATTATTGTTCTGAATCCAACAACTGTTGAGTGATCTACTCATATTTGTTTACATAAGTATTTTAACCTTGCTTAACCTTTAGGCCGATAAGTTTGTTTAGAACAACGCAACATGGAGGCTACACGAGGACGGAGCGGTCGAATAACCAAAACGAATGGGTTAAAAAAATTCGTACGCAGTTTTTATCATATTTAACTCTAATATTAAATGATATAAACGAGAGACAATATTTGAAACCTTTAAAAAGTTTTAATAACTATCTCAAAAATTGTCGCTCTGAAGCAAACAACTGCTGAGTGATCTACTCAAATTTGTTGAAAAAAAACGACTTACGTATTTTAAGCATGCTTAATCTTTAGATCGGTAAGTTTATTTAGAAAAACGCAATATGTAGGCTACACGAGAACGGAGCGGTCGAGTAACCAAAACGAATGGGCTACACGAGAAAGTAACTCTAGAATTAAAGGATATAAAACGAGAAATAACGTTTGACAACCTTTAAAAAGTTTTAATAACTATCTCAAAAATTGTCGCTCTGAATTTTAATGAACAGAAAAGATATAAATAGAGCAACAACCAATCATTAAGGGGAGTTTCAATATTTAAAATTTTCAAATACATTTCAAACTCTGTCACATTTTTTCAATTTTTTAATAAAAACCCAATAATTGTAATAAACATTTATTCAAGTGACCATATATTGGGGGCGAATTGTGGGAATATAGAAAAATCTACTTCAATAGTATTACACTGTACAGACTTTGAGGTAGCGAGTGAGCGGATACTGAAATTTTAATGAACAGAAAAGATATAAATAGAGCAACAAGCAACCATTGAGGGGATTTTCAATTTTTAAAATTTTCAAATTCATTTCAAACTCTGTCACATTTTTGAAATTTTTTAATAAAAAACCAATAACTGTAATAAACATTTATTCAAGTGACAATATATTTTAAACATGCTTAACCTTTAGGCCGTTAGGTTTATTTAGAAAACGCAATATGTAGGCTACACGAGGACGGAACCGTCCAGTAACCAAAACAAATGGGTTAAAAAATTCGTACGCGGTTTTTATCATATTTAACTCTAGAATTAAAGGATATAAATCGAGAAACAACGTTTGACAACTTTTAAAAGTTTTATAACTATCTCAAAAATTGTCGCTCTGAAGCAAACAACTGCTGAGTGATCTACTCAAATGTGTCGAAAAAAACTACTTACATATTTTAACCATACTTAACTTTAGGCCGGTAAGTTTATTTAGAAAAACGCAATATGTAGGCTAAACGAGGACGACGCAGTCGAGTAACCAAAACGAATGGGTTAAAAGATACGTAACTCCAGAATTAAAGGCTATAAAACGAGAAACAACGTTTGACAACCTTTAAAAAGTTTTAATAACTATCTCAAAAATTGTTGCTCTGAAGCAAACAACTGCTGAGTGATCTACTCAAATTTGTTGAACAAATCGACTTAAGTATCTTAAGCACGCTTAACCTTTAGATCGGGTAGCAAATTAAAAAAAAACGCAATATGTAAGCTAACGAGGAAGGAGCCGTTGAGTAACCAAAACAAATTGGTTAGAAAAATTCGTACGCGATATTTATCAGATCTAACTCTAGAATTAAAGGATATAAAACGAGAAACAACGTTTGACAGCCTTTAAAAGCTTTTAATAACTATATACAAAATTATTGTTCTGAAGCCAACAACTGCTGAGTGATCTACTCAAATTTGTTGAACGAAACGACTTAAGTATTTTAACCATGCTTAACCTTTAGGCCGGTAAGTTGCTTAGAAAAACGCAATATGTAGGCTACACGAGGACGGAGCGGTCGAGTAACCAAAACGAGTGTGTTAAAACAATTCGTACGCGGTTTTATCATATTTAACTCTAGAATTGAAGGATATAAAACGAGAAACAAAGTTTGACAACCTTTAAAAAGTTTTATTAACTATATCCAAAATTGTAGCTCTGAAGCAAACAACTGCTTAGTGATCTAATCAAATTTGTTGAACAAAACGACTTACGTCTTTTAAGCATGCTTAACCTTTAGGTCGGTAAGTTTATTTAGAAAAACGCAATATGTAGGCTACACGAAGATGAAGCAGTCGAGTAACTAAAACGAATGGGTTAAACAAATTCGTACGCGGTTTTTATCATATTTAACTCTTGAATTAAAGGATATAAAACAAGAAAAAAACATTTGACAACCTTTAAAAAGTTTTAATAACTATCTCAAAAATTGTCGCTCTGAAGCAAACAGTTGCTGAGTGTTCTACTCAAATTTGTTGAACAAACCAACTTACGTACTTTAACCATGCTTAACCTTTAGGCCGGAAAGTTTATTTAGAAAAACGCAATATGTAAGCTAACGAGGACGGAGTGGTCGAGTAACCAAAACGGATGGGTTAAAAAAATTCGTACGCGGTTTTATCATATTTAACTCTAGAATTAAAGGATATAAAACGAGAAACAACGTTTGACAACCTTTAAAAAGTTTTATTAACTATATCAAAAATTGTAGCTCTGAAGCAAACAACTGCTGAGTGATCTACCCAAATTTGTTGAACAAAACGACTTACGTATTTTAAGCACGCTTAACCTTTAGACCGGTAAGTTGATTTAGAACAACGCAATATGTAGGCTACACGACGACGGAGCAGTCGAGTAACCAAAACGAATGTGTTAAACAAATTCATACGCGGTTTTTATCATATTTAACTCTAGAATTAAAGGATATAAAACGAGAAAAAACGTTTGACAACCTTTAAAAAGTTTTAATAACTATCTCAAAAATTGTGGCTCTGAAGCAAGCAACTGCTGAGTGATCTACCCAAATTTGTTGAAAAAATCGGCTTAGGTATTTTAAGCAGGCTTGACCTTTAGATCGGTAAGCAAATTAAAAAAAACCAACTCTAGAATTAAAGGATATAAAACGAGAAACAACGTTTGACACCTCTTAAAAACTTTTAATAATTATATCAAAAATTATTGTTCTGAATCCTACAACTGTTGAGTGATCTACTCAAATTTGTTTAACGAACCGACATAAGTATTTTAACCTTGCTGAACCTTTAGGCCGGTAAGTTGATTTAGAACAACGCAATATGTAGGCTACACGACGACGGAGCAGTCGAGTAACAAAACGAATGGATTAAACAAATTCGTACGCGGTTTTTATCATTTTTAGCTCTAGAATTAAAGGATACAAAACGAGAAATAAAGTTTGAGAACCTTTAAAAAGTTATAATAACTATCTAAAAATTGCCGCTCTGAAGCAAACAACTGCTGAGTGATCTACTCAAATTTGTTGAACAAAACGACTTACGTATTTTAAGCATGCTTAACCTTTAGATCGGTAAGCAAATTAAAAAAAACCAACTCTAGAATTAAAGGATATAAACCGAGAAAAAACGTTTGACAACCTTTAAAAAGTTTTAATAACTATCTCAAAAATTGTCGCTCTGAAGCAAATAAGTGATGAGTGATCTAATCAAATTTGTTGAACAAAACGACCTACGTATTTTAAGCATGCTTAACCTTTAGGCCGGTAAGTTTATTTAGAAAAACGCAATATGTAGGCTACACGAGAACGGAGCGGTCGAGTAACCAAAACGAATGGGTTAAACAACACGTAACTCTAGAATTAAAGAATATAAAACGAGAAACAACGTTTGACAACCTTTAAAAAGTTTTATTAACTATATCAAAAATTGTAGCTCTGAAGCACACAATTGCTGAGTGATCTACTCAAATTTGTTGAACAAAACGACTCACGTATTTTAAGCACGCTTAACCTTTAGGCCGGTAAGTTGATTTAGAACAACGCAATATGTAGGCTACACGACGACAGAGCAGTCGAGTAACCAAAACGAATGGGTTAAACAAATTCGTACGCGGTTTTTATCATATTTAACTCTAGAATTAAAGGATATAAAACGAGAAAAAACGTTTGACAACCTTTAAAAAGTTTTAATAACTATCTCAATAATTGTGGCTCTGAAGCAAACAACTGCTGAGTGATCTACCCAAATTTGTTCAAAAAATCGACTTACGTATTTTAAGCATGCTTGACCTTTAGATCGGTAAGCAAATTAAAAAAAACGCAATATGTAAACTAACGAGGAAGGAGCCGTCGAGTAACCAAAACAAATTGGTTAAAAAAATTCGTACGCGGTATTTATCAGATTTAACTCTAGAATTAAAGGATATAAAATGAGAAACAACGTTTGACAACCTTTAAAAAGTTTTAATAACTATCTCAAAAATTGTAGCTCTGAAGCAAATAACTGCTGAGTGATCTACTCAAATTTGTTGAACAACACGACTTACATATTTTAACCATACTTAACCTTTAGGCCGGTAAGTTTATTTAGAAAAACGCAATATGTAGGCTACACGAGGACGACGCAGTCGAGTAACCAAAACGAATGGGTTAAAAGATACGTAACTCCAGAATTAAAGGATATAAAACGAGAAACAACGTTTGGCAACCTTTAGAAAGTTTTAATAACTATCTCAAAAATTGTTGCTCTGAAGCGGATACTGAAATTTTCATGAACAGAAAAGATATAAATAGAGCAACAAGCAATCATTGAGGGGAGTTTCAATTTTTAAAATTTTCAAATTCATTTCAAACTCTGTCACATTTTTGAGATTTTTTAATAAAAAACCAATAACTGTAATAAACATTTATTCAAGTGACCATATATTTTTAGCATGCTTAACCTTTAGGCCGGTAGGTTTATTTAGAAAACGCAATATGTAGGCTACACGAGGACGGAGCCGTCCAGTAACAAAAACGAATGGGTTAAAAAATTCATACGCGGTTTTTATCATATTTAGCTCTAGAATTAAAGGATATAAATCGAGAAACAACGTTTGACAACTTTTAAAAGTTTTATAACTATCTCAAAAATTGTCGCTCTGAAGCAAACAACTGCTGAGTGATCTATTCAAATTTGTCGAAAAAAACGACATACATATTTTAACCATACTTAACCTTTAGGCCGGTAAGTTTATTTAGAAAAACGCAATATGTAGGCTAAACGAGGACGACGCAGTCGAGTAACCAAAACGAATGGGTTAAAAGATACGTAACTCCAGAATTAAAGGATATAAAACGAGAAACAACGTTTGACAACCTTTAAAAAGTTTTAATAACTATCTCAAAAATTGTTGCTCTGAAGCAAACAACTGCTGAGTGATCTACTCAAATTTGTTGAACAAATCGACTTAAGTATCTTAAGCATGCTTAACCTTTAGATCGGGTAGCAAATTAAAAAAAATGCAATATATAAGCTAACGAGGAAGGAGCCGTTGAGTAACCAAAACAAATTGGTTAGAAAAATTCGTACGCGATATTTATCAGATCTAACTCTAGAATTAAAGGATATAAAACGAGAAACAACGTTTGACACCCTTTAAAAGCTTTTAATAAATATATAAACAATTATTGTTCTGAAGCCAACAACTGCTGAGTGATCTACTCAAATTTGTTGAACGAAACGACTTAAGTATTTTAACCATGCTTAACCTTTAGGCCGGTAAGTTGCTTAGAAAAACGCAATATGTAGGCTACACGAGGACGGAGCGGTTGAGTAACCAAAACGAGTGTGTTAAAACAATTCGTACGCGGTTTTATCATATCTAACTCTAGAATTAAAGGATATAAAACGAAAAACAAAGTTTGACAACCTTTAAAAAGTTTTATTAACTATATCAAAAATTGTAGCTCTGAAGCAAACAACTGCTGAGTGATCTAATCAAATTTGTTGAACAAAACGACTTAGGTCTTTAAGCATGCTTAACCTTTAGGTCGGTAAGTTTATTTAGAAAAACGCAATATGTAGGCTACACGAAGACGACGCAGTCGAGTAACTAAAACGAATGGGTTAAACAAATTCGTACGCGGTTTTTATCATATTTACCTCTAGAATTAAAAAATATAAACCGAGAAAAAACGTATGACAACCTTTAAAAAGTTTTAATAACTATCTCAAAAATTGTCGCTCTGAAGGAAACAGCTGCTGAGTGATCTACTCAAATTTGTTGAACAAAACGACTTACTTTAACCATGCTTAACTTTTAGGCCGGAAAGTTTATTTAGAAAAACGCAATATGTAAGCTAACGAGGACGGAGCCGTCGAGTAATCAAAACAAATGGGTTAAAAAATTCGTACACAGTTTTTATCATTTTTAACTCTAGAATTAAAGGATATAAAACGAGAAACAACATTTGGAACCTTTAAAGATTTTATAAATATATCAAAAATTGTCGCTCTGAAGCAAACAACTGCTGAGTGATCTACTCAAATTTGTTGAAAAAAACGACTTACATATTTTAACCATGCTTAACCTTTAGGCCGGTAAGTTTATTTAGAAAAACGCAATATGTAGGCTACACGAGAACGGAGCGGTCGAGTAACCAAAACGAATGGGTTAAACAATACGTAACTCTAGAATTAAAGGATAAAAAACGAGAAATAACGTTTGACAACCTTTAAAAAGTTTTAATAACTATCTCAAAAATTGTCGCTCTGAAGCAAACAACTGCTGAGTGATCTACTCAAATTTGTTGAACAAAACGACTAACGTATTCTAAGCATGCTAAACCTTTAGATCGGTAAGCTAATTAAAAAAAAAACGCAACTCTAGAATTAAAGGATATGAAACGAGAAACAACGTTTGACACCCTTTAAAAACTTTTAATAACTATATCAAAAATTATTGTTCTGAATCCAACAACTGTTGAGTGATCTACTCAAATTTGCTGAACGAACCGATATAAGTATTTTAACTTTTCTTAGCCTTTAGGCCGATAAGTTTGTTTAGAAAAACGCAATATCTAGGCTACACGAGGACGGAGCGGTCGCATAACCAAAACGAATGGGTTAAAAAATTTCGTACGCAGTTTTTATCATATTTAAATCTAATATTAAAGGATATAAAACGAGAGACAACGTTTGACAACCTTTAAAAAGTTTTAATATCTATCTCAAAAATTGTCGCTCTGAAGCAAGCAACTGCTGAGTGATCTACTCAAATTTGTTGAACAAAACGGCTCACGTACTTTAACCATGCTTAACTTTTAGGCCGGAAAGTTTATTTAGAAAAACGCAACATGTAAGCTAACGAGGACGGAGCCGTCGAGTAATCAAAACGAATGGGTTAGAAAAATTCGTACGCAGTTTTTATCATATTTAACTCTAATATTAAGGGATATAAAACGTAAAACAACGTTTGAAACCCTTTAAAAGCTTTTAATGACTATATCAAAAATTATTGTATTGAAGCCAACAACAGTTGAGTGATCTACTCAAATTTATTGAACGAAACGACTTAAGTATTTTAGCCATGCTTAATCTTTAGGCCGGTAAGTTGGTTAGAAAAACGCAACATGTAGGCTTCACGTGGACGGAGCGGTCGAGTAACTAAAACGAGTGTGTTAAAAAATTCGTACGCGGTTTTATCATATTTAACTATAGAATTAAAGGAAATAAAACGAGAAAGAAAGTTTGACAACCTTTAAAAAGTTTTATTAACTATATCAAAAATTGTAGCTCTGAAGCAAACAACTGCTGAGTGATCTAATCAAATTTGTTGAACAAAACGACCTACGTATTTTAAGCATGCTTAACCTTTAGGCCGGTAAGTTTATTTAGAAAAACGCAATATGTAGGCTACACGAGAACGGAGTGAGTGATGTACTCAAATTTGTTGAACAAAACGACTTACGTATTTTAAGCATGCTTAACTTTTAAATCGGTAAGCAAATTTAAAAAAACGCATTATGTAAGCTAACGAGGATGAAGCCGTCGAGTAACCAAAACAAATTGGTTAAAAAATTCGTACGCGATATTTATCAGATTTAACTCTAGAATTAAAGGATATAAAACGAGAAAAAACGTTTGACACCCTTTAAAAACTTTTAATAACTATATCAAAAATTATTGTTCTGAATCCAACAACTGTTGAGTAATCTACTCAAATTTGTTGAACGAACCGACATAAGTATTTTAACCTTGCTTAACCTTTAGGCCGATAAGTTTGTTTAGAAAAACGCAATATGTAGGCTACACGAGGACGGAGCGGTCGAATAACGAAAACGAATGGGTTAAAAAAAATCGTACGCAGTTTGAACAAATGCGTGGTGGCAACGGCGCGCACCCACGTATTTGTTAAATAATAGTTAAGGCGAAAAAAGGGGAAGAAAAATAAAAACACCAAAAAGGTTTCGTATTAATAAAAAGGAATTCACAGTGTTTTTTTTATTCAATGTATGTAAATACAACAAGTGTTAAGGAAAATTTTAACAGATGTTGTGAAAAGTTTAAAAATATTAAATATATTTTGGAAATTGTTAGATATGTTTTTGGAAATTGGCAACAACTTACGTGAGCGTGCGATTACGTGTTCCTTTGCTGGCTGCTGGATTCAAAGAGGACGAGCCTCTTTGCGACATGAGCCGATGAACCCGAGATACAGCTCCTTCGTTGGGTTTCCCGGCAACAAAGTTGCTATACCGCGGACTCACAGCGGTAAAAGTCTAAGATACATGCGTACCACCACTCACACATGCCTGTGTATATTAGTGATCACAAGCATATGTGGGTGGTAGTAAACGAAGGAAAATAACTAAGAAAATTATGTTACGAGGGAGGGGAGATATATTTAGGCCTGTGGCCTAAACATACCGGCCCCCTTGCCATAAGCAACAAAGAAAAAATTAAAAAAAAAGGGATGCCACGTGATCGCACGTCCAGTAAGGCGCTGTAACGAAAGAAGGCAGTGCAGATGCGGACTGCAAGCACTGCACGCCAGATAGTTGACCTCACGTGTCGCTCTCTTGTGGAAAAAGAAAAAAAGTGTTAGATATACGTACGTGGTTTTAAATTCCGTGCATATTTACTTAAATATATATAAGATGGCGCATGTGTGAGGCGTGAAAGTCGGATATTTATTTTGGGCAGGCTCCCGAGACCACCAACCCGAACACGGTCGGTTGGGTTAGGAGACCGCCAACTGTCGATGCCTGTGTACCGCTCACCATCATTTCGGCGTAAATGTCAGCGCCGAGTGTAAGCCGTGTCGGTGATGAGCGGTAGAATTGCGGATCCGCCAGCCGCATGAACTCAAAGGTCGTGGCAATCTTGGGGTCCACATTGGACGGTGGACTCAAACGGAAATGGCTTTCGACGACGGCTGCTTGTGTTGTTATGTGCGTCGACGCTCCGAATTTGCCGCGCAGTATGAGGGTGCATTGTCCATGTCCTTGGCGCTCCAATTGTAAGTCGCGTACCAGCTCCGCATCGACGATCGTGCTGGTGGCGCAGGGATCAATAATGGCCCGAACCAGGTGTAAATGCCCACGCGATTCGATTCGTACGATGGCCGTCGGCGCAATGGGCACGAAAGGCCGCATAATGGGCGATGGTGTAGCCTGGAGCAGCCGCCCTGTCCGGAAGCCTTCCGGCGTGTCGCGCGTTAGCTTCATTGTATTTTGGGCTTCAAGAGAGTATGGCGTCGATTTCTTTCGCCGTTGCTGCCTTGCGAGTTTGGACGATTTAGCTGAGTTTCGATGGGGTCCGACCTCACGGTGCCGCCAATTATTTTGTTGGTTTCGAGTTTTTTTCTCTTCCTGCGCCCTTCGTTCGTGCTGCAACAGCGGTCGGAAACTGCGCATTCCATTCCTGCTCGTTGACGGCCTCATTTCCGCTTTCGCATGCTCTTTTTTCGCTCTCTCTTCCTCCATTTCCTCTTCCTCCACCTGCTGAGCCCAGGACTTTGTCGGCCCCATTTGGTGGATTGACAACGTGTCATCGGACGGGTTGTCGTCGCCAATGGTTGTTGCATCATCGCGTTCATAAAGATGCTCATCTAGATGGAGCGTGGTGTGGTGCTTTTGCTGGCACCGTTTGCAGCGATATTTGCTATTGCACTTGTCCACGCGGTGGAAGGGCGACAGACAATTCGGACAGTATTCGTGCAACAGCACGGCCCGCAACCTCTCCTCCGGGGATTTTTTCCTGTATTCGGCACAGAGTCGGAGACTATGGTCCCTGCCGCAGAGCTGGCACGCGACGTCAAAACACTTTGCGCCTCCCTCTGACTTGGCCAATAAGGTTTGATAACGGGTCATGATCTGAAAGGATATTGGTATCATTGATCATGCCCAAATTGAGGTTAGCGGAATGTTGTTTGGGTGGCGTAAGCCAAAAAAAATGATCTCTCATATACTCTCGCACGAGGAAAGAGAAACATTTTATTGAAACAAAATTTAATTGAAATAAAAATTAAAGGCCATAAGTGAATACTTATGCGCGCAAAGAAACGAAGAAAAAACGGATTTAGCACGCATCCATGCGATGTGGCTGGTGCTTTAGTCATTCCACGTCATTTGACTAGTCATTTTTACGGTCATAGGTTATATTCCTAGTCACATTTGCATGGGCGTGATTAGGTTTTTTGACACATTTTTTTTGTAGGGATTTTATAATTTATTTTATGTCGGTAGATGTCGCCGAAGTAGTCCTAAAGATTTATTTTTGATTTGTGGCGAACTTTGTTTTCACAACAAGTGGCCTGCCACCACGCGGAACGGTTCGAAACCTGGCAGAAAAGGTATTACAGAGTTGCACTTCCACCATTCAACATTATTTTGACGAGTATTGTCGATAATGTTGAGATTCGTGGAATTAAGTATTTTAAATCTCGACCAAATGAATGATTGGTCGAATATGTAATACGCGACATGTGTGGCGTGTTGTGCTCGATATGTCGTGCGGCATGTAATGCGTGACGTGTAGTGCGGTGTGTAGTGCATGACGTGTAGTGTGGCATGTAGTACGTGACGTGTAGTGCGCGAGATGCTTGCGCATGAGGCCTAACGTTTGTATTGCAATAATCATTGACAATCAGACATTAAATGTAGAGATTTTGACATCTGCTACACTTTTCCATTTCCTGAATGGAAAAAAGTCATTGATAGAAAACACGCGGTGAGTAAGGAAGCTAATTGATTGAGAATTGTTATATTTAATGTTAATTCATTTCTCTTTCTATTTGCAGGGAATCCCGTATGACTGGATAGTACTTTTGAAAAGTCACGAGTAGCAAATGAATGTTCAATTTCTGATTCCGAAAATGTTGATTCAGAAGAAACATTAAATGATGAAAACCCTCAACTAATGAAAAAGGTAGAGTCGACGTCGTTGAAGCAAAATACCGACATAAACTGCCGGAAAACGATCATGTCCTTAGATAATTGGATTAAATGTGAATTGCCAGCCAACGATGCCAGTTTGCTTTTGCAGTTACGAGATCTTATAAAATCACAATTCGAAATATTTTACAAAGTGGAAATTCGGTGCACACCTCGACGTCAGTTTGTCATGTTCAAAAACTTCTCTATAGCTTGGAAAATGTTTTCCCATCATAAACAGGGTATGAGAAAAATTTTAGTTGGCAATTTATACAAACATAAGGCTACTCTTGATTTATACAATTTTTGAAACATTAGCGGCTGGAAACACAATTGTAACATACGGGTGATTTTATAGGTATCTAAAACTTTATGTTTTATTATCTATTTCTATCCATCAAGCCCTCAAAGTTTGAGTATACCTAAATGCTTAGAGCTTCTGCGCAGTGGCATATTTTTTGTTTTATTTGCCCTTTTATCATCAGTCACCGATGTGTTGATTAATATACGAAAAGAAAGCATATCGTCAGCCTAATTCACAAAGGCCCTAAGCAATAGTTTTTACCGAACTGCGTTTTTTACAGGTAGGGGTAGGGTACGAAAATTGAATGCCGGTTCTTTTGCAGAGGCCGATGCTCATCACCCGATTAATCGGTTTATCTAGCCGATCCCATAAAAAATTAAGAGAAAATTTAGTAATTGATGAACATAGCTTATTTGTGGATCTATCTACTGAACAAAGGTTGAATAGTGGAAGAAACATGGTTTGAAGTTCAAAGCAAGGGAATATAGCCTTCTTAAGTGTCCGGACGTTTGCCCAGATAATGTTTACAGACCAGACACATTTTTCAACTGATTGCCAAGGGGGTCCTTATAAGCCGACACCGCAATTTCGAAAGAGTTTAGCATACTTAAACGCAATTGTAACCAGGGAATAGAGATAAATTTGCTCAAAGTCCACATTTTTTTTTTTTATCTATTGTATAGTTCAAGCGTATCGCTTGGGTAGTGAATTGTTAAACCATTTTGTAGGGAGAACATTTGCCCAGTAGCTCTGCAGGTAAGCTACTAGTTATGAGTGTTGTTATGCCCGTTGTACCAGGGGTCACCTTTGGGCAAGCCCCGCCTAAACACATTCTGTGCCCGTTTAGCATCGACATGCGCAGTTTTCTGGAAACTACCGCTGCAGTTCCCTCACCTAATCTTGCTTCAAAACTTATTAGCGAATAATTTGGAATATTCTATGTGTGTAGGTATATCGGAGCTAGTAGTCCTTTATGTTCCAAATTTATTTTCATCTATTCGTGTCAGAAAGTGTTAGTTTACAATGGCACCAAACTACTGAATGTACTGAAATGTACTCGCGCCTTCTGTAAAACCGATTAGGGCCTTTTTTGTATACCACATGCCTATGAATTTGTTAATACAGGTTTATGTATTTGTATTTTGTATTTATTTAAGTATTTAAAATGCAGTCTGCTTGTGCATCTACTAAATAATTTCTACAAACATGAAGTGGTAATGGTATGGGTAATAAAACCGGTAATAACAATTGTCTTCAAACTACAATAGTTAAGAAAAAATGTGAAAAATATAAAATGAATATTAATTGTTAACTAGAAAGAAGTGTTAGGACAAAACCATGTTAAACGTAATATTTCAATTGTCCATAATTCGATATTCCGATTGTCAGTTAAATTCATATATGAATATGTAGTTGTTTTGGTAAATTTTTGATAGATACAACTGCACTTAACATGTTTACGATATTCAAAAATTAAAACTAACCAATAACCAATAAAATCCGCTTCTATGCACCTAACACTGAATATGTCCTACGCGACTTTATGACTCAGTGGCTAGGTCCTATCGTTTTTTACAAAACTTTTTATGAGTAATGCATGTAAATGTGATGGCACACCAGTTTTTATCCGAATAAATATATTTTAGGGCTTTAATGTGTAACTGTTGTGTACGGTTGGAGTAGCGATCTTGTGTTCTATAGGAGCGGCTTTGCGTTTTGTTGGGGTTAACCTGTGTGGTGAAGTCTTAGGCTTAATGTTTGCTGGATTTACTGCACTCTTGGGAATGGTTTTCAATATTTTCTTTCGACAAAGGGTATCCAAATAAATATAGAAACTCCATCTTGTGGTATGGTTTGAAAATGATGTTAAGTTTTTATAGTTTTCGCTAGTAATTCATGATTTTCATTTAAGTTGGCGCGTGCGTCCAGCAAAGCGTTTCGTAAGCTCTCCTCTCGAGCTAAAGCATTATAATCAAAAAATGTTTACAATTCTCAATTTCATAGCCGGTGTGGGATCGATGTTGAAAGCATTCATGTTGAAAACATTTTCTACAGCTCGCGGTACTATACCCGGGTTGTTAGGCGTGTCCAATAATGTAAAGGTTTTACCCGAACCGATGGGCCATATGTTAACAACGTAAAGCTATCTGAACTCTCAATACGTGGTGCACTGCAAATACGGTATACCTCGTCCTGTCCTACGCTACTATCGAATACCGCAGAAAAGCTATAGTGCTGCTCCGTTTTATGTTTGTTATTACTTGTTGATGGCGCCTCATTCGGTGGTCCAGCACTGAGCACATTACCGGTAGATGTAACAGTCTACGCTGTTGAAATCTCCCATACAGGCTTCAATCGTGAATAAGCGAGCGCAGCATCTAAATCTGCGGATAGATCATTGTTCGCATCGCTTGGCGTTGTAGAAAATTTAGCAGAAATCGTTATACATGGCTATGTTTTGGGTCCTCATACCATTGTAGGAATTTCACGCCTACGCTGACATACCCTTAAACGTAAGAAGTTTAGTTGTACTGAAGATTCTAAACAAACATTAAAAATATGTATACCAATTTATACCAATGTATACAACATACATATACTGCAAAACATCATGCAGCTAAGCAAAAATGGCGTTTATTGGAAAGGTATCTCAATACATAACAGCTTTATTAAAACAACAACCAGGTATAAAGCAATGCTGGATAATGAAGAGCTTGTCAGTGATATTTTGTTTCCGTATTTTTTTTAAAAACCATAACATTAAATACAATATATAACCAAAAGAAGTAAGATCCCTTAAACTCATGCGATTTAAGTCGTGGTCGCAATGTGCCAAATATGGTAAACACGCAAAGGAAAAGAACTTTGAGGGATTTCGCAATACGCAAGGAACTTTCCTTTGGCTGTTATGAATTTCTATAACACTGAAGAAAATTTCCATGCATATTAGAAAAAATTCTTTTTGTAGAATCGATATCTGTGTAATTTGACAGAGTTTCGATGGATTTTGAGTGGTGTAATTGCTGCTTAAATTGTATTCTGGGGCAGGTATGTTTATCTGCGTTCGGGTGTGTTGCCCTCGTTCGGGGGAACGAGAGCTGGGTTATCGGATGTGTTGACCTCGCTCGGGGTGAACAAGAGCTGGGTTATTTGGAATAGAGGAATGTGGACTATTAAAGTTCATTTTCGTTGTCGTTGGGCGGAAGTAGTACCAGTTTCGCGATAGGTCTGCTAATTTGTCCCTTAATTGTATTGACGTCAACAACACGTACACTGTTATCGGAGCCTGGATGTGTGTTGACGACTCTCCCCATTCTCCACTCGTTTGGTTGTAGGTTATCCTCTTTTATGACGACTAGGTCCCCGGGTTTTAGGTTGGATTGTGGATGTTTCCATTTATACCTTTTCTGGATTTCGGTGAGATATTCCGATTTCCATTTTTGCAAAAGGTCTGATGAAGGGCTTTCATCTTTTGCCATCGGTTTACAATGGAGGCAGGGTTTTCACTACAGTCGAGTTCAGGTGGAGCTAAAAGATGCCCACCTACGAGAAAATGGCCTGGAGTAAGCGGCTCCAGGTCGGAAGGGTCGTTGCATGAGGGACTTAGAGGTCTCGGGTTGAGGCAGGCCTCAATTCGACATAAGAGGGTTGTAAACTCTTCGAGAATATATTTATGATCTTACGCGATCTTTTTAAAGTGGGTCTTAAAACTTTTTACCCCCGCTTCCCACAAACCTCCCATGTGAGGAGCGCTTGGCGGTATAAAATGCCATTCTATAGTGTGATGGCTATATTTAGTCAACGTTCCGTCCCTTGCTTCACGCAGAAATGCTTTAAACTCGGATCGCAAAGATCGAGAAGCTCCGACAAAGTTAGTACCATTGTCGGAGTAAACGTTTTTCGGACAGCCTCGCCTGGATACGAATCTGGCGAAGGCAGCTAGGAAGGACCCGGTACTAAGGTCGTTTGTCGCTTCTAGATGGATGGCTTTCGTCGAAAAGCAGACAAACAGGCAAACATATCCTTTTGAAATTCGACATCCCCTCCCTCGGTAGGATTTTATATCGAATGGTCCCGCGAAATCTACCCCAGTGTTTGTGAAGGCCCTAGTAAAGGTGGTGCGCTCTTTCGGAAGGATCCCCATAAGTTGCGTTTGTGTCCGCTTCCTGTAAATAGTGCAGACTTTACAGGTATTACACTAAGTGCACTTTGTGCTATAGCAACAAACTAAATTGCAAACGTATTGCCCGTGTAAATAAGTGCAAGTGATTTGTATGTGAGAAAAAATTTTATTAGATTAAATGTGCGCCTAAATTAAATTTACAGGTTTCTGAATAAGTAACCTTAACAAATGGAATTTTTGTGCTGTGGATTAAATGAATTTTTTCAGATAAATCCTGCAAATGTGAAAATAGAAAAGTGGCGCAAAGCGGTGTTTGAGGTTATGTTAACCTTTTAGAGCAGTGTTGTGCTACCTTGAGATGTGTCCGGAAAATCTTACCGCTGGTGGGGGATTGTTCTGGATAGTCACAAGGCGTGTTGCACAAACTTTAAATAACTGCGTTAAGCGCCTTTTGTCCTATTTTTGCACAAAATAAGACTTCCCACTTCACGAACAAAAAATCACTTGCACTGTTTAATATAAAGAGTCACTTTGTAATTTTTAATTTTATTTTGAAATTTTAGTAAAAGTGAAATTAAAAGAAAACCCTACCTAGCACGGAATATTTTTAAACCACGTGCCTTTTATCAAAGTGTTGATCCGGATAATCGGATGTGATATGCGATTTAAATATTGTTGTTGGATGTTTCCAAAAGGTACCACCAAAAATGTATCAGTTGTTGTTGTTTCGAATATAAAATCGCTGGTATCACCAAGAAAATTGTATCACCATGGACAATTGCTGATATTTGCTGTTGAAATTTTTGGTTTTTCCTGTGTATTCTCACGAGTTTGGTATGCTTCCTTGCTTTAATGCCTAGAGAGTTGAGTGGACTGTAATTGTGTGAGTGGTTCTCTTTACCGGCGCGGTAAGGACCATGAACAAATGCGTGGCGGCAACGGCGCGCACCCACGTATTTGTTAAATAATAGTTAAGGCGAAAAAAGGGGAAGAAAAATAAAAACACCAAAAAGGTTTCGTATTAATAAAAAGGAATTCACAGTGTTTTTTTTATTCAATGTATGTAAATACAACAAGTGTTAAGGAAGATTTTAACAGATGTTGTGAAAAGTTTAAAAATATTAAATATATTTTGGAAATTGTTAAATAGTTTTTGGAAATTGGCAACTTACGTGAGCGTGCGATTACGTGTTCCTTTGCTGGCTGCTGGATTCAAAGAGGACGAGCCTCTTTGCGACATGAGCCGATGAACCCGAGATACAGCTCCTTCGTTGGGTTTCCCGGCAACAAAGTTGCTATACCGCGGGCTCACAGCGGTAAAAGTCTAAGATACATGCGTACCACCACTCACACATGCCTGTGTGTATTAGTGATCACAAGCATATGTGGGTGGTAGTAAACGAAGGAAAATAACTAAGAAAATTATGTTACGAGGGAGGGGAGATATATTTAGGCCTGTGGCCTAAACACAGTTTTTATCATATTTACCACTAATATTAAAGGATATAAAACGAGAGACAACGTTTGACAACCTTTAAAAAGTTTTAATAACATTCTCAAAAATTGTCGCTCTGAAGCAAACAACTGCTGAGTGATCTATTCAAATTTGTTGAACAAAACGACTTACGTATTTTAAGCATGCTTAACCTTTAGATCGGTGAGCAAATTAAAAAAACGAATATGTAAGCTAACGAGGATGGAGCCGTCGAGTAACCAAAACAAATTGTTTAAAAAAATTCGTTTGCGGTATTTATCAGATTTAACTCTAGAATTAAAGGATATAAAACGAGAAACAACGTTTGACACCCTTTAAAAACTTTTAATAACTATATCAAAAATTATTGTTCTGAATCCAACAACTGTTGAGTGATCTACTCAAATTTGTTGAACGAACCGATATAAGTATTTTAACCTTTCTTAACCTTTAGGCCGATAACTTTGTTTAGAAAAACGCAATATGTAGGCTACACGAGGACGGAGCGATCGCATAACCAAAACGAATGGGTTAAAAAAATTCGTACGCAGTTTTTATCATATTTAACTCTAATATTAAAGGATACAAAACGAGAGATAACGTTTGACAACCTTTAAAAAGTTTTAATAACTATCTCAAAAATTGTCGCTCTGAAGCAAACAACTGCTGAGTGATCTACTCAAATTTGTTGAACAAAACGACTTACGTATTTTAACCCTAGGACTTATACCCAACTTTTACTACGACTTCTTATACCCGGGTACAGGTGTGGCCAGTAGCCTGTTTTACCCGTTTTTTCTCATTTTTTCTGAGAAACAAGTTTTTTTTTTAAGTCAATGTTGTAGCTGACTGTCTTGCGAACATTCTAAGTAGTTATAAACATATCTTTGTAGCCTGCTTCTAAAAATTGCGCACATTCTAAGTTATTTCTAAGAAGTCAATAATTTCTATTGTTGTTAGAATTTTTAGAATACAACCTTTTTCGCGAACTCTTAATTATTTAGAAGAAGACATTATATTGTACCCTTGCTAGAATTTGCTGACAAACAACATTTGATATAATCCAACTACCTGGCAGGTAAGAAATGCTTCCAGAAACATAAGGGTTGCAGCTATATAAATGGCAGTTTTGCGAGTTTATATTCATTGTAAAGCGTTCTTTTGAAGTGTGAAGTTGATTTATATTTGTGAAGATAACAAGTCTGAAAAAATTTAAAATATTACAACATGGATAGCAGAAGGAACATGGAATATTTGTCTTCGAATCAATATATGAGGTAAATACAAATAACTCAAATATAATTTCATAAATGGAATAAAAATTAATTTTTTTTATATAGATTATCTGACGTTGAAAAAGAGCAGTACATACAAAACCTGTTTGACGAAATCTCAGATGATGAATTATTTTCCTACCCTTAAGGGGATGAAAGCGAACAAGTGGCAGTAGCAGATGGCGTGGTTGAATCGGATGTAGAAGACCCAGATTACACAATTGACAATGCCCAGGTAGATGAGGCTGATTACGAAGAATCTGACAATGAATCCGATGCTGCAGATGATTCCGAGGAGATTAATTTGCGTGCAGCTGAATTCGTAGCACGTGATAGTACCATATAGAGCTCACAGCCACGACTTCCCCGCCAAACTAGGCAACAAAATATTTTGCGACAGCGAAGTGGGCCCGCAAGGTCAACTACTATGATGTCAATAGTCAATATGGTGGATATTATATTACGCTACACTAACAAAAAAGCAGAAGCTACATATGCGGAATTAAATGCAAAACATCCAGAGGCGGAGCCAAAAACGTGGAAGAAGGTTACTTTGAGCGAAATGTATGCGTTCATTGTAGTGCTTATTATGACTGGCGCTAACCGCAGCAATGCCGAATGTGCGCCGGACTTGTGGTCGGTGGAAAATTGTCCATTATATCGTGCGTCAATGGGCATTAACCGCTTTCAGGCCATAGTGCGGCTTATAAAGTTTGACGATGGCAACACACGGGCACAACGTTTGGTAACTGACAAAGCTGCACCAATATCCGAGCTGTGGACCATGATGAACTACAACTTTGAGCAGTCATATAAGCCAAGTGAATATCTAACGGTAGACGAGCATATCTTTCCATATCGTGGCCGCACCCGTTTCACGCAATATATCCCATCGAAACCGGCAAAATATGGCATCAAAGTGTGGTGGGTATGTGATGCCAAAAACGCATATCCACTGCGTGGACAAATATATACTGGCCAAGCACCTACGGGACGGGAAACTAACCAGGGTGAACGAGTGGTCAAGGATTTAGTAAGCCGCTTTCATGGAACCGGCCGAAATATGACGATGGACAATTTCTTTACATCCCTAAATCTACTGGAAAGCTTGTCATCCATGAATTTGACGGCAGTTGGAACTCTGCGGAAAAATAAGCCCCACATACCAAAGGAGATGTTGGCACACAAAGATCGTGCAGAGAGGTTAAGTACATTCGGTTTTAGGCCCAACATACTCATTTGATCCTATGTGCCGAAAAAAAACAAAGCAGTTATATTACTATCATCAATGCATGACGATGATCACATTGGCGAAAGCGGCAAACGAGAAATGATCGAGTTTTATAACAAGACAAAAGGAGGAGTGGACGTGATGGACAAAGGATGACAAAGCGTTGGCCGTTGTCCTTATTCTTCCATATGATTGATTTGACGGCATTGGCAGCGTACATCAAATATTATGAGAATAATCACAACATCAGATGCACCAATGCGAAGCGTAAGAGATTTCTTCGCCAGCTCGCCAAGGAACTGTCTATGCCCATAATTGAAGAGCGGTCGGTGAATCAGCAAGTGATTCGGAACTTCAACACAAAAATTGCAGGCGCGAGTTTCATAATACGGCCTTGCAAGGAAGTGCTGACAATAGGACATCAACGTCTGCAGCTGCTGGTGCAAAACCAAAGAAACAGCAGGTTGGAAGCTGTTTTCTCTGCTATATCCATGACCAACACAGAAGACGAACGTGTAACATGTGCAGAATATGTCAGCGCCCAATATGCATACAGCATTCTTCAAATACATTTACATGTAATATTTGTGAAAATAATGAAGACAATGAAATAATTTAAATTTGTTTGCATATTTGGTTATAAGAAATAATCAATAAAATAATATTTTATAAAGAAAATAATAAATAAAAAATTTTTTCCTTCAAAAAATGAGAAAAAACGAGAAAAAATCTACTGGCCACACCTGTACCCGGGTATAAGAAGTCATAGGTGTCAACTTTGAAAGCTTATATCTCATCAACGCACGGACCTAGCGACGTAGATTTACTTCGTTTTCCTAGATCAAAAATTTCAAGTCAATATCTTTAGCGATTTAGGAGCTACATCACTCCAAAGTAGCAACTGGCTACACCTGTACTTGTGTATAAGTCCTACCTTTAGATCGGTAAGCAAATTAAAAAAACGCATATGTAAATAACGAGGATGGAGCCGTCGATTAACCAAAACAAATTGGTTAAAAATAAGGACGTGTGGCACTCGGGGACTGCCACGGTAAAGCTATTGCATATTATCAACTTATGCAATTATAATATTTATGCAACATTTTGTTTTCTTTGATATTAATTCAAGTTTTGTCTTTGATATTAATTCAAGATACACTTTTTAAGCGTGGTGGCCGATAGGAAAACAAATTTTTTACTTTTATTGAATAAATCTAGCGTGCAGGTCATCTGGCATTTGACGGTTACCAGTGCCATCTACAGCGCAGTAGTGAAGATAAATGTACACCAAAGACAACAACCAATATTCGCATAAATAGATTCAATTTTATGTAATCAGCCTTTTGCTAACACCGAAACTTTTGCTGTTACTAATAGATGTTATTCCATGTTACTCCATACATATATCAGTTACAGTTTTTTTTTGATTCAGTCGCCACGCTCAAAGCCCGCGATAAAATCTATGCAATAGCTTAAAATAAAAGGGAACAACTATGTACGTAATTACTGTACTAAGTTCAACAGCAACAAAGGCAATTATGTACAGCGTGTGTGTGTGTGTTGGTGTGCATCATCTAGCGTGCAGGTCATCTGCCATAAAGGTACACCAAAGACAACAACCAATATTCGCATAAATAGATCCAATTTTATGTAATCAGCCTGTTGCTAACACCGAAGCTTTTTCGAACCTTTTCGAACTTTTTTTGAAAAATATCCGTTACGGCTATTTTTGATTTAGTCGCCAAGCTCGCGATAAAATCTATGCAATAGCTTAAAATTCGTACGCGGTATTTATCAGTTTTAACTCTAGAATTAAAGGATATAAAACGAGAAACAACGTTTGACACCCTTTAAAAACTTTTAATAACTATAACAAAAATTATTGTTCTGAAGCCAACAACTGCTGAGTAATCTACTCAAATTTGTTGAAAAAACAACTTACGTATTTTAAGCATGCTTGACCTTTAGGCCGGTAAGTTTGTTTAGAAAAACGCAATATGTAGGCTACACGAGTACGGCGCAGTCGAGTAACTAAACGAATGGGTTAAACAAATTCGAACGCGGTTTTTATAATATTTAACTCTAAAATTAAAGGATATAAAACGAGAAACAACGTTTGAAACACTTTAAAACTTTTAATAACTATATCAAAAATTATTGTTCTGAAGCCAACAACTGCTGAGTGATCTACTCAAATTTGTTGGACAAAACGACTTACGTATTCTAAGCATGCTTAACCTTTAGGCCGGTAAGTTTATTTAGAAAAACGCAATATGTAGGCTTACACGAGGACAGAGCGGTCGAGCAACCAAAACGAATGGGTTAAACAAATTCGTACGCTGTTTTATCATATTTAACTCTACAATTAAAGGATATAAAACGAGAAACAACGTATGACAACCTTTAAAAAGTTTTATTAACTATATCAAAAATTGTAGCTCTGAAGCAAACAGCTGCTGAGTGATCTACTCAAATTTGTTGAACAAAACGACTTACTTTAACCATGCTTAACCTTTAGGCCGGATAGTTTATTTAGAAAAACGCAATATGTAAGCTAACGAGGACGGAGCCGTCGAGTAATCAAATCAAATGGGTTAAAAAATTCGTACGCAGTTTTTATCATATTTAACTCTAGAATTAAAGGATATAAAACGAGAAACAACGTTTGGCAACCTTTAAAAATTGTATAGCTATCTCAAAAATTGTCGCCCTGAAGCAAACAACTGCTGAGGGTCTACTCAAATTTGTTGAAAAAAACGACTTCCATATTTTAACCATGCTTACCCTTTAGGCCGGTAAGTTTATTTAGAAAAACGCAATGTGTAGGCTACACGAGAACGGAGCGGTCGAGTAACCAAAACGAATGGGTTAAACAATACCTAACTCTAGAATTAAAGGATATAAAACGAGAAATAACGTTTGACAACCTTTAAAAAGTTTTAATAACTATCTCAAAAGTTGTCGCTCTGAAGCAAACAACTGCTGAGTGATCTACTCAAATTTGTTGAAAAAAATGACTTACGTATTTTAAGCATGCTTAACCTTAGATCGGTAAGCAAATTAAAAAAAACGCAACCCTAGAATTAAAGGATATAAAACGAGAAACAACGTTTGACACCCTTTAAAAACTTTTAATAACTATATCAAAAATTATTGTTCTGAATCCAACAACTGTTGATTGATCTACTCAAATTTGTTGAACGAACCGACGTAAGTATTTTAACCTTGCTTAACCTTTAGGCCGATAAGTTTGTTTAGAAAAACGCAATATGTAGGCTACACGAGGACGGAGCGGTCGAATAACCAAAACAAATTGTTTAAAAAAATTCGTACGCAGTTTTTATCATATTTAACTCTAATATTAAAGGATATAAAACGAGAGACAAGGTTTGAAACCTTTAAAAAGTTTTAATAACTATCTCAAAAATTGTCGCTCTGATGCAAACAACTGCTGAGTGATCTACTCAAATTTGATGAACAAAACGACTTACGTATTTTAAGCATGCTTAACCTTTAGATCGGTAAGCAAATTAAAAAAACGCATATGAAAGCTAACGAGGATGGAGCCGTCGAGTAACCAAAACAAATTGTTTAAAAAAATTCGTACGGGGTATTTATCAGATTTAACTCTAGAATTAACGGATATAAAACGAGAAACAACGTTTGACGCCCTTTAAAAGCTTTTAATAACTATCTCAAAAGTTGGCGCTCTGAAGCAAACAACTGCTGAGTGATCTACTCAAATTTGTTGAACAAAACGACTTACGTATTTTAAGCATGCCTAACCTTTAGATCGGTAAGCAAATTAAAAAAAACCCAACTCTAGAATTAAAGGATATAAAACGAGAAACAACGTTTGACACCCTTTAAAAACTTTTAATAACTATATCAAAAATTATTGTTCTGAATCCAACAACTGTTGAGTGATCTACTCAAATTTGTTGAAAGAACCGACATAAGTATTTTAACCTTGCTTAACCTTTAGGCCGATAAGTTTGTTCAGAAAAACGCAATATGAAGGCTACACGAGGACGGAGCGGTCGAATAGCCAAAACGAACTGTAATATTAAATGATATAAAATGAGAGACAATGTTTCAAACCTTTAAAAAGTTTTAATAACTATCTCAAAAATTGTCGCTCTGAAGCAAACAACTGCTGAGTGATCTATTCAAATTTGTTGAACAAAACGACTTACGTATTTTAAGCATGCTTAACCTTTAGATCGGTAAGCAAATAAAAAAAACGCATATGTAAGCTAACGAGGACAGAGCCGTCGAGTAACCAAAACAAATTGTATAACCTCACTGCGTTACCCGCCTTTACGCAACAAAACACACCCCTGCGTGCAAGTGGCATCGCCGTCAGCTGTTGCTGAACAGCAATGCCAATTGCACCCAGCAGTCGCAATTGCATTAAGATATAGGAAAAATGGCAACGCAGCGTGGGTACATACGAGGTAGATAGACAACCGGCAAAATATAGAGACGTGAACTAAATCGTTAAGTCTAAATTATGAATAGAAATTAAAAAAATCAAAGTTAAACTTAAAAACTAAGAACTAAAAATGTGTAAAACAAAGTGGTAAATAAAACAATTATATTTAAAGAACTAAAAACATTTATTGAACTAAAAAAGGGAAAAAGTAAGTGCGTGTGTGAAGAACACATTTTTGGTGTCCAAAATGGACGCCTTTCATGGCGATCGTTGGCCGAAGGCCTGCATTTATGGCGAGTGGCCAAAAGGAGGCAAACCTCCCAACATGCGTGGGTGTACCACCAACTAAGTGGGGAGAAAAAAAAAACCACAAATTGTTACACAAAATTGAAATGAAATACTAACGAAATACACATGTACAAAAAGAAAAAAGGTACAAAAAGAGTTAAAATTAAAAAAACCTACAAAAAAAAACATTAAATCAAAAATCCAAAAAAATTTAAACATGTAACAATTTTACAAAAAAAAAATTTTTTTAATCCCAAAAACTACACAAAAAAAATGTTCTTTAAAAAACTATAAAAATTACAAAAAAAAAAATACAAAATTTAGCCAAACCCTCCAAAAAAAAAAAAAAAAATTTAAAAAAACATTCGAAAACCTATACAAAAAAATTTAAAAACATTCAAAAACTCATACAGAAAAAAAATTTTAAAAACATGAAAAACTTTACAAAAATATACGGATATTCAAAAATTTTACAAAACAAAATTGCGGAAAGGCAACTGAATTAAATAAAAATAAATTTTCTCTGCAAAAACTTTTAAATGGTTTTATAGGGTGGTATTTGGAGTACAGATAATAATACGTAAAACTAATTTTTTTTCGGAGATAATAAAATAAGCGAAATAATTACATAACTTTTTTTTGTAACGAAAAACGCAGAAGATCTACAAATACAACATAATATAGAAAACTAACAACAACAGAGATAAACTACAAATTATTAAAAATGGAAAAATCGACAAATTTAATACATAACGGAAATAATTTATACATACATACGGTAATAATTTGAAAAAGCGATAAATTCTAAAATAATATAAAATCTAAAACTACAAAAGGGGTACTGTACCTCAAATTCCACATAACGGTCATAGTCAAGCCACATACAATTACGGCAATATGTACAGCTATACCTATACATAACGCCGAAAACTACAGCAAACATCAGCAGCAGAAGAGCGCTAGCAGAGGAGGTTATTATATAACAGAAGAGGGTATAATATGGCACGCTAGCAGCGGCAGAGATGGTTATATTATATTATTCGACTGGCAACGAATAGCGGCTTCAGAAAAATTTGCAGTACGGGTATGGCGCACAGTATGCACAGAACAAAAGTGGACTATTAAAATATTATTTCAACTTGTTCTTTAAAAATATTGTAGTTTTGAATTTTCATATTATCCCATTATTTTACTATATTATAATTAACTTTTCCTACAAATAAATATCACCTATGTAATTCCTATTACTATTACTATTTTCAAACAAAATTTAATATTATTACTATTATTAAAACAATACAAAAAAATACAAAAAAATTAGACAAGCACAACACAAATAAATTTGTAAAAATTTTTTAATGAATTTTTTTAAATAATATGGGTCACAGTTGGACAAAACCAAACCTAAAATTTTCCGATTAATGCATCTAATCAAATAAGATTCTTTTCCTACTTTTTCACATTCATTATATTTCAGCTGCCTTAATCATAACTTCATAAATAAGTAAAAATTTAATCTCGTTAATTCTAATCCAATTTATGGAAATTCTAATTATTTTAAACTTCACAAAAACATAACTTTGTAACATTTTCATTATTATTGATCTACTCAAATTTGTTGAAAGAACCGACATAAGTATTTTAACCTTGCTTAACCTTTAGGCCGATAAGTTTGTTTAGAAAAAGGCAATATGTAGGCTACACGAGGACGGAGCGGTCGAATAGCCAAAACGAACTGTAATATTAAATGATATAAAACGAGACACAATGTTTGAAACCTTTAAAAAGTTTTAATAACTATCTCAAAAATTGTCGCTCTGAAGCAAACAACTGCTGAGTGACCTATTCAAATTTGTTGAACAAAATGACTTACGTATTTTAAGCATGCTTAACCTTTAGATCGGTAAGCAAATTAAAAAAACGCATATGTAAGCTAACGAGGACAGAGCCGTCGAGTAACCAAAACAAATTGTATAACCTCACAGCGTTACCCGCCTTTACGCAACAAAACACACCCCTGCGTGCAAGTGGCATCGCCATCAGCTGTTGCTGAACATCAATGCCAATTGCACTCAGCAGTGGCAATTGCATTCAGATATAGGAAAAATGGCAACGCAGCGTGGGTACATACGAGGTAGATAGACAACCGGCAAAATATAGAGACGTGAACTAAATCGTAAAGTCTAAATTATGAATAGAAATTAAAAAAATCAAAGTTAAACTTAAAAACTAAGAACTAAAAATGTGTAAAACAAAGTGGTAAATAAAACAATTATATTTAAAGAACTAAAAACATTTATTGAACTAAAAAAGGGAAAAAGTAAGTGCGTGTGTGAAGAACACATTTTTGGTGTCCAAAATGGACGCCTTTCATGGCGACCGTGGGCCGAAGGCCTGCATTTATGGCGAGTGGCCAAAAGGAGGCAAACCTCCCAACATGCGTGGGTGTACCACCAACTAAGTGGGGAGAAAAAAAAACCACAAATTGTTACACAAAATTGAAATGAAATACTAACGAAATACACATGTACAAAAAGAAAAAAGGTACAAAAAGAGTTAAAATTAAAAAAACCTACAAAAAAAAACATTAAATCAAAAATCCAAAAAAATTTAAACATGTAACAATTTTACAAAAAAAAAATTTTTTTTTAATCCCAAAAACTACACAAAAAAAAATGTTCTTTAAAAAACTATAAAAATTACAAAAAAATACAAAATTTAGCCAAACCCTACAAAAAAAAAAAAAAAAATTAAAAAAACATTCGAAAACCTATACAAAAAAAATTTAAAAACATTCAAAAACTCATACAGAAAAAAAATTTTAAAAACATGAAAAACTTTACAAAAATATACGGATATTCAAAAATTTTACAAAACAAAATTGCGGAAAGGCAACTGAATTAAATAAAAATAAATTTTCTCTGCAAAAACTTTTAAATGGTTTTATAGGGTGGTATTTGGAGTGCAGATAATAATACGTAAAACTAATTTTTTTTCGGAGATAATAAAATAAGCGAAATAATTACATAACTTTTTGTTGTAACAAAAAACGCAGAAGATCTACAAATACAACATAATCTAGAAAACTAACAACAACAGAGATAAACTACAAATTATTAAAAATGGAAAAATCGAGAAATTTAATACATAACGGAAATAATTTATACATACATACGGTAATAATTTGAAAAATCGATAAATTCTAAAATAATATAAAATCTAAAACTACAAAAGGGGTAATGTACCTCAAATTCCACATAACGGTCATAGTCAGAACAAGCCACATACAATTACGGCTATATGTACAGCTATACCTATACATGTGGGTTCAGAAATGATTATCGATTTAGTTTTTATATAAATGAGCATTTATTTAAATAATTCATGTGATATTTGTTAGTTATATATTTAATACAGTTTTAGTTTTTTAGATTATTAAATTTGTTGTAATACTTATATTAAGGTTTTTCGTGTCTATGCGCGGCGGCTTTTAAATCTGAACTGTCTGTTCGTTGTTCTTGTTCAAGTTGTCGTCGTCTTTTCGTTGTCATAGTCTTCGTCAAGTTCTGTCAGTTGCGTTGTCAGATAAAGTTGTGTTGCCAGATGGAGTTGTGCTGCCGGATTATAATCCCACATTCGGCCCTCCTGACTTATCGTTCGTCTCGAACGATGGCTCCCATTTTTTCATAAACTCGGCGACGGTAATGGTGCACCCCGGACCTTCACATTCGCCAACCTTTTTCACCTCATATCTATCGTGAGCCAATGCCTTTACTACCTTATATGGACCTAAATACTTGGGCCTCAACTTCATACCGGTCCCGAACTGCGTTCGCTTAATGGCTACGAGCTCATTCGGTTTATATTTAACCGCGTCCTTTCTACCAGAATTGAAATTTCGTTTATTCTCATTTTGTATCAGCTCAATGTTTCTTTTAGCTTGCTCACGTATTTCTTCGCGTTCTGACTCTAACTCTTCAATGGCTGCTATTTCCAACAATTCATTGAATTCAGGTAATCCCGGAGCCCTCATATTCAAACCTGTCAAAACCTTAAACGGGGAAACCTTAGTACTGCGCGTTGGCGTGTTGTTAATTGCCTGTTGTACACGATTTATATGCCTATACCAATTTCCCGGCTCTTCCATACACAGCTTTGATACCATTGGAACTACGATTTGGTGGATACGTTCCACTTGTCCGTTACCTCGTGGTACGCCTGTGGCGATGAGCAAATGCTGGATACCTTCTTTCTCACAGTATTCTTTGAAGAGATTACTTGTGAATGCGGCCCCCCGATCTGTTATTACGCGCTTTGGATTTCCAAAAACTGCTGCCTGATTCGATAGTCGATCTACGACAGCCTCTGCCCCTGTATTTTTCGTGGGATATAGCCATACAAATTTTGAGAATGAATCAACAACGACCAGGATATAATTATATTGCTTTTTCGTTTGCTCCATCGGGCCAACATGGTCTATATGTAAAGTGCATAGGGGTCGGTCTTCCTTATCGATAGGATTAAGGAAACCCTCCTTTTTTCCTGTCTTGGCATTTGTAACTAAACACTGTACACAACTCCTAACGACCTTTTCTACTTTGGGTCTTAGCTGAGGTATAAAAAAGGTTTTTTCAACGGCATCTTGGGTCTTTTTTGACGAGACATGTCCCTGCTTATGCGCCGTGCGTATAATCTCATCTTCCATGAGTGAGGGCACCACTAATAATTCCTTTACTGGGTCTTTGTAGAGCACATCATGGTTTACAAAGAAGTCTTCATACTCTTCTTTTTCTAATACTTTACATACCGCCCTAATCCAATCATCTTGTCGTTGCGCTTGTTTGAGTCTATGTATAAGAGAATCTTCCAACAAGAGACATGCCATCCTACTTAATGCGTCGACGTGACGCATTTTTGATCCACTTCTATGTTCGATGACATATCCATAGTCTTGCAACATCATCGCCCAACGTGATACTCTTAGCGGAATATCTTTCTTTTTCATAGTCATGGTGAAGGCGTTGCAATCCGTCACGATTTTGAATGGAATCCCAAGCAAATATACCCTCCACTTCTTAAGCGCTTCCACTATAGCCAGAACTTCCAACTCATATGAGTGGTACTTCTCCTCTGCCGGCTTTGTCTTTCGGCTCATATACTGAATCGGGTGTAGTTGTTGGTCTTCACTATCCTTTTGCAAAAGTACAGCTCCGTAACCGTACTTTGATGCATCCGTATGAACCTCAGTGTGCGCCTTCGGGTTGTACAATCGCAAGACTGGTGCTTTGACTAATGCCTCTATTAACTGTCGAAATGCTACCCGCTGTTCCTCTTCAAAAACGAACTTTGCATCCTTCCGCAAAAGGTCAGACAGAGGTTTGGCGATCACTGCATAACCTTCGATAAATCGCCGGAAGTAAGATGTTAGCCCTAGAAATCGTTGAATGCCTTTCCTGTTAACTGGCTCTTTAAAGGATTTCACCGCATTTGTTTTGGCTTCAGATGGCCTTATGGTGCCATTCTCCAAAATGTAGCCCAAGAAATCTACCTTTGTTTTAAGAAATTGACATTTCTCCCACTTGATGCGTAAATTGTAATCTGCTGCCCTACCTAACACGGCTTTCAATTTCTCAATTCCCTCGTCTAAGTCCCGTGAAGGAATTATAAGATCGTCCATATATGCTACAACGGTGCCTGTTCTTATCAAGTCTATGAAAACAGCAAATATGTAACGGGTGAACACTGCTGGAGAATTGGAGATTCCAAATGGTACGTAAGCAAACTCGTATTGACCTTGATGAGTCACGAATGAGGTATACTTCCGTGACCCCTTTTCAACTGGAACATGAAAGAACCCGTTTCTTAAATCTAAGGTAGAGAAAATTCGTGACCCCTGTAGCCTTTCAAGGGCGTCATCCATAAGTGGCATTGGGAAATTATCTCTCATAATTTTCTCATTAATGCGGCGATAATCACAACCTTTTTGCTACCAGTACGATTGGCGATGCATATTCGGAAGCGCTAGAAAGGATGATGCCTTCTTCTAGCCATTCCGCTATTTGTTTATCGACGATACATTTATCCGAATACGACATACGCCGAGGACCTTGAAATACTGGGTTGTCATCTGTTAAGCAAATCTTCATGGAAACTGGAGACTGCTGAGGTTTCCTAGGGGAATAGGATTCAATTAACCGTTCTATCTCCGTCTCATGTTTACCTTTTATGTGGGACAAATCTACGTTACGCATTTCCTTTAACTCCGCTTGCACCTCCAAGCACAGATCCTTAAACTCATCTAACAAAACTGAGTCAGGACTCTTGGACTCTTGCTCTACAGGGTCCGAGGGGTTTCCGTTGTTCATCTTACGTTTAAACTCGACGTTATTTCCCGTTATTACTAAATCTACCTGCTTTAATACGTTATTACCTATTATCGCTTCGTACATTATATCGCGCTCACGTACAACATGGAATGTTATGTCTAGTTCGACTTCATCAACGTTGATCCTATAATCGAAACTACCAAGTGTATTAAGTATACTATTCCCTATACCTTTCAGCTGATGTTTTTCCTTAGAGAGCTCGATCTCACCTAACATAATTAGAACGTCGTATCGCAATAAGCATAGGTCACAACCCGTGTCGAGTAATGCTGAAAATCTGAAAGAGTTGATCATTAGATCTTTGAAAACTACACACCCTATGGTCGACGCATGTATAGTTTCTATAGTATTTACGTGAGCTGTTTCACTCTTTATTTTAACGCTATTTGTTTGCGGGCAATCTGCAATACGGTGCCCTTGTTGCTTACAACCGAAGCATGAAGACTGCCTAGGACGCGAACAACTGTTGGCCATATGCCCTGGTTCACCACATTTGTAGCAACGTTTCACATCAGTCGTTTGGGGCTTGACAGCTTTCTTGTTATTTATATCTTCTTGCTTATTTTGAGACTGGCTTGAACTGGGTTGACGACCTGAACGAACCTTCTCATAAATAAGAATCTGAGTTTTTAACTCATCAATCGAACGTGCCTGATACATATTGGCTTTGTTTCCTCGAGAGTCGGGAATGCCCTCAATAAAATATTCGATAAGGCTCTTATCGTCTAAATTTATCGGTCTGCCTATTTCCATAAGTGAATATAGATATTCCCTATAATCCCTGTTAGGGCGTTTACGGCGGCTCCTTAATACGCGATGCACCTCAATCGATGAGACTACAACCCCAAACTCCTTTTGTAATGATCGCTTAAGCAAATCCCAACTGGCGATTCCCCGCTGACTGCGAACGAAAATTTTCGCAGCACCCTTTAATACCTGCTTACCATAAATAAACTTTTGCAGTTCACCCCACTGCACCGCCGTGGCATTTGCTTCGAAATCATCAAGCCATTCTTCAACTGAAGGCTGCCCCGTACCACTAAATGAAGAAAGTGAGCCCTCAATATCACGCAAAGTGAAAGCCGGGCGCCCCACTCTTTCTGCCGGCAAAATACACGATTGGAGTGACTCGTTTTGACTATCAGAGCCATCCTCCTCGTCTACAGTAAGACCGAAGTGTTCGCACAATCTATCTTGCAACGTTGATTTACGCCCGTTTGTCGGTAATCCTAAATCTCCTAATTTCGCTTTTAATGCAACTACCGTTAGTGAAAATATCTCATCCCTGTCCATTCTGAATTCTTAGGCTTATATGATAAACCTATAAATTGTTAAAACTGATCTTAGTTATTATTAAATAAATTTGAATTTTTAATATTAGTAAGTAAAAAGGTTTATGAAATTGTGTGTATAATGAAAGAAAATATGGGTACTTTTCAACTCTTCAATAAGAATACATAGGAAATACTTTCACTCTAACTTGGTTTAAGATATATTTCTTTTTAGCTTTCCCATAAGATTTTAGTTAACATTGAATTATTCTTGTAAGAATGTATTTACAATGCATTGACATTTCCAATTGGGCTTTAGTAATTACAATTTTACTACTTTCCATAAGTTTATCTCTTTTATACTTCTTAGTGTACAATATATTTCATATAACTTGCAATTAGAAGTCTTACTCTAGTTTTCTCTCTTTCCGAAAAGTTCCAATAAGAATGAACATCAATGTAAACAAATTAAAATTGATAGGTTGTTACAGTATGTAATTGAAATTCAAAATGCTGTCCTATCTTTTAAGATATAGGTTTATACAAAAGTTAGTAATTACTTTGTCTTCGACAATTTCAATCAAATTAAAATATTCTGAATTCTTGTTACAAATACAATTGAGTTATTTTCTCACACGGTTATCTTTATATTTATTCAAAATGTAGTGATTAGCGTTTTAGAACTAAATATTTTTCTCTTTCTATCCACTTAAGGCATACCTGTTACAATTGTACATACAAATATACATATACGAAGAAGAATTTTTACGATCTCGCCTCTGTCCTGTGCACTGCTGCTATCTGCTGTCCGTTCTGCTGCTAAATGCCTTCTTTATACCGCGTCTACTCTGCGTTGTATACTGCTGTTTTTTTTTTTTTCCACTCACAATCGCGTATACTCGGGCATATTTACAATATTTGATTCAATGTTAATTCGTTGTTGATGAGTCAACTATCGCAACTACTCTGTAATTTGCATTGTGGAGTTACTTTTCACACACACGATAGTTCAAATACCATCGCATCTACACAGCGATGTTTACATTCAATACCAACTGATTTGCTTTCTGCGTGCTGACAACAACTATCGCGTCTACTCTGCGATTTGCACTGCTGTTGCTTTTCACTCCCACGCTTATTCAAATATCATCGCATCTACACAGCGACGTTTAAAGTATTTATTATTCACTCTTTTTATAACCTTTTAATTCCAATGTCACTAGTTGTCGCATCTACTCTGCGATGTTCTGTTTGTGATGTTCAGTTTGCGATGTTCAGTTTTCGCGAACTTTCAACTTCGGCTTCGCTGCCGCGTCACTCTGTAGCGTTGATGCGCGTTATATGACTATTGGCTTGGGTTAAGGGCTCTAGGAATCCCCGTTAGCTCCAACATGCCACAAAAATTGTACAGCCAGACACAAATTCTGAGCTTTGGCACCAATACACTTCTAAGTATTATGCATTTGCACGACACTAATGTGCGTATTACATATTACGTTCATTTAAACGTACATATGTTCCAATACTTTAAGAAATATCGTAATTTTCAAAATCTTTCCCAGCACGCACGCACAAGCTGACACACACGCAAGAATTTAAGCGAACTTTTCCGCTTCTGACACCACTTGTGGGTTCAGAAATGATTATCGATTTAGTTTTTATATAAATGAGCATTTATTTAAATAATTCATGTGATATTTGTTAGTTATATATTTAATACAGTTTTAGTTTTTTAGATTATTAAATTTGTTGTAATACTTATATTAAGGTTTTTCGTGTCTATGCGCGGCGGCTTTTAAATCTGAACTGTCTGTTCGTTGTTCTTGTTCAAGTTGTCGTCGTCTTTTCGTTGTCATAGTCTTCGTCAAGTTCTGTCAGTTGCGTTGTCAGATAAAGTTGTGTTGCCAGATGGAGTTGTGCTGCCGGATTATAATCCCACATACATAACGCCGAAAACTACAGCAAACATCAGCAGCAGAAGAGCGCTAGCAGAGGAGGTTATTATATAACAGAAGAGGGTATAATATGGCACGCTAGCAGCGGCAGAGATGGTTATATTATATTATTCGACTGGCAACGAATAGCGGCTTCAGAAAAATTTGCAGTACGGGTATGGCGCACAGTGTGCACAAAACAAAAGTAGACTATTAAAATTTTATTTCAACTTGTTCTTTAAAAATATTGTAGTTTTGAATTTTCATATTATCCCATTATTTTACTATATTATAATTAACTTTTCCTATAAATAAATATCACCTATGTAATTCCTATTACTATTACTATTTTCAAACAAAATTTAATATTATTATTATTATTAAAACAATACAAAAAAATACAAAAAAATGAGACAAGCACAACACAAATAAATTTTTAAAAATTTTGTAATGCATTTTTTTAAATAATATGGGTACAGTTGGACAAAACCAAACCTAAAATTTTCCGATTAATGCAGCTAATCAAATAAGATTCTTTTCCTACTTTTTCACATTCATTATATTTCAGCTGCCTTAATCATAACTTCATAAATAAGTAAAAATTTAATCTCGTTAATTCTAATCCAATTTATGGAAATTCTAATTATTTTAAACTTTCACAAAAACATAACTTTGTAACATTTTCATTATAAAAACTTTTTTTTTTTGGTTTTTGCCCAACTACCCCATATACGTACTTACGTTTCAAGTGCACCAATTTAAATTGCCAACCTACAGTGCGCTACAGTGCGTCCGTAAACAAACATAAATAACTTTTTTTTTTTTGCGTAAACGGTGGTTCCGTAATTAACCAAAAAGATTTTTTTGGCATAAACGGTGGTCCCGTAAACAACCAATGAAATTTTTTTAATCCCGGTGCGTCCGAGGATATTCGTATTACAAAATACGGGGTATTTATCAGATTTAACTCTAGAATTAAAGGATATAAAACGAGAAACAACGTTTGACGCCCTTTAAAAACTTTTAATAACTATATCAAAAATTATTGTTCTGAAACCAACAACTGTTGAGTGATCTACTCAAATTTGCTGAACGAACAGACGTAAGTATTTTAACCTTGCTTAATCTTTAGGCCGATAAGTTTGTTTAGAAAAACGCAATATGTAGGCTACACGAGGACGGAGCGGTCGAATAACCAAAACAAATTGTTTAAAAAAATTCGTACGAAGTTTTTATCATATTTAACTCTAATATTAAAGGATATAAAACGAGAGACAATGTTTGAAACCTTTAAAAAGTTTTAATAACTATCTCAAAAATTGTCGCTCTGACGCAAACAACTGCTGAGTGATCTACTCAAATTTGATGAACAAAACGACTTACGTATTTTAAGCATGCTTAACCTTTAGATCGGTAAGCAAATTAAAAAAACGCATATGTAAGCTAACGAGGATGGAGCCATCGAGTAACCAAAACAAATTGTTTAAACAAAATCGTACGCAGTTTTTATCATATTTAACTCTAATATTAAAGGATATAAAACGAGAGACAACGTTTGACAACCTTTAAAAAGTTTTTATAACTATCTCAAAAATTGTCGCTCTGAAGCCAACAACTGCTGAGTGTTCTACTCAAATTTGTTGAACAAAACGAATTACGTATTTTAAGCATGCTTAACCTTTAGATCGGTAAACACATTAAAAAACGCATATGTAAGCTAACGGGGACGGAGCCGTCGAGTAACCAAAACAAATTGGTTAGAAAAATTCGTACGCGATATTTATCAGATTTAACTCTAGAATTAAAGGATATAAAACGAGAAACAACGTTTGACACTCTTTAAAAACTTTTAATAACTATATAAAAAATTATTGTTCTGAAGCCAACAACTGCTGAGTGATCTACTCAAATTTTTTGAACGAAGCGACTTCAGTATTTTAACCATGCTTAACCTTTAGGCCGGTAAGTTGGTTAGAAAAACGCAATATGTAGGCTACACGAGGACGGAGCGGTCGTGTAACTAAAACGAGTGTGTTAAAACAATTCATACGCGGTTTTACCATATTTAACTCTAGAATTAGAGGATATAAAACGAGAAACAAAGTTTGACAACCTTTAAAAGTTTTATTAACTATATCAAAAATTATAGCTCTGAAGCAACTACTGCTGAGTGATCTAATCAAATTTGTTGAACAAAACGACTTACGTATTTTAAGCATGCTTAACCTTTAGGTCGGTAAGTTTATTTAGAAAAACGCAATATGTAGGCTATACGAGGACGGCGCAGTCGAGTAACCAAAACGAATGGGTTAAAAAATTCGTACGCAGTTTTTATCACATTTAACTCTAGAATTAAAGGACAAAAAACGAGAAACAACGTTTGGCAACATTTAAAAATTTTATAACTATCTCAAAAATTGTCGCTCTGAAGCAAACAACTGCTGAGTGATCTACTCAAATTTGTTGAACAAATCGACTTAAGTATTTTAAGCATGATTAACCTTTAGATCGGGTAGCAATTTAAAAAAAAACGCAATATGTAAGCTAACGAGGAAGGAGCCGTTGAGTAACCAAAACAAATTGGTTAGAAAAATTCGTACGCGATATTTATCAGATTTAACTCTAGAACTAAAGGATATAAAACGAGAAACAACGTTTGAAACTCTTTAAAAACTTTTAATAACTATATAAAAAATTATTGTTCTGAAGCCAACAACTGCTGAGTGATCTACTCAAATTTTTTGAACGAAACGACTTAAGTATTTTAACCATGCTTAACCTTTAGGCCGGTAAGTTGGTTAGAAAAACGCAATATGTAGGCTACACGAGGACGGAGCAGTCGAGTAACCAAAACGAGTGTGTTAAAACAATTCGTACGCGGTTTTATCATATTTAACTCTAGAATTAGAGGATATAAAACGAGAAACAAAGTTTGACAACCTTTAAAAAGTTTTATTAACCATATCAAAAATTGTAGCTCTGAAGCAAACAACTGCTGAGTGATCTAATCAAATTTGTTGAACAAAAAGACTTACGTGTTTTAAGCATGCTTAACCTTTAGGTCGGTAAGTTTATTTAGAAAAACGCAATATGTAGGCTATACGAGGACGGCGCGGTCGAGTAACCAAAACGAATGGGTTAAACAAATTCGTACGCGGTTTTTATCATATTTAGCTCTAGAATTAAAGGATATAAACCGAGAAAAAACGTATGACAACCTTTAAAAAGTTTTAATAACTATCTCAAAATTTGTCGCTCTGAAATAAACAGCTGCTGAGTGAACTACCCACATTTGTTGAACAAAACGACTTACTTTAACCATGCTTAACTTTTAGGCCGGAAAGTTTATTTAGAAAAATCCAATATGTAAGCTAACGAGGACGGAGCCGTCGAGTAATCAAAACAAATGGGTTAAAAAATTCGTACGCAGTTTTTATCATATTTAACTCTAGAATTAAAGGACATAAAACGATAAACAATGTTTGGCAACCTTTAAAATTTTTATAACTATCTCAAAAATTGTCGCTCTGAAGCAAACAACTGCTGAGTGATCTACTCATATTTGTTGAGAAAAACGACTTACATATTTTAACCATGCTTAACCTTTAGGCCGGTAAGTCTATTTAGAAAAACGCAATATGTAAGCTACACGAGAACGGAGCGGTCGAGTAACCAAAACGAATGGGTTAAAAAAATTCGTACGCAGTTTTTATCATATTTAACTCTAATATTAAAGGATATAAAACGAGAGACAACGTTTGACAACCTTTAAAAAGTTTTAATAACTATCTCAAAAATTGTCGCTCTGAAGCAAACAACAGCTGAGTGATCTACTCAAATTTGTTGAACAAAACGACTTACGTATTTTAACCCTAGGACTTATACCCAACTTTTACTACGACTTCTTATACCCGGGTACAGGTGTGGCCAGTAGCCTGTTTTACCCGTTTTTTCTCATTTTTTCTGAGAAAAAAGTTTTTTTTTTTAAATCAATGTTGTAGCTGACTGTCTTACGAACATTCTAAGTAGTTATAAACATATTGTCACGGATATTAGAATCACTAAGCTATACCATCACTAAGGCGATGCTAAGGCCATGCCAAGCAGTATTTACGTCAATAATCAAATCATGTATACACATATATAAGGCATCCGAAAGAGATGTCACACACAGATGCATTTACTTATACGCCTATGTGTACTCGAGAGACTGTAAACTACAAACATTCACATCAATAATTCAATCATTATGTATCTACATAAACGAATAAATAATTGCGTCTACACATATGTACGTATACGAGAGGCGGAGCGGCAATGCACAAATACATGCATATATCTTATCTGAGTTGTCACAAGAGAGAGCAATAATTTGTGCACGTAGTTGTGGCTGGCGATTTTGTAGCCGAAACTAACTAGTAAGTTCTGGAAATCGAAGAGCCTAGAAGAATGCGGCGTAAACTATAAAAACGGGGCAGGCGAGTAAGAAGTAATTCAGTTTGATTTGAGTTGTGAAGCAGTTACGACTAGGACGATATCTAGCGAGCAATAGCAGTATTATTTTGAATAGTAGAGTCTCATTTAAGCTATCAGTTTGGTTATTAAGCTATTCGTTGCACAGTTTGAGTGCTATTGTGAAGTACTTCAATAAATACCATTTTTCCATTATTCAATATTGGAGTTATTTATTCAACACTTTAGCGATACGAACCTAGAAAAAGGGCAAATAAGAGGATTTGCAGCAAATTCGTTACAATATATTTGTAGCCTGCTTCTAAGAATTGCGCACATTCTAAGTTATTTCTAAGAAGTCAATAATTTCTATTGTTGTTAGAATTTTTAGAATACAAACTTTTTCGCGCACTCTTAATTATTTAGAAGAAGACATTATATTGTACCCATGCTAGAATTTTATGACAAACAACATTTGATATAATCCAACTACCTGGCAGGTAAGAAATGCTTCCAGAAACATAAGGGTTGCAGCTATATAAATTGCAGTTTTGCGAGTTTATATTCATTGTAAAGCGTTCTTTTGAAGTGTGAAGTTGATTTATATTTGTGAAAATAACAAGTCTGAAAAAATTTAAAATATTACAACATGGACAGCAGAAGGAACATGGATACGGCTATTTTTCATTACGTACGCATTTTCGTACGCGGTATTTATCAGTTTTAACTCTAGAATTAAAGGATATAAAATATCAATATATGAGGTAAATACAAATAACTCAAATATAATTTCATAAATGGAATAAAAATTAATTTTTTTTATATAGATTATCTGACGCTGAAAAAGAGCAGTACATACAAAACCTGTTTGACGAAATCTCAGATGATGAATTATTTTCCTACCCTGAAGGGTATGAAAGCGAACAAGTGGCAGTAGCAGATGGCAGATGGCGTGGTTGAATCGGATGTAGAAGACCCTGATTACACAATTGACAATGCCCAGGTGGATGAGGCTGATTACGAAGAATCTGACAATGAATCCGATGCTGTAGATGATTCTAAGGAGATTAATTTGCATGCAGCTGAATTCGTAGCACGTGATAGTACCATATAGAGCTCACAGCCACGACTTGCCCGCCAAACTAAGCAACAAAATATTTTGCGACAGCGAAGTGGGCCCGCAAGGTCAACTACTATGATGTCAATAGTCAATACATATAAATGTTTTATGACTCCGGAAATGGTGGATATTATAGTACGCTACACTAACAAAAAAGCAGAAGCTACATATGCCGAATTAAATGCAAAACATCCAGATGCGGAGCCAGAAACATGGAAGAAGGTTACTTTGAGCGAAATGTATGCGTTCATTGTAGTGTTGTAGTGCTTATTATGACTGGCGATAACCGCAGCAATGCCGAATGTGCGCCGGACTTGTGGTCGGTGGAAAATTGTCCATTATATCGTGCGTCAATGGGCATTAACCGCTTTCAGGCCATAGTGCGGTTTATAAGGTTTGACGATGGCAACACACGGGCACAACGTTTGGTAACTGACAAAGCTGCACCAACATCCGAGCTGTGGACCATGATGAACTACAACTTTGAGCAGTCATATAAGCCAAGTGAATATCTAACGGTAGACGAGCAGCTCTTTCCATATCGTGGCCGCACCCGTTTCACGCAATACATCCCATCGAAACCGGCACAATATGGCATCAAAGTGTGGTGGGTATGTGATGCCAAAAACGCATATACACTGCACGGACAAATATATACTGGCCAAGCACCTACGGGACGGGAAAATAACCAGGGTGAACGCGTGGTCAAGGATTTAGTAAGCCGCTTTCATGGAACCGGTCGAAATATAACGATGGACAATTTTTTTACATCCTTAAATGTACTGGAAAGCTTGTCATCCATGAATTTGACGGCAGTTGGAACTCTGCGGAAAAATAAGCCCTACATACCAAAGGAGATGTTGGCACACAAAGATCGGGCAGAGAGGTCAAGTACATTCGGTTTTAGGCCCAACATATCCATTTGCCCCTATGTGCCGAAAAAAAAACAAGGCAGTTATATTACTATCATCAATGCATGACGATGATCACATTGGCGAAAGCGGCAAACGAGAAATGATCGAGTTTTATAACAAGACAAAAGGAGGAGTGGACGTGATGGACAAAGGATGACAAAGCGTTGGCCGTTGTCCTTATTCTTCCATATGATTGATTTGACGGCATTGGCAGCGTACATCATATATTATGAGAATAATCCCAACATCAGATGCACCAATGCGAAGCGTAAGAGATTTCTTCGCCAGCTCGCCAAGGAACTGTCTATGCCCATAATTGAAGAGCGGTAGGTGAATCAGCAAGTGATGCGGAACTTCAACATAAAAATTGCAGTCGCGAGTTTCATAAGTACGGCCTTGCAAGGAAGTGCTGACAATAGGCCATCAACGTCTGCAGCTGCTGGTGCAAAAACAAAGAAACAGCAGGTTGGAAGCTGTTTTCTCTGATACATCCATGACCAACACAGAAGACGAATGCGTAACATGTGCAGAATATATCAGCGCCCAATATTCATACAGCATTCTTCAAATATATTTACATGTAATATTTGTGAAAATAATGAAGACAATTGAATAATTTAAATTTGTTTGCTTATTTAGTTATAAGAAATAATTAATAAAATAATAAATAAAAAATTTTTTACTTCAAAAAATGAGAAAAAACGAGAAAAAAAGCTACTGGCCACACCTGTACCCGGGTATAAGAAGTCATAGGTGTCAACTTTGAAAGCTTATATCTCATCAATGCATGGAGCTAGCATGACAAATAAGACACCAGTCGACGTAGATTTACTTCGTTTTCCTATATCAAAAATTTCAAGTCAATATCTTTAGCGATTTAGGAGCTACATCACTTCAAAATAGCTACTGGCCACACCTGTACTTGGGTATAAGTCCTAGGGTTAAGCGTGCTTAACCTTTAGATCGGTAAGCAAATTAAAAAAGGCATATGTAAATAACGAGGACGGAGCCGTCGAGTAACCAAAACAAATTGGTTAAAAATAAGGACGTGTGGCACTCGGGGACTGCCACGGTAAAGCTATTGCATATTATCAACTTATGCAATTATAATATTTATGCAACATTTTGTTTTCTTTGATATTAATTCAAGTTTTGCCTTTGATATTAATTCAAGTTACACTTTTTAAGCGTGGTGACCGATAAGAAAACAAATGTTTTACTTTTATTGAATAAATCTAGCGTGCAGGTCATCTCGCATCTGCCGGTTACCAGTGCCATCTACAGCGCAGTAATGAAGATAAATGTACACCTAAGATAACAACCAATATTCGCATAAATAGATCCAATTTTATGTAATCAGCCTGTTGCTAACACCGAAACTTTTGCTGTTATTAACAGATGTTATTCCATGATTTTATGTACATATATCAGTTACAGTTTTTTTGATTCAGTCGCCACGCTCAAAGCCCGCGATAAAATCTATGCAATAGCTTAAAATCAAAGGGAACAACTATGTACGTAATTACTGTACTAAGTTTAACAGCAACAAGGGCAATTATGTACAGCGTGTGTGTGTGTGTGTGCATCATCTAGCGTGCAGGTCATCTGCCAATTAGCGGTTACCAGTGCCATCTACAGCACAGTAGTGAAGATACATGTACACCAAAGACAACAACCAATATTCGCATAAATAGATCCAATTTTATGTAATCAGCCTGTTGCTAACGCCGTACCTTTTTCTAACCATTTCGAATCTTTTTTTGACAAATATCCGTTACGGCTATTTTTCATTACGTACGCATTTTCGTACGCGGTATTTATCAGTTTTAACTCTAGAATTAAAGGATATAAAACGAGAAACAACGTTTGACACCCTTTAAAAACTTTTAACAACTATATTAAAAATTATTGTTCTGAAGCCAACAACTGCTGAGTGATCTACTCAAATTGGTTGAACGAAACGACTTAAGTATTTTAACCATGCTTAACCTTTAGGGCGGTAAGTCTATTTAGAAAAACGCAATAAGTAGGCTACACGAGGACGGAGCGGTCGAGTAACCAAAACGAATGGGTTAAAAAAATTCGTACGCAGTTTTTATCATATTTAGCTCTAATATTAAAGGATATAAAACGAGAAGCAACGTTTGAAACACTTTAAAAACTTTTAATAACTATATCAAAAATTATTGTTCTGAAGCCAACAACTGCTGAGTGATCTACTCAAATTGGTTGAACGAAACGACTTGAGTATTTTAACCATGCTTAACCTTTAGGCCGGTAAGTTTATTTAGAAAAACGCATTATGTAGGCTACACGAGGACGGAGCGGTCGAGTAACCAAAACAAATGGGTTAAACAAATTCGTACGCTGTTTTATCATATTTAACTCTACAATTAAAGGATATAAAACGAGAAACAACATATGACAACCTTTAAAAAGTTTTATTAACTATATCAAAAATTGTAGCTCTGAAGCAAACAACTGCTGAGTGATCTACACAAATTTGTTGAACAAAACGTCTTACGTATTCTAAGCATGCTTAACCTTTAGGCCGGTAAGTTTATTTAGAAAAACGCATTATGTAGGCTACACGAGGACGGAGCGGTCGAGTAACCAAAACAAATGGGTTAAACAAATTCGTACGCTGTTTTATCATATTTAACTCTACAATTAAAGGATATAAAACGAGAAACAACATATGACAACCTTTAAAAAGTTTTATTAACTATATCAAAAATTGTAGCTCTGAAGCAAACAACTGCTGAGTGATCTACACAAATTTGTTGAACAAAACGACTTACGTATTCTAAGCATGCTTAACCTTTAAGCCGGTAAGTTTATTTAGAAAAACGCAATATTTAGGCTTACACGAGGACGGAGCGGTCGAGTAACCAAAACAAATGGGTTAAACAAATTCGTACGCTGTTTTATCATATTTAACTCTACAATTAAAGGATATAAAACGAGAAACAACATATGACAACCTTTAAAAAGTTTTATTAACTATATCAAAAATTGTAGCTCTGAAGCAAACAACTGCTGAGTGATCTACACAAATTTGTTGAACAAAACGACTTACGTATTCTAAGCATGCTTAACCTTTAGGCCGATAAGTTTGTTTAGAAAAGCGCAATATGTAGGCTACACGAGGACGGAGCGGTCGAATAACCAAAACGAACTGTGATATTAAATGATATAAAATGAGAGACAATGTTTGACACCTTTAAAAAGTTTTAATAACTATCTCAAAATCGCAATATTTAGGCTTACACGAGGACGGAGCGGTCGAGTAACCAAAACAAAATGGGTTAAACAAATTCGTATTCTGTTTTATCATATTTAACTCTACAATTAAAGGATATAAAACGAGAAACAACATATGACAACCTTTAAAAAGTTTTATTAACTATATCAAAAATTGTCGCTCTGAAGCAAACAACTGCTGACTGATCTATTGAAATTTGTTGAACAAAACGACCTACGTATTTTAAGCATGCTTAACCTTTAGATCGGTAAGCAAACGCATATGTAAGCTAACGAGGACGGAGCCGTCGAGTAACCAAAACAAATTGTTTAAAAAAATTCGTTCGCGGTATTTATCAGATTTAACTCTAGAATTAAAGGATATAAAACGAGAAACAACGTTTGACACCCTTTAAAAACTTTTAATAACTATATCAAAAATTATTGTTCTGAATCCAGCAACTGTTGAGTGATCTACTCAAATTTGTTGAACGAACCGATATAAGTATTTTAACCTTGCTTAACCTTTAGGCCGATAAGTTTGTTTAGAAAAACGCAATATGTAGGCTACACGAGGACGGAGCGATCGCATAACCAAAACGAATGGGCTAAAAAAATTCGTACGCAATTTTTATCATATTTAACTCTAATATTAAAGGATATAAAACGAGAGACAACGTTTGACAACCTTTAAAAAGTTTTAATAACTATCTCAAAAATTGTCGCTCTGAAGCAAACAACAGCTGAGTGATCTACTCAAATTTGTTGAACAAAACGACTTACGTATTTTAACCCTAGGACTTATACCCAACTTTTACTACGACTTCTTATACCCGGGTACAGGTGTGGCCAGTAGCCTGTTTTACCCGTTTTTTCTCATTTTTTTCTGAGAAACAAGTTTTTTTTTTAAATCAATGTTGTAGCTGACTGTCTTACGAACATTCTAAGTAGTTATAAACATATTGTCACGGATATTAGAATCACTAAGCTATACCATCACTAAGGCGATGCTAAGGCCATGCCAAGCAGTATTTATGTCAATAATCAAATCATGTATACACATATATAAGGCAGCCGAATGAGATGTCACCCACAGATGCATTTACTTATACGCCTATGTGTATAAAGCACGGATTGAAGACACGGCCTCTTCAACCGTGCAACCAAAAGCAGTCAACATACACGCAACGACAAACCTACGGATTGGAGACAAGGCCTCTCCAACCGTAGAAACAACGAGTATGAGGGTAAACGTCTCACATGTAGTCTCACATGTAATCAGAGTTTATACTCGGATTGGAGAGAAGACCTCTCCAACCGGTGGAAGTACGAGGAAAGCCCCGTTACGTATTGTGGAAAAAAAAAAAATGAAATGAAAAACGGAAAAACCTATTGAAAAAAAAAATTCAAAAAAAAAAAATTTCTATTTATACATATATAATTTATTTACACATATATGCATATGTAAAAAACAAAACCCTACAATACAAAAAGTCGAACGCACAAGCATGCTACAAGCACTATATGCACAGTGTTTAAGGTAGGCTTGCAAATATTCGTAGAAGTGGTATGCGTCAAGCACATTCAGGTAGTAAGCAGGACGTGTCAGTCCCAGCGTTAACCATAGCGCGGCACTATCTAAGTACAGCAACGTGACCCCGACAGACGTAGAGCTTAGTGCTCAACCTACCTCCCGACGGAATACTTGACGGTAGTACCGGGGGGTAAATGGTACTCAGACGGTAGGAGGTTTAGTGCGGTTAAAGTCCAACACTGACTATGAGGCTTTCGATGCTTCCTCCTCGTAAAACAAAAAAAAGAAAAAAAAAAATACGCCTACGTGTACTCGAGAGACTGTAAACTACAAACATTCACATCAATAATTCAATCATTATGTATCTACATAAACGAATAAATAATTGCGTCTACACATATGTATGTATACGAGCAGCGGAGCGGCAATGCACAAATACATGCATTTATCTTATCTGAGTTGTCACAAGAGAGAGCAATAATTTGTGCACGTAGTTGTGGCTGTTTGTAGCCGAAACTAACTAGTAAGTTCTGGAAATCGAAGAGCCTAGAAGAATGCGGCGTAAACTTTAAAAACGGGGCAGGCGAGTAAGAAGTAATTAAGTTTGATTTGAGTTGTGAAACAGTTACGACTAAGACGATATCTAGCGAGCAATAGCAGTATTATTTTGAATAGTAGAGTTTCATTTAAGCTATCAGCTTGGTTATTAAGCTATTCGTTGCACAGTTTGAGTGCTATTGTGAAGTACTTCAATAAATACCATTTTTCCATTATTTAATATTGGAGTTATTTATTCAACACTTTAGCGATACGAACCTAGAAAAAGGGCAAATAAGAGCATTTGCAGCAAATTCGTTACAATATATTTGTAGCCTGCTTCTAAGAATTGCGCACATTCTAAGTTATTTCTAAGAAGTCAATAATTTCTATTGTTGTTAGAATTTTTAGAATACACCCTTTTTCGCGCACTCTTAATTATTTAGAAGAAGACATTATATTGTACCCTTGCTAGAATTTTCTGACAAACAACATTTGATATAATCCAACTACCAGCAGGTAAGAAATGCTTCCAGAAACATAAGGGTTGCAGCTATATAAATTGCAGTTTTGCGAGTTTATATTCATTGTAAAGCGTTCTTTTGAAGTGTGAAGTTGATTTATATTTGCGAAAATAACAAGTCTGAAAAAATTTAAAATATTACAACATGGACAGCAGAAGGAACATGGATACGGCTATTTTTCATTACGTACTCATTTTCGTACGCGGTATTTATCAGTTTTAACTCTAGAATTAAAGGATATAAAATATCAATATATGAGGTAAATACAAATAACTCAAATATAATTTCATAAATGGAATAAAAATTAATTTTTTTTATATAGATTATCTGACGCTGAAAAAGAGCAGTACATACAAAACCTGTTTGACGAAATCTCAGATAATGAATTATTTTCCTACCCTGAAGGGCATGAAAGCGAACAAGTGGCAGTAGCAGATGGCGTGGTTGAATCGGATGTAGAGGACCCTGATTACACAATTGACAATGCCCAGGTAGATGAGGCTGATTACGAAGAATCTGACAATGAATCCGATGCTGCAGATGATTCTGAGGAGATTAATTTGCATGCAGCTGAATTCGTAGCACGTGATAGTACCATATAGAGCTCACAGCCACGACTTGCCCGCCAAACTAAGCAACAAAATATTTTGCGACAGCGAAGTGGGCCCGCAAGGTCAACTACTATGATGTCAATAGTCAATACATATAAATGTTTTATGACTCCGGAAATGGTGGATATTATAGTACGCTACACTAACAAAAAAGCAGAAGCTACATATGCGGAATTAAATGCAAAACATCCAGATGCGGAGCCAAAAACATGGAAGAAGATTACTTTGAGCAAAATGTATGCGTTCATTGTAGTGCTTATTATGACTGGCGATAACCGCAGCAATGCCGAATGTGCGCCGGACTTATGGTCGGTGGAAAATTGTCCATTATATCGTGCGTCAATGGGCATTAACCACTTTCAGGCCATATTGCGGTTTATACGGTTTGACGATGGCAACACACGGGCACAGCGTTTGGTAACTGACAAAGCTGCACCAATATCCGAGCTGTGGACCATGATGAACTACAACTTTGAGCAGTCATATAAGCCAAGTGAATATCTAACGGTAGACGAACAGCTCTTTCCATATCGTGACCGCGCCCGTTTCACGCAATACATACCATCGAAACCGGCACAATATGGCATCAAAGTGTGGTGGGTATGTGATGCCAAAAACGCATATACACTGCACGGACAAATATATGCTGGCCAAGCACCTACGGGACGGGAAAATAACCAGGGTGAACGCGTGACCAAGGATTTAGTAAGCCGCTTTCATGGAACCGGCCGAAATATAACGATGGACAATTTTTTTACATCCCTAAATGTACTGGAAAGCTTGTCATCCATGAATTTGACGGCAGTTGGAACTCTGCGGAAAAATAAGCCCTACATACCAAAGGAGATGTTGGTACACAAAGATCGGGCAGAGAGGTCAAGTACATTCGGTTTTAGGCGCAACATATCCATTTGCCCCTATGTGCCGAAAAAAAAACAAGGCAGTTATATTACTATCATCAATGCATGACGATGATCACATTGGCGAAAGCGGCAAACCAGAAATGATCGAGTTTTATAACAAGACAAATGGAGGAGTGGACGTGATGGACCAATTGCTTGGAGAATATACTTGCCAAAGGATAACAAAGCGTTGGCCGTTGTCCCTATTCTTCAATATGATTGATTTGACGGCATTGGCAGCGTACATCATATATTATGAGAATAATCCCAACATCAGATGCACCAATGCGAAGCGTAAAAGATTTCTTCGCCAGCTCGCCAAGGAACTGTCTATGCCCATAATTGAAGAGCGGTCGGTGAATCAGAAAGTGATGCGGAACTTTAACACAAAAATTTCAGTCGCGAGTTTCATAAGTACGGCCTTGCAAGGAAGTGCTGACAATAGGCCATCAACGTCTGCAGCTGCTGGTGCAAAACCAAAGAAACAGCAGGTTGGAAGCTGTTTTCTCTGCTACATCCATGACCAACACAGAAGACGAATGCGTAACATGTGCAGAATATATCAACGCCCAATATTCATACAGCATTCTTCAAATATATTTACATGTAATATTTGTGAAAATAATGAAGACAATTGAACAATTTAAATTTGTGTGCATATTTAGTTATAAGAAATAATCAATAAAATGATAAATAAAATTTTTTTTACTTCAAAAAATGAGAAAAAATGAGAAAAAACGAGAAAAAAGCTACTGGCCACACCTGTACCCGGGTATAAGAAGTCATAGGTGTCAAATTTTAAAGCGTATATCTCATCAATGCATGGAGCTAGCATGACAAATAAGACACCAATCGACGTAGATTTACTTCGTTTTCCTATATCAAAAATTTCAAGTCAATATCTTTAGCGATTTAGGAGCTACATCACTTCAAAGTAGCTACTGGCCACACCTGTACTTGGGTATAAGTCCTAGGGTTAAGCGTGCTTAAACTTTAGATCGGTAAGCAAATTAAAAAAGGCATATGTAAATAACGAGGACGGAGCCGACGAGTAACCAAAACAAATTGGTTAAAAATAAGGACGTGTGGCACTCGGGGACTGCCACGGTAAAGCTATTGCAGATTATCAACTTATGCAATTATAATATTTATGCAACATTTTGTTTTCTTTGATATTAATTCAAGTTTTGCCTTTGATATTAATTCAAGTTACACTTTTTAAGCGTGGTGACCGATAAGAAAACAATTTTTTTACTTTTATTGAATAAATCTAGCGTGCAGGTCATCTCGCATCTGCCGGTTACCAGTGCCATCTACAGCGCAGTAATGAAGATAAATGTACACCAAAGATAACAACCAATATTCGCATAAATAGATCCAATTCTATGTAATCAGCCTGTTGCTAACACCGTACCTTTTTCGAACCTTATCGAATCTTTTTTTGACAAATATCCGTTACGGCTATTTTTCATTACGTACGCATTTTCGTACGCGGTATTTATCAGTTTTAACTCTAGAATTAAAGGATATAAAACGAGAAACAACGTTTGACACCCTTTAAAAACTTTTAACAACTATATTAAAAATTATTGTTCTGAAGCCAACAACTGCTGAGTGATCTACTCAAATATGTTGAACGAAACGACTTAAGTGTTTTAACCATGCTTAATCTTTAGGCCGGTAAGTTTATTTAGAAAAAGGCAATAAAGAGGCTACGCGAGGACGGAGCGGTCGAGTAACTAAAACGAATGGGTTAAAAAAATTCGTATGCAGTTTTTATCATATTTAGCTCTAATATTAAAGGATATAAAACGAGAAGCAACGTTTGAAACACTTTAAAAACTTTTAAAAGCTATATTAAAAATTATTGTTCTGAAGCCAACAACTGCTGAGTGATCTACTCAAATATGTTGAACGAAACGACTTACGTATTTTAAGCATGCTTAATTTTTAGGCCAGTAAGTTTATTTAGAAAAACGCAATATGTAGGCTACACGAGTACAGCGCAATCGAGTAACCAAAACGAATGGGTTAAACAAATTCGTACGCGGTTTTTATCATATTTAACTCTACAATTAAAGGATATAAAACGAGAAACAACGTTTGAAACACTTTAAAAACTTTTAATAACTATATCAAAAATTATTGTTCTGAAGCCAAAAACTGCTAGTGATCTACTCAAATATGTTGAACGAAACGACTTAAGTGTTTAACCATGCTTAATCTTTAGGCCGGTAAGTTTATTTAGAAAAAGGCAATATGTTGGCTACACGAAGACGGATCGGTCGAGTAAGCAAAACGAATGGGTTTAACAAATTCGTACGCTGTTTTATCATATTTAACTCTACAATTAAAGGATATAAAACGAGAAACAACATATGACAACTTTTAAAAAGTTTTATTAACTATATCAATAATTGTAGCTCTGAAGCAAACAACTGCTGAGTGATCTATTCAAATTTGTTGAACAAAACGACTTACGTATTCTAAGCATGCTTAACCTTTAGGCCGGTAAGTTTATTTAGAAAAACGCAATATTTAGGCTTACACGAGGACGGAGCGGTCGATTAACCAAAACAAATGGGTTAAACAAATTCGTACGCTGTTTTATCGTATTTAACTCTACAATTAAAGGATATAAAACGATAAACAACGTATGACAACCTTTAAAAAGTTTTATTAACTATATCAAAAATTGTAGCTCTGAAGCAAACAACTGCTGAGTGATCTACTCAAATTTGTTGAACAAAACGACTTACGTATTCTAAGCATGCTTAACCTTTAAGCCGGTAAGTTTATTTAGAAAAACGCAATGTTTAGGCTTACACGAGGACGGAGCGGTCGAGTAACCAAAACGAATGGGTTAAAAAAATTCGTACGCAGTTTTTATCATATTTAGCTCTAATATTAAAGGATATAAAACGAGAAACAACGTTTGACAACCTTCAAAAAGTTTTATTAACTATATCAAAAATTGTCGCTCTGAAGGAAACAGCTGCTGATGGATCTACTCAAATTTGTTGAACAAAACGACTTACTTTGACCATGCTTAAGCCTTAGGCCGGAAAACGAAATATGTAAGCTAACGAGGACGGTGCCGTCGAGTAATCAAAACAAATGGGTTAAAAAATTCGTACGCAGTTTTTATCATATTTAACTCTAGAATTAAAGGATACAAAACGAGAAACAACGTGTGGCAACCTTTAAAAATTGTATATCTATCTCATAAATTGTCGCTCTGAAGCAAACTACTGCTGAGGGATCTACTCAAATTTGTTGAAAAAAAACGACTTCCATATTTTAACCATGCCTAACCTTTAGGCCGGTAAGTTTATTTAGAAAAACGCAATATGCAGGCTACACGAGAACGGAGCGGTCGAGTAACCAAAAAGAATGGGTTAAACAATACGTAACTCTATAATTAGAGGATATAAAACGAGAAATAACGTTTGACAATCTTTAAAAAGTTTTAATAACTATCTCAAAAATTGTCGCTCTGAAGCAAACAACTGCTGAGTGATCTACTCAAATTTGTTGAACAAAACGACTTACGTATTCTAAGCATGCTTAACCTTTAGGCCGATAAGTTTGTTTAGAAAAACGCAATATGTAGGCTACACGGGGACGGAGCGGTCGCATAACCAAAACGAATGGGTTAAAAAAAATCGTACGCAGTTTTTATCATATTTAACACTTATATTAAAGGATGTAAACGAGAGACAACGTTTGACAACCTTTAAAAAGTTTTAATAACCATTTCAAAAATTGTCGCTCTGAAGCAAACAACTGCTGAGTGGTCTACTCAAATTTGTTGAACAAAACGACTTACGTACTTTAACCATGCTTAACCTTTAGGCCGGAAAGTTTATTTAGAAAAACGCAACATGTAAGCTAACGAGGACGGAGCCGTCGAGTAATCAAAACGAATGGGTTAGAAAAATTCGTACGTATTTTTTATCATATTTAACTCTAATATTAAGGGATATAAAACGAGAAACAACGTTTGAAACCCTTTAAAAGCTTTTAAAAACTATATCAAAATTTATAGTTCTGAATCCAAAAACTGTTGAATAATCTACTCAAATTTGTTGAACGAACCGACATAAGTATTTTAACCTTGCTTAACCTTTAGGCCGATAAGTTTGTTTAGAAAAACGCAATATGTAGGCTACACGAGGACGGAGCGGTCCAATAACCAAAACGAATGGGATAGAAAAAATTCGTACGCAGTTTTTATCATATTTATTTCTAATATTAAAGGATATAAAACGAGAGAAAACGTTTGTCAACCTTTAAAAAGTTTTAATAACTATCTCAAAAATTTTCGCTCTGAAGCAAACAACTGCTGAGTGATCTACTCAAATTTTTTGAACAAAACCACTTACGTATTTTAACCCTAGGACTTATACCCAACTTTTACTACGACTTCTTATACCCGGGTACAGGTGTGGCCAATAGCCTGTTTTACCCGTTTTTTCTCATTTTTTCTGAGAAACAAGTTATTTTTTTTAATGCAATGTTGTAGCTGACTGTCTTACGAACATTCTAAGTAGTTATAAACATATATTTGTAGCCAGCTTCTAAGAATTGCGCGCATTCTAAGTTATTTCTAAGAATCAATAATTTCTATTGTTGTTAGAATTTTTAGAATACAACCTTTTTCGCGCACTCTTAATTATTTAGAAGAAGACATTATATTGTACCCTTGCTAGAATTTTCTGACAAACAACATTTGATATAATCCAACTACCAGCAGGTAAGAAATGCTTCCAGAAACATAAGGGTTGCAGCTATAAAAACGGCAGTTTTGCGAGTTTATATTCATTGTAAAGCGTTCTTTTGAAGTGTGAAGTTGATTTATATTTGTGAAAATAACAAGTCTGAAAAAATTTAAAATATTACAACATGGATAGCAGAAGGAACATGGAATATTTGTCTTCGAATCAATATATGAGGTAAATACAAATAACTCAAATATAATTTCATAAATGGAATAAAAATTAATTATTTTTATATAGATTATCTGACGCTGAAAAAGAGCAGTACATACAAAACCTGTTTGACGAAATCTCAGATGATGAATTATTTTCCGACCCTGAAGGGGATGAAAGCCAACAAGTAGCAGTAGCAGATGGCGGGGTTGAATCGGATGTAGAATACCCTGATTACACAATTGACAATGCCCAGGTAAATGAGGCTGATTACGAAGAATCTGACAATGAATCCGATGCTGCAGATGATTCTGGGGAGATTAATTTGCGTGCAGCTGAATTCGTATCACGTGATAGTACCATATAGAGCTCACAGCCACGACTTGCACGCCAAACTAGGCAACAAAATATTTTGCGACAGCGAAGTGGGCCCGCAAGATCAATTACTATGATGTCAATAGTCAATACATATAAATGTTTTATGACTCCGGAAGTTGTGGATATTATAGTACGCTACACCAACAAAAAAGCAGAAGCTACATATGCGGAATTAAACGCAAAACATCCAGAGGCGGAACCAAAAACTTGGAAGAAGGTTACTTTGAGCGAAATGTATGCGTTCATTGGAGTGCTTATTATGATTGGCGCTAACCGCGGCAATGCCGAATGTGCGCCGGACTTGTGGTCGGTGGAAAATTGTCCATTATATCGTGCGTCAATGGGCATTAACCGCTTTCAGGCCATAATGCGGTTTATAAGGTTTGACGGTGGCAACACACGGGCACAACGTTTGGTAACTGACAAAGCTGCACCAATATTCGAGCTGTGGACCATGATGAACTACAACTTTGAGGAGTCATATAAGCCAAGTGAATATCTAACGGTAGACGAGCAGCTCTTTCCATATCGTGGCCGCACCCGTTTCACGCAATACATCCCATCGAAACCGGCAAAATATGGCATCAAAGTGTGGTGGGTATGGATGCCAAAAACGCATATCCACTGCATGGACAAATATATACTGGCCAAGCACCTACGGGACGGGAAACTAACCAGGGTGAACACGTGGTCAAGCCGCTAGTAGGCCGCTTTCATTGAACCGGCCGAAATATAACGATGGACAATTTTTTTAGATCCCTAAATTTACTGGAAAGCTTGTCATCCATGAATTTGACGGCAGTTGGAACTCTGCGGAAAAATAAGCCCTACATACCAAAGGAGATGTTGGCACACAAAGATCGGGCAGAGAGGTCAAGTACATTCGGTTTTAGGCCCAACATATCCATTTGCCCCTATGTGCCGAAAAAAAAACAAGGCAGTTATATTACTATCATCAATGCATGACGATGATCACATTGGCGAAAGCGGCAAACCAGAAATGATCGAGTTTTATAACACGACAAAAGGAGGAGTGGACGTGATGGACCAATTGCTTGGAGAATATACTTTCCAAAGGATGACAAAGCGTTGGCCGTTGTCCCTATTCTTCAATATGATTGTATTGACGGCATTGGCAGCGTACATCATATATTATGATAATAATCCCAACATCAGATGCACCAATGCGAAGCGTAAGAGATTTCTTCGCCAGCTCGCCAAGGAACTGTCTATGCCCATAATTGAAGAGCGGTAGGTGAATCAGCAAGTGATGCGGAACTTCAACATAAAAATTGCAGTCGCGAGTTTCATAAGTACGGCCTTGCAAGGAAGTGCTGACAATATGCCATCAACGTCTGCAGCTGCTGGTGCAAACCCAAAGAAACAGCAGCTTGGAATCTGTTTTCTCTGCTACATCCATGACCAACACAGAAGACGAATGCGTAACATGTGCAGAATATGTCAGCGCCCAATATGCATACAGCATTCTTCAAATACATTTACATGTAATATTTGTGAAAATAATGAAGACAATTGAATAATTTAAATTTGTTTGCATATTTAGTTATAAGAAATAATCAATAAAATAATATTTTATAAAGAAATAATAAATAAAAATTTTTTTCCTTCAAAAAATGAGAAAAAACGAGAAAAAAAGCTACTGGCCACACCTGTACCCGGGTATAAGAAGTCGTAGGTGTTAATTTTGAAAGCTTATATCTCATCAATGCATGGACCTAGCATGACAAGTAAGACACCAATCGACGTAGATTTACTTCGTTTTCCTAGATCAAAAAGTTCAAGTCAATATCTTTAGCGATTTAGGAGCTACATCACTCCAAAGTAGCTACTGGCTACACCTGTACTTGGGTATAAGTTCTACCTTTAGATCGGTAAGCAAATTAAAAAAACGCATATGTAAATAACGAGGATGGAGCCGTCGAGTAACCAAAACAAATTGGTTAAAAATAAGGACGTGTGGCACTCGGGGACTGCCACGGTAAAGCTATTGCATATTATCAACTTATGCAATTATAATATTTATGCAACATTTTGTTTTCTTTGATATTAATTCAAGTTTTGTCTTTGATATTAATTAAAGATACACTTTTTAAGCGTGGTGGCCGATAGGAAAACAAATTTTTTACTTTTATTGAATAAATCTAGCGTGCAGGTCATCTGGCATCTGGCGGTTACCAGTGCCATCTACAGCGCAGTAGTGAAGATAAATGTACCCCAAAAACTACAACCAATATTCGCATAAATAAATCCAATTTTATGTAATCAGGCTGTTGCTAACACCGAAACTTTTGCTGTTATTAACAGATGTTATTCCATGATTTTATGTACATATATCAGTTACGGTTTTTTTTGATTCAGTCGCCACGCTCAAAGCCCGCGATAAAATCTATGCAATAGCTTAAAATCAAAGGGAACAACTATGTACGTAATTACTGTACTAAGTTCAACAGCAACAAAGGCAATTATGTACAGCGTGTGTGTGGGTTGGTGTGCATCATCTAGCGTGCAAGTCAGCTGCCATCTGGTGGTTACCAGTGCCATCTACAGCGCAGTAATGAAGATAAATGTACACAAAAAACAACAACCAATATTCGAATAAATAGATCCAATTTTATGTAATCAACACCGAAAGTTTTGCTGTTATTAACAGATGTTATTCCATGATTTTATGAACATATATCAGTTACGGTTTTTTTTGATTCAGTCGCCACGCTCAAAGCCTGCGATAAAATCTATGCAATAGCTTAAAATCAAAGGGAACAACTATGTACGTAATTACTGTACTAAGTTCAACAGCAACAAAGGCAATTATGTACAGCGTGTGTGTGTGTTGGTGTGCATCATCTAGCGTGCAGGTCAGCTGCCATCTGGTGGTTACCAGTGCCATCTACAGCGCAGTAGTGAAGATAAATGTACACCAAAAACAACAGCCAATATTCGCATAAATAGATCCAATTTTATGTAATCAGCCTGTTGCTAACACCGAAACTTTTTCGAACCTTTTCGAACCTTTTTTGACAAATATCCGTTACGGCCTTTTTTGATTTAGTCGCCAAGCCCGCGATAAAATCTCTGCAATAGCTTGAAATTCGTACGCGGTATTTATCAGTTTTAACTCTAGAATTAAAGGATATAAAACGAGAAACAACGTTTGACACCCTTTAAAAACTTTTAATAACTATATCCAAAATTATTGTTCTGAAGCCAACAAGTGCAGAGCGATCTACTCAAATTGGTTGAATGAAACGACTTAAGTATTTTAACCATGCTTAACCATTAGGCCGGTAAGTTTATTTAGAAAAACGCAATATGTAGGCTACACGAGGGCGGAGCCGTCGAGTAACCAAAACGAATGGGCTAAACAAATTCGTACGCAGTTTTTATCATATTTAGCTCTAATATTAAAGTATATAAAAAGAGAAACAGCGTTTGAAACACTTTAAAAACTTTAAATAACTATATCAAAAATTATTGTTCTGCAGCCAACAACTGCTGAGTGATCTACTCAAATTTGTTGAAGAAAACTACTTATGTATTTTAACCATGCTTAACCTTTAGGCCGGTAAGTTTATTTAGAAAAACGGAATATGTAGGCTACACAAGGCCGGAGCGGTCGAGTAACCAAAACGAATGGGTTAAACAAATTCGTACGCGATTTTTATCGTATTTAACTCTAAAATTAAAGGATATGAAACGAGAAACAACGTTTAACAACCTTTAAAAAGTTCTATTAACTATATCAAAAATTGTAGCTCTGAAGCAAACAACTGTTGAGTGATCTACTCAAATTTGTTGAAAAGTTTATTTAGAAAAACGCAATATGTAGGCTACACGAGGGCGGAGCGATCGAGTAACCAAAACGAATATGTTAAACAAATTCGTACGCTGTTTTATCATATTTAACTCTAGAATTAAAGGATATAAAACGAGAAACAACGTTTGACAACCTTTAAAAAGTTTTATTAACTATATCAAAAATTGTAGCTCTGAAGCAAACAACTGCTGAGTGATCTACTCAAATTTGTTGAACAAAACGACTTACATACGTATTTTAAGCATGCTTAAACTTTTGGCCGGAAAGTTTATTTAGAAAAACGCAATATGTAGGCTACACGAGGACGGAGCGGTCGAGTAACTAAAACGAATGGCTTAAACAAATTCGTACGCTGTTTTATCATATTTAACTCTACAATTAAAGGATATAAAACGAGAAAAAAAAGCTTTATTAACTATATCAAAAATTATTGTTCTGAAGCCAACAACTGCTGAGTGATCTACTCAAATATGTTGAACGAAACGACTTAAGTGTTTTAACCATGCTTAAACTTTAGGCCGGTAAGTTTATTTAGAAAAACACAATATGTTGGCTACACGAGGACGGAGCTGTCGAGTAACCAAAAGGAATGCGTTAAACAAATTCGTACGCTGTTTTATCATAATTAACTCAAGAAATAAAGGATATAAAATGAGAAACAATGTTTGACAACCTTTAAAAAGTTTTAATAACTATCTCAAAAATTGTGGCTCTGAAGCAAACAACTGCTGAGTGATCTACTCAAATTTGTTGAACAAAACGACTTACGTATTTTAAACATGCTTAACCTTTAGGCCGGTAAGTTTATTTAGAAAAACGCAATATGTAAGCTACACGAGGACGGAGCAGTCGAATAACCAAAACGAATGGGTTAGAAAAATTCGTACGCAGTTTTTATCATATATAACTCTAATATTAAAGGATATAAAACGAGAGACAACGTTTGACAAGCTTTAAAAAGTTTTAATAACTATCTCAAAAATTGTCGCACTGAAGGAAACAGCTGCTGAGTGATCTACTCAAATTTGTTGAACGAACCGACATAAGTATTTTAACCTTGATTAACCTTTAGGCCGATAAGTTTGTTTAGAAAAACGCAATATGTAGGTTACACGAGGACGGAGCGGTCGAATAACCAAAACGAATGGGTTAAAAAAATTCGTACGCAGTTTTTATCATATTTAACTCTAATATTAAATGATATAAAACGAGAGACAACGTTTGACAACCTTTAAAAAGTTTTAATAACTATCTCAAAAATTGTTGCTCTGAAGCAAACAACTGCTGAGTGATCTACTCAAACTTGTTGAACAAAACGACTTACGTATTTTAACCCTAGGACTTATACCAAACTTTTACTACGACTTCTTATACCCGGGTACAGGTGTGTCCATTAGCCTGTTTTACCCGTTTTTTCTCATTTTTTCTGAGAAACAAATTATTTTCTTAATGCAATGTTGTAGCTGACTATCTTACGAACATTCTAAGTATTTATAAACATATAATTGTAGCCTGCTTCTAAGCATTCTAAGTTATTTCTAAGAAGTCAATAATTTCTATTGTTGTTAGAATTTTTAGAATACAACCTTTTTCGCGCACTTTTAATTATTTAGAAGAATAAGTTATATTGTACCCTTGCTAGAATTTGCTGACAAACAACATTTGATATAATCCAACTACCTGGCAGGTATGAAATGCTTCCAGAAACTTAAGGGTTGCAGCTATATAAACGGCAGTTTTGCGAGTTTATATTCATTGTAAAGCGTTCTTTTTAACTGTGAAGTTGATTTATATTTGTGAAAATAACAAGTCTGAAAAAATTTAAAATATTACAACATGATAGCAGAAGGAACATGGAATATTTGTCTTCGAATCAATATATGAGCTAAATACAAATAACTCAAAGATAATTTCATAAATGGAATAAAAATTAATTATTTTTATATAGATTATCTGACGCTGAAAAAGAGCAGTACATACAAAACCTGTTTGACGAAATCTCAGATGATGAATTATTTTCCGACCCTGAAGGGGATGAAAGCGAACAAGTAGCAGTAGCAGATGGCGTGGTTGAATCGGATGTAGAAGACCCTGATTACATAATTGACAATGCCCAGGTAGATGAGGCTGATTACGAAGAATTTGACAATGAATCCGATGCTGCAGATGATTCTGAGGAGATTAATTTGCGTGCAGCTGAATTCGTAGCACGTGATAGTACCATATAGAGCTCACAGCCACGCCAAACTAGGCAACAAAATATTTTGCGACAGCGAAGTGGGCCCGCAAGATCAACTACTATGATGTCAATAGTCAATACATATAAATGTTTTATGACTCCGTAAATGGTGGATATTATAGTACGCTACACCAACAAAAAAGCAGAAGCTACATATGCGGAATTAAATGCAAAACATCCAGAGGCGGAACCAAAAACTTGGAAGAAGGTTACTTTGAGCGTAATGTATGCGTTCATTGGAGTACTTATTATGACTGGCGCTAACCACAGCAATGCCGAATGTGCCCCGGACTTGTAGTCGGTGGAAAATTTTCCATTATATCGTGCGTCAATGGCCATTAACCGCTTTCAGGCCATACTGCGGTTTATAAGGTTTGACGATGGCAACACACGGGCACAACGTTTGGTAACTGACAAAGCTGCACCAATATCCGAGCTGTGGACCATGATAAACTACAACGTTGAGCAGTCATATAAGTCAAGTGAATATCTAACGGTAGACGAGCAGCTCTTTCCATATCGTGGCCGCACCCGTTTTACGCAATGCATCCCATAGAAACCGGCAAAATTTGGCATCACAGTGTGGTGGGTATGTGATGCCGCATTTACTGCATGGACAAATATATACTGGCCAAGCACCTACTGGACGGGAAACTAACCAGGGTGAACGCGTGGTCAAGGATTTAGTAAGCCGCTTTCATGGAACCGGCCGAAATATAACGATGGACAATTTTTACATCCCTGGAACTCTGCGGAAAAATAAGCCCTACATACCAAAGGAGATATTGGCACACAAAAATCGTGCAGAGAGGTCAAGTACATTCGGTTTTAGGCCCAACATATCCATTTGCTCTTAAGTGCCGAAAAAAAAACAAGGCAGTTATATTACTATCATCAATGCATGACGATGATCACATTGGCGAAAGCGGCAAACCAGAAATGATCGAGTTTTATAACACGACAAAAGGAGGAGTGGACGTGATGGACCAATTGCTTGGAGAATATACTTTCCAAAGGATGACAAAGCGTTGGCCGTTGTCCCTATTCTTCAATATGATTGTATTGACGGCATTGGCAGCGTACATCATATATTATGATAATAATCCCAACATCAGATGCACCAATGCGAAGCGTAAGAGATTTCTTCGCCAGCTCGCCAAGGAACTGTCTATGCCCATAATTGAAGAGCGGTAGGTGAATCAGCAAGTGATGCGGAACTTCAACATAAAAATTGCAGTCGCGAGTTTCATAAGTACGGCCTTGCAAGGAAGTGCTGACAATATGCCATCAACGTCTGCAGCTGCTGGTGCAAACCCAAAGAAACAGCAGCTTGGAATCTGTTTTCTCTGCTACATCCATGACCAACACAGAAGACGAATGCGTAACATGTGCAGAATATGTCAGCGCCCAATATGCATACAGCATTCTTCAAATACATTTACATGTAATATTTGTGAAAATAATGAAGACAATTGAATAATTTAAATTTGTTTGCATATTTAGTTATAAGAAATAATCAATAAAATAATATTTTATAAAGAAATAATAAATAAAAATTTTTTTCCTTCAAAAAATGAGAAAAAAAAGCTACTGGCCACACCTGTACCCGGCTATAAGAAGTCGTAGGTGTCAACTTTGAAAGCTTATATCTCATGAATGCATGGAGCTAGCATGACAAATAAGACACCAATCGACGTTGATTTACTTCGTTTGGAGTTACATCACTCCAAAGTAGCTACTGGCTACACATGTACTCTGGTATAAGTCCTAGGGTTAAGCATGCTTAACCTTTAGATCGGTAAGCAAATTAAAAAAAACGCATATGTAAGCTAACGAGGACGGAGCCGTCAAGTAACCAAAACAAATTGGTTAAAAAAAGGACGTGTGGTACTCGGGGATTGCCAAGGTAAAGCTATTGCATATTATCAATTTATGCAATTATAATATTTATGCAACATTTGGTTTTCTTTGATATTAATTCAAGTTTTGTCTTTCATATTAATTCAAGTTACACTTTTTAAGCGTGGTGATCGATAAGAAAACAAATTTTTTACTTTTATTGAATAAATCTAGCGTGCAGGTCATCTGGCATCTGACGGTTACCAGTGCCATCTACCGCGCAGTAGTGAAGATAAATGTACACCAAAGACAACAACAAATATTCGCATAACACCGAAACTTTTGCTGTTATTAACAGATGTTGTTCATGTTTTTATGTTTAAAATCAAAGGGAACACTATGTACGTAGTTACTGTACTAAGTTCAACAGCAACAAAGGCAATTATGTACAGCGAGTGTGTGTGTTGGTGTGCATCATCTAGCGTGCAGGTCAGCTGCCATCTGGTGGTTACCACTGCCATCTACAGCGCAGTAGTGAAGATAAATGTACACCAAAGACAACAGCCAATATTCGCATAAATAGATCCAATTTTATGTAATCAGGCTGTTGCTAACACCGACACTTTTTCGAACCTTTTTTGACAAATATCCGTTACGGCCTTGTTTGATTTAGTCGCCAAGCCCGCGATAAAATCTCTGCAATAGCTTGAAATTCGTACGCGGTATTTATCAGTTTTAACTCTAGAATTAAAGGATATAAAACGAGAAACAACGTTTGACACCCTTTAAAAACTTTTAATAACTATATCAAAAATTATTGTTCTGAAGCCAACAACTGCTGGGTGATCTACTAAAATTGGTTGAATGAAACGATTTAAGTATTTTAACCATGCTTAACCATTAGGCCGGTAAGTTTATTTAGAAAAACGCAATATGTGAGCTACACGAGGACGGAGCGGTCGAGTAAGCAAAACGAATGGGTTAAAAAAATTCGTACGCAGTTTTTATCATATTTAGCTCTAATATTAAAGTATATAAAACGAGAAACAGCGTTTGAAACACTTTAAAAACTTTTAATAACTATATCAAAAATTATTGTTCTGAAGCCAACAACTGCTGAGTGATCTACTCAAATTTGTTGTAGAAAACGACTTAAGTATTTTAACCATGCTTAACCTTTAGGCCGGTAAGTTTATTTAGAAAAACGCAATATGTAGGCTACACAAGGACGGAGCGGTCGAGTAACCAAAACGAATGGGTTAAACAAATTCGTACGCGGTTTTTATCGTACTTAACTCTAGAATTAAAGGATATAAAACGAGAAACAACGTTTGACAACCTTTAAAAAGTTTTATTAACTATATCAAAAATTGTAGCTCTGAAGAAAACAACTGCTGAGTGATCTACTCAAATTTGTTGAACAAAACGACTTACGTATTTTAAGCATGCTTAACCTTTAGGCCGGTAAGTTTATTTAGAAAAACGCAATATGTAGGCTACACGAGGACGGAGCGGTCGAGTAACCAAAACGAATGGGTTAAACAAATTCGTACGCTGTTTTATCATATTTAGCTCTACAATTAAAGGATATAAAACGAGAAAAAAAAGCTTTATTAACTATATCAAAAATTGTAGCTCTGAAGCAAACAACCGCTGAGTGATCTACCCAAATTTGTTGAACAAAACGACTTACGTATTTTAAGCATGCTTAACCTTTAGGCCGGTAAGTTTATTTAGAAAAACGCAATATGTAAGCTACACGAGTACGGCGCAGTCGAGTAACCAAAACGAATGGGCTAAACAAATTCGTACGCGGTTTTATCATATTTAACTGTACAATTAAAGGATATAAAACGAGAAACAACGTTTGAAACACTTTAAAAACTTTTAATAACTATATCAAAAATTATTGTTCTGAAGCCAACAACTGCTGAGTGATCTACTCAAATATGTTGAACGAAACGACTTAAGTGTTTTAACCATGCTTAATCTTTAGGCCGGTAAGTTTAATTAGAACAAGTAAAGAAGGCTAAGTTCGGGTGTAACCGGACATTACATACTCAGTTGGGAGCTGTGGAGACAAAGTAAGGGAAAATCACCATGTTGTAAAAAGAATCTAGGGTAACCCTGGAATGTGTTTGTATGACATGTGTATCAAATGGAAGGTATTAAAGAGTATTTTAAGAGGAAGTGGGCCATAGTTCTATAGATGGACGCCATTTAGGGATATCGCCATAAAGGTGGACCAGGCTTGACTCTAGAATTTGTTTGTACGATATGGGTATCAAATGAAATTTTTTAATGATAATTTTAAAAGGGAGTGGGCCTAAGTTCTATAGATGGACACCGTTTCGAGATATCGCCATAAAGATGGATTAGGGGTGACTCTAGAATTTGTTTCTACGATATGAGTATCAAATGAAAGGTGTTAATGAGTATTTTAAGAATGCGTGGGCCTTAGTTCGATATGTGGACGCCTTTTCGAGATATCGCCATAAAGGTGGACCAGGGGTGACTCTAGAATTTGTTTGTACGATATGGGGTATCAAATGAAAGGTGTTAATGAGTATTTTAAAAAGGTGTGGGCCTTAGTTCTATATGTGGACGCCTTTTCGAGATATCGCCATAAACGTGGACCAGGGGTGACTCTAGAATTTGTTTGTACGATATGGGTATCAAACGAAAGGTGTTAATGAGTATTTTAAAAGGGCGCGGGCCTTAGTTCTATAGGTGGACGCCTTTTCGAGATATCGCCATAAACGTGGACCAGGGGTGACTCTAGAATTTGTTTGTACGATATGGGTATCAAGCGAAAGGTGTTAATGAGTATTTTAAAAGGGAGAGGGCCTAAGTTCTATATGTGGACGCCTTTTCGAGATATCGCCATAAAGGTGGACCAGGGGTGACTCTAGAATTTGTTTGTACGATATGGGTATCAAATGAAATGTTTTAATGATAATTTTAAAAGGGAGTGGGCCTAAGTTCTATATGTGGACGCCTTTTCGAGATATCGATATAAAGGTGGACCAGGGGTGACCCTAGAATTTGTTTGTACGATATGGCTATCAAATGAAAGGTGTTTATGAGTGTTTTAAAAAGGTGTTAGCCTTAGTTCTATATGTGGACGCCTTTTCGAGATATCGCCATAAAGGTGGACCAGGGGTGACTCTAGAATTTGTTTGTACGATATGGGTATCAAATGAAAGGTGTTAATGAGTATTTTAAAAAGGTGTTAGCCTTAGTTCTATATGTGGACGCCTTTTCTAGATATCGCCATAAACGTGGCCAGGGATGACTTTAGAATTTGTTTGTACGATATGGGTATCAAATGAAAGGTGTTAATGAGTATTTTAAAAAGGTGTTAGCCTTAGTTCTATATGTGGACGCCTTTTCGAGATATCGCCATAAACGTGGTCCAGGGGTGACTCTAGAATGTGTTTGTACGATATGGGTATCAAATGAAAGGTGTTAATGAGTATTTTAAAAGGGCGTGGGCCTTAGTTCTATAGGTGGACGCCTTTTCGAAATATCGCCATAAAGGTGGACCAGGGGTGACTCTAGAATTTGTTTGTACGATATGGGTATCAAATGAAAGGTGTTAATGAGTATTTTAAAAAGGTGTTAGCCTTAGTTCTATATGTGGACGCCTTTTCGAGATATCGCCATAAACGTGGCCAGGGATGACTCTAGAATTTGTTTGTACGATATGGGTATCAAATGAAAGGTGTTAATGAGTATTTTAAAAAGGTGTTAGCCTTAGTTCTATATGTGGACGCCTTTTCGAAATATCGCCATAAAGGTGGACCAGGGGTGACTCTAGAATTTGTTTGTACAATAAGGGTACCAAATAAAAGGTGTTAATGAGTATTTCAAAAAGGTGTGGGCTTTAGTTCTATATGTGGACGCCTTTTCGAGATATCGCCATAAACGTGGAACAGGGGTGACTCTAGAATTTGTTTGTACGATATGGGTATCAAATGAAAGGTGTTAATGAGTATTTTAAAAGGGCGTGGGCCTTAGTTCTATATGTGGACGCCTTTTCGAGATATCGCCATAAACGTGGCCAGGGATGACTCTAGAATTTGTTTGTACGATATGGGTATCAAATGAAAGGTGTTAATGAGTATTTTAAAAGAGGTGTTAGCCTTAGTTCTATATGTGGACACCTTTTCGAGATATCGCCATAAACGTGGACCAGGGGTGACTCTAGAATATGTTTGCACGATATGGGTATCAAATTAAAGGTATTAATGAGGGTTTTAAAAGGGATTGGGCCTTAGTTCTATAGGTGGACGCCTTTTCGAAATATCGCCATAAAGGTGGACCAGGGGTGACTCTAGAATTTGTTTGTACGATATGTGTATCAAATGAAAGGTGTTAATAAGCATTTTAAAAGGGCGTGGGCCTTAGTTCTACAGGTGTACGCCTTTTCGAAATATCGCCATAAAGGTGGACCAGGGGTGACTCTAGAATTTGTTTGTACGATATGGGTATCAAATGAAAGGTGTTAATGAGTATTTTAAAAAGGTTTGGGCCTTAGTTCTATATGTGGACGCCTTTTCGAGATATCGCCATAAACGTGGACCAGGGGTGACTCCAGAATGTGTTTGTACGATATGGGTATCAAATTAAAGGTATTAATGAGGGTTTTAAAAGGGAGTGGCCCTTAGTTGTATATGTGAAGGCGTTTTCGAGATATCGACCAAAATGTGGACCAGGGTGATCCAGAACATCATCTGTCGGGTACAGCTAATTTATTTATACATATATGTAATACCACGAACAGTATTCCTTCCAAGATTCCAAGGGCTTTTGATTTCGCCTGCAAAACTTTTTCATTTTCTTCCACTTAATATGGTAGGTGTCACACCCATTTTACCAAGTTTTTTTCTAAAGTTATATTTTACGTCAATAGACCAATACTGTAACCATGTTTCATCCCTTTTTTCGTATTTGGTATATAAATACGGCATTTTTTTCATTTTTCGTAATTTTCGACATCGAAAAAGTGGGCGTGGTCCTAGTCGGATTTCGGCCATTTTTTTCACCAATACAAAGTGAGTTCAGATAAGTACGTGAACTGAGTTTAGTAAAGATATATCGATTTTTGCTCAAGTTATCGTGTTAACGGCCGAGCGGAAGGACAGACGGTCGACTGTGTATAAAAACTGGGCGTTGCTTGAACCGATTTCGCCCTTTTTCACAGAAAACAGTTATCGTCCTAAAATCTAATCCTCTACCAAATTTCACAAGGATTGGTGAATTTTTGTTGGACTTATGGCATTAAAAGTATCCTAGACAAATTAAATGAAAAAGGGCGGAGCCTCGCCCATTTTGAAATTTTCTTTTATTTTTGTATTTTCTTGCACCATATCATTACTGGAGTTGAATGTTGACATAATTTACTTATATACTGTAAAGATATTAACTTTTCTTTTAAAATTTGAATTTAAAAAAATTTTTTTTTAAAAAGTGGGCGTGGTCGCCCTCCGATTTTGCTAATTTTTATTAAGCAGACATATAGTAATAAGAGTAACGTTCCTGCCAAATTTCATCATGATATCTTCAACGACTGCCAAATTACAGCTTGCAAAACTTCTAAATTACCTTCTTTTAAAAGTGGGCGGTGCCATGCCCATTTTCCAAAATTTTACTAATTTTCTATTCTGCGTTGTAAGTTCAACACACCTACCAAGTTTCATCGCTTTATCCATCTTTGGTAATGAATTATCGCATTTTTTCGATTTTTCGAAATTTTCGATATCGAAAAAGTGGGCGTGATTATTGTCCGATATCGTTCATTTTAAATAGCGATCTGAGATGAGTGCCCAGGAACCTACATACCAATTTCATCAAGATACCTCAAAATTTACTCAAGTTATCGTGTTAACGGACGGACGGACGGACGGACATGGTTCAATCGAATTTTTTTTCGACGCTGATGATTTTGATATATGGAAGTCTATATCTATCTCGATTCCTTTATACCTGTACAACCAACCGTTATCCAATCAAAGTTAATATACTCTGTGAGCTCTGCTCAACTGAGTATAAAAACGCAATATGTTGCTACACGAGGACGGAGCGGTCGAGTAACCAAAACGAATGGTTTAAACAAATTCGTACGCTGTTTTATTATATTTAACTCTACAATTAAAGGATATAAAACGAGAAACAACGTTTGACAACCTTTAAAAAGTTTTATTAACTATATCAAAAATTGTAGCTCTGAAGCAAACAACTGCAGAGTGATCTACTTAAATTTGTTGAACAAAACGACTTACGTATTTTAAGCATGCTTAACTTTTAGGCCGGTAACTTTATTTAGAAAAACGCAATATGTAAGCTAACGAGGACGGAGAGGTCGAGTAACTAAAATGAGTGTGTTAAAAAAATTCGTACGAAGTTTTTATCATATTTAACTCTAATATTAAGGGATATAAAACGAGAAACAGCGTTTGAAACCCTTTAAAAGCTTTTAATAACTATATCAAAAATTATTGTTCTGAAGCCAACAACAGTTGAGTGATCTACTCAAATTTGTTGAACGAAACGACTTAAGTATTTTAATCATGCTTAGCCTTTAGGCCGGTAAGTTGGTTAGAAAAACGCAATATGTAGGCTACACGAGGACGGAGCGGTCACATAACCAAAACGAATGGGTTAAAAAAATTCGTACGCAGTTTTTATCATATTTAACTCTAATATTAAATGATATAAAACGAGAGACAACGTTTGACAAACTTTAAAAAGTTTTAATAACTATTTTAAAAATTGTCGCTCTGAAGCAAACAACTGCTGAGTGATCTAATCAAATTTGTTGAACAAAACGACTTATTTATTTTAAGCGTGCTTAACCTTAAGGCCGGTAAGTTTATTTAGAAAAACGCAATATGTAGGCTACACGAGGACGGAGAGGTCGAGTAACTAAAATGAGTGTGTTAAAAAAATTCGTACGAAGTTTTTATCATATTTAACTCTAATGTTAAGGGATATAAAACGAGAAACAGCGTTTGAAACCCTTTAAAAGCTTTTAATAACTATATCAAAAATTATTGTTCTGAAGCCAACAACAGTTGAGTGATCTACTCAAATTTGTTGAACGAAACGACTTAAGTATTTTAATCATGCTTAGCCTTTAGGCAGGTAAGTTGGTTAGAAAAACGCAATATGTAGGCTACACGAGGACGGAGCGGTCACATAACCAAAACGAATGGGTTAAAAAAATTCGTACGCAGTTTTTATCATATTTAACTCTAATATTAAATGATATAAAACGAGAGACAACGTTTGACAACCTTTAAAAAGTTTTAATAACTATTTTAAAAATTGTCGCTCTGAAGCAAACAACTGCTGAGTGATCTACTCAAATTTGTTGAACGAAACGACTTAAGTATTTTAATAATGCTTAGCCTTTAGGCCGGTAAGTTGGTTAGAAAAACGCAATATGTAGGCTACACGAGGACGGAGAGGTCGAGTAACTAAAACGAGTGTGTTAAAAAAATTCGTACGCGGTTTTATCATATTTAACTATAGAATTAAAGGATATAAAACGAGAAACAATGTTTGACAATTTAAAGAGTTTTATTAACTATATCAAAAATTGTAGCTCTGAAGCAAACAACTGCTGAGTGATCTAATCAAATTTGTTGAACAAAACGACTTACTTATTTTAAGCATGCTTAACCTTTAAGCCGGTAAGTTTATTTAGAAAAACGCAATATGTAGGCTACACGAGGACGGCGCAGTCGAGTAACCAAAACGAATGGGTTAAACAAATTCGTACACGGCTTTTATCATATTTAACTCTAGAATTAAAGGATATAAACCGAGAAAAAACATTTGACAACCTTTAAAAAGTTTTAATAACTATTTCAAAAATTTTCGCTCTGAAGGAAATAGCTGCTGAGTGATCTACTCAAATTTGTTGAACAAAGCGTCTTACTTTAACCATGCTTAAACTTTAGGCCGGAAAGTTTATTTAGAAAAACGCAATATGTAAGCTAACGAGGACGCAGCCGTCGAGTAATCAAAATTAAAGGATATAAAACGAAAAACAACGTTTGGCAACCTTTAAAAATTGTATAACTATCTCAAAAATTGTGGCTCTGTAGCAAACAACTGCTGAGTGATCTACTCAAATTTGTTGAACAAAACGACTTGCGTATTTTAAACATTCTTAACCTTTAGATCGGTAAGAAAATTAAAAAAAACGCATTATGTAAGCTAACGAGGACGAAGCCGTCGAATAACCAAAAAAAATTGGTTAAAAAAATTCGTACGCGGTATCTATCATATTAAGATCTAGAATTAAAGGATATAAAACGAGAAAAAGCGTTTGACACCCTTTAAAAACTTTTAGTAACTATATCAAAAATTATAGTTCTGAATCCAACAACTGTTGAGTGATCTACTCAAATTTTTTGAACGAACCGACATAAGTATGTTAACCTTGCTTAACCTTTAGGCCGATAAGTTTGTTTAGAAAAACGCAATATATAGGCTACACGAGGACGGAGCGGTCGAATAACCAACACGAATAGGTTAAAAAAATTCGTTCGCAGTTTTTATAATATTTAACTCTAATATTAAAGGATATAAAACGAGAGACAACGTTTGACAACCTTTAAAAGGTTCTAATAACTATTTCAAAAATTGTCGCTCTGAAGCAAACAACTGCTGAGTGATCTACTCAAATTTGTTGAACAAAACGACTTACGTATTTTAACCCTAGGACTTATACCCAACTTTTACTACGACTTCTTATACCCGGGTACAGGTGTGGCCATTAGCCTCTTTTACCCGTTTTTTATCATTTTTCCTGAGAAACAAGTTATTTTTTTAATGCAATGTTGTAGCTGACTATCTTACGAACATTCTAAGTAGTTATACACATATATTTGTAGTTGCTTCTAGGAATTGCGCGCATTCTACGTTATTTCTAAGAAGTCAATAATTTCTATTGTTGTTAGAATTTTTAGAATACAACCTTTTTCGCGCACTCTTAATTATTTAGAAGAAGACATTAATTTGTACCCTTGCTAGTATTTGCTGACAAACAACATTTGATATAATCCAACTACCTGGCAGGTAAGAAATGCTTCCAGAAACTTAAGGGTTGCAGCTATATAACCGGCAGTTTTGCGAGTTTATATTCATTATAAAGCGTTCTTTGAAGTGTGAAATTGATTTATATTTGTGAAAATAACAAGTCTGAAAAATTTTAAAACATTACAACATGGATAGCAGAAGGAACATGGAATATTTGTCTCCGAATCAATATATGAGGTAAATACAAATAACCCAAATATAATTTCATAAATGGAATAAAAATTAATTATTTTTATATAGATTATCTGACGCTGAAAAAGAGCAGTACTACAAAACCTTTTTGACGAAATCTCAGATGATGAATTATTTTCCGACCCTGAAGGGGATGAAATCGAACAAGTAGCAGTAGCAGATGGCGTGGTTGAATCGGATGTAGAAGACCCTGATTACACAATTGACAATGCCCAGTTAGATGAGGCTGATTACGAAGAATCTGACAATGAATCCGATGCTACAGATTATTCTGAGAAGATTAGTTTGCGTGCAGCTGAATTCGTAGCACGTGATAGTACCATATGGAGCTCACAGCCACGACTTGCACGCCAAACTGGGCAACAAAATATTTTGCGACAGCGAAGTGGGCCCGCAAGATCAACTACTATGATGTGAATAGTCAATACATATAAATGTTTTATGACTCCGGAAATGGTGGATATTATAGTACGCTACACCAACAAAAAAGCAGAAGCTACATATGCGGAATTAAACGGAAAACATCCAGAGGCGGTACCAAAAACATGGAAGAAGGTTACTTTGAGCGAAATGTATGCGTGTGCAATGCCGAATGTGCGCCGGACTTGTGGTCGGTGGAAAATTTTCCATTATATCGTGCGTCAATTGGCATTAACCGCCTTCAGGCCATACTGCGGTTTATAAGGTTTGACGATGGCAACACACGGGCACAACGTTTGGTAACTGAAAAAGCTGCACCAATATCCGAGCTGTGGACCATGATGAGCAGTCATATAAGCCAAACGAATATCTAACGGTAGACGAGCAGCTCTCTGCATATCGTGGCCGCACCCGTTTCACGCAATACATCCCATCGAAACCGGCAAAATATGGCATCAAAGTGTGGTGGGTATTTGATGCCAAAAACGCATATCCACTGCATGGACAAATATATACTGGCCACACCTACTGGACGGGAATATAACCAGGGTGAACGCGTGGTAAAGGATTTAGTAAGCCGCTTTCATGGAACCGGCCGAAGTATGACGATGGACAATTTTTTTACATTCCTAAATCTACTGGAAAGCTTGTCATCCATGAATTTGATGGCAGTTGGAACTCTGCGGAAAAATAAGCCCTACATACCAAAGGAGATGTTGGCACACAAAGATCGTGCAGAGAGGTCAAATACATTCGGTTTTAGGCCCAACATACCCATTTGCTCCTATGTGCCGAAAAAAAAACAAGGCAGTTATATTACTATCATCAATGCATGACGATAATCACATTGGCGAAAGCGGCAAACCGGAAATGATCGAGTTTTATAACAAGAAAAAAGGAGGAGTGGACGTGATGGACCAATTGCTTGGAGAATATACTTGCCAAAGTTTGACAAAGCGTTGGCCGTTGTCCCTATTCTTCAATATGATTGATTTGACGGCAGCGTACATCATATATTATGAGAATAATCCCAACATCAGATGCACCAATGCGAAGCGTAAGATATTTCTTCGCCAGCTCGCCAAGGAACTGTCTATGCCCATAATTGAAGAGCGGTCGGTGAATCAACAAGTGATGCGGAACTTCAACACAAAAATTGCAGTCGCGAGTTTCATAAATACGGCCTTGCAAGGAAGTGCAAACCAAAGAAACAGCAGGTTGGAAGCTGTTTTCTCTGCTACATCCATGACCAACACAGAAGACGAACGCGTAACATGTGCAGAATATGTCAGCGCCCAATATGCATACAGCATCCTTCAAATACATTTATATGTAATATTTGTGAAAATAATGAAAACAATTGAATAATTTAAATTTGCTTGCATATTTAGTTATAAGAAATAATCAATAAAATAATATTTTATAAGGAAAATAATAAATAAAAATTGTTTTCCTTCAAAAAATGAGAAAAAACGAGGAAAAAGGCCACTGGCCACACCTGTACCCGGCTATAAGAAGTCGTAGGTGTCAACTTTGAAAGCTTATATCTCATCAATGCATGGACCTAGCATGACAAATAAGACACCAATCGACGTAGATTTACTTCGTTTTCCTAGATCAAAAAGTTCAAGTCAATATCTTTAGCGATTTAGGAGCTACATCACTCCAAAATAGCTACTGGCCACACCTGTACTTGGGTATAAGTCCTAGGGTTAAGCATGCTTAACCTTTAGATCGGTAAGCAAATTGAAAAAACGCACATGTAAGCTAACGAGGACGGAGCCGTCGAGTAACCAAAACAAATTGGTTAAAAAAAAGGACGTGTGGCACTCGAGGACTGCCACGGTAAAGCTATTGCATTTTATCAACTTATGCGATTATAATATTTATGTAACATTTTGTTTTCTTTGATATTAATTCAAATTTTGTCTTTGATATTAATTCAAGTTACACTTTTTAAGCGTGCTGACCGATAAGAAAACAAATTTTTTACTTTTATTGAATAAATCTAGCGTGCAGGTCATATGGCATCTGGCGGTTACAAGTGCCATCTACAGGGCAGTAGTGAAGATAAATGTACACCAAAGACAACAACCAATATTCGAATAAATAGATCCAATTTTATGTAATCAGCCTGTTCCTAACAACGAAACTTTTTCAAACCTTTTCGAACCTTTTTTGACAAATATCCGTTACGGCTTTTTTTGATTTAGTCGCCAAGCCCGCGATAAAATCTATGCAACAGCTTAAAATTCGTACGCGGTATTTATCAGTTTTAACTCTAGAATTAAAGGATATAAAACGAGAAACAACGTTTGACACCCTTTAAAAACTTTTAATAACTACATCAAAAATTATTGTTCTGAAGCAAACAACTGCTGAGTGATATACTCAAATTTTTTGAACAAAACGACTTACGTATTTTAAGCATGTTTAACCTTTAGGCCGTTAACTTTATTTAGAAAAACGCAATATGTAGGCTACACGAGTACGGCGCAGTAGAGTAACCAAAACGAATGGGTTAAACAAATTCGTACGCGGTTTTTATCATATTTAACTCTACAATTAAAGGATATAAAACGAGAAACAACGTTTGAAACACTTTAAAAACTTTTAATAACTATATCAAAAATTATTGTTCTGAAGCCAACAACTGCTAAGTGATCTACTCAAATATGTTGAATGAAACGACTTAAGTGTTTTAACCATGCTTAATATTTAGGCCGGTAAGTTTATTTAGAAAAACGCAATATGTTGGCTACACGAGGACGGAGCGATCGAGTAACCAAAACGAATGGGTTAAACAAATTCGTAGGCTGTTTTATCATATTTAACTCTAGAAATAAAGGATATAAAACGAGAAACAACGTTTGACAACCTTTAAACCGTTTTATTAACCATATCAAAAATTGTAGCTCTGAAGCAAACAACTGCAGAGTGATCTACTCAAATTTGTTGAACAAAACGACTTACGTATTTTAAGCATGCTTAACTTTTAGGCCGGAAACTTTATTTAGAAAAACGCAATATGTAGGCTACACGAGTACGGCGCAGTCGAGTAACCAGAACGAATGGGTTAAACAAATTCGTACGCGGTTTTTATCGTATTTAGCTCTAGAATTAAAGGATATAAAACAAGAAACAACGTTTAACAACCTTTAAAAGTTTTAATAACTATGTCAAAAATTATTATTCTGAAGCCAACAACTGCTGAGTGATCTACTCAAATTTGTTGAAGAAAACAACTTAAGTATTTTAACCATGCTTAGCCTTTATTTAACTCTAGAATTAAAGGATATAAAACGAGAAACAACGTTTGACAATCTTTAAAAGTTTTAATAACTATGTCAAAAATTATTATTCTGAAGCCAACAACTGCTGAGTGATCTACACAAATTTGTTGAAGAAAACAGCTTAAGTATTTTAACCATGCTTAACCTTTAGGCCGGAAAGTTTATTTAGAAAACGCAATATGTAAGCTAACGAGGACGGAGCCCTCGAGTAATCAAAACAAATGGGTTAAAAAATTCGTACGCAGTTTTTATCATATTTAACTCTAGAATTAAAGGATATAAAACGAGAAACAACGTTTGGCAACCTTTAAAAATTTTATAACTATCTCAAAAATTGTCGCTCTGAAGCAAACAACTGCTGAGTGATCTACTCAAATTTGTTGAAAAAAACGACTTACATATTTTAATCATGCTTAACCTTTAGGCCGGTAAGTTTATTTAGAAAAACGCAATATGTAAGCTAACGAGGACGGAGCCGTCGAGTAACCAAAACGAGTGGGTTAAACAATACGTAACTCTAGAATTAAAGGATATAAAACGAGAAATAACGTTTGACAACTTTAAAACGTTTTAATAACTATTTAAAAAATTGTCGCTCTGAAGCAAACAACTGCTGAGTGATCTACTCAAATTTGTTGAACAAAACGACTTACGTATTTTAAGCATGTTTAACCTTTAGATCGGTAAGCAAATTAAAAAAAAAAACGCATTATGTAAGCTAACTAGGACGAAGCCGTCGAGTAACCAAACAAATTGGTTAAAAAATTCGTACGCGATATTTAACAGATCTAGCTCTAGAATTAAAGGATATAAAACGAAAAAAAAATTTGACACCCTATAAAAACTTTTAATAACTATATCAAAAATTATTGTTCTGAATCCAACAACTGTTGAGTGATCTACTCAAATTTGTTGAACGAACCGACATAAGTATTTCAACCTTGCTTAACCTTTAGGCTGATAAGTTTGTTTAGAAAAACGCAATATGTAGGCTACACGAGGACGGAGCGGTCGGGTAACCAAAACAAATGGGTTAAAAAAATTCGTACGCAGTTTTTATCATATTTAGCTCTAATATTAAAGAATGTAAAACGAGAAAAACGTTTGAAACACTTTAAAAACTTTTAATAACTATATCAAAAATTATTGTTCTGAAGCCAGCAACTGCTGAGTGATCTACTCAAATATGTTGAATAAAACGACTTAAGTATTTTAACCATGCTTAATCTTTAGGCCGGTAAGTTTATTTAGAAGAACGCAATATGTAGGCTACACAAGGACGGAGCGGTCGAGTAACCAACACGAATGGGTTAAGCAAATTCGTACGCAGTTTTTATCGTATTTAACTCTAGAATTAAAGGATATAAAACGAGAAACAACGTTTGAAACGACTTAAGTGTTTTAACGATGCTTAATCTTTAGGCCGGTAAGTTTATTTAGAAAAACGCAATTCTTTGGCTACACAAGGACGGACCGGTCGAGTAACCAAAACGAATGGGTTAAACAAATTCGTACGCGGTTTTTATCGTATTTAACTCTAGAATTAAAGGATATAAAACGAGAAACAACGTTTGACAACCTTTAAAAGTTTTAATAACTATGTCAAAAATTATTATTCTGAAGCCAACAACTGCTGAGTGATCTACTCAAATATGTTGAAAGAAACGACTTAAGTATTTTAATCATGCTTAACCTTTAGGCCTGTAAGTTTATTTAGAAAAACGTAATATGTAGGCTACACGAGGACGGAGCGGTCGAGTAACTAAAACGAATGGGTTAAACAAATTCGTATGCGGTTTTATCATATTTAACTCTGGAATTAAACTATATAAAACGAGAAACAACATTTGGCAACCTTTAAAAATTTAATAAATATTTCAAAAATTGTCGCGCTGAGTGATCTACTCAAATTAGTTGAACAAAACGACTTACTTTAACCATGCTTGTCCTTTAGGCGGAAAATTTATTTAGAAAAACGCAATATGTAAGCTAAAGAGAACGGAGCCGTCGAGTAATCGAAACAAATGGGTTAAAAAATTCGTACGCAGTTTTTATCATATTTAACTCTAGAATTAAAGGATATAAAACGAGAAACAACGTTTGGCAACCTTTAAAAATTTTATAACTATCTCAAAAATTGTCGCTCTGAAGCAAACAACTGCTGGGTGATCTACTCAAATTTTTTGAAAAAAACGACTTACATATTTTAACCATGCTTAACCTTTAGGCCGGTAAGTTTATTTAGAAAAACGCAGTATGTAAGCTAACGAGGTCGGAGCCGTCGAGTAACCAAAACGAATGGGTTAAACAATACGTAACTCTAGAATTAAAGGATATAAAACGAGAAATAACGTTTGACAACCTTTAAAAAGTTTTAATAACTATATCAAAAATTGTCGCTCTGAAGCAAATAACTGCTGAGTGATCTACTCAGATTTGTTGAACAAAACAACTTACGTATTTTAAGCATCCTTAACCTTTAGATCGGTAAGCAAATTAAAAAAAAAACGCATTATGTAAGCTAACGAGGACGAAGCCGTCGAGCAACCAAAACAAATTGGTTAAAAAAATTCTATTATTTATCAGATTTAACTCTAGAATTAAAGGATATAAAACGAGAAACAACGTCTGACAACCTTTAAAAAGTTTTAATAAATATCGTCGCTCTGAAGAAAACAACTGCTGCCTGATCTACTCAAAATTGTTGAAAAAAACGACTTACATATTTTAACCATGCTTAACCTTTAGGCCGGTAAGTTTATTTAGAAAAACGCAATATGTAAGCTACACGAGGACGGAGCGGTCGAGTAACCAAAACGAATGGGTTAAACAATACGTAACTCCAGAATTAGAGGATATAAAACGAGAAAAAATGTTTGACAACCTTTAAAAAGTTGTAATAACTATCGTCGCTCTGAAGCAACTGTGCCGAAAACTTCATACCTTTCATGAATGGGGCTGAACAATAATCTTATCCCGTTCGTAATCTCCGAATAATCGGATGTATAAGATAAGAAATATATAGTGAACAAATCTACATACCTTAACGACTTTAAGATAAATATAAAATAAAAAACAGGTAGGTACTTTGTGTAAGGATGCAAAGTTTCAGGTTTTTTGTGGTCTGCGTGTAAAAACTATGACTAGGAATCACGTATTTGACGTAAACGTCACCATTTGATGAAATTTGATGAATTTTGAAGCTTGTAGCCGTAAAAAGGGGGCAAAAATTAGAGTTTATATGGGGTATATAAAATATATACCACCGATCTCTATGATTTTTTCAGACAACTATATATGCTATATACGTAAGCATATGGTGAAATTTGAAGCGTCTAGCTGTTAAAAAGGGGCAGAAATTGCGCAAAGTTTCTTAACTGAACAATCGGTTGTATGAGATATATACTATATATACCACGGATCACAATGATTTTTTCAGACAACAATATATAATTAATTTCCTTATTAACGGCCACCGTGGTGTGATGGTAGCGTGCTCCGCCTACCACACCGTATGCCCTGGGTTCGCACCCCGGGCAAAGCAACATCAGAATTTTAGAAATAAGGTTTTTAAATTAGAAGAAAATTTTTCTAAGTGGGGTCGCCCCTCGGCAGTGTTTGGCAAGCGCTCCGGGTGTATTTCTGCCATGAAAATCTCTCAGTGAAAACTCATCTGCCTTGCAGATGCCGTTCGGAGTCGGCATAAAACATGTAGGTCCCGTCCGGCCAATTTGTAGGGAAAATCAAGAGGAGCACGACGCAAGTTGGAAGAGAAGCTCGGCCTTAGATCTCTTCGGAGGTTATCGCGCCTTACATTTATTTTTTTTAACTCTAGAATTAAAGGATATAAAACGAGAAAAAACGTTTGACATCCTTTAAAAACTTTTAATAACTATATCAAAAATTATCGTTCTAAATCCAACAACTGTTGAGTTATCTACTCTAATTTGTTGAACGAACCGATATAAGTATTTTAACCTTGCTGCGGTCGAATAACCAAAACGAATGGGTTAAAAATACGTACGCAGTTTTTATCATATTTAACTCTAATATTAAAGGATATAAAACGAGAGACAACGTTTGACAACATTTAAAAAGTTTTAATAACTATCTCAAAAATTGTCGCTCTGAAGCAACCAACTGCTGAGTGATCTACTCAAATTTGTTGAACAAAATGACTTACGTATTCTAAGCATGCTTAACCTTTAGATCGGTAAGCAAATTAAAAAACGCATATGTAAGCTAACGAAGACGGAGCCGTCGAGTAACCAAAACAAATTGGTTAAAAAAAAGGACGTGTGGCACTCGGGGCTGCCACGGTAAAGCTATTGCATATTATCAACTTATGCAATTATAATATTTATGCAACATTTTGTTTTCTTTGATATTAATTCAAGTTTTGTCTTTGATATTAATTCAGGTTACACTTTTTAAGCGTGCTGACCGATAAGAAAACAAATTTTTTACTTTTATTGAATAAATCTAGTATGCAGATCATCTGCCATCTGGCGGTTACCAGTGCCATCTACAGCGCAGTAGTGAGATAAATGTACCCCAAAAACAACAACCAATATTCGCATAAATAAATCCAATTTTATGTAATCAGCCTGTTGCTAACACCGAAACTTTTGCTGTTATTAACAGATGTTATTCCATGATTTTATTTACGTATATCAGTTACGGTTTTTTTTCATTCAGTCCCACGCTCAAAGCCCGCGATAAAATCTATGCAATAGCTTAATATCAAAGGGAGCAACTATGTACGTAATTACTGTACTAAGTTCAACAGCAACAAAGGCAATTATGTACAGCGCGTGTGTGGGTGTGTTGGTGTGCATCATCTAGCGTGCAGGTCATCTGCCATCTGGCGGTTATCAGTGCAATCTACAGCGCAGTAGTGAAGATAAATGTACACTAAAGACAACAACCAATATTCCCATAAATAGATCCAATTTTATGTAATCAGCCTGTTGCTAACACCGAAACTTTTTCGAACCTTTTCGAACCTTTTTTGACAAATATCCGTTACGGTTTTTATTGGTTTAGTCGCCAAGCCCGCGATAAAATCTATGCAATAGCTTAAAATTCGTACGTGGTATTTATCAGATTTAACTCTAGAATTAAAGGATATAAAACGAGAAACAACGTTTGACACCCTTTAAAAACTTTTAATCAAAGATTATTGTTCTGAAGCCAACAACTGCTGAGTGATCTACTCAAATTGGTTGAACGAAACGACCTAAGTATTTTAACAATGCTTAACCTTTAGGCCGGTAAGTTTATTTAGAAAAACGCAATATGTAGGCTACACGAGGACGGAGCGGTCGAGTAACCAAAACGAATGGGTTAAAAAAATTCGTACGCAGTTTTTATCATATTTAGCTCTAATATTAAAGGATATAAAACGAGAAACAACGTTTGAAACACTTTAAAAACTATTAATAACTATATCAAAAATTATTGTTCTGAAGCCAGCAACTGCTGAGTGATCTACTCAAATTTGTTGAAGAAAACGACTTTAGTATTTTAACCATGCTTAACCTTTAGGCCGGTAAGTTTATTTAGAAAAACGCAATATGTAAGCTACACAAGGACGGAGCGGTCGAGTAACCAAAACGAATGGGTTAAACAAATTCGTACCCGGTTTTTATCGTATTTAACTCTAGAATTAAAGTATATAAAACGAGAAACAACGGTTGGCAACCTTTAAAAGTTTTAATAACTATGTCAAAAATTATTGTTCTGAAGCCAGCAACTGCTGAGTGATCTACTCAAATTTGGTGACCAAAACGACTTACGTCTTTTAAGCATGCTTAACCTTTAGGCCGGTAAGTTTATTTAGAAAAACGCAATATGTAGGCTACACGAGGACGAAGCTGTCGAGTAACCAAAACGAATGGCTTAAACAAATTCGTACGCGATTTTTATCATATTTAACCCTACAATTAAAGGATATAAAACGAGAAAAAACGTTTGACAACCTTTAAAAAGTTTTAATAACCATCTCAAAAATTGTCACTCTGAAGAAAACAGCTGCTGAGTGATCTACTCAAATTTGTTGAACAAAACGACTTACGTACTTTAACCATGCTTAACCTTTAGGCAATAAAGTTTATTAAGAAAAACGCAATATGTAAGCTAACGCGGACGGAGCCGTCGAGTAACCAAAACAAATGGGTTAAAAAAATTCGTACGAGGTATTTATCAGATTTAACTCTAGAATTAAAGGATATAAAACGAGAAACAACGTTTGAAACACTTTAAAAACTTTTAATAACTATATCAGAAATTATTGTTCTGAAGCCAACAACTGCTGTGTGATCTACTCAAATTTGTTGAAGAAAACAAACTAAGTATTTTAACCATGCTTATCCTTTAGGTCGGTAAGTTTATTTAGAATAACGCATAATGTAGGCTACACAGGGACGGAGCGGTTTTTATAATAATTTAACTCTAGAATTAAAGGATATAATACGAGAAACAACGTTTGACAACCTTTAAAAAGTTTTATTAACTATATCAAAAATTGTAGCTCTGAAGCACACAACTGCTGAGTGATCTACTCAAATTTGTTGAAATAAACGACTTACATATTTTAACCATGCTTAACCTTTAGGCCGGTAAGTTTATTTGGAAAAACGCAATATGTAGGCTACACGAGGACGGAGCGGTCGAGTAACCAAAACGAATGGGTTAAACAATACGTAACTCTAGAATTAAAGGATATAAAACGAGAAACAACGTTTGACAACCTTTAAACAGTTTTAATAACTATCTCAAAAATTGCCGCTCTGAAGCAAATAACTGCTGAGTGAACTACCCAAATTTAATGAACAAATCGACTTACGTATTTTAAACATTCTTAACCTTTAGATCGGTAAGCAAATTAAAAAAAAAACGCAATATGTAAGCTAACGAGGAAGCAGCCGTCGAGTAACCAAACAAATTGGTTAAAAAAATTCGTACGAGGTATTTATCAGATTTAACTCTAGAATTAAAGGATATAAAACGAGAAACAACGTTTGACAACCTTTAACAAGTTTTATAAACTATATCAAAAATTGTAGCTCTAAAGCAAATAACTGCTGAGTGATCTACTCAAATTTGTTGAACAAAACGACTTACGTATTTTAAGCATGCTTAACCTTTAGGCCGGTAAGTTTATTTAGAAAAACGCAACATGTAGGCTACACGAGGACGGAGCAGTCGAGTAACCACAACGAATGGGTTAAACAAATTCGTACGCGGTTTTTATCGTATTTAACTCTAGAGTTAAAGGATATAAAACGAGAAACAACGTTTGAAACACTTTAAAAACTTTTAATAACTATATCAGAAATTATTGTTCTGAAGCCAACAACTGCTGTGTGATCTACTCAAATTTGTTGAAGAAAACAAACTAAGTATTTTAACCATGCTTATCCTTTAGGTCGGTAAGTTTATTTAGAATAACTCATAATGTAGGCTACACAGGGACGGAGCGGTCGAGTAACCAAAACTAATGGGTTAAACAAATTCGTACGCGGTTTTTATCGTATTTAACTCTAGAATTAAAGGATATAAAACGAGAAACAACGTTTGACAACCTTTAAAAGTTTTAATAACTATGTCAAAAATTATTATTCTGAAGCCAACAACTGCTGAGTGATCTACTCAAATATGTTAAACGAAACGACTTGAGTATTTTAACTATGCTTAATCCTTAGGCCGGTAAGTTTATTTAGAAAAATGAAATATGTAGGATACAAGAGACCGGAGCGGTCGAGTAACTAAAATGAATGGGTTAAACAAATTCGTACGCGGTTTTATCATATTTAACTCTAGAATTAAAGGATATAAAACGAGAAACAACGTTTGATAACCTTTAAAAGGTTTTATTAACTATACCAAAAATTGTAGCCCTGAAGCAAACAACTGCTGAGTGATCTACTCAAATTTATTGGACAAAACGACTTACGTATTTTAAGTATGCTTAACCTTTAGGCCGGTTAGTTTATTTAGAAAAACGCAATATGTAGGCTACACGAGGACGGAGCAGTCGAGTAACCAAAACGAATGGGGTAAACAAATTCGTACGCGGTTTTTATCTTATTTAACTCTACAATTAAAGGATATAAAACGAGAAAAAACGTTTGACAACCTTTAAAAAGTTTTAATAACTATCTCAAAAATTGTTGCTCTGAAGCAAACAGCTGCTGAGTGATCTACTCAAATTTGTTGAACAAACCGACTTACGTACTTTAACCATGCTTAACCTTTAGGCCGGAAACTTTATTTAGAAAAACGCAATATGTAGGCTACACGAGGACGGAGCGGTAGAGTAACCAAAACGAATGGGTTAAAAAATTCGTACGCGGTTTTTATAATAATTTAACTCTAGAATTAAAGGATATAATACGAGAAACAACGTTTGACATCCTTTAAAAACTTTTAATCAAAGATTATTGTTCTGAAGTCAACAACTGCTGAGTGATCTACTCAAATTGGTTGAACGAAAGGACCCAAGTATTTTAACCATGCTTAACCTTTAGGCCGGTAAGTTTATTTAGAAAAACGCAATTTGTAGGCTACACGAGGACGGAGCGGTGGAGTAAACAAAACGAATGGGTTAAAAAAATTCGTACGCAGTTTTTATCATATTTAGCTCTAATATTAAAGGATATAAAACGAGAAAAAACGTTTGAAACACTTTAAAAACTTTTAATAACTATATCAAAAATTATTGTTCTGAAGCCAACAACTGCTGTGTGATCTACTCAAATTTGTTGAAGAAAACAAACTAAGTATTTTAACCATGCTTATCCTTTAGGTCGGTAAGTTTATTTAGAATAACTCATAATGTAGGCTACACAGGGACGGAGCGGTCGAGTAACCAAAACTAATGGGTTAAACAAATTCGTACGCGGTTTTTATCGTATTTAACTCTAGAATTAAAGGATATAAAACGAGAAACAACGGTTGACAACCTTTAAAAGTTTTAATAACTATGTCAAAAATTATTATTCTGAAGCCAACAACTGCTGATCTACTCAAATATGTTGAACGAAACGACTTAAGTATTTTAACCATTAACCATTAAAACGAATGGGTTAAACAAATTCGTACGCGCTTTTATCATATTTAGCTCTAGAATTAAAGGATATAAAACGAGAAACAAGGTTTAACAACCTTTAAAAAGTTTTATTAACTACATCAAAAATTGTAGCTCTGAAGAAAACAACTGCTGAGTGATCTACTCAAATTTGATGACCAAAACGACTTACGTCTTTTAAGCATGCTTAAGCTTTAGGCCGTTAAGTTTATTTAGAAAAACGCAATTGTAGGCTACACGAGGACGGAGCAATCGAGTAACCAAAACGAATGGCTTAAACAAATTCGTATGCCGTTTTGATCATATTTAACTCTACAATTAAAGGATATAAAACGAGAAAAAACGTTTGACAACTTTTAAAAAGTTTTAATAGCCATCTCAAAAATTGTCGCTCTGAAGAAAACAGCTGCTGAGTGATCTACTCAAATTTGTTGAACAAAACGACTTACGTACTTTTACCATGCTTAACCTTTAGGCCGGAAAGTTTATTTAGAAAAACGCAATATGTAAGCTAACGAGGACGGAGCCGTGGAGTAACCAAAACAAATGTGTTAAAAAATTCGTACACGGTGTTTATAATAATTTAACTCTAGAATTAAAGGATATAGTACGAGAAACAACGTTTGACATCCTTTAAAAGTTTTATAACTATCGCAGAAATTGTCGCTCTGAAGCAAACAACTGCTGAGCGATCTACTCAGATTTGTTGAAAAAACGACTTACATATTTTAACCATGCTTAACCTTTAGGCCGGAAAGTTTATTTAGAAAAACGCAATATGTAAACTAACGAGGACGGAGGCGTCGAGTAACCAAAACGAATGGGTTAACAAATTCGTACGCGGTTTTATCATATTTAACTCTTAACTTTAGGCCGGTAAGTTTATTTAGAAAAACGCAATATGAAGGCTACACGAGGACGGAGCGGTCGAGTAACTAAAACGAATGGGTTAAACAAATTCGTACGCGGTTTTATCATATTTAGCTCTAGAATTAAAGGATATAAAACGAGAAACAACGTTTAACAACCTTTAAAAAGTTTTATTAACTACATCAAAAATTGTAGCTCTGAAGAAAACAACTGCTGAGTGATCTACTCAAATTTGATGACCAAAACGACTTACCTCTTTTAAGCCTGCTTAAGCTTTAGGCCGTTAAGTTTATTTAGAAAAACGCAATTGTAGGCTGCACGAGGACGGAGCAATCGAGTAACCAAAACGAATGGCTTAAACAAATTCGTACGCGGTTTTTATCATATTTAACTCTACAATTAAAGGATATAAAACGAGAAAAAACGTTTGACAACTTTTAAAAAGTTTTAATAGCCATCTCAAAAATTGTCGCTCTGAAGAAAACAGCTGCTGAGGATCTACTCAAATTTGTTGAACAAAACGACTTACCTACTTTTACCATGCTTAACCTTTAGGCCGGAAAGTTTATTTAGAAAAACGCAACATGTAAGCTAACGAGGACGGAGCCGTGGAGTAACCAAAACAAATGTGTTAAAAAATTCGTACACGGTGTTTATAATAATTTAACTCTAGAATTAAAGGATATAGTACGAGAAACAACGTTTGACATCCTTTAAAAGTTTTATAACTATCGCAGAAATTGTCGCTCTGAAGCAAACAACTGCTGAGCGATCTACTCAGATTTGTTGAAAAAACGACTTACATATTTTAACCATGCTTAACCTTTTGGCCGGAAAGTTTATTTAGAAAAACGCAATATGTAAACTAACGAGGACGGAGGCGACGAGTAACCAAAACGAATGGGTTAACAAATTCGTACGCGGTTTTATCATATTTAACTCTAGAATTAAAGGATATTAAACGAGAAACAACGTTTGACAACCTTTAAAAAGTTTTATTAACTACATCAAAAATTGTAGCTCTGAAGCAAACAACTGCTAAGTGATCTACTCAAATTTGGTTACCAAAACGACTTACGTCTTTTAAGCATGTTTAACCTTTAGGCCGGTAAGTTTATTTAGAAAAACGCAATATGTAGGCTACACGAGGACGGAGCGGTCGAGTAACCAAAACGAATGGGTTAAAAAAATTCGTACGCAGTTTTTATCATATTTAGCTCTAATATTAAAGGATATAAAACGAGAAACAACGTTTGAAACACTTTAAAAACTTTTAATAACTATATCAAAAATTATTGTTCTGAAGACAGCAACTGCTGAGTGATCTACTCAAATATGTTGAACGAAACGACTTAAGTATTTTAACCATGCTTAACCTTTAGGCCGGTAAGTTTATTTAGAAAAACGCAATATGTAGGCTACACGAGGACAGAGCGGTCGAGTAACTAAAACAAATGGGTTAAACAAATTTGTACGCGGTTTTATCATATTTAACTCTAGAATTAAAGGATATAAAACGAGAAACAACGTTTGACAACCTTTAAAAAGTTTTATTAACTACATCAAAAATTGTAGCTCTGAAGCAAACAACTGCTGAGTGATCTACTCAAATTTGGTGACCAAAACGACTTACGTCTTTTAAGCATACTTAATCTTTAGGCCGGTAAGTTAATTTAGAAAAACGCAATATGTAGGCTACACAAGGACGAAGCTGTCGAGTAACCAAAACAAATAGGTTAAAAAATTTGTACGCGGTTTTTATAATAATTTAACTTTAGAATTAAAGGATATAATACGAGAAACAACGTTTGACATCCTTTAAAAGTTTTATAACTATCTCAGAAATTTTTGCTCTGAAGCAAACAACTGCTGAGCGATATACTCAGATTTGTTGAAAAAAACCACTTACATATTTTAACCATGCTTAACCTTTAGGCCGGTAAGTTTATTTGGAAAAACTCAATATGTAGGCTACACGAGGACGGAGCGGTCGAGAAACGAAAACGAATGGGTTAAACAATACGTAACTCTAGAATTAAAGGATATAAAACGAGAGACAACGTTTGACAACATTTAAAAAGTTTTAATAACTATCTCAAAAATTGTCGCTCTGAAGCAAACAACTGCTGAGTGATCTACTCAAATTTGTTGAACAAAACGACTTACGTATTCTAAGCATGCTTAACCTTTAGGCCGGAAACTTTATTTAGAAAAACGCAATATGTAGGCTACACAAGGACGGAGCGGTCGAGTAACCTTAACGAATGGGTTAAACAAATTCGTACGCGGTTTTATCATATTTAACTCTAGAATTAAAGGATATAAAACGAGAAACAACGTTTGACAAATTTTGAAAAGTTTTATTAACTATATCAAAAATTGTAGCTCTGAAGCAAGCAACTGCTGAGTGATCTACTCAAATTTGTTGAACAAAACGACTTACGTATTTTAAGCATGCTTAACCTTTAGGCCGGTAAGTTTATTTAGAAAAACGCAATATGTAGGCTACACGAGGACGGAGCAGTCGAGTAACCACAACGAATGGGTTAAACAAATTCGTACGCGGTTTTTATCGTATTTAACTCTAGAGTTAAAGGATATAAAACGAGAAACAACGTTTGAAACACTTTAAAAACTTTTAATAACTATATCAGAAATTATTGTTCTGAAGCCAACAACTGCTGTGTGATCTACTCAAATTTGTTGAAGAAAACAAACTAAGTATTTTAACCATGCTTATCCTTTAGGTCGGTAAGTTTATTTAGAATAACTCATAATGTAGGCTACACAGGGACGGAGCGGTCGAGTAACCAAAACTAATGGGTTAAACAAATTCGTACGCGGTTTTTATCGTATTTAACTCTAGAATTAAAGGATATAAAACGAGAAACAACGTTTGACAACCTTTAAAAGTTTTAATAACTATGTCAAAAATTATTATTCTGAAGCCAACAACTGCTGAGTGATCTACTCAAATATGTTAAACGAAACGACTTGAGTATTTTAACTATGCTTAATCCTTAGGCCGGTAAGTTTATTTAGAAAAATGAAATATGTAGGATACAAGAGACCGGAGCGGTCGAGTAACTAAAATGAATGGGTTAAACAAATTCGTAAGCGGTTTTATCATATTTAACTCTAGAATTAAAGGATATAAAACGAGAAACAACGTTTGATAACCTTTAAAAGGTTTTATTAACTATACCAAAAATTGTAGCCCTGAAGCAAACAACTGCTGAGTGATCTACTCAAATTTATTGGACAAAACGACTTACGTATTTTAAGTATGCTTAACCTTTAGGCCGGTTAGTTTATTTAGAAAAACGCAATATGTAGGCTACACGAGGACGGAGCAGTCGAGTAACCAAAACGAATGGGGTAAACAAATTCGTACGCGGTTTTTATCTTATTTAACTCTACAATTAAAGGATATAAAACGAGAAAAAACGTTTGACAACCTTTAAAAAGTTTTAATAACTATCTCAAAAATTGTTGCTCTGAAGCAAACAGCTGCTGAGTGATCTACTCAAATTTGTTGAACAAACCGACTTACGTACTTTAACCATGCTTAACCTTTAGGCCGGAAACTTTATTTAGAAAAACGCAATATGTAGGCTACACGAGGACGGAGCGGTAGAGTAACCAAAACGAATGGGTTAAAAAATTCGTACGCGGTTTTTATAATAATTTAACTCTAGAATTAAAGGATATAATACGAGAAACAACGTTTGACATCCTTTAAAAACTTTTAATCAAAGATTATTGTTCTGAAGTCAACAACTGCTGAGTGATCTACTCAAATTGGTTGAACGAAAGGACCTAAGTATTTTAACCATGCTTAACCTTTAGGCCGGTAAGTTTATTTAGAAAAACGCAATTTGTAGGCTACACGAGGACGGAGCGGTGGAGTAAACAAAACGAATGGGTTAAAAAAATTCGTACGCAGTTTTTATCATATTTAGCTCTAATATTAAAGGATATAAAACGAAAAAAAACGTTTGACAACTTTTAAAAAGTTTTAATAGCCATCTCAAAAATTGTCGCTCTGAAGAAAACAGCTGCTGAGTGATCTACTCAAATTTGTTGAACAAAACGACTTACGTACTTTTACCATGCTTAACCTTTAGGCCGGAAAGTTTATTTAGAAAAACGCAATATGTAAGCTAACGAGGACGGAGCCGTGGAGTAACCAAAACAAATGTGTTAAAAAATTCGTACACGGTGTTTATAATAATTTAACTCTAGAATTAAAGGATATAGTACGAGAAACAACGTTTGACATCCTTTAAAAGTTTTATAACTATCGCAGAAATTGTCGCTCTGAAGCAAACAACTGCTGAGCGATCTACTCAGATTTGTTGAAAAAACGACTTACATATTTTAACCATGCTTAACCTTTAGGCCGGAAAGTTTATTTAGAAAAACGCAATATGTAAACTAACGAGGACGGAGGCGTCGAGTAACCAAAACGAATGGGTTAACAAATTCGTACGCGGTTTTATCATATTTAACTCTTAACTTTAGGCCGGTAAGTTTATTTAGAAAAACGCAATATGAAGGCTACACGAGGACGGAGCGGTCGAGTAACTAAAACGAATGGGTTAAACAAATTCGTACGCGGTTTTATCATATTTAGCTCTAGAATTAAAGGATATAAAACGAGAAACAACGTTTAACAACCTTTAAAAAGTTTTATTAACTACATCAAAAATTGTAGCTCTGAAGAAAACAAATGCTGAGTGATCTACTCAAATTTGATGACCAAAACGACTTACCTCTTTTAAGCCTGCTTAAGCTTTAGGCCGTTAAGTTTATTTAGAAAAACGCAATTGTAAGCTACACGAGGACGGAGCAATCGAGTAACCAAAATGAATGGCTTAAACAAATTCGTACGCGGTTTTTATCATATTTAACTCTACAATTAAAGGATATAAAACGAGAAAAAACGTTTGACAACTTTTAAAAAGTTTTAATAGCCATCTCAAAAATTGTCGCTCTGAAGAAAACAGCTGCTGAGGATCTACTCAAATTTGTTGAACAAAACGACTTACGTACTTTTACCATGCTTAACCTTTAGGCCGGAAAGTTTATTTAGAAAAACGCAATATGTAAGCTAACGAGGACGGAGCCGTGGAGTAACCAAAACAAATGTGTTAAAAAATTCGTACACGGTGTTTATAATAATTTAACTCTAGAATTAAAGGATATAGTACGAGAAACAACGTTTGACATCCTTTAAAAGTTTTATAACTATCGCAGAAATTGTCGCTCTGAAGCAAACAACTGCTGAGCGATCTACTCAGATTTGTTGAAAAAACGACTTACATATTTTAACCATGCTTAACCTTTTGGCCGGAAAGTTTATTTAGAAAAACGCAATATGTAAACTAACGAGGACGGAGGCGACGAGTAACCAAAACGAATGGGTTAACAAATTCGTACGCGGTTTTATCATATTTAACTCTAGAATTAAAGGATATTAAACGAGAAACAACGTTTGACAACCTTTAAAAAGTTTTATTAACTACATCAAAAATTGTAGCTCTGAAGCAAACAACTGCTAAGTGATCTACTCAAATTTGGTTACCAAAACGACTTACGTCTTTTAAGCATGTTTAACCTTTAGGCCGGTAAGTTTATTTAGAAAAACGCAATATGTAGGCTACACGAGGACGGAGCGGTCGAGTAACCAAAACGAATGGGTTAAAAAAATTCGTACGCAGTTTTTATCATATTTAGCTCTAATATTAAAGGATATAAAACGAGAAACAACGTTTGAAACACTTTAAAAACTTTTAATAACTATATCAAAAATTATTGTTCTGAAGACAGCAACTGCTGAGTGATCTACTCAAATATGTTGAACGAAACGACTTAAGTATTTTAACCATGCTTAACCTTTAGGCCGGTAAGTTTATTTAGAAAAACGCAATATGTAGGCTACACGAGGACAGAGCGGTCGAGTAACTAAAACAAATGGGTTAAACAAATTTGTACGCGGTTTTATCATATTTAACTCTAGAATTAAAGGATATAAAACGAGAAACAACGTTTGACAACCTTTAAAAAGTTTTATTAACTACATCAAAAATTGTAGCTCTGAAGCAAACAACTGCTGAGTGATCTACTCAAAATTGGTGACCAAAACGACTTACGTCTTTTAAGCATACTTAATCTTTAGGCCGGTAAGTTAATTTAGAAAAACGCAATATGTAGGCTACACAAGGACGAAGCTGTCGAGTAACCAAAACAAATGGGTTAAAAAATTTGTACGCGGTTTTATAATAATTTAACTTTAGAATTAAAGGATATAATACGAGAAACAACGTTTGACATCCTTTAAAAGTTTTATAACTATCTCAGAAATTTTTGCTCTGAAGCAAACAACTGCTGAGCGATATACTCAGATTTGTTGAAAAAAACCACTTACATATTTTAACCATGCTTAACCTTTAGGCCGGTAAGTTTATTTGGAAAAACTCAATATGTAGGCTACACGAGGACGGAGCGGTCGAGAAACCAAAACGAATGGGTTAAACAATACGTAACTCTAGAATTAAAGGATATAAAACGAGAGACAACGTTTGACAACATTTAAAAAGTTTTAATAACTATCTCAAAAATTGTCGCTCTGAAGCAAACAACTGCTGAGTGATCTACTCAAATTTGTTGAACAAAACGACTTACGTATTCTAAGCATGCTTAACCTTTAGATCGGTAAAGAAATTAAAAAAACGCATATGTAAGCTAACGAGGACGGAGCCGTCGAGTAACCAAAACAAATTGGTTAAAAAAAGGACGTGTGGCACTCGGGGCTGCCACGGTAAAGCTATTGCATATTATCAACTTATGCAATTATAATATTTATGCAACATTTTGTTTTCTTTGATATTAATTCAAGTTTTGTCTTTGATATTAATTCAAGTTACACTTTTTAAGCGTGGTGACCGATAAGAAAACAAATTTTTTACTTTTATTGAATAAATCTAGCATGCAGGTCATCTGCCATCTGGCGGTTACCAGTGCCATCTACAGCGCAGTAGTGAAGATAAATGTACCCCAAAAACTACAACCAATATTCGCATAAATAAATCCAATTTTATGTAATCAGCCTGTTGCTAACACTGAAACTGTTGCTGTTATTAACAGATGTTATTCCATGACTTTATGTACATATATCAGTTACGGTTTTTTTTGATTCAGTCCCACGCTCAAAGCCCGAGATAAAATCTATGCAATAGCTTAAAATCAAAGGGAGCAACTATGTACGTAATTACTGTACTAAGTTCAACAGCAACAAAGGCAAATATGTACAGCGTGTGTGTGTTGGTGTGCATCATCTAGCGTGCAGGTCACCTGCCATCTGGCGGTTACCAGTGCCATCTACAGCGCAGTTGTGAAGATAAATGTACATTAAAGACAACAACCAATATTCGCATAAATAGATCCAATTTTATGTAATCAGCCTGTTGCTAACACCGAAACTTTTTCGAAGCTTTTCGAACCTTTTTTGACAAATATCCGTTACGGTTTTTTTTGATTTAGTCGCCAAGCCCGCGATAAAATCTATGCAATAGCTTAAAATTCGTACGCGGTATTTATCAGATTTAACTCTCGAATTAAAGGATATAAAACGAGAAACAACGTTTGACACCCTTTAAAAACTTTTAATCAAAGATTATTGTTCTGAAGTCAACAACTGCTGAGTGATCTACTCAAATTGGTTGAATGAAACGACCTAAGTATTTTAACCATGCTTAACCTTTAGGCCGGTAAGTTTATTTAGAAAAACGCAATTTGTAGGCTACACGAGGACGGAGCGGTGGAGTAAACAAAACGAATGGGTTAAACAAATTCGTACGCAGTTTTTATCATATTTAGCTTTAATATTAAAGGATATAAAACGAGAAACAACGTTTGAAACACTTTAAAAACTTTTAATAACTATATCAAAAATTATTGTTCTGAAGCCAACAACTGCTGTGTGATCTACTCAAATTTGTTGAAGAAAACGACTTAAGTATTTTAACCATGCTTAACCTTTAGGCCGGTAAGTTTATTTAGAAAAACGCAATATGTAGGCTACACAAGGACGGAGCGGTCGAGTAACCAAAACGAATGCGTTAAACAAATTCGTACGAGGTTTTTATCGTATTTAACTCTAGAATTAAAGGATATAAAACGAGAAACAACGGTTGACAACCTTTGACAGTTTTAAAAACTATGTCAAAAATTATTATTCTGAAGCCAACAACTGCTGATCTACTCAAATATGTTGAACGAAACGACTTAAGTATTTTAACCATGCTTAACCTTTAGGCCGGTAAGTTTAGTTAGAAAAACGCAATATGTAGGCTGCACGAGGACGGAGCAATCGAGTAACCAAAACGAATGGCTTAAACAAATTCGTACGCGGTTTTTATCATATTTAACTCTACAATTAAAGGATATAAAACGAGAAAAAACGTTTGACAACTTTTAAAAAGTTTTAGTAACCATTTCAAAAATTGTCGCTCTGAAGAAAACAGCTGCTGAGTGATCTACTCAAATTTGTTGAAAAAAAACGACTTACGTACTTTAACCATGCTTAACCTTTAGGCCGGAAAGTTTATTTAGAAAAACACAATATGTAAGCTAACGAGGACGGAGCCGTCGAGTAACCAAAACAAATGTGTTAAAAAATTCGTACACGGTGTTTATAATAATTTAACTCTAGAATTAAAGGATATAGTACGAGAAACAACGTTTGACATCCTTTAAAAGTTTTATAACTATCTCAGAAATTGTCGCTCTGAAGCAAACAACTGCTGAGCGATCTACTCAGATTTGTTGAAAAAACGACTTACATATTTTAACCATGCTTAACCTTTAGGCCGGAAAGTTTATTTAGAAAAACGCAATATGTAAGCTAACGAGGGCGGAGGCGTCGAGTAACCAAAACGAATGGGTTAAACAAATTCGTACGCGGTTTTATCATATTTAACTCTAGAATTAAAGGATATAAAACGAGAAACAACGTTTGACAACCTTTAAACAGTTTTAATATCTATCTCAAAAATTGTCGCTCTGAAGCAAATAACTGCTGAGTGATCTACCCAAATTTGTTGAACAAATCGACTTACGTATTTTAAGCATACTTAACCTTTAGATCGGTAAGCAAATTAAAAAAAACGCAATATGTAAGCTAACGAGGAAGGAGCCGTCGAGTAACCAAAACAAATTGGTTAAAAAAATTCGTACGAGGTATTTATCAGATTTAACTCTAGAATTAAAGGATATAAAACGAGAAAACGTTGTTTCTCGTTGACAACTTTTAACAAGTTTTATTAACTATATCAAAAATTGTAGCTCTGAAGCAAACAACTGCTGAGTGATCTACTCAAATTTGGTGACCAAAACGACTTACGTCTTTTAAGCATACTTAAACTTTAGGCCGGTAAGTTTATTTAGAAAAACGCAATATGTAGGCTACACGAGGACGAAGCTGTCGAGTAACCAAAACAAATGGGTTAAAAAATTCGTACGCGGTTTTTATAATAATTTAACTCTAGAATTAAAGGATATAATACGAGAAACAACGTTTGACATCCTTTAAAAGTCTTATAACTATCTCAGAAATTGTCGCTCTGAAGCAAACAACTGCTGAGCGATATACTCAGATTTGTTGAAAAAAACCACTTACATATTTTAACCATGCTTAACCTTTAGGCCGGTAAGTTTATTTGGAAAAACTCAATATGTAGGCTACACGAGTACGGAGCGGTCGAGTAACTAAAACGAATGGGTTAAACAATACGTAACTCTAGAATTAAAGGATATAAAACGAGAAACAACGTTTGACAACCTTTAAACAGTTTTAATATCTATCTCAAAAATTGTCGCTCTGAAGCAAATAACTGCTGAGTGATCTACCCAAATTTGTTGAACAAATCGACTTACGTATTTTAAGCATACTTAACCTTTAGATCGGTAAGCAAATTAAAAAAAACGCAATATGTAAGCTAACGAGGAAGGAGCCGTCGAGTAACCAAAACAAATTGGTTAAAAAAATTCGTACGAGGTATTTATCAGATTTAACTCTAGAATTAAAGGATATAAAACGAGAAAACGTTGTTTCTCGTTGACAACTTTTAACAAGTTTTATTAACTATATCAAAAATTGTAGCTCTAAAGCAAATAACTGCTGAGTGATCTACTCAAATTTGGTGACCAAAACGACTTGCGTCTTTTAAGCATGCTTAGCCTTAAGATCGGCAAGTAAATTAAAAAAACGCAATATGTAAGCTAACGAGGACGGAGCCGTCGAGCAACCAAAACAAATGGGTTAAACAAATTCGTACGCGGTATTTATCAAATTTAGCTCTAGAATTAAAGGATATAAAACGAGAAACAACGTTTGACAAACTTTAAAAAGTTTTAATAACTATCTCAAAAATTGTAGCTCTGAAGCAAACAACTGCTGAGTGATCTACTCAAATTTGGTGACCAAAACGACTTACGTCTTTTAAGCATGCTTAACCTTTAGGCCGGTAAGTTTATTTAGAAAAACGCAATATATAGGCTACACGAGGACGGAGCAGTCGAGTAAGCAAAACGAATGGGTTAAACAAATTCGTACGCGGTTTTATCGTATTTAACTCTAGAATTAAAGGATATAAAACAAGAAACAACGTTTGACAACCTTTAAAAGTTTTAATAACTATGTCAAAAATTATTATTCTGAAGCCAACAACTGCTGAGTGATCTTCTCAAATATGTTGAACGAAACGACTTGAGTATTTTAACCATGCTTAACCTTTAGGCCGGTAAGTTTATTTAGAAAAATGCAATATGTAGGCTACACGAGGACGGAGCGGTAGGCTACATGAGGAGGGAGTAGTCGAGTAACCAAAACGAATGGGTTAAAAAAATTCGTACGCGGTTTTTATGGTATCTAGCTCTAGAGTTAAAGGATATAAAACGAGAAACAACGTTTGAAACACTTTAAAAACTTTTAATAACTATATCAGAAATTATTGTTCTGAAGCCAACAACTGCTGAGAGATATACTCAAATTTGTTGATGAAAACAACTTAAGTATTTTAACCATGCTTATCCTTTAGGTCAGTAAGTTTATTTAGAAAAACGCAATATGTAGGCTACACAAGGACGGACAGATTTAACTCTAGAATTAAAGGATATAAAACGAGAAAACGTTGTTTCTCGTTGACAACTTTTAACAAGTTTTATTAACTATATCAAAAATTGTAGCTCTAAAGCAAATAACTGCTGAGTGATCTACTCAAATTTGGTGACCAAAACGACTTGCGTCTTTTAAGCATGCTTAGCCTTAAGATCGGCAAGTAAATTAAAAAAACGCAATATGTAAGCTAACGAGGACGGAGCCGTCGAGCAACCAAAACAAATGGGTTAAACAAATTCGTACGCGGTATTTATCAAATTTAGCTCTAGAATTAAAGGATATAAAACGAGAAACAACGTTTGACAAACTTTAAAAAGTTTTAATAACTATCTCAAAAATTGTAGCTCTGAAGCAAACAACTGCTGAGTGATCTACTCAAATTTGGTGACCAAAACGACTTACGTCTTTTAAGCATGCTTAACCTTTAGGCCGGTAAGTTTATTTAGAAAAACGCAATATATAGGCTACACGAGGACGGAGCAGTCGAGTAAGCAAAACGAATGGGTTAAACAAATTCGTACGCGGTTTTATCGTATTTAACTCTAGAATTAAAGGATATAAAACAAGAAACAACGTTTGACAACCTTTAAAAGTTTTAATAACTATGTCAAAAATTATTATTCTGAAGCCAACAACTGCTGACTGATCTTCTCAAATATGTTGAACGAAACGACTTGAGTATTTTAACCATGCTTAACCTTTAGGCCGGTAAGTTTATTTAGAAAAATGCAATATGTAGGCTACACGAGGACGGAGCGGTAGGCTACATGAGGAGGGAGTAGTCGAGTAACCAAAACGAATGGGTTAAAAAAATTCGTACGCGGTTTTTATGGTATCTAGCTCTAGAGTTAAAGGATATAAAACGAGAAACAACGTTTGAAACACTTTAAAAACTTTTAATAACTATATCAGAAATTATTGTTCTGAAGCCAACAACTGCTGAGAGATATACTCAAATTTGTTGATGAAAACAACTTAAGTATTTTAACCATGCTTATCCTTTAGGTCAGTAAGTTTATTTAGAAAAACGCAATATGTAGGCTACACAAGGACGGAGCGGTCGAGTAACCAAAACGAATGGGTTAAACAAATTCGTACGCGGTTTTTATCGTATTTATCTCTAGAATTAAAGGATATAAAACAAGAAACAACGTTTGACAACCTTTAAAAGTTTTAATAACTATGTCAAAATTAAAATTGTCACTCTGAAGCAAATAACTGCTGAGTGATCTACTCAAATTTGTTGAACAAAACGACTTACGTATTTTAAGCATGCTTAACCTTTAGATCGGTAAGCAAATTAAAAAAAACGCATTATGTAAGCTAACGAGGACGAAGCCGTCGAGTAACCAAAACAAATTGGTTAAAAAAATTCTATTATTTATCAGATTTAACTCTAGAATTAAAGGATATAAAACGAGAAAAAACGTTTGACATCCTTTAAAAACTTTTAATAACTATATCAAAAATTATTGTTCTAAATCCAACAACTGTTGTGTGATCTACTAAAATTTGTTGAACGAACCGACATAAGTATTTTAACCTTGCTTAACCTTTAGGCCGATAAGTTTGTTTAGAAAAACGCAATACGTAGGCTACACGAGGACGGAGCGGTCGAATAACCAAAACGAATGGGTTAAAAAAATTCGTACGCAGTTTTTATCATATTTAGCTCTAATATTAAAGGATATAAAACGAGAAACAACGTTTGACAACCTTTAAAAAGTTTTATTAACTACATCAAAAATTGTAGCTCTGAAGCAAACAACTGCTGAGTGATCTACTCAAATTTGGTGACCAAAACGACTTACGTCTTTTAAGCATACTTAATCTTTAGGCCGGTAAGTTTATTTAGAAAAACGCAATATGTAGGATACACGAGGACGGAGCGGCCGAGTAACTAAAACGAATGGGTTAAACAAATTCGTACGCGGTTTTATCATATTTAGCTCTAGAATTAAAGGATATAAAACGAGAAACAACGTTTAACAACCTTTAAAAAGTTTTATTAACTACATCAAAAATTGTAGCTCTGAAGCAAACAACTGCGGAGTGATCTACTCAAATTTGATGACCAAAACGACTTACGTCTTTTAAGCATGCTTAAGCTTTAGGCCGTTAAGTTTATTTAGAAAAACGCAATTGTAAGCTACACGAGGACGGAGCAATCGAGTAATCAAAACGAATGGCTTAAACAAATTCGTACGCGGTTTTTATCATATTTAACTCTACAATTAAAGGATATAAAACGAGAAAAAACGTTTGACAACTTTTAAAAAGTTTTAATAACCATCTCAAAAATTGTCGCTCTGAAGAAAACACCTGCTGAGTGATCTACTCAAATTTGTTGAACAAAACGACTTACGTACTTTTACCATGCTTAACCTTTAGGCCGGAAAGTTTATTTAGAAAAACGCAATATGTAAGCTAACGAGGACGGAGCCGTGGAGTAACCAAAACAAATGTGTTAAAAAATTCGTACACGGTGTTTATAATAATTTAACTCTAGAATTAAAGGATATAGTACGAGAAACAACGTTTGACATCCTTTAAAAGTTTTATAACTATCGCAGAAATTGTCGCTCTGAAGCAAACAACTGCTGAGCGATCTACTCAGATTTGTTGAAAAAACGACTTACATATTTTAACCATGCTTAACCTTTAGGCCGGAAAGTTTATTTAGAAAAACGCAATATGTAAGCTAACGAGGACGGAGGCGTCGAGTAACCAAAACGAATGGGTTAAACAAATTCGTACGCGGTTTTATCATATTTAACTCTAGACAACAGAAACAACGTTTGACAACCTTTAAAAAGTTTTATTAACTACATCAACAATTGTAGCTCTGAAGCAAACAACTGCTGAGTGATATACTCAAATTTGGTTATCAAAACGACTTACGTCTTTTAAGCATGCTTAACCTTTAGGCCGGTAAGTTTATTTAGAAAAACGCAATATGCAGGCTACACGAGGACGGAGCGGTCGAGTAACCAAAACGAATGGGTTAAAAAAATTCGTACGCAGTTTTTATCATATTTAGCTCTAATATTAAAGGATATAAAACGAGAAACAACGTTTGAAACACTTTAAAAACTTTTAATAACTATATCAAAAATTATTGTTCTGAAGCCAGCAACTGCTGAGTTATCTACTCAAATATGTTGAACGAAACGACTTAAGTATTTTAACCATGCTTAACCTTTAGGCCGGTAAGTTTATTTAGAAAAACGCAATATGTAGGCTACACGAGGACAGAGCGGTCGAGTAACTAAAACAAATGGGTTAAACAAATTCGTACGCGGTTTTATCATATTTAACTCTAGAATTAAAGGATATAAAACGAGAAACAACGTTTGACAACCTTTAAACAGTTTTAATATCTATCTCAAAAATTGTCGCTCTGAAGCAAATAACTGCTGAGTGATCTACCCAAATTTGTTGAACAAATCGACTTACGTATTTTAAGCATACTTAACCTTTAGATCGGTAAGCAAATTAAACAAAACGCAATATGTAAGCTAACGAGGAAGGAGCCGTCGAGTAACCAAAACAAATTGGTTAAAAAAATTCGTACGAGGTATTTATCAGATTTAACTCTAGAATTAAAGGATATAAAACGAGAAAACGTTGTTTCTCGTTGACAACTTTTAACAAGTTTTATTAACTATATCAAAAATTGTAGCTCTAAAGCAAATAACTGCTGAGTGATCTACTCAAATTTGGTGACCAAAACGACTTACGTCTTTTAAGCATGCTTAACCTTAAGATCGGCAAGTAAATTAAAAAAACGCAATATGTAAGCTAACGAGGACGGAGCCGTCGAGTAACCAAAACAAATGTGTTAAACAAATTCGTACGCGGTATTTATCAAATTTAGCTCTAGAATTAAAGGATATAAAACGAGAAACAACGTTTGACAAACTTTAAAAAGTTTTAATAACTATCTCAAAAATTGTAGCTCTGAAGCAAACAACTGCTGAGTGATCTACTCAAATTTGGTGACCAAAACGACTTACGTATTTTAAGCATGCTTAACCTTTAGGCCGGTAAGTTTATTTAGAAAAACGCAATATATAGGCTACACGAGGACGGAGCAGTCGAGTAACCGAAACGAATGGGTTAAACAAATTCGTATGCGGTTTTATCGTATTTAACTCTAGAATTAAAGGATATAAAACAAGAAACAACGTTTGACAACCTTTAAAAGTTTTAATAACTATGTCAAAAATTATTATTCTGAAGCCAACAACTGCTGGGTGATCTTCTCAAATATGTTGAACGAAACGACTTGAGTATTTTAACCATGCTTAACCTTTAGGCCGGTAAGTTTATTTAGAAAAATGCAATATGTAGGCTACACGAGGACGGAGCGGTAGGCTACATGAGGACGGAGTAGTCGAGTAACCAAAACGAATGGGTTAAAAAAATTCGTACGCGGTTTTATCGTATCTAGCTCTAGAGTTAAAGGATATAAAACGAGAAACAACGTTTGAAACACTTTAAAAACTTTTAATAACTATATCAGAAATTATTGTTCTGAAGCCAACAACTGCTGAGTGATCTACTCAAATTTGTTGATGAAAACAACTTAAGTATTTTAACCATGCTTATCCTTTAGGTCAGTAAGTTTATTTAGATAAACGCAATATGTAGGCTACACAAGGACGGAGCGGTCGAGTAACCAAAACGAATGGGTTAAACAAATTCGTACGCGGTTTTTATCGTATTTATCTCTAGAATTAAAGGATATAAAACAAGAAACAACGTTTGACAACCTTTAAAAGTTTTAATAACTATGTCAAAATTAAAATTGTCACTCTGAAGCAAATAACTGCTGAGTAATCTACTCAAATTTGTTGAACAAAACGACTTACGTATTTTAAGCATGCTTAACCTTTAGATCGGTAAGCAAATTAAAAAAAACGCATTATGTAAGCTAACGAGGACGAAGCCGTTGAGTAACGAAAACAAATTGTTTAAAAAAATTCTATTATTTATCAGATTGGAAGAAATTTACAAAGCTCATGTTAACAATATATCGTCCCTAGTTTTAAGTAAATTAGGAGATAATCACTTATGTGTTTTAGGGGATTTTAACCTTTGTGATATTTCTTGGTCTCATAGTTACTCTGCGTCAGGCCTATTACCTAATAATATTACTAAGTCTTTTGAGTCATACGTTATAGATAATATCTTAAGTCTAAATTTGCATCAAATCAATAGTTTCAAAAACAGGCTCGATAGAATATTAGATCTAATTTTTATTAGTAATGACATAAATTTTAATCTTTCTGAGTGCCATGCGCCATTCGCTCCGACGGATATGCACCATTCTGCTCTAATTCTTAAACTCGAATTTTATGAGTTTGGAGCTCGCTCTTTAATTAATGATTTTTCATTTAACTCTTCGAAGTGTGATTTTTCTAGACTCGATCAGGATCTAGCTGAAATAGACTGGGCCAATTTGCTTTCCATCTCTGATGTTGGTCATTGCTTTGAAATATTTAAGTTGACTCTCTTTGATCTGTGTACGAGGTATGTACCAGTTGCGAAAAGGAAACCATATAGGTTACCATGGTACACAACAAGGTTAAAAAAGTTGAAGAATATAAGAAACAAGTTCTTCAAAAAGTTTAAAAGAACCAAAAACCCGTTATTTCTTACCAAATATAAACATTATGTGAAGGATTTCAACTGTCTAGAGAAGTTTCTTTACAGAAACTACATTACAAGCTTTGAGACGAATATAAAGTCTAACCCGAAAGCATTCTGGAATTACGTTAAGTCGAAGAAATCTCGCTCCTCGGTGCCTGCCACCGTCTTCTACAATGACAGACCTACTAACACTCCCCACAATGTGGCTAACGCGTTTGCTGATTTTTTTAGTTCTAATTTTGCTAATAATGATGCTAGTCCCTCGTCTGACTTCTCGTCTGAAATTTATTCATCCCTAAATTTTGGTTCAATGTCAATTTCATCTGAAGATATCTTCAGTGGCATCTCGAAACTGAGCAACTCTACTAAAGCTGACATTGATGGTCTCTCGGCTGCCTTGCTAAAAGGATGCACTTCCCTAGTTGTCCCGTTAGAGATAATGTTCAATTTATCACTTAGCTTTGGTGAGTTTATTGATGCTTGGAAATTCGCCTCGATAACTCCTATTTATAAATCTGGCAGTAAGACTGATGTCTGCAATTACAGGCCAATTTCAAAGCTTTCCACCGTTTCTAAGCTATTTGAGTGCGTTGTCAAGGAAAAGATTTATTTTTCAGTGAAGCACTTGATCTGTCCGAGACAGCATGGGTTTGTTTCTGGTCGCTCTACCGTTTCCAATCTTGTGGAGTTCAGTGAATATTGTATCTCTGCCTTTTCATCTGGTCTTCAGGTCGACTGTATTTTTACCGACTTTTCCAAAGCTTTTGATAAGGTATCGCATGATGTTTTAATTCACAAACTGTACTGCCTTGGCTTTCATTCAACCTTTTTGCAGTGGCTAAAATCATATCTAAGTAATAGATGGTGTGCCGTCTCTATTGATGGGGTATCATCAGATCCCTTTTTGGCGACATCGGGCGTCCCGCAGGGTAGTATTTTGGGACCATTGCTTTTTATCTTATTCATCAATGACATTCGCTCATGCTTCTCCTATGCTAGATTTCTGTTGTACGCCGATGATCTCAAAGTTTACTCTGTTGTAAATTCCGCAAACGATATGATTAATCTTCAAGCTGATATTGATAAACTTTACTCATGGTGCATTAGATCTCATCTTTCATTAAATATAAATAAATGCTTCCACGTAACCTACTCAAAATCTCATTCAAATCTCAACAGTTCGTTTAGTATCGCTAACAGTACGTTGCAGACTGTTGAAAAAATCAAAGATCTTGGGGTTGTATTTGATACAAAATTTATGTTCGTGAACCATATTGATTGCATCGTTGCCAAGGCCTATGCTATGCTAGGCTTCATTCGGCGTAATAGTTCGGAGTTTTCTGACCCGTATACTTTAAAAGTACTCTACTCCTCATTCGTGCGTTCTCATCTTGAGTATGCTACCATCATTTGGAGACCTTTCCAAGAATTCTCAACCAACAGGCTTGAGCGAGTTCAGAAAGTTTTTCTTAAGTATGCTTTACGGTCATTAAGGTTTACATACCCTCTTCCTCCATATACTGCTCGTTTACTTCTTTTGAATCTTAAATCCCTGGAAGCCAGGAGATCTATTCTCTCCTTGACTTTCTTGTTTAGCATTATCCACGGAGATGTAGACTGCGCTGACCTTCTTGTGGAAATTAATTTTAATGTTCCAAGGAGGGATCTTCGTAATGTTTGCCCGTTTTATGGTATCAATATTAGAACCAATTATGGAAGGAATGCGCCAATTGCACGTGCCCTGAACGAATTCAATAAGATTTCATCTTCTATTGAGCTTGATTTTTCTATGTGTAGGGACGCTTTTATAAATATTTTAAAGTCAGCTATTTAATTGTTTTTAAATTGTTTGTTATAAGAACTTATTATTTATTGTAAACTATATATTTACATGTATATTTTGTTATCTTTGTGTTAATATTTTATGTATCTACCATTATTGGCAGTCTGTAAGACCTGTATCTTCATAGACTGAATAAATAAATAAATAAATAAACTCTAGAATTAAAGGATATAAAACGAGAAAAAACGTTTGACATCCTTTAAAAACTTTTAATAACTATATCAAAAATTATTGTTCTAAATCCAACAACTGTTTTGTGATCTACTCAAATTTGTTGAACGAACCGACATAAGTATTTTAACCTTGCTTAACCTTTAGGCCGATAAGTTTGTTTAGAAAAACGCAATATGTAGGCTACACGAGGACGGAGCGGTCGAATAACCAAAACGAATGGGTTAAAAAAATTCGTACGCAGTTTTTATCATATTTAGCTCTAATATTAAAGGATATAAAACGAGAAACAACGTTTGACAACCTTTAAAAAGTTTTATTAACTACATCAAAAATTGTAGCTCTGAAGCAAACAACTGCTGAGTGATCTACTCAAATTTGGTGACCAAAACGACTTACGTCTTTTAAGCATACTTAATCTTTAGGTCGGTAAGTTTATTTAGAAAAACGCAATATGTAGGCTACACGAGGACGGAGCGGCCGAGTAACTAAAACGAATGGGTTAAACAAATTCGTACGCGGTTTTATCATATTTAGCTCTAGAATTAAAGGATATAAAACGAGAAACAACGTTTAACAACCTTTAAAAATTTTATTAACTACATCAAAAATTGTAGCTCTGAAGCAAACAACTGCTGAGTGATCTACCCAAATTTGATGACCAAAACGACTTACGTCTTTTAAGCATGCTTAAGCTTTAGGCCGTTAAGTTTATTTAGAAAAACGCAATTGTAGGCTACACGAGGACGGAGCAATCGAGTAACCAAAACGAATGGCTTAAACAAATTCGTACGCGGTTTTTATCACATTTAACTCTACAATTAAAGGATATAAAACGAGAAAAAACGTTTGACAACTTTTAAAAAGTTTTAATAACCATCTCAAAAATTGTCGCTCTGAAGAAAACAGCTGCTGAGTGATCTACTCAAATTTGTTGAACAAAACGACTTACGTACTTTTACCATGCTTAACCTTTAGGCCGGAAAGTTTATTTAGAAAAACGCAATATGTAAGCTAACGAGGACGGAGCCGTGGAGTAACCAAAAAAAATTTGTTAAACAACTTCGTACGCGGTTTTATCATATTTAACTCTAGAATTAAAGGATATTAAACGAGAAACAACGTTTGACAACCTTTAAAAAGTTTTATTAACTACATCAAAAATTGTAGCTCTGAAGCAAACAACTGCTGAGTGATCTACTCAAATTTGGTTACCAAAACGACTTACGTCTTTTAAGCATGCTTAACCTTTAGGCCGGTAAGTTTATTTAGAAAAACGCAATATGTAGGCTACACGAGGACGGAGCGGTCGAGTAACCAAAACGAATGGGTTAAAAAAATTCGTACGCAGTTTTTATCATATTTAGCTCTAATATTAAAGGATATAAAACGAGAAACAACGTTTGAAACACTTTAAAAACTTTTAATAACTATATCAAAAATTATTGTTCTGAAGCCAGCAACTGCTGAGTTATCTACTCAAATATGTTGAACGAAACGACTTAAGTATTTTAACCATGCTTTAACTTTAGGCCGGTAAGTTTATTTAGAAAAACGCAATATGTAGGCTACACGAGGACAGAGCGGTCGAGTAACTAAAACAAATGGATTAAACAAATTCGTACGCGGTTTTATCATATTTAACTCTAGAATTAAAGGATATAAAACGAGAAACAACGTTTGAAAACCTTTAAAAAGTTTTATTAACTACATCAAAAATTGTAGCTCTGAAGCTAACAACTGCTGAGTGATCTACTCAAATTTGGTGACCAAAACGACTTACGTCTTTTAAGCATACTTAATCTTTAGGCCGGTAAGTTTATTTAGAAAAACGCAATATGTAGGCTACACGAGGACGAAGCTGTCGAGTAACCAAAACAAATGGGTTAAAAAATTCGTACGCGGTTTTTATAATAATTTAACTCTAGAATTAAAGGATATAATACGAGAAACAACGTTTGACATCCTTTAAAAGTTTTATAACTATCTCAGAAATTGTCGCTCTGAAGCAAACAACTGCTGAGCGATATACTCAGATTTGTTGAAAAAAACCACTTACATATTTTAACCATGCTTAACCTTTAGGCCGGTAAGTTTTTTTTAGAAAAACGCAATATGTAGGCTACACAAGGGCGGAGCGGTCGAGTAACCAAAACGAATGCGTTAAACAAATTCGTACGCGGTTTTTATCGTATTTAACTCTAGAATTAAAGGATATAAAACGAGAAACAACGGTTGACAACCTTTGACAGTTTTAATAACTATGTCAAAAATTATTATTCTGAAGCCAACAACTGCTGATCTACTCAAATATGTTGAACGAAACGACTTAAGTATTTTAACCATGCTTAACCTTTAGGCCGGTAAGTTTATTTAGAAAAACGCAATATGTAGGCTACACGAGGACGGAGCAATCGAGTAACCAGAACGAATGGCTTAAACAAATTCGTACGCGGTTTTTATCATATTTAACTCTACAATTAAAGGATATAAAACGAGAAAAAACGTTTGACAACTTTTAAAAAGTTTTAGTAACCATCTTAAAAATTGTCGCTCTGAAGAAAACAGCTGCAGAGTGATCTACTCAAATTTGTTGAACAAAACGACTTACGTACTTTAACCATGCTTAACCTTTAGGCCGGAAAGTTTATTTAGAAAAACGCAATATGTAAGCTAACGAGGACGGAGCCGTCGAGTAACCAAAACAAATGTGTTAAAAAATTCGTACACGGTGTTTATAATAATTTAACTCTAGATTAAAGGATATAGTACGAGAAACAACGTTTGACATCCTTTAAACGTTTTATAACTATCTCAGAAATTGTCGCTCTGAAGCAACCAACTGCTGAGTGATCTAGTCAGATTTGTTGAAAAAACGACTTATATATTTTAACCATGCTTAACCTTTTGGCCGGAAAGTTTATTTAGAAAAACGCAATATGTAAGCTAACGAGGGCGGAGGTGTCGAGTAACCAAAACGAATGGGTTAAACAAATTCGTACGCGGTTTTATCATATTTAACTCTAGAATTAAAGGATATAAAACGAGAAACAACGTTCGACAACCTTTAAAAAGTTTTATTAACTACATCAAAAATTGTAGCTCTGAAGCAAACAACTGCTGAGTTATCTACTCAAATTTGGTGACCAAAAAGACTTACGTCTTTTAAGCATACTTAATCTTTAGGCCGGTAAGTTTATTTAGAAAAACGCAATATGTAGGCTACACGAGGACGAAGCTGTCGAGTAACCAAAACAAATGGGTTAAAAAATTCGTACGCGGTTTTTATAATAATTTAACTCTAGAATTAAAGGATATAATACGAGAAACAACGTTTGACATCCTTTAAAAGTTTTATAACTATCTCAGAAATTGTCGCTCTGAAGCAAACAACTGCTGAGCGATATACTCAGATTTGTTGAAAAAAACCACTTACATATTTTAACCATGCTTAACCTTTAGGCCGGTAAGTTTATTTGGGAAAAACTCAATATGTAGGCTACAAGAGTACGGAGCGGTCGAGTAACCAAAACGAATGGGTTAAACAATACGTAACTCTAGAATTAAAGGATATAAAACGAGAAACAACGTTTGACAACCTTTAAACAGTTTTAATATCTATCTCAAAAATTGTCGCTCTGAAGCAAATAACTGCTGAGTGATCTACCCAAATTTGTTGAACAAATCGACTTACGTATTTTAAGCATACTTAACCTTTAGATCGGTAAGCAAATTAAAAAAAACGCAATATGTAAGCTAACGAGGAAGGAGCCGTCGAGTAACCAAAACAAATTGGTTAGAAAAATTCGTACGAGGTATTTATCAGATTTAACTCTAGAATTAAAGGATATAAAACGAGAAAACGTTGTTTCTCGTTGACAACTTTTAACAAGTTTTATTAACTATATCAAAAATTGTAGCTCTAAAGCAAATAACTGCTGAGTGATCTACTCAAATTTGGTGACCAAAACGACTTACGTCTTTTAAGCATGCTTAACCTTAAGATCGGCAAGTAAATTAAAAAAACGCAATATGTAAGCTAACGAGGACGGAGCCGTCGAGTAACCAAAACAAATGGGTTAAACAAATTCGTACGCGGTATTTATCAAATTTAGCTCTAGAATTAAAGGATATAAAACGAGAAACAACGTTTGACAAACTTTAAAAAGTTTTAATAACTATCTCAAAAATTGTAGCTCTGAAGCAAACAACTGCTGAGTGATCTACTCAAATTTGGTGACCAAAACGACTTACGTCTTTTAAGCATGCTTAACCTTTAGGCCGGTAAGTTTATTTAGAAAAACGCAATATATAGGCTACACGAGGACGGAGCAGTCGAGTAACCAAAACGAATGGGTTAAACAAATTCGTACGCGGTTTTATCGTATTTAACTCTAGAATTAAAGGATATGAAACAAGAAACAACGTTTGACAACTTTTAAAAGTTTTAATAACTATGTCAAAAATTATTATTCTGAAGCCAACAACTGCTGGATGATCTTCTCAAATATGTTGAACGAAACGACTTGAGTATTTTAACCATGCTTAACCTTTAGGCCGGTAAGTTTATTTAGAAAAATGCAATATGTAGGCTACACGAGGACGGAGCGGTAGGCTACATGAGGACGGAGTAGTCGAGTAACCAAAACGAATGGGTTAAAAAAATTCGTACGCGGTTTTTATCATATCTAGCTCTAGAGTTAAAGGATATAAAACGAGAAACAACGTTTGAAACACTTTAAAAACTTTTAATAACTATATCAGAAATTATTGTTCTGAAGCCAACAACTGCTGAGTGATCTACTCAAATTTGTTGATGAAAACAACTTAAGTATTTTAACCATGCTTATCCTTTAGGTCAGTAAGTTTATTTAGAAAAACGCAATATGTAGGCTACACAATGACGGAGCGGTCGAGTAACCAAAACGAATGGGTTAAACAAATTCGTACGCGGTTTTTATCGTATTTATCTCTAGAATTAAAGGATATAAAACAAGAAACAACGTTTGACAACCTTTAAAAGTTTTAATAACTATGTCAAAATTAAAATTGTCACTCTGAAGCAAATAACTGCTGAGTGATCTACTCAAATTTGTTGAACAAAACGACTTACGTATTTTAAGCATGCTTAACCTTTAGATCGGTAAGCAAATTAAAAAAACGCATTATGTAAGCTAACGAGGACGAAGCCGTCGAGTAACCAAAACAAATTGGTTAAAAAAATTTTATTATTTATCAGATTTAACTCTAGAATTAAAGGATATAAAACGAGAAAAAACGTTTGACATCCTTTAAAAACTTTTAATAACTATATCAAAAATTATTGTTCTAAATCCAACAACTGTTGTGTGATCTACTCAAATTTGTTGAACGAACCGACATAAGTATTTTAACCTTGCTTAACCTTTAGGCCGATAAGTTTGTTTAGAAAAACGCAATATGTAGGCTACACGAGGACTGAGCGGTCGAATAACCAAAACGAATGGGTTAAAAAAATTCGTACGCAGTTTTTATCATATTTAGCTCTAATATTAAAGGATATAAAACGAGAAACAACGTTTGACAACCTTTAAAAAGTTTTATTAACTACATCAAAAATTGTAGCTCTGAAGCAAACAACTGCTGAGTGATCTACTCAAATTTGGTGACCAAAACGACTTACGTCTTTTAAGCATACTTAATCTTTAGGCCGGTAAGTTTATTTAGAAAAACGCAATATGTAGGCTACACGAGGACGGAGCGGCCGAGTAACTAAAACGAATGGGTTAAACAAATTCGTACGCGGTTTTATCATATTTAGCTCTAGAATTAAAGGATATAAAACGAGAAACAACGTTTAACAACCTTTAAAAATTTTATTAACTACATCAAAAATTGTAGCTCTGAAGCAAACAACTGCTGAGTGATCTATTCAAATTTGATGACCAAAACGACTTACGTCTTTTAAGCATGCTTAAGCTTTAGGCCGTTAAGTTTATTTAGAAAAACGCAATTGTAGGCTACACGAGGACGGAGCAATCGAGTAACCAAAACGAATGGCTTAAACAAATTCGTACGCGGTTTTTATCATATTTAACTCTACAATTAAAGGATATAAAACGAGAAAAAACGTTTGACAACTTTTAAAAAGTTTTAATAACCATCTCAAAAATTGTCGCTCTGAAGAAAACAGCTGCTGAGTAATCTACTCAAATTTGTTGAACAAAACGACTTACGTACTTTTACCATGCTTAACCTATAGGCCGGAAAGTTTATTTAGAAAAACGCAACATGTAAGCTAACGAGGACGGAGCCGTGGAGTATCCAAAACAAATGTGTTAAACAAATTCGTACGCGGTTTTATCATATTTAACTCTAGAATTAAAGGATATTAAACGAGAAACAACGTTTGACAACCTTTAAAAAGTTTTATTAACTACATCGAAAATTGTAGCTCTGAAGCAAACAACTGCTGAGTGATCTACTCAAATTTGGTTACCAAAACGACTTACGTCTTTTAAGCATGCTTAACCTTTAGGCCGGTAAGTTTATTTAGAAAAACGCAATATGTAGGCTACACGAGGACGGAGCGGTCGAGTAACCAAAACGAATGGGTTAAAAAAATTCGTACGCAGTTTTTATCATATTTAGCTCTAATATTAAAGGATATAAAACGCGAAACAACGTTTGAAACACTTTAAAAACTTTTAATAACTATATCAAAAATTATTGTTCTGAAGCCAGCAACTGCTGAGTTATCTACTCAAATATGTTGAACGAAACGACTTAAGTATTTTAACCATGCTTAAACTTTAGGCCGGTAAGTTTATTTAGAAAAACGCAATATGTAGGCTACACGAGGACAGAGCGGTCGAGTAACTAAAACGAATGGGTTAAACAAATTCGTACGCGGTTTTATCATATTTAACTCTAGAATTAAAGGATATAAAACGAGAAAAAACGTTTGACAGCCTTTAAAAGGTTTTATTAACTATACCAAAAATTGTAGCTCTGAAGCAAACAACTGCTGAGTGATCTACTCAAATTTGTTGAACAAAACGACTTACGTACTTTAACCATGATTAACCTTTAGGCCGGTAAGTTTATTTAGAAAAACGCAATATGTAGGCTACACGAGGACGGAGCGGTCGAGTAACCAAAACGAATGGGTTAAGCAATACGTAGCTCTAGAATTAAAGGATATAAAACGAGAAACAACGTTTGACAACCTTTAAAAGGTTTTAATAACTATCTCAAAAATTGTCGCTCTGAAGCAAATAACTGCTGAGTGATCTACCCAAATTTGTTGAACAAATCGACTTACATATTTTAAGCATGCTTAACCTTTAGATTGGTAAGCAAATTAAAAAAAACGCAATATGTAAGCTAACGAGGAAGGAGCCGTCGAGTAACCAAAACAAATTGGTTAAAAAAATCGTACGAAGTATTTATCAGATTTAACTCTAGAATTAAAGGATACGAGAAACAACGTTTGACAACCTTTAACAAGTTTTATTAACTATATCAAAAATTGTAGCTCTGAAGAAAACAACTGATGAGTGATCTACTCAAATTTGTTGAACAAAACGACTTACGTATTTTAAGCGTGCTTAACCTTTAGGCCGGTAAATTTATTTAGAAAAACGCAATATGTAGGCTACACGAGGACGGAGCAGTCGAGTAACCAAAACGAATGGGTTAAACAAATTCGTACGCGGTTTTTATCATATTTAACACTACAATTAAAGGACATAAAACGAGAAACAACGTTGAAACACTTTAAAAACTTTTAATAACTATATCAAAAATTATTGTTCTGAAGCCAACAACTGCTGAGTGATCTACTCAAATTTGTTGAACGAAACGACTTAAGTATTTTAACCATGTGTAAGATGCCAATGGCAACTCTGCCATAAATGCAACACTAACACAAAACCAACGCGAACAATTGAACAGTAACCGACAGTCAGTCGATCGTATATATTCAAAGCCGCCGGAACCTTCGCACTCACAATGAAATATTGAATTTGCTAAACTATTTTAAAATGTTACTTATAACTAAATTCTTGAATTAAATAATTATTCTTTAAGTTTAAAGAACGCCTGACAATTTATTTACCGCCTACAGTGGCCGCTCAATAGCCCATTCCTTTCAGGTCAGAAGGGGATTGTGAATCCGGAAAAAATACTATATGGAAAAGTGCATGAAATATAACATATAAATGTTTAATATATAAAATACGTGTAACGCGAGTATTGTTGAGATCATGTAGTAGCATGCACGCGTTAAATACATTCGAGAATCGCGCGAATATACGGAAAAAGTGCTGAAACTGATAGTTACTTGAGAAAATATTTATATGTACCAACGGTTAGATACATATAAAATAAAAGAAAAATTCGATTCGTGTAGTAACATGATTAAAAATCATATATACAAATATACATATGTGGATAAGATCGTGATTGTACCAGAAAATCAACCCTTAACGTGGATACGTGCATACATACGTACATATGTACAAATGCATTCGAGTAAATAAGAGAAAATTCTAGAACGGTGTATATATTTGCCACACAAAAGTGTTTGTTGACGAGTTGTCAGCATCTCAGTGCGCGCATTATATAAAGCAAAATTTGAATTTGCAACGAGCGTTAGACGTACTTATGTATGAATATACATATGTGCATAGTAGCATCAATATAAATGTTGAGTTGAATACATATATATTGAGAACCGAAGTTGAACGTATAATAACGACGGTTGGAAAAACGAGATAACAATCGGGACGCGCACCGAAGTTGAACGTATAATAACGACGGTTGCATAAACGAGATAACAATAGTAAACGTAAATCGGAGTTGAACGTGTAATAACAACGATTACAAAAAAAAAAAAAAAAAAACGAAACGCATATAAAGAAACAAATTACGAAGACCTAAGTTGAACGAATAACAACGAGAGTGAAATTCCAGAAAAAGAAGAAAAGCTTAACGAATGTGTTCGACATAACAACATCAGTGGTGAAGTTGAAAAATCAGCGAGAGTTTGTTGAAAAGAAAATAATGTAAACAAAGAGAATTATCGAGTAGGTACGAATAAAACAAACCGTGCGAGTGCGTGACAACGAGACGTCACAATCGAAACGATCAAAACAAATCGCAAAACGTAAACAAGTTCTAATAAGAGTAGTTGGAACGCGAAAAACGAGTACATATAATTATCTAATTAGAATACGAGACGTAAACAAAGAAACGCAATGCAGAAAATAGCTAACTTAAGAGTAGAACAGCTTAAAATGCTGCTACGCGAACGAGATAAACCGACGACGGGTACTAAAGCAGAATTAATTCAACGTTTGTGCGAGGTAGAAAAAAGTGATGAAATAGATGTTGTTGATAATAGTACAATGCAACAACAAATTGATGAGTTGCGGGAAATGATGCAAAGCATTACTACCCTGTTGCAACAACGAAACGATAGAGAACAACAAACGAATAATTTAAGTAATGAACAAATAGTACAACAAACAAATAACGTGAGTAATGAACAATCAAACGCAAGTACAGAAACGCGAAATATAGCTACTCCGGTATCAATGGTAGATTTTCCAAGCACAAGGTGTTCGGTAAAAGAAATAGCCGAAACGTTACCTACATTCGATCCGACAAATGAACTTTCCTTGCCGGTAGAAAAATTTGTTGAACGTGTTAACCAAGCGCGTAGTGCTTATCAATGGAATGAAAAAAGTTTAGCGTTAGCAGTATTTAGTCGGCTGCATGGTGTTGCAAAACTATGGTTAGATGCATCACCACAGTGCTATTCGAATTGGAAAATTTTCGCGGAACGATTAATTGAAGAATTCGGTATAAAGCCAAACGAGGCAGAGGTACATTATAAGATGAACAGTTCGGTACGTAAATCAGATGAGAAAATCGTGGATTATTGTTTCCGTATGAACGCTATCGGTCAACGCTATAATTTGAGTGAAGATGCTATTATAAGATATACGCGAAACGGGTTAAGAAACCGTGAAATACAAACAGCAATTGCTCCGTTACGATTCCAATCGATGAGACATTTACGTGAAACGCTTGACGAGTATAGTAAAAATCAAAACAGTACACCGATTTTAAGAATTGAACAAAACAAAACGAAAATCGCGAGTAACACTATTAATAAGCCTGCCACGGAAAATAAAAGTAAAATAAAGTGTTATAACTGTGGTGAAGAAGGTCACATATCGACTAAGTGCCCTAAACCACAACGCAAAGCACGATGTGTCGATTGTCAGAAAGTTCATCCGAAAGGTGAACCTGTGAATTGTGGTAAGAAGAGTGCCATAACACGAAAAGTCGAGTGCAATGATCAGTTTTGTATGAAAACAATATACATTGAGAAACAACAAATAAAAGCGTTTGTTGATACGGGAAGTGAGTGTAGCATGATTCGGGAATCGTGTGCCAACAAGTTAAAAATTGAAAGAGAGCATTGTTCATTGAAAATAAAAGGTATTTGCGGTGGCGCGCGATATGCAAAAGAATTGATAAAAACTGAAATACAGATAGACAGTATTAAACTAAACGTAGTGTTATATATAGTTGATGACGACTTGGTAACGTCAGATGTACTATTAGGTCAAGAGATATTTAGTCGAAATATCCTTGCGAAAATAAATAACGGACAATTAAAATTCGAATACGCGACCGTCGCGAGAAATCGGGAAACGTTGATAGCTGAACGTAAGACAATAACCGAAAACGATATAAAATGCGGAGAACTTGAAAGTACGAAGGTGAAGAAATTAATAGGAATGTTGAATGAGTATAACGATATATTTGCAAATAACATAGGCGAAATAGGTAAGACCAATACATTATCCATGAAAATTGAGTTAGATATCGCAGTACCCATTGCACAAAATCCATACCGTATCCCAGAACCTAAGAAAATCATCGTGCAACAAATGATTGCTGAACTGCTAGATAGCGATATAATAGAATCGTCAGAGTCTGAATATGCGAGTCCCATTGTACTCGTGAAAAAGAAAGACGGTGAGTCGAGATTGTGTGTCGACTACAGGAGGGTGAATCAGCATACACGAAAAGAAGTTTATCCAATGCCGCATATTGAGGAACAGCTTCAGGAAGCTAAACGTTATCAATATTTTACAATACTTGATATGAATAGTGGATATTACCAAATACCAATAGATCCAGATAGTCGCAAGTTTACTGCGTTTGTTACAACAGAGGGGTTGTATCAATTTAAACGAATGCCTTTCGGGCTTAAGAATGCTCCCGTGGTTTTCCAACGCTTAATGGCAAAGGTAAAAGAACGAACACAGAACGGCGATATGATTAATTATATGGACGACATTATGGTAGGGGGTTCTACCATTGAAGAAATGTTAACAAAATTGGGACGAGTATTTGACGCAATACGAGAATTAAATTTGACTTTGAATTTGAAGAAGTGTGAGTTTGCAAAAGAAACGATAGAATTTTTGGGACATTCTTTAACACCAACTGGAATTAGTCCAGGTACGGCAAAAACGCTCGCTATTACAAATTTTCTGACTCCGAAAAACGTAACTGAAGTAAGACAATTTCTTGGTTTGAGTGGGTACTTTAGAAAATTCGTACCCCATTATTCGATAAAATCTGAACCGCTAAGACGTTTACTACGTAAAGATCAAAAGTTTCAATGGTCTGAAGAACAACAACGCGCGTTTGAAGAGCTAAAGATGGCATTAGCATCTAAGCCAGTGATGACGTCATACAGAATCGAAGCTAAGCATGAAATTCATACCGATGCGAGTTCCATTGGGTTAGCTGGAGTATTATTGCAAGAAGAAGCCGACGGCTGGAAGCCGGTAGTTTATTTCAGTAGATCAACGAGAGAAAACGAGAAGAAGTTTCATAGTTATGAGTTAGAGACTCTTGCTGTGGTAGAAACACTTGAACGATTTAAATACTATGTTCACAGCAAAGAAGTTACCGTGGTAACCGACTGCAACGCAATTAAGACGGCTATGTCAAAGAAAGAGCTTATCCCGCGCATAGCGCGCTGCTGGTTGAAGGTCCAAGAATATGATGCAAAGATAGAACATCGCTCTGGTAAGCGTATGGAACACGTAGACGCTCTCAGCAGAGCACCCGTAGAAGTATCGCATGAGGTGGATGAAGCTTCCTTGTGTGTATTGAAAACAGGAGTAGATGAAACGGACTGGTTATTTAGTATGCAGCTATAGTGTTAACTACTTTGTACTCTTTACTTTAATTTTTAAAATAATTTTAATTGAGTTTTCGTGTTAACTTAAAATTTTGAATAACTTCAAAAAAAGAAAATTCTAATTAGTTGGAAAATATCTAAACTCAAAAATAAACAAAAATAGATTTTTATATTTAAAATCAAAATAAAAGATTTTTAAAATATCAACTTGAATGTTGATATATTGGCGATCCTACCAACGATCCTTCTGACCTACTCTCGATTTACGCGATAACAAAATTACGAAAATTCCGGATGAAATTTCGCTGTTAAAAAATCTAATAAAACTTGATTTTACAAATAATTCAACAACTAATCTACCATTGTCATTGACCTTCTTGGCACATTTAATTAACTTACAAATCGACGGCAATTCGATTAAATCCATACTACGCGTATTCTATGAACATTACGTGAACGTGCGTGTGCCTCTATCGAAAAACAACAACATCTTTATCAAAGTGATACATCATCAACAATTTCATTTATACCAAATAGTTCATATAACATGAGTGCAGATAGTTTGAATAGCCCACGTCGTCCAACTGACGACTGTAATGACAATGCAATATCTTTCAACAATTCTTGATGAGGTATTCCAAACGAAATCAGAGGAGAGCATATTAGCTACATACGTTAATTTATCTAAAAATCTACTCGAAACATTGCCTGAATCGCTTCAATTTCTCAAAAGCTATACTAAACTTAGTGTAACGTACAACAATTTATTTTTGAAAATTCAACTTTTTTTTAAATTTAAAAAGATCAAAATAAATGTAAAACATAAATTAGTAGTACCAGTATAATGATCTTACCATTTAGTGAGCTGTATTGTTCAAAGTTTTGAAGAATTAAATAAATCAAAAAAAAAAAAAAAAAAAAAAAAAAATTATAAATAGCACTATTGAAATTCTTGTGCAGGTAATATAACTATGTTTGTGTTCCCTATACATTTGTGAACAGGAAGCAATACAACAACATTCTGTGCAAATTTCATATAACAGTCGCCGTAAATTATATATACGAAACATTAAAACATAGAATAAATGTTGAAAATCAAATTAAAAACATAAAAAACTCTAAAAACGTGTGTGTAAACAAAATAAAAACATTTACAACCTAATACTCTTAAAAGCAACGATTGAGTTATCCAAGCCACAACAACAATTTTGCACGCAATACACACAAGAACAGATTTAAAATGAAGACATCACGATGAAAATTAAGAGATTTACAAAGAAAACAACAAAGCCATTGCATATTTTAAAAGCATTACGATATCAAACAATCCAGATATTAATTTCAAGATATTTTTAAACAATCATCAATCAACTACTTATTAATTTTAATATTTTTTTATTAAATTTAATTTTATGTAAGTATAATTTTTATTTTAATATTAAATTTAAATTTTTCAATTATAATTTAAATTAAAATTTTAAACCTTTTAACTTTCAAATTTATTTTAAGATTATTTTTATATCTTAAAAATTTTAATATACGTTATTTAAATTTATTTATTTTTTATATAAAATTAAATATTGTATTTAAATTGTTAACTCCCTTTCCAAAAAATTCTTAAATATTTTCTTATTTTCAAATTTTTCATTTAAATTTCTTTTCATATGGTTCTACGTTCACCAATACGAACTCGTAAATTTACAAATTCAGAAAATCAAAATATCAACCATACAAATAACATCATGACTCACAATACAACTCAAAATTCTAACATTAATACAACACAAAACAACATCTCTAATACAACACAAAATACTTCAACACAAGATAACTTTACAAATTTTCCTTCTACTAAATCTATTAAATTACCACAATTTTGGCAAGATTGTCCTGATGCCTGGTTTTTGCTTGCTGAAGGACAATTTGAAATTAACAATATCAATGATGATAATTTAAAATTTCAAAATATTCTAATTTTTCTTCAACGAGATACTATATCTAAAATTTTAGATGTTATTAACCCTCCTCCTCTTTTTAATAAATATGATACAATCAAAAAAGTTCTATTTGAAAGATTTTCTCTTAACGAAGAAAAACGATTAGAACAATTATTTTCAAAAACTGAACTTGGTGATCGTTCACCATCTGAATTATTCAGATTTATGAAATCACTTATAGGTTCTGCCTCCATAGTTAGCCAAGAATTACTCTTTAAATTGTGGATTCGTAAATTACCACAAGAAATACAAATTCATTTGACTTCCAATAATAATCAAAACAGAGATGAAATTATTATTTTAGCTGACAAACTTTTTGATTTAATTAATAAACCTCATTCTTCCAAATCTCCTGTAGTCTCAAGTATAAATAATAATATTTTAGAACAATGCGTTAAAAATTTAACTGAATTAACCACGGCTATTTTTCAAAATTTAAATAAAATTTCTAATGATATTAATCAATTACAAATCCGTTCAAGATCTAAAGATAGAAATAGATTTAAATCTCGAAATTTTTCAAAATCAAGAAATTTTTCAAACAATCGTAATTTTACTTCACAAACAAATATTTGTTGGTATCACAAAAAATTTAAGAATAACGCTCTTAAATGTATACCCCCATGCAATTTTAATCAAAATCACAATTCAAATTCCGAACAAAATTTAAACTGAAACGATCCATTATGACGGTGACGGATAATGGAACTATTATTAAACCTACTCGTCGCCTCTTCATATTTGATAAATTCAATAAACTTAATTTTCTTATCGATACAGGTGCAGTTGTATCAGTTATTCCTTTTTCTAAATTTAAAATTTATAAAAGAAATTCGGATCTTACTTTGACTGCAGCAAACGGTTCTTCAATTGAAACTTTCGGTACAAAACTACTTAAAATTGATTTAGGTTTAAGAAGAGATTTTGAATTTCCATTCATTATTGCGAATATTGATACACCAATTTTAGGAGCAAACTTTTTAGAAAAATTCGGAATTATTGTCAATATTAAAAATAAAGAAATAATGGATTCTACTACAAAAATTAAAGTTACTGGATCTTCTGGATTTTCTGATATTTTCTCACTCAAAATTCCTATTGTCGAAAATAAGTTTTCAAAATTACTTAATGAATTTCCATCTATTACCTGTGAACCAGATTATACTAAAAAAGTTAAACACCATACGGTTCACAGGATAGAAACAAAAGGTATTTTACCATTTTCGAAACCCAGACGTCTTGATCCAATCAAACTTAAAATTGCTAAAGCTGAATTTGAATTTTTATTTAAAACTGGTATATGCAGACCCTCAAATTCTCCTATTGCATCTCCACTTCATCTCGTTCCTAAAAAAGAACCAAATGATTGGAGACCTTGCGGAGACTATCGAAGACTTAATTTTATTACTACACCAGATCGGTATCCTTTACCACATATTCACGATTTAACAATTGATTTAAAAAACAAACAATTTTTTTCCAAAATTGATCTTGTGCGTGCTTACCACCAAATTCCAATGGCAGAAGAAGACATTCATAAAACTGCAATAACTACCCCTTTTGGAATGTTTGAATTCGTAAGAATGCCTTTCGGTTTACGAAACAGTGCTCAAACTTTCCAACGCTTTATTAATGAAGTATTTTCTGATTTCGATTTTGTATTTACATACATTGATGACATTCTTATTGCCAGTGATAATGAAGATCAACATATAAATCATTTAAAATCAGTTTTCAAAAGACTTGAAGAATATAATTTAAATATTAAACCTTCAAAATGTACTCTCGGTGTAAATAAATTAAATTTCTTAAGTTACGAAATTTCAGGCGAAGGTATTAAACCATCTTTAGATAGAATTGAAATCATAACAAATTTTGAAAAACCAATTTCTATAAATAAATTACAAAAATTTTTAGGTATGATAAATTACTATCACAGATATATTAAAATGTTAGCAACAGAACTTGGTCCTCTTCATGAAATGTTATCACATGCAATTAAAAACAAATTCAAACAATTAAATTGGACAAATGAAACCACAACAGCTTTCGAAAATGTTAAAAAACTTTTTGCTAAAAATACTTTACTTACACATTTCGACAAAAATGGTACTTTATCATTAGCAGTAGATGCATCAAATGTTGCTATTGGAGCAGTTCTTCAACAAACTAGCAATAATATACTAGAACCTTTAGCTTATTTTTCAAGAAAATTAACTACAACAGAAACTAAATATTCAACATTTGATCGTGAACTTTTGGCAATTTATAATTCAATTAAACATTTTAAACATTTTCTTGAAGGTAGAACTTTTACAATTTATACTGATCATAAACCTTTAATTCATGTTCTAAATTCTAAAGTAGATAGATCTCCTCGTCAACTACGTCATCTTGAATATATTGCTCAATTTACAAATGATATTCAATATATACGTGGAAAAGACAACATAGTTGCCGACACACTTTCCCGTATTCCAGAAATAAATGCAATTTCAACTCAAGATATAAATTTAGAAACTTTATATAAAGAACAGCAAACTGATACATTTTTACAAAAAACCATTTCTGATCCAAATTCTAAAAATAATTTAAAAGAAATTCATATTCCAATTATTAATTTAAACATATGGTGTGATGTTTCTCTACAACCTTTTCGACCTTATGTTCCACATTCTATAAGAAGAATTATATTTGACAAAATTCACTCATTATCTCATCCAAGTATAAGAACAACTAGAAAATTAATTCAAAATAAATATTATTGGCCTAACATGCGTAAAGAGATTAACGATTGGACTTCATCTTGCATCAATTGTCAAAAATCCAAAATTTCAAGACATACTAAATCTCCTATCCAAAAAATTCAAATACCATCAGGCCGTTTTGAACATATTCATATGGATATTGTTGGACCTCTTCCAGTTTCAAATGGAAATTGTTATATTTTAACAATTATTGACAGATTTTCACGTTGGCCTGAAGCTTATCCGCTTAAAGATATTTCAACAAATACTATAGTAAAAACTTTTATTCAAAATTATATACCACGATTTGGTATACCATTAAATATTACAGTAGATCAAGGTTCACAATTCACCTCAAAATTTTTTACAGAATTAACCAAACTTTTAGGTTCTCATAAAATTCATACATCTCCTTACCATCCCCAAGCAAATGGCATGATAGAGAGATTTCATCGAACTTTAAAAGCAGCAATTATAGCATCAAACGACTCGGTTCGTTGGTCTGACATTTTACCATTCATTCTACTTGGTTTACGAACTTCTATTAAAGAAGATTTAAAATGTTCATCTGCTGAACTTGTTTATGGCCAAACACTTAGAATACCTGGTGAATTAATTATTTCAAATAGTAATAAAGAACATGCTTTTTCTAATGACGCTCTTCATAAAATAAGAGAATATTTTTCGCTTGTTCGTTCTAAAGTTTTTCATCATAACAAAGAAAATGTTTTCGTTCCTAAACAATTAGAAAATTGTGAGTATGTTTTTGTTAAAGTTCTTCGTAAATCTAATTTAGAATCACCTTATGAAGGACCTTTTAAAGTTATCTCTAAGAAACATAAAACATTTACAATTCAATACAAAAATACTATTAAAAATATTTCAATTGATTTACTTAAACCAGCAAACATACTTATTAACACTAATTTAAATACAAATACATTAAACAACAAAAAACAAAAAAAGGTTACATTTAATATTAATTAATAATTTGTTTGTTTCAAATTTTCTTGGAGGGGGAGTAAATATAGTGTTAACTACTTTGTACTCTTTACTTTAATTTTTAAAATAATTTTAATTGAGTTTTCGTGTTAACTTAAAATTTTGAATAACTTCAAAAAAAGAAAATTCTAATTAGTTGGAAAATATCTAAACTCAAAAATAAACAAAAATAGATTTTTATATTTAAAATCAAAATAAAAGATTTTTAAAATATCAACTTGAATGTTGATATAGCAGCTACAGGATGCTGATGTAAAGAATATAGTCGAACAATTGAAAATGAAAAACAATAATATGATAGATGAGTACATAGTTGAGAATGGTCGATTATTAAAAAAACGCAAAGGTGCAAAATTATGGGTTGTACCAAAGGCACTGCGATGGAAGGTTTTACATGATTGCCACGATAATGCTGGACATTTAGGCGTCGAGAAAACGATACAGCGATTGATAAGTTATTTATGGTTCCCGAGAATGCGGAACTATGTAAAATCGTATATTAAATCGTGCGTAGAATGCGCATACAATAAAGATAGAGGGGGGAAGAAAGAAGGTGAATATCATTTTGATGATATCGACCCAATCCCGTTTAAGACAGTACACTTAGACCATTTAGGTCCTTTCACAAAAAGTAGTCAGAGAAACGAGCATATACTTGTCCTTGTCGACGCGTTTACAAAATTTACAATTATACGAGCAGTCAAAAGTACAAGGACCAAGCCGGTGATAGACGTATTAAACGAGGTCAGTAGTTATGTAGGTATGCCTGAGCGAATCGTTACGGACAGAGGTACCGCATTCACATCCAAAGAGTTCGCGAAATATTGTAATGACAACGGAATCAAACATGTAAAAAACGCTGTGCGTACTCCGAGGGCAAACGGACACGCTGAACGTACAAACAGGACAATTGTGTCAATGCTATTACCAACCACAACCAATGATAAACGCTGGGATGAGAAGCTGCGCGAAATTCAATGGGTAATAAATTCAATGAAGAATAAAACGACAACGAAAACACCTCAAGAACTTTTGCTAGGTTTCTCGCCACGAGACATTTTGCGAAACAAAATATTATTAACTTTACGCGATGATAATCATGAACTTAACGAAATTGATTTAGAAGAAATACGACGTAATGCAGCAGCTAAAATTAGCAAGATGAGGCAGCAAGCAAAAATCCGATTTGACGGACAACATAGTAAACCAACAGTATATCACGTCGACGACTTGGTGCTCGTCGAAAATGAGGCACCTAGTACCGGACATTCACGAAAATTAGAGCCTCATTACAAGGGTCCGTTCATAATCACGCGGTCTCTTGGTAATGACAGGTATGTAGTTGAGGACTTGCTAGGTTCTCGTCGAACACAGCGACATTATTTGTCAGTATACTCATCGGATAAATTAAACTGTGGTGTGAGTTACCACCCTACGATGATAATGAAACCTATGAAGACGAGGTCGATCAAAATACCTTAGGGCAGGAGCGGGGGCGCTCCTATGTGTCAGGAGAGGCCGAATGTAAGATGCCAATGGCAACTCTGCCATAAATGCAACACTAACACAAAACCAACGCGAACAATTGAACAGTAACCGACAGTCAGCCGATCGTATATATTCAAAGCCGCCGGAACCTTCGCACTCACAATGAAATATTGAATTTGCTAAACTATTTTAAAATGTTACTTATAACTAAATTCTTGAATTAAATAATTATTCTTTAAGTTTAAAGAACGCCTGACAATTTATTTACCGCCTACAGTGGCCGCTCAATAGCCCTTTCCTTTCACATGCTTAACCTTTAGGCCGGTAAGTTTATTTAGAAAAACGCAAAATGTAGGCTACACGAGGACGGAGCAGTCCAGTAACCAAAACGAATGGGTTAAACAAATTCGTACGCGGTTTTTATCATATTTAACTCTACAATTAAAGGATATAAAACGAGAAAAAACGTTTGACAACCTTTAAAAAGTTTTAATAACTATCTCAAAAATTGTCGCTCTGAAGCAAACAGCTGCTGAGTGATCTACTGAAATTTGTTGAACAAAACGACTTACGTACTTTAACCATGCTTAACCTTTAGGCCGGATATAAAACGAGAGACAACGTTTGACAACATTTAAAAAGTTTTAATAACTATCTCAAAAATTGTCGCTCTGAAGCAAACAACTGCTGATGATCTACTCAAATTTGTTGAACAAAACGACTTACGTATTCTAAGCATGCTTAACCTTTAAATCGGTAAATAAATTAAAAAAACGCATATCTAAGCTAACGAGGACGGAGCCGTCGAGTAACCAAAACAAATTGGAACTTATGCAATTATATTATTTATGCAACATTTTGTTTTCTTTGATATTAATTCAAGTTTTGTCTTTGATATTAATTCAAGTTACACTTTTTAAGCGTGGTGACCGATAAGAAAACAAATTTTTTACTTTTATTGAATAAATCTAGCATGCAGATCATCTGCCATCTGGCGGTTACCAGTGCCATCTACAGCGCAGTAGTGAAAATAAATGTACACTAAAGACAACAACCAATATTCGCATAAATAGATCCAATTTTATGTAATCAGCCTGTTGCTAACACCGAAACTTTTGCTGTATATATCAGTTACGGTTTTTTTTGATTCAGCCCACGCTCAAAGCCCGCGATAAAATCTATGCAATAGCTTAAAATCAAAGGGAGCAACTAATTACTGTACTAAGTTCAACAGCAACAAAGGCAATTATGTACAGCGTGTGTGTGTGTTGGTGTGCATCATCTAGCGTGCAGGTCACCTGCCATCTGGCGGCTTCCAGTGCCATCTACAGCGCAGTAGTGAAGATAAATGTACACTAAAGACAACAACCAATATTCGCATAAATAGATCCAATTTCATGTAATCAGCCTGTTGCTAACACCGGAACTTTTTCGAAACTTTTCGAACCTTTTTTGACAAATAACCGCTACGGTTTTTTTTGATTTAGTCGCCAAGCCCGCGATAAAATCTATGCAATAGGTTAAAATTCGTACGCGGTATTTTTCAGATTTAACTCTCGAATTAAAGGATATAAAACGAGAAACAACGTTTGACACCCTTTAAAAACTTTTAATCAAAGATTATTGTTCTGAAGTCAACAACTTCTACTCAAATTGGTTGAACGAAACGAACTAAGTATTTTAACCATGCTTAACCTATAGGCCGGTAAGTTTATTTAGAAAAACGCAATTTGTAGGCTACACGAGGACGGAGCGGTGGAGTAAACAAAACGAATGGGTTAAACAAATTCGTACGCAGTTTTTATCATATTTAGCTCTAATATTAAAGGATATAAAACGAGAAACAACGTTTGAGACACTTTAAAAACTTTTAGTAACTATATCAAAAATTATTGTTCTGAAGCCAGCAACTGCTGTGTGATCTACTCAAATTTGTTGAAGAAAACGACTTAAGTATTTTAACCATGCTTAACCTTTAGGCCGGTAAGTTTATTTAGAAAAACGCAATATGTAGGCTACACAAGGACGGAGCGGTCGAGTAACCAAAACGAATGCCTTAAACAAATTCGTACGCGGTTTTTATCGTATTTAACTCTAGAATTTAAGGATATAAAACGAGAAACAACGGTTGACAACCTTTGACAGTTTTAATAACTATGTCAAAAATTATTATTCTGAAGCCAACAACTGCTGATCTACTCAAATATGTTGAACGAAACGACTTAAGTATTTTAACCATGCTTAACCTTTAGGCCGGTAAGTTTATTTAGAAAAACACAATATGTAGGCTACACGAGGACGGAGCAATCGAGTAACCAAAACGAATGGCTTAAACAAATTCGTACGCGGTTTTTATCATATTTAACTCTACAATTAAAGGATATAAAACGAGAAAAAACGTTTGACAACTTTTAAAAAGTTTTAGTAACCATCTCAAAAATTGGCGCTCTGAAGAAAACAGCTGCTGAGTGATCTACTCAAATTTGTTGAACAAAACGACTTACGTACTTTAACCATGCTTAACCTTTAGGCCGGAAAGTTTATTTAGAAAAACGCAATATGTAAGCTAACGAGGACGGAGCCGTCGAGTAACCAAAATAAATGTGTTTAAAAATTCGTACACGGTGTTTATAATAATTTAACTCTAGAATTAAAGGATATAGTACGAGAAACAACGTTTGACATCCTTTAAAAGTTTTATAACTATCTCAGAAATTGTCGCTCTGAAGCAAACAACTGCTGAGTGATCTACTCAGATTTGTTGAAAAAACGACTTACATATTTTAACCATGCTTAACCTTTAGGCCGGAAAGTTTATTTAGAAAAACGCAATATGTAAGCTAACGAGGGCGGAGGCGTCGAGTAACCAAAACGACCGGGTTAAACAAATTCGTACGCGGTTTTATCATATTTAACTCTAGAATTAAAGGATATAAAACGAGAAACAACGTTTGACAACCTTTAAAAAGTTTTATTAACTACATCAAAAATTGTAGCTCTGAAGCAAACAACTGCTGAGTGATCTACTCAAATTTGGTGACCAAAACGACTTACGTCTTTTAAGCATACTTAATCTTTAGGCCGGTAAGTTTATTTAGAAAAACGCAATATGTAGGCTACACGAGGACGAAGCTGTCGAGTAACCAAAACAAATGGGTTAAAAAATTCGTACGCGGTTTTTATAATAATTTAACTCTAGAATTAAAGGATATAATACGAGAAACAACGTTTGACATCCTTTAAAAGTTTATATAACTATCTCAGAAATTGTCGCTCTGTCGCACTTACATATTTTAACCATGCTTAACCTTTAGGCCGGTAAGTTTATTTGGAAAAACTCAATATGTAGGCTACACGAGTACGCAGCGGTCGAGTAACCAAAACGAATGGGTTAAATAATACGTAACTCTAGAATTAAAGGATATAAAACGAGAAACAATGTTTGACAACCTTTAAACAGTTTTAATATCTATCTCAAAAATTGTCGCTCTGAAGCAAATAACTGCTGAGTGATCTACCCAAATTTGTTGAACAAATCGACTTACGTATTTTAAGCATACTTAACCTTTAGATCGGTAAGCAAATTAAAAAAAACGCAATATGTAAGCTAACGAGGACGGAGCCGGCTCGTCGAGTAACCAAAACAAATTGGTTAAAAAAATTCGTACGAGGTATTTATCAGATTTAACTCTAGAATTAAAGGATATAAAACGAGAAAATGTTTTTTCTCGTTGACAACTTTTAACAAGTTTTATTAACTATATCAAAAATTGTAGCTCTAAAGCAAATAACTGCTGAGTGATCTACTCAAATTTGGTGACCAAAACGACTTACGTCTTTTAAGCATGCTTAACCTTAAGATCGGCAAGTAAATTAAAAAAACGCAATATGTAAGCTAACGAGGACGGAGCCGTCGAGTAACCAAAACAAATGGGTTAAACAAATTCGTACGCGGTATTTATCAAATTTAGCTCTAGAATTAAAGGATATAAAACGAGAAACAACGTTTGACAAACTTTAAAAAGTTTTATTAACTATATCAAAAATTGTAGCTCTGAAGAAAACAACTGATGAGTGATCTACTCAAATTTGTTGAACAAAACGACTTACGTACTTTAACCATGCTTAACCTTTAGGCAATAAAGTTTATTAAGAAAAACGCAATATGTAAGCTAACGCGGACGGAGCAGTCGAGTAACCAAAACGAATGGGTTAAACAAATTCGTACGCGGTTTTATCGTATTTAACTCTAGAATTAAAGGATATAAAACAAGAAACAACGTTTGACAACCTTTAAAAATTTTAATAACTATGTCAAAAATTATTATTCTGAAGCCAACAACTGCTGGGTGATCTTCTCAAACATGTTGAACGAAACGACTTGAGTATTTTAACCATGCTTAACCTTTAGGCCGGTAAGTTTATTTAGAAAAATGCAATATGTAGGCTACACGAGGACGGAGCGGTAGGCTACATGAGGACGGAGTAGTCGAGTAACCAAAACGAATGGGTTAAAAAAATTCGTACGCGGTTTTTATCGTATCTAGCTCTAGAGTTAAAGGATATAAAACGAGAAACAACGTTTGAAACACTTTAAAAACTTTGAATAACTATATCAGAAATTATTGTTCTGAAGCCAACAACTGCTGAGTGATCTACTCAAATTTGTTGATGAAAACAACTTAAGTATTTTAACCATGCTTATCATTTAGGTCGTTAAATTTATTTAGAAAAACGCAATATGTAGGCTACACAAGGACGGAGCGTTCGAGTAACCAAAACGAATGGGTTAAACAAATTCGTACGCGGTTTTTATCGTATTTATCTCTAGAATTAAAGGATATAAAACAAGAAACAACGTTTGACAACCTTTAAAAGTTTTAATAACTATGTCAAAAATTATTATTCTGAAGCCAACAACTGCTGGGTGATCTTCTCAAATAGGTTGAACGAAACGACTTGAGTATTTTAACCATGCTTAACCTTTAGGCCGGTAAGTTTATTTAGAAAAATGCAATATGTAGGCTACACGAGGACGGAGCGGTCGAGTAACTAAAACGAATGGGCTAAACAAATTCGTACGCGATTTTATCATATTTAACTCTAGAATTAAAGGATATAAAACGAGAAAAAACGTTTGACAACCTTTAAAAGGTTTTATTAACTATACCAAAAATTGTAGCTCTGAAGCAAACAACTGCTGAGTGATCTATTCAAATTTGTTGATGAAAACAACTTAAGTATTTTAACCATGCTTATCCTTTAGGTCGGTAAGTTTATTTAGAAAAACGCAATATGTAGGCTACACAAGGACGGAGCGGTCGAGTAACCAAAACGAATGGGTTAAACAAATTCGTACGCGGTTTTTATCGTATTTATCTCTAGAATTAAAGGATATAAAACAAGAAACAACGTTTGACAACCTTTAAAAGTTTTAATAACTATGTCAAAAATTATTATTCTGAAGCCAACAACTGCTGGGTGATCTTCTCAAATATGTTGAACGAAATGACTTGAGTATTTTAACCACGCTTAACCTTTAGGCCGGTAAGTTTATTTCGAAAAACGCAATATGTAGGCTACACGAGGACGGAGCGGTCGAGTAACCAAAACGAATGGGTTAAACAATACGTAACTCTAGAATTAAAGTATATAAAACGAGAAACAACGTTTGACAACCTTTAAAAAGTTTTAATAACTATCTCAAAAATTGTCGCTCTGAAGCAAATAACTGCTGAGTGATCTACCCAAATTTGTTGAACAAATCGACTTACATATTTTAAGCATGCTTAACCTTTAGATTGGTAAGCAAATTAAAAAAAACGCAATATGTAAGCTAACGAGGAAGGAGCCGTCGAGTAACCAAAACAAATTGGTTAAAAAAATCGTACGAAGTATTTATCAGATTTAACTCTAGAATTAAAGGATACGAGAAACAACGTTTGACAACCTTTAACAAGTTTTATTAGCTATATCAAAAATTGTAGCTCTGAAGCAAACAACTGATGAGTGATCTACTCAAATTTGTTGAACAAAACGACTTACGTATTTTAAGCGTGCTTAACCTTTAGACCGGTAAATTTATTTAGAAAAACGCAATATGTAGACTACACGAGGACGGAGCAGTCGAGTAACCAAAACGAATGGGTTAAACAAATTCGTACGCGGTTTTTATCATATTTAGCACTACAATTAAAGGACATAAAACGAGAAACAACGTTTGAAACACTTTAAAAACTTTTAATAACTATATCAACAATTATTGTTCTGAAGCCAACAACTGCTGAGTGATCTACTCAAATTTGTTGAACGAAACGATTTAAGTATTTTAACCATGCTTAACCTTTAGGCCGGTAAGTTTATTTAGAAAAACGCAATATGTAGGCTACACGAGGACGGAGCAGTCGAGTAACCAAAACGAATGGGTTAAACAAATTCGTACGCGGTTTTTATCATATTTAACTCTACAATTAAAGGATATAAAACGAGAAAAAACGTTTGACAACCTTTAAAAAGTTTTAATAACTATCTCAAAAATTGTCGCTCTGAAGCAAACAGCTGCTGAGTGATCTACTGAAATTTGTTGAACAAAACGACTTACGTATTTTAACCATGCTTAACCTTTAGGCCTGAAAGTTTATTTAGAAAAACGAAATATGTAAGCTAACGAGGACGGAGCCGTCGAGTAACCAAAACAAATGGGTTAAACAATTCGTACGCGGTTTTTATAATACTTAACTCTAGAATTAAAGGATATAATACGACAAACAATGTTTGACAACCTTTAAAATTTTATAACTATCTCAAAAATTGTCGCTCTGAAGCAAACAACTGCTGAGCGATCTACTCAGATTTGTTTAAAAAAACGACTTACATATTTTAACCATGCTTAATCTTTAGGCCAGTAAGTTTATTTAGATAAACGCAATATGTAGGCTACACGAGGACCGAGCGGTGCTGAGTGATCTACCCAAATTTCTTGAACAAATCGACTCACGTATTTTAACCCTAGGACTTATACCCAACTTTTACTACGACTTCTTACACCCGGGTACAGGTGTGTCCAGTAGCCTGTTTTACCCGTTTTTTCTCATTTTTTTTGAGAAACAAGTTATTTTTTTTAATGCAATGTTGTAGCTGACTATCTTACGAACATTCTAAGTAGTTATAAACATATATTTGTAGCCTGCTTCTAAGAATTGCGCGCATTCTAAGTAATTTCTAAGAAGTCAATAATTTCTATTGTTGTTAGAATTTTTAGAATACAACCTTTTTGCGCACTCTTAATTATTTAGAAGAAGACATTATACTGTACCCTTGCCAGAATTTGCTGACAAACAACATTTGATATAATACAACTACCTGGCAGGTAAGAAATGCTTCCAGAAACATAAGGGTTGCAGCTATATAAACGGCAGTTTTGCGAGTTTATATTCATTGTAAAGCGTTCTTTTGAAGTGTGAAGTTGATTTATATTTGTGAAAATAACAAGTCTGAAAAAATTTAAAATATTACAACATGGATAGCAGAAGGAACATGGAATATTTGTCTTCGAATCAATATATGAGGTAAATACAAATAACTCAAATATAATTTCATAAATGGAATAAAAATAAATTATTTTTATATAGATTATCTGACGCTGAAAAAGAGCAGTACATACAAAACCTGTTTGACGAAATCTCAGATGATGAATTATTTTCCGACCCTGAAGGGGATGAAAGCGAACAAGTAGCAGTAGCAGATGGCGGGGTTGAATCGGATGTAGAAGACCCTGATTACACAATTGACAATGCCCAGGTAAATGAGGCTGATTACGAAGAATCTGACAATGAATCCGATGCTGCAGATGATTCTGAGGAGATTAATTTGCGTGCAGCTGAATTTGTAGCACGTGATAGTACCATATAAAGCTCACAGCCACGCCAAACTAGGCAACAAAATATTTTGCGACAGCGAAGTGGGCCCGCAAGATCAACTACTATGATGTCAATAGTCTATACATATAAATGTTTTATGACTCCGGAAATTGTGGATATTATAGTACGCTACACCAACAAAAAAGCAGAAGCTACATATGCGGTATTAAACGCAAAACATCCAGAGGCGGAACCAAAAACATGGAAGAAGGTTACTTTGAGCGAAATGTATGCGTTCATTGGAGTGCTTATTATGATTGGCGCTAACCGCGGCAATGCTGAATGTGCGCCGGACTTGTGGTCGGTGGAAAATTGTCCATTATATCGTACGTCAATGGGCATTAACCGCTTTCAGGCCATAATGCGGTTTATAAGGTTTGACGATGGCAACACACGGGCACAACGTTTGGTAACTGACAAAGCTGCACCAATATTCGAGCTGTGGACCATGATGAACTACAACTTTGAGCAGTCATATAAGCCAAGTGAATATCTAACGGTAGACGAGCAGCTCTTTCCATATCGTGGCCGCACCCGTTTCACGCAATACATCCCATCAAAACCGGCAAAATATGGCATCAAAGTGTGGTGGGTATGTGATGCCAAAACGCATATCCACTGCATGGACAAATATATACTGGCCAAGCACCTACGGGACGGGAAACTAACCAGGGTGAACACGTGGTCAAGCCGCTAGTAGGCCGCTTTCATGGAACCGGCCGAAATATAACGATGGACAATTTTTTTAGATCCCTAAATTTACTGGAAAGCTTGTCATCCATGAATTTGACGGCAGTTGGAACTATGCGGAAAAATAAGCCCTACATACCAAAGGAGATGTTGGCACACAAAGATCGGGCAGAGAGGTCAAGTACATTCGGTTTTAGGCACAACATATCCATTTGCCCCTATGTGACGAAAAAAAAACAAGGCAGTTATATTACAATCATCAATGCATGACGGTGATCACATTGGCGAAAGCGGCAAACCAGAAATGATCGAGTTTTATAACACGACAAAAGGAGGAGTGGACGTGATGGACCAATTGCTTGGAGAATATACTTGCCAAAGGATGACAAAGCGTTGGCCGTTGTCCCTATTCTTCAATATGATTGATTTGACGACATTGGCAGCGTACATCATATATTATGAGAATAATCCCAACATCAGATGCACCAATGCGAAGCGTAAGAGATTTCTTCGCCAGCTTGCCAAGGAACTGTCTATGCCCATAATTGAAGAGCGGCAGGTGAATCAGCAAGTGATGCGGAACTTCAACATAAAAATTGCAGTCGCGAGTTTCATAAGTACGGCCTTGCAAGGAAGTGCTGACAATATGCCATCAACGTCTGCAGCTGCTGGTGCAAACCCAAAGAAACAGCAGCTTGGAAGCTGTTTTCTCTGCTACATCCATGACCAACACAAAAGACGAACGCGTAACATGTGCAGAATATGTCAGCGCCCAATATGCATACAGCATTCTTCAAATACATTTACATGTAATATTTGTGAAAATAATGAAGACAATTGAATAGTTTAAATTTGTTTGCATATTTAGTTATAAGAAATAATCAAATGCATACAGCATTCTTCAAATACATTTACATGTAATATTTGTGAAAATAATGAAGACAATTGGATAGTTTAAATTTGTTTGCATATTTAGTTATAAGAAATAATCAATAAAATAATATTTTATAAAGAAATAATAAATAAAAATTTTTTTCCTTCAAAAAATGAGAAAAAACGAGAAAAAAAGCTACTGGCCACACCTGTACCCGGGTATAAGAAGTCGTAGGTGTTAACTTTGAAAGCTTATATCTCATCAATGCATGGACCTAGCATGACAGGTTAGACACCAATCGACGTAGATTTACTTCGTTTTCCTAGATCAAAAAGTTCAAGTCAATATCTTTAGCGATTTAGGAGCTACATCACTCCAAAATAGCTACTGGCCACACCTGTACTTGGGTATAAGTCCTAGGGTTAAGCACGCTTAACCTTTAGATTGGTAAGCAAATTAAAAAAACGCATATGCAAGCGAGAACGGAGCCGTCGAGTAACCAAAACAAATTGGTTAAAAAAGGACGTGTGGCACTCGGGGACTGCCACGGTAAAGTTATTGCATATTATCAACTTCTGCAATTATAATATTTATGCAACATTTTGTTTTCTTTGATATTAATTCAAGTTTTGTCTTTGATATTAATTCAAGCTACACCGATAAGTGACCGATAAGAAAACACATTTTTTACGTTTATTGAATAAATCTAGCGTGCAGGTCATCTGGGATCTGGAGGTTACCGGTGCCATCTACAGCGCAGTAGTGAAGATAAATGTACGCCAAAGACAACAACCAAATATCCGCATAAATAGATCCAATTTTATGTAATCAGCCTGTTGCTAACACCGAAACTTTTGCTGTTATTAACAGATGTTATTCCATGATTTTATGTACATATATCAGTTACGGTTTTTTTTGATTCAGTCGCCACGCTCAAAGCCCGCGATAAAATCTATGCAATAGCTTAAAATCAAAGGGAACAACTGTGTACGTAATTACTGTACTAAGTTCAACAGCAACAAAGGCAATTATGTACAGCGTGTGTGTGTGTGTTGGTGTGCATCATCTAGCGTGCAGGTCATCTGCCATCTGGCGGTAACCAGTGCCCTCTACAGCGCAGTAGTGAAGATAAATGTACACCAAAGACAACAACCAATATTCGCATAAATAGATCCAATTTTATGTAATCAGCCTGTTGCTAACACCGAAACTTTCTCGAACCTTTTTTGACAAATATCCGTTACGGCTATTTTTGATTTAGTCGCCATGCCCGCGATAAAATCTATGCAATAGCTTAAAATTCGTACGCGGTATTTATCAGTTTTAACTGTAGAATTAAAGGATATAAAACGAGAAACAACGTTTGAGACCCCTTAAAAACTTTTAATAACTATATCAAAAATTATTGTTTTGAAGCCAACAACTGCTGAGTGATCTACTCAAATTGGTTGAACGAAACGACTTAAGTATTTTAACCATGCTTAACCTTTAGGCCGGAAAGTTTATTTAGAAAACGCAATATGTAGGCTACACAAAGAAGGAGCGGTCGAGTAACCAAAATGAATGGGTTAAGCAAATTCGTGCGCGGTTTTTATCGTATTAGCTCTAGAATTAAAGGATATAAAACGAGAAACAACGTTTGACAACCTTTTAAAAGTTGTATTAACTATACCAAAAATTGTAGCTCTGAAGCAAACAACTGCTGAGTGATCTAATCAAATTTGTTGAACAAAACGACTTACTTATTTTAAGCATGCTTAACCTTTAGGCCGGTAAATTTATTTAGAAAACCGCAATATGTAGGCTACACGAGGACGGTGCAGTCGAGTATCCAAAACGAATGGGTTAAACAAATTCGTACGCGGCTTTTATCATATTTAACTCTAGAATTAAAGGATATAAACCGAGAAAAAACGTTTGACAACCTTTAAAAAGTTTTAATAACTATTTCAAAAATGTTCGCTCTGAAGGAAACAGCTGCTGAGTGATATACTCATATTTGTTGAACAAAACGACTTACTTTAACCATGCTTAACATTTAGGCCGGTAAGTTTATTTAGAAAAACGCAATATGTAGGCTACACGAGGACGGAGCGGTCGAATAACCAAAACGAATGGGTTAAACAAATTCGTAGGCTGTTTTATCATATTTAACTCTAGAATTAAAGGATATAAAACGAGAAACAACGTTTGAGAACCCTTTAAAAAGTTTTATAAACTATATCAAAAATTGTAGCTCTGAAGCAAACAACTGCTGAGTGATCTACTCAAATTTTTTGAACAAAACGACTTACTTATTTTAAGCATGCTTAACCTTTAGGCCGGTAAGTTTATTTAGAAAAACGCAATATATAGGGTACACGAGTACAGCGGTTTTTATCTTATTTAACTCTACAATTAAAGGATATAAAACGAGAAACAACGTTTGACAACCTTTTAAAAGTTGTATTAACTATACCAAAAATTGTAGCTCTGAAGCAAACAACTGCTGAGTGATCCACTCAAATTTGTTGAACAAAACGACTTACTTATTTTAAGCATACTTAACCTTTAGGCCGGTAAGTTTATTTAGAAAAACGCAATATATAGGGTACACGAGTACAGCGGTTTTTATCTTATTTAACTCTACAATTAAAGGATATAAAACGAGAAACAACGTTTGAAAACTTTTAATAACTATATCAAAAATTATTCTTCTGAAGCCAACAACTGCTGAGTGATCTATTCAAATATTTTGAACGAAACGACTTAGGTGTTTTAACCATGCTTAACCTTTAGGCCGGTAAGTTTATTTAGAAAAACGCAATATGTTGGCTACACGAGGACGGAGCGGTCGATTAACCAAAACGAATGGGTTAAACAAATTCGTACGCTGTTTTATCATATTTAACTCAAGAATTAAAGGATATAAAATGAGAAACAACGTTTGACAACCTTTAAAAAGTTTTATTAACTATATCAAAAATTGTCGCTCTGAAGGAAACAGCTGCTGAGTGATCTACTCAAATTTGTTGAACAAAACGACTTACTTTAACCATGCTTAACCTTTAGGCCGGAAAGTTTATTTAGAAAAACGCAATATGTAAGCTAACGAGGACGGAGCCGTAGAGTAATCAAAACAAATGGGTTAAAAAATTCGTACGCAGTTTTTATCATATTTAGCTCTAGAATTAAAGGATATAAAACGAGAAACAACGTTTGACAACCTTTAAAAAGTTTTATTAACTATATCAAAAATTGTCGCTCTGAAGGAAACAGCTGCTGAGTGATCTACCCAAATTTGTTGAACAAAACGACTTACTTTATCCATGCTTAACCTTTAGGCCGGAAAGTTTATTTAGAAAAACGCAATATGTAAGCTAACGAGGACGGAGCCGTAGAGTAATCAAAACAAATGGGTTAAAAAATTCGTACGCAGTTTTTATCATATTTAACTCTAGAATTAAAGGATATAAAACGAGAAACAACGTTTGGCAACCTTTAAAAAGTTTTATTAACTATATCAAAAATTGCCGCTCTGAAGGAAACAGCTGCTGAGTGATCTACTCAAATTTGTTGAACAAAACGACTTACTTTAACCATGCTTAACCTTTAGGTCGGAAAGTTTATTTAGAAAAACGCAATATGTTGGCTACACGAGGACGGAGCGGTCGATTAACCAAAACGAATGGGTTAAACAAATTCGTACGCTGTTTTATCATATTTGACTCAAGAATTAAAGGATATAAAATGAGAAACAACGTTTGACAACCTTTAAAAAGTTTTATTAACTATATCAAAAATTGTCGCTCTGAAGGAAACAGCTGCTGAGTGATCTACTCAAATTTGTTGAACAAAACGACTTACTTTAACCATGCTTAACCTTTAGGCCGGAAAGTTTATTTAGAAAAACGCAATATGTTGGCTACACGAGGACGGAGCGGTCGATTAACCAAAACGAATGGGTTAAACAAATTCGTACGCTGTTTTATCATATTTAACTCAAGAATTAAAGGATATAAAATGAGAAACAACGTTTGACAACCTTTAAAAAGTTTTATTAACTATATCAAAAATTGTCGCTCTGAAGCAAACAACTGCTGAGTGATCTGCTCAAATTTGTTGAACAAAACGACTTACGTACTTTAAGCATGCTTAACCTTTAGATCGATAAGCAAATTAAAAAAAAAAAACGCATTATATAAGCTATCGAGGACGAAGCCGTCGAGTAACCAAAACAAATTGGTTAAAAAAATTCGTACGCGATATTTATCAGATTTAACTCTAGAGTTAATGGATATAAAACGAGAAAAAACGATTGACACCCTTTAAAACTTTTAATAACTATATCAAAAATTATAGTTCGGAATCCAACAACTGTTGAGTGATCTACTCAAATTTGTTGAACGAACCGACATAAGTATTTTAACCTTGCTTAATCTTTAGGCCGATAAGTTTGTTTAGAAAAACGCAATATGTAGGTTACACGAGGACGGAGCCAAAACGAATGGGTTAAAAAAATTCGTACGCAGTTTTTATCATATTTAACTCTAATATTAAAGGATATAAAACGAGAGACAACGTTTGACAACCTTTAAAAAGTTTTAATAACTATCTCAAAAATTGCCGCTCTGAAGCAAACAACTGCTGAATGATCTACTCAAATTTGTTGAACAAAACGACTTACGTATTTTAACCCTAGGACTTATACCTAACTTTTACTACGACTTCTTACACCCGGGTACAGGTGTGTCCAGTAGCCTGTTTTACCCGTTTCTTCTCATTTTTTCTGAGAGACAAGTTATTTTTTTTAATGCAATGTTGTAGCTGACTGTCTTACGAACATTCTAAGTAGTTATAAATACATACTTGTAGCCTGCTTCTAAGAATTGCGCGCATTCTAAGTTATATCTAAGAAGTCAATAATTTCTATTGTTGTTAGAATTTTTAGAATACAACCTTTTTCGCGCACTCTTAATTATTTAGAAGAAGAAATTATATTGTACCCTTGCTAGAATTTGCTGACAAACAACATTTGATATAATCCAACTACCTGGCAGGTATGAAATGCTTCCAGAAACTTAAGGGTTGCAGCTATATAAACGGCAGTTTTGCGAGTTTATATTCATTGTAAAGCGTTCTTTTGAACTGTGAAGTTGATTTATATTTGTGAAAATAACAAGTCTGAAAAAATTTAAAATATTACAACATGGATAGCAGAAGGAACATGGAATATTTGTTTTCGAATCAATATATGAGCTAAATACAAATAACTCAAATATAATTTCATAAATGGAATAAAAATTAATTATTTTTATATAGATTATCTGGCGCTGAAAAAGAGCAGTACATACAAAACCTGTTTGAAGAAATCTCAGATGATGAATTATTTTCCGACCCTGAAGGTGATGAAAGCGAACAAGTAGCAGTAGCAGATGGCGTGGTTGAATCGGATGTAGAAGACCCTGATTACACAATTAACAATGCCCAGGTAGATGAGGCTGATTACGAAGAATTTGACAATGAATCCGATGCTGCAGATGATTCTGAGGAGATTAATTTGCGTGCAGCTGAATTCGTAGCACGTGATAGTACCATATAGAGCTCACAACTACGCCAAACTAGGCAACAAAATATTTTGCGACAGCGAAGTGGGCCCGCAAAATCAACTACTATGATGTCAATAGTCAATACATATAAATGTTTTATGACTCCGTAAATGGTGGATATTATAGTACGCTATACCAACAAAAAAGTAGAAGCTACATATGCGGAATTAAATGCAAAACATCCAGAGGCGGAACCAAAAACTTGGAAGAAGGTTACTTTGAGCGAAATGTATGCATTCATTGGAGTACTTATTATGACTGGCGCTAACCGCAGCAATGCCGAATGTGCGCCGGACTTGTGGTCGGTGGAAAATTTTCCATTATATCGTGCGTCAATGGCCATTAACCGCTTTCAGGCCATACTGCGGTTTATAAGGCTTGACGATGGCAACACACGGGCACAACGTTTGGTAACTGACAAAGCTGCACCAATATCCGAGCTGTGGACCATGATGAACTACAACGTTGATCAGTCATATAAGCCAAGTGAATATCTAACGGTAGACGAGCAGCTTTTTCCATATCGTGGCCGCACCCGTTTTACGCAATGCATCCCATCGAAACCGGCAAAATATGGCATCAAATTGTGGTGGGTATGTGATGCCAAAAACGCATATTCACTGCATGGACAAATATATACTGGCCAAGCACCTACGGGACGGGAAACTACCCAGGGTGAACGCGTGGTCAGGGATTTAGTATGCCGCTTTCATGGAACCGGCCGAAATATAACGATGGACAATTTTTTTACATCCCTGGAACTCTGCGGAAAAATAAGCCCTACATACCAATGGAGATATTGGCACACAAAGATCGTGCAGAGAGGTCAAGTACATTCGGTTTTAGGCCCAACATATCCATTGCCCCTATGTGCCGAAAAAAACAAGGCAGTTATATTACTATCATCAATGCATGACGATGATCACATTGGCGAAAGCGGCAAACCAGAAATGATCGAGTTTTATAACAAGACAAAAGGAGGAGTGGAAGTGATGGACCAATTGCTTGGAGAATATACTTGCCAAAGGATGACAAAGCGTTGGCCGTTGTCCGTATTCTTCAATATGATTGATTTGACGGCATTGGCAGCGTACATCATATATTATGAGAATAATCCCAACATCAGATGCACCAATGCGAAGCGTAAGAGATTTCTTCGCCAGCTCGCCAAGGAACTGTCTATGCCCATAATTGAAGAGCGGTCGATGAAGCAGCAAGTGATGCGGAGCTTCAACACAAAAATTGCAGTCGCGAGTTTCATAAATACGGCCTTGCAAGGAAGTGCTGACAATAGGCCGTCAACGTCTACAGCTGCTGGTGCAAAACCAAAGAAACAGCAGGTTGGAAGCTATTTTCTCTGCTACATCCATGACCAATACAGTTGACGAACGCGTAACATGTGCAGAATATGTCAGCGCCCAATATGCATACAGCATTCTTCAAATACATTTACATATAATATTTGTGAAAATAATGAAGACAATTGAATAATTTAAATTTGTTTGCATATTTAGTTATAAGAAATAATCAATAAAATAATATTTTATAAAGAAAATAATAAATAAAAATTCTTTTCCTTCAAAAAATGAGAAAAAACGAGAAAAAAGCTACTGGCCACACCTGTACCCGGCTATAAGAAGTCGTAGATGTCAACTTTGAAAGCTTATATCTCATCAATACATGGACCTAGCATGACAAATAAGACACCAATCGACGTAGATTTACATCGTTTGGAGCTACATCACTCCAAAGTAGCTACTGGCCACACATGTACTTGGGTATAAGTCCTAGGGTTAAGCATGCTTAACCTTTAGAACGGTAAGCAAATTAAAAAAACGCATATGTAAGCTAACGAGGACGGAGCCGTCAAGTAACCAAAAAAAATTGGTTAAAAAAAGGACGTGTGGTACTCGGGGACTGCCAAGGTAAAACTATTGCATATTATCAATTTATGCAATTATAATATTTATGCAACATTTGGTTTTCTTTGATATTAATTCAAGTTTTGTCTTTCATATTAATTCAAGTTACACTTTTTAAGAGTGGTGACCGATAAGAAAACAAATTTTTTACTTTTATTGAATAAATCTAGCGTGCAGGTCATCTGGCATCTGGCGGTTACCAGTGCCATCTACCGTGCAGTAGTGAAGATAAATGTACAACAACCAATATTCGCATAACACCGAAACTTTTGCTGTTATTAACAGATGTTGTTCATGATTTTATGTACATATATCAGTTACGGTTTTTTTGATTCAGTCGCCACGCTCAAAGCCCGCGATAAAATCTATGCAATAGCTTAAAATCAAAGGGAACAACTGTGTACGTAATTACTGTACTAAGTTCAACAGCAACAAAGGCAATTATGTACAGCGTGTGTGTGTTTGTTGGTGTGCATCATCTAGCGTGCTGGTCATCTACCATCTGGCGGTTACCAGTGCCATCTACCGTGCAGTAGTGAAGATAAATGTACACTAAAGACAACAACCAATATTCGCATAAATAGATCCAATTTTATGTAATCAGCCTGTTGCTAACACCGAAATTTTTCGAACCATTTTTGACAAATATCCGTTACGGCCTTTTTTGATTTAGTCGCCAAGCCCGCGATAAAATCTCTGCAATAGCTTGAAATTCGTACGCGGTATTTATCAGTTTTAACTCTATAATTAAAGGATATAAAACGGGAAACAACGTTTGACACCCTTTAAAAACTTTTAATAACTATATCAAAAATTATTGTTCTGAAGCCAACAACTGCTGAGTGATCTACTCAAATTGGTTGAATGAAACGACTTAAGTATTTTAACCATGCTTAACCATTAGGCCGGTAAGTTTATTTAGAAAAACGCAATATGTGGGCTACACGAGGACGGAGCGGTCGAGTAACCAAAACGAATGGGTTAAAAAAATTCGTACGCAGTTTTTATCATATTTAGCTCTAATATTAAAGTATATAAAACGAGAAACAGCTTTTGAAACACTTTAAAAACTTTTAATAACTATATCAAAAATTATTGTTCTGAAGCCAACAACTGCTGAGTGATCTACTCAAATTTGTTGAAGAAAACGACTTAAGTATTTTAACCATGCTTAACCTTTAGGCCGGTAAGTTTATTTAGAAAAATGCAATATGTAGGCTACACAAGGACGGAGTGGGCGAGTAACAAAAACGAATGGGTTAAACAAATTCGTACGCGGTTTTTATCGTATTTAACTCTAGAATTAAAGTATATAAAACGAGAAACAAAGTTTGACAACCTTTAAAAAGTTTTATTAACTGTATCAGAAATTGTAGCTCTGAAGCAAACAACTGCTAGTGATCTACTCAAATTTGTTGAACAAAACGACTTACGTATTTTAAGCATGCTTAACCCTTTCACTACCGCCAGCTAGTATGCGGTACAAGTATATTTCCAAGTAATGGTAATTACTGTAAGGAGTTTCGGAAGCACTTTAGTGAAAGCAGAAATCGCCTCCTTATATGGGCGTGGTCAGAATTTCATGTCCACCTGAGTGGACATGGGTAGCCAAGGTAGTTAATTTAAAAGGCAGTAAGGTCTAAAAAATTTCGAGAAGAGATAAAAAATTGAAATAATTTTACAACCAAATTAATTTTTATTAGAGAAAAATAAAAATTTGAATGGTATTCACCAAAATAGTAGGAATTTCGACGAATGCAGAGGTGGGCATTTCGTGTAATAAGAGTATATTTTTTGCTTGCATCCTTTCATTTTACAACGAACTGCATTGCTTCGACGTGCATTTTGAGAACATTGAGGGTACGTGCATGATATTTTGAAAATAATTTAAACTATCTTTTTCCGAAAGCCAATAAATCCATTTGATCGAAGCAACAAAACCAAGTTTGTTTAATTTACAATTAAATTTCAGTGGAGGACCCCTGCTACTCAACAAAATCATAGGCATTCCACTTTTTCCAGCAAGGCTTACCACGTATATTCCAAGGCGCCCTTTAAATGGTATTACCTGTTCATCAACACAAAGGATTTCCTCCACCTCTTGCTCCAATAATCGTTTCCGAATAGAATCCATTATGGGTCTTACGCTATATAATTTATCTTGGGTTTGTGGGAGTAGACTAGTATCCACTAAATGCAAATGTGTTCACAAACCATAAGAACGATTACGTGTCATATTGTTAGCAAATAATGGTAATGCTGAACTTCCGAATTTTCCCTGGACTAGTTGGTCGAAAGTTTGATTCTTTCTGCACACCATAAAGATTAGTGAAGTTGGATGCATTTTCAAAAAATTTTGTCGGAAAGTAGTTTTGGAAATACTCGTACTCACTTTTGACTAGTTTAGGCATCTGAACAGGTGGGTAAAGTTAAAATCAGCATGTCCCATTTCTGAGTTATATATGCCCAATCAAAACATTAATTTCCCGCTTCAGCTTCTGGGGTACTTATTTTTCTATTAGAAAAATGAAACATAACGCAATACTCTCACGGAAAAATACTCATTTTATGTATCATTCTCTCCTCTTCTTATTGAGGATAGTGTTGAAAAAGATGATGTTCAAATGCTGGACTAAGCTCTCGTTCCACTTTCCTCACAACTCCCCACCTTTTCATCTCCTTCATAACGTTTCCTAGTTAGCGCTGTGGAATCAACTTTATCATTATCCGACTCACCGTTGAAATTTGAGAAATTATTTAGAACGTCAAACATCTCGTTTTCTGTCAACACTTTGTGCCTAGCCATCATAACTTTTACCTACAAAGTAATACTATCTTCCCTTAACTCACAACTCTTGACTACTCATGTCCATTATAAAGGACATAAGTTTTTATCTCTCTAGAAAACTCACCTGAATTCCAATCATCTCCTACTTACAACCGTTCAAAGAGAAACTTTCGAGCTAAAAAATATCGCTGACGCAAGTAAACATAAAAACTTTGTATGATGGATAATTCAACAACAAACATATCAAATATAATATTTCAACCTTCCTTCACAAAAGCCTGCACAATACCGACAAAATTTTAAAGCAATTAGCGGGAATACTATTTTTATACTAGCAATAAACCGCTAGGACCGCGTCCACCGAAAATAATGCTTAAAAGTTTTAAATTCAAAATAACTGTCACTTCAAAGTCATATGCACTGCAGTGGACATCAGTAGCGAAAGGGTTAACCTTTAGGTCGGTAAGTTTATTTAGAAAAACGCAATATGTAGGCTACACGAGGGCGGAGCCGTCGAGTAACCAAAACGAATGGGTTAAACAAATTCGTACGCAGTTTTTATCATATTTAGCTCTAATATTAAAGTATATAAAAAGAGAAACAGCGTTTGAAACACTTTAAAAACTTTTAATAACTATATCAAAAATTATTGTTCTGCAGCCAACAACTGCTGAGTGATCTACTCAAATTTGTTGAAGAAAACGACTTAAGTATTTTAACCATGCTTAACCTTTAGGCCGGTAAGTTTATTTAGAAAAACGCAATATGTAGGCTACACAAGGACGGAGCGGTCGAGTAACCAAAACGAATAGGTTAAACAAATTCGTACGCGGTTTTTATCGTATTTAACTCTAGAATTAAAGGATATAAAACGAGAGACAACGTTTAACAACCTTTAAAAAGTTTTATTAACTATATCAAAAATTGTAGCTCTGAAGCAAACAACTAATAAGTGATCTACTCAAATTTGTTGAACAAAACGACTTACGTATTTTAAGCATGCTTAACCTTTAGGCCGGTAAGTTTATTTAGAAAAACGCAATATGTAGGCTACACGAGGGCGGAGCGGTCGAGTAACCAAAACGAATATATTAAACAAATTCGTACGCTGTTTTATCATATTTAACTCTAGAATTAAAGGATATAAAACGAGAAACAACGTTTGACAACCTTTAAAAGTTTTATTAACTATATCAAGAATTGTAGCTCTGAAGCAAACAACTGCTGAGTGATCTACTCAAATTTGTTGAACAAAACGACTTACGTATTTTAAGCATGCTTAAATTTTAGGCCGGAAAGTTTATTTAGAAAAACGCAATATGTAGGCTACACGAGGACGGAGCGGTCGAGTAACTAAAACGAATGGCTTAAACAAATTCGTACGCTATTTTATCATATTTAACTCTACAATTAAAGGATATAAAACGAGAAAAAAAAGCTTTATTAACTATATCAAAAATTATTGTTCTGAAGCCAACAACTGCTGAGTTATCTACTCAAATATGTTGAACGAAACGACTTAAGTGTTTTAACCATGCTTAACCTTTAGGCCGGTAAGTTTATTTAGAAAAACACAATATGTTGGCTACACGAGGACGGAGCTGTCGAGTAACCAAAACGAATGGGTTAAACAAATTCGTACGCTGTTTTATCATATTTAACTCAAGAATTAAAGGATATAAAATGAGAAACAACGTTTGACAACCTTTAAAAAGTTTTATTAACTATATCAAAAATTGTCGCTCTGAAGGAAACAGCTGCTGAGTGATCTACTCAAATTTGTTGAACAAAACGACTTACTTTAACCATGCTTAACCTTTAGGCCGGAAAGTTTATTTAGAAAAACGCAATATGTAAGCTAACGAGGACGGAGCCGTCGAGTAATCAAAACAAATGGGTTAAAAAATTCGTAGGCAGTTTTTATCATATATAACTCTAGAATTAAAGGATATAAAACGAGAAACAACGTTTGGCAACCTTTAAAGAGTTTTAATAACTATCTCAAAAATTGTGGCTCTGAAGCAAACAACTGCTGAGTGATCTACTCAAATTTGTTGAACAAAACGACTTACGTATTTTAAGCATGCTTAACCTTTAGGCCGGTAAGTTTATTTAGAAAAACGCAATATGTAAGCTACACGACGACGGAGCGGTCGAGAAACCAAAACAAATGGATTAAACAACACGTAACTCTAGAATTAAAGGATATAAAACGAGAAATAACGTTTGACAACCTTTAAAAAGTTTTAATAACTATCTCAACAAGTAAGGAAGGCTAAGTTCGGGTGTAACCGAACATTACATACTCAGTTGAGAGCTATGGAGACAAAATAAGGAAAATCACCATGTAGGAAAATGAACCTAGGGTAACCCTGGAATGTGGTTGTATGACTTGTGTATCAAATGGAAGGTATTAAAGAGTATTTTAAGAGAGAGTAGGCCATAGTTCTATGGATGGACGCCATTTAGGGATATCGCCATAAAGGTGGACCAGGGCTGACTCTAGAATGTGTTTGTACGATATGGGTATCAAATGAAAGGTGATAATGAGTATTTTAAAAGGGAATGGGCTTTAGTTCTATAGGTGAACGCCTTTTCGAGAAATCCCCATAAAGGTGGACCAGGGGTGACTCTAGAATATGTTTGTACGATATGGGTATCAAATGAAAGCTGTTAATGAGTATTTTGAAAAGGAGTGATCCTTAGTTCCCTAGGTGGACGCCGTTTCGAGATATCGCCATAAAGGTGGACCAGGGGTGTCTCTAGTTGTACGATATGGGAATCAAATGTAAGGTGTTACTGAGCATTTTAGGAGAGAGTGGGCATTAGGTCTATAGGTGGACGCCTTTTCGAAATGTCGCCATTAGGGTGGGCCAGGGGTGACTCTAGAATGTGTTTGTATGATATGGGTATCAAATGAAAGATGGTAATGAGTATTTTAAAAGGGAGTAATCCTTAGTTCTATAGGTGGACGCCTTTTCGAGATATCGCCATAAAGGTGGACCAAGGGTGACTCTAGAATGGTTGTACGATATGAATATCAAACGAAAGGTGTTACTGAGCATTTTAAGAGGGAGTGGGCATTAGGTCTATAGGTGGACGCCTTTTCGAGATATCGTCATTAGGGTGGGCCAGGGGTGACTCTAGAATATGTTTGTACGATATGGGTATCAAACGAAAGGTGTTACTGAGCATTTTAAGAGGGAGTGGGCATTAGGTCTATAGGTGGACGCCTTTTCGAGATATCGCCATAAAGGTGGACCAAGGGTGACTCTAGAATGGTTGTACGATATGGGTATCAAACGAAAGGTGCTACTGAGCATTTTAAGAGGGAGTGGGCATTAGGTCTATAGGTGGACGCCTTTTCGAGATATCGTCATTAGGGTGGGCCAGGGGTGACTCTAGAATATGTTTGTACGATATGGGTATCAAACGAAAGGTGTTACTGAGCATTTTAAGAGGGAGTGGGCATTAGGTCTATAGGTGGACGCCTTTTCGAGATATCGCCATTAGGGTGGGCCAGGGGTGACTCTAGAATGTTTGTACGATATGGGTAGCAAACGAAAGGTGTTACTGAGCATTTTAAGAGGGAGTGGGCATTAGGTCTATAGGTGGACGCCTTTTCGAGATATCGCCATTAGGGTGGGCCAGGGGTGACTCTAGAATGTTTGTAGGATATGGGTAGCAAACGAAAGGTGTTACTGAGCATTTTAAGAGGGAGTGGGCATTAGGTCTATAGGTGGACGCCTTTTTGAGATATCGCCATTAGGGTGGGCCAGGGGTGACTCTAGAATGTTTGTACGATATGGGTATCAAACGAAAGGTGTTACTGAGCATTTTAAGAGGGAGTGGACATTAGGTCTATAGGTGGACGCCTTTTCGAGATATCGCCATTAGGGTGAGCCAGGGGTGACTCTAGAATGTTTTTACGATATGGGTATCAAACGAAAGGTGTTACTGAGCATTTTAAGAGGGAGTAGGCATTATGTCTATAGGTGCACGCCTTTTCGAGATATCGCCATTAGGGTGGGCCAGGGGTGACTCTAGAATGTTTGTACGATATGGGTATCAAACGAAAGGTGTTACTGAGCATTTTAAGAGGGAGTGGGCATTAGGTCTATAGGTGTACGCCTTTTCGAGATATCGCCATTAGGGTGGGCCAGGGGTGACTCTAGAATGTTTGTACAATATGGGTATCAAACGAAAGGTGTTACTGAGCATTTTAAGAGGGAGTGGACATTAGGTCTATAGGTGGACGCCTTTTCGAGATATCGCCATTAGGGTGAGCCAGGGGTGACTCTAGAATGTTTTTACGATATGGGTATCAAACGAAAGGTGTTACTGAGCATTTTAAGAGGGAGTGGGCATTAGGTCTATAGGTGGACGTCTTTTCGAGATATCGCCATTAGGGTGGGCCAGGGGTTACTCTAGAATGTTTGTACGATATGGGTATCAAACGAAAGGTGTTACTGAGCATTTTAAGAGGGAGTGGGCATTAGATCTATAGGTGGACGCCTTTTCGAGATATCGCCATTAGGGTGGGCCAGGGGTGACTCTAGAATGTTTGTACGATATGGGTAGCAAACGAAAGGTGTTACTGAGCATTTTAAGAGGGAGTGGGCATTAGGTCTATAGGTGGACGCCTTTTTGAGATATCGCCATTAGGGTGGGCCAGGGGTGACTCTAGAATGTTTGTACGATATGGGTATCAAACGAAAGGTGTTACTGAGCATTTTAAGAGGGAGTGGACATTAGGTCTATAGGTGGACGCCTTTTCGAGATATCGCCATTAGGGTGAGCCAGGGGTGACTCTAGAATGTTTTTACGATATGGGTATCAAACGAAAGGTGTTACTGAGCATTTTAAGAGGGAGTAGGCATTATGTCTATAGGTGCACGCCTTTTCGAGATATCGCCATTAGGGTGGGCCAGGGGTGACTCTAGAATGTGTTTGTACGATATGGATATCAAATTAAAGGCATTAATGAGGGTTTTAAAAGCGAGTGGCCCTTAGATGTATATGTGAAGGCGTTCTCGCGATATCGACCAAATGTGGACCAGGTGATCCAGAAAATCATCTGTCGGTTACTGCTAATTTATTTATATATTCAATACCACTAACAGTATTCCGCCAAGATTCCAAGGGCTGTTGATTACGCCTTGTAGAACTTTTTCATTTTCTTCTACTTAATATGGTAGGTGTCACACCCATTTTACAAAGTTTTTTCCAAAGTTATATTTTGCGTCAATAAACCAATCCAGTTGCCATGTTTCATCCCTTTTTTCGTATTTGGTATAGAATTATGGCATTTTTTCATTTTTCGTAATTTTCGATATCGATAAAGTGGGCGTGGTTATGGTCGGATTTCGGCCATTTTTTATACCAAGATAAAGTGAGTTCAGATAAGTTTAGGGCTAAGTTTAGTAAAGATATATCGGTTTTTGCTCAAATTATTGTGTTAACGGCCGAGCGGAAGGACAGACGGTGGACTGTGTATAAAAACTGGGCGTGGCTTCCACCGATTTTTCCCATTTTCACAGAGAACAGTTACCGTCATAGAGTCTATGCTCCTACCAAATTTCAAAAGGATTGGTAAATTTTTGTTCGACTTATGGCATTAAAAGTATTCTAGACAAACTAAATGAAAATGGGCGGAGCCACGCCCATTTTGAAATTTTCTTTTATTTTTGTATTTTGTTGCATCATATCATTACTGGAGTTGAATTTTGACTTAATTTACTTATATACAGTAAAGATATTAAATTTTTTGTTAAAATTTGAATTTAAAAAAATTTTTTTTTAAAAAGTGGGCGTGTTCTTCATTCAATTTTGCTAATTTTTATTTAGCACATATATAGTAATAGTAGTAACGTTCCTGCCAAATTTCATCATGATATCTTCAACGACTGCCAAATTACAGCTTGCAAAACTTTTAAATTACCTTCTTGTAAAAGTGGGCCGTGCCACGCCCATTGTCCAAAATCTTACTAATTTTCTATTCTGCGTCATAACGTCAACCCATCTACCAAGTTTCATCGCTTTAACCGCCTTTGGCAATGAATTATCGCATTTTTTCGGTTTTTCGAAATTTTCGATATCGAAAAAGTGGGCGTGGTTATAGTCCGATATCGTTCATTTTAAATAGCGATTTGAGATAAGTGCTCAGGAACCTACATACCAATTTTCATCAAGATACCTCAAAATTTACTCAAGTTGTCGTGTTAACGGACGGACGGACGGACGGACATGGCTCAATCAAATTTTTTTTGGATCCTGATTATTTTGATATATGGAAGTCTATATCTATCTCGATTCCTTTATATATGTACAACCAACCGTTATCCAATCAAACTTAATATACTCTGTGAGCTCTGCTCAACTGAGTATAAAAATTGTCGCACTGAAGGAAACAGCTGCTGAGTGATCTACTCAAATTTGTTGAACGAACCGACTTAACCTTTAGGCCGATAAGTTTGTTTAGAAAAACGCAATATGTAGGTTACACGAGGACGGAGCGGTCGAATAACCAAAACGAATGGGTTAAAAAAATTCGTACGCAGTTTTTATCATATTTAACTCTAATATTAAAGGATATAAAACGAGAGACAACGTTTGACAACCTTTAAAAAGTTTTAATAACTATCTCAAAAATTGTTGCTCTGAAGCAAACAACTGCTGAGTGATCTACTCAAACTTGTTGAACAAAACGACTTACGTATTTTAACCCTAGGACTTATACCCAACTTTTACTACGACTTCTTATACCCGGGTACAGGTGTGTCCATTAGCCTGTTTTACCCGTTTTTTCTCATTTTTTCTGAGAAACAAATTATTTTCTTAATGCAATGTTGTAGCTGACTATCTTACGAACATTCTAAGTATTTATAAACATATACTTGTAGCCTGCTTCTAAGCATTCTAAGTTATTTCTAAGAAGTCAATAATTTCTATTGTTGTTAGAATTTTTAGAATACAACCTTTTTCGCGCACTTTTAATTATTTAGAAGAATAAGTTATATTGTACCCTTGCTAGAATTTGCTGACAAACAACATTTGATATAATCCAACTACCTGGCAGGTACGAAATGCTTCCAGAAACTTAAGGGTTGCAGCTATATAAACGGCAGTTTTGCGAGTTTATATTCATTGTAAAGCGTTCTTTTTAACTGTGAAGTTGATTTATATTTGTGAAAATAACAAGTCTGAAAAAATTTAAAATATTACAACATGATAGCAGAAGGAACATGGAATATTTGTCTTCGAATCAATATATGAGCTAAATACAAATAACTCAAATATAATTTCATAAATGGAATAAAAATTAATTATTTTTATATAGATTATCTGACGATGAAAAAGAGCAGTACATACAAAACCTGTTTGACGAAATCTCAGATGATGAATTATTTTCCGACCCTGAAGGGGATAAAAGCGAACAAGTAGCAGTAGCAGATGGCGTGGTTTAATCGGATGTAAAAGACCCTGATTACACAATTGACAATGCCCAGGTAGATGAGGCTGATTGCGGAGAATTTGACAATGAATCCGATGCTGCAGATGATTCTGAGGGGATTAATTTGCGTGCAGCTGAATTTGTAGCACGTGATAGTACCATATAAAGCTCACAGCCACGCCAAACTAGGCAACAAAATATTTTGCGACAGCGAAGTGGGCCCGCAAGATCAACTACTATGATGTCCATAGTCAATACATATAAATGTTTTATGACTCCGTAAATGGTGGATATTATAGTACGCTACACCAACAAAAAAGCAGAAGCTACATATTCGGAATTAAACGCAAAACTTCCAGAGGCGGAACCAAAAACTTGGAAGAAGGTTACTTTGAGTGAAATGTATGCGTTCATTGGAGTACTTATTATGACTGGCGCTAACCGCAGCAATGCCGAATGTGCGCCGGACTTGTGGGCGGTGGAAAATTTTCCATTTTATCGTGCGTCAATGGCCATTAACCGCTTTCAGGCCATACTGCAGTTTATAAGGTTTGACGATGGCAACACACGGGCACAACGTTTGGTAACTGACAAAGCTGCACCAATATCCGAGCTGTGGACCATGATGAACTAGAACGTTGAGCAGTCATATAAGTCAAGTGAATATCTAACGGTAGACGAGCAGCTCTTTCCATATCGTGGCCGCACCCGTTTTACGCAATGCATCCCATCGAAACCGGCAAAATATGGCATCAAAGTGTGGTGGGTATGTGATGCCAAAAACGCATATTCACTGCATGGACAAATATATACTGGCCAAGCACCTACGGGACGGGAAACTAACCAGGGTGAACGCGTGGTCAGGGATTTAACAAGCCGCTTTCATGGAACCGGCCGAAATATAACGATGGACAATTTTTTTACATCCCTGGAACTCTGCGGAAAAATAAGCCCTACATACCAAAGGAGATGTTGGCACACAAAGATCGTGCAGAGAGGTTAAGTACATTCGGTTTTAGGCCCAACATATCCATTTGCTCCTATGTGCCGAAAAAAAAACAAGGCAGTTATATTACTATCATCAATGCATGACGATGATCACATTGGCGAAAGCGGCAAACCAGAAATGATCGAGTTTTATAACAAGACAAAAGGAGGAGTGGAAGTGATGGACCAATTGATTGGAGAATATACTTGCCAAAGGATGACAAAGCGTTGGCCGTTGTCCCTATTCTTCAATATGATTGATTTGACGGCATTGGCAGCGTACATCATATATTATGAGAATAATCCCAACATTAGATGCACCAATGCGAAGGGTAAGATATTTCTTCGCCAGCTCGCCAAGGAACTGTCTATGCCCATAATTGAAGAGCGGTCGGTGAATCAGCAAGTGATGCGGAACTTCAACACAAAAATTGCAGTCGCGAGTTTCATAAATACGGCCTTGCAAGGAAGTGCTGACAATAGGCCGTCAACGTCTACAGCTGCTGGTGCAAAACCAAAGAAACAGCAGGTTGGAAGCTGTTTTATCTGCTACATCCATGACCAACACAGTTGACGAACGCGTAACATGTGCAGAATATGTCAGCGCCCAATATGAATACAGCATTCTTCAAATACATTTACATGTAATATTTGTGAAAATAATGAAGACGATTGAATAATTTAAATTTGTTTGCATATTTAGTTATAAGAAATAATCAATAAAATAACATTTTATAAAGAAAATAATAAATAAAAATTTTTTTCCTTCAAAAAATGAGAAAAAACGAGAAAAAAAGCTACTGGCCACACCTGTACCCGGCTATAAGAAGTCGTAGGTGTCAACTTTGAAAGCTTATATCTCATCAATGCATGGACCTAGCATGACAAATAAGAAACCAATCGACGTAGATTTACTTCGTTTGGAGCTACATCACTCCAAAGTAGCTACTGGCCACACATGTACTTGGGTATAAGTCCTAGCGTTAAGTATGCTTAATCTTTAGATCGGTAAGCAAATTAAAAAAACGCATATGTAAGCTAACGAGGACGGAGCCGTCAAGTAACCAAAACAAATTGGTTAAAAAAAGGACGTGTGGTACTCGGGGACTGCCAAGGTAAAGCTATTGCATATTATCAATTTATGCAATTATAATATTTATGCAACATTTGGTTTTCTTTGATATTAATTCAAGTTTTGTCTGTCATATTAATTCAAGTTACACTTTTTAAGCGTGGTGATCGATAGGAGAACAAATTTTTTACTTTTATTGAATAAATCTAGCGTGCAGTCCATCTGGCATCTGGCGGTTACCAGTGCCATCTACCGCGCAGTAGCGAAGATAAATGTACACCAAAGACAACAACCAATATTTGCATAACACCGAAACTTTTGGTGTTATTAACAGATGTTGTTCATGATTTTATGTACATATATCAGTTACGGTTTTTTTTTGATTCAGTCGCCACGCTCAAAGCCCGCGATAAAATCTATGCAATAGCTTAAAATCAAAGGGAACAACTGTGTGCGTAATTACTGTACTAAGTTCAACACCAACAAAGGCAATTATGTACAGCGTGTGTGTGTTTGTTGGTGTGCATCATCTAGCGTGCAGGTCATCTGCCATCTGGCGGTTACCAGTGTTGCCATTACAGCGCAGTAGTAAAGGTAAATGGACGCCAAAGACAACAACCAATATTCGCATAAATAGATCCAATTTTATATAATCAGCTTGTCACCGAAACTTTTGCCGTTATTAACAGATGTTTTTCCATGATTTTATGTACATATATCAGTTACGGTTTTTTTTGATTCAGTCGCCACGCTCAAAGCCCGCGATAAAATCTATGCAATAGCTTAAAATCAAAGGGAACAACTATTTACGTAGTTACTGTACTAAGTTCAACAGCAACAAAGACAATTATGTACAGCGTGTGTGTGTGTTGGTGTGCATCATCTAGCGTGCAGGTCAGCTGCTATCTGGTGGTTACCAGTGCCATCTACAGCGCAGTAGTGAAGATAAATGTACACCAAAGACAACAGCCAATATTCGCATAAATAGATCCAATTTTATGTAATCAGCCTGTTGCTAACACCGAAACTTTTTCGAACCTTTTTGAACCTTTTTTGACAAATATCCGTTACGGCCTTTTTTGATTTAGTCGCCAAGCCCGCGATAAAATCTCTGCAATAGCTTGAAATTCGTACGCGGTATTTATCAGTTTTAACTCTAGAATTAAAGGATATAAAACGAGAAACAACGTTTGACACCCTTTAAAAACTTTTAATAACTATATCAAAAATTATTGTTCTGAAGCCAACAACTGCTGAGTGATCTACTCAAATTGGTTGAATGAAACGACTTAAGTATTTTAACCATGCTTAACCATTAGGCCGGTAAGTTTATTTAGAAAAACGCAATATGTGGGCTACACGAGGACGGAGCGGTCGAGTAAGCAAAACGAATGGGTTAAAAAAATTCGTACGCAGTTTTTATCATATTTAGCTCTAATATTAAAGTATATAAAACGAGAAACAGCGTTTGAAACACTTTAAAAACTTTTAATAACTATATCAAAAATTATTGTTCTGAAGCCAACAACTGCTGAGTGATCTATTCAAATTTGTTGAAGAAAACGACTTAAGTATTTTAACCATGCTTAACCTTTAGGCCGGTAAGTTTATTTAGAAAAACGCAATATGTAGACTACACAAGGACGGAGCGGTCGAGTAACCAAAACGAATGGGTTAAACAAATTCGTACGCGGTTTTTATCGTATTTAACTCTAGAATTAAAGGATATAAAACGAGAAACAACGTTTGACAACCTTTAAAAAGTTTTATTAACTATATCAAAAATTGTAGCTCTGAAGCAAACAACTGCTGAGTGATCTACTCAAATTTGTTGAGCAAAACGACTTACGTATTTTAAGCATGCTTAACCTTTAGGCCGGTAAGTTTATTTAGAAAAACGCAATATGTAGGCTACACGAGGGCGGAGCCGTCGAGTAACCAAAACGAATGGGTTAAACAAATTCGTACGCAGTTTTATCATATTTAACTCTAAAATTAAAGGATATAAAACGAGAAACAACGTTTGACAACCTTTAAAAAGTTTTATTAACTATATCAAAAATTGTAGCTCTGAAGCAAACAACTGCTGAGTGATCTACTCAAATTTTTTGAACAAAACGACTTACGTATTTTAAGCATGCTTAACCTTTAGGCCGGTAAGTTTATTTAGAAAAACGCAATATGTAGGCTACACGAGGACGGAGCGGTCGAGTAACCAAAACGAATGGGTTAAACAAATTCGTACGCTGTTTTATCATATTTAACTCTACAATTAAAGGATATAAAACGAGAAAAGAAAGCTTTATTAACTATATCAAAAATTGTAGCTCTGAAGCAAACAACCGCTGAGTGATCTACCCAAATTTGTCGAACAAAACGACTTACGTATTTTAAGCATGCTTAACCTTTAGGCCGGTAAGTTTATTTAGAAAAACGCAATATGTAAGCTACACGAGTACGGCGCAGTCGAGTAACCAAAACGAATGGGCTAAACAAATTCGTACGCGGTTTTATCATATTTAACTGTACAATTAAAGGATATAAAACGAGAAACAACGTTTGAAACACTTTAAAAACTTTTAATAACTATATCAAAAATTATTGTTCTGAAGCCAACAACTGCTGAGTGATCTACTCAAATATGTTGAACGAAACGACTTAAGTGTTTTAACCATGCTTAATGTTTAGGCCGGTAAGTTTAATTAGAACAAGTAAGGAAGGCTAAGTATGGGTGTAACCGGACATTACATACTCAGTTGAGAGCTGTGGAGACAAAGGAAGGGAAAATCACCATGTTGTAAAAAGAATCTAGGGTAACCCTGGAATGTGTTTGTATGACATGTGTATCAAATGGAAGGTATTAAAGAGTATTTTAAGAGGAAGTGGGCCATAGTTCTATAGATGGACGCCATTTAGGGATGTCGCCATAAAGGTGGACCAGGCTTGACTCTAGAATTTGTTTGTATGATATGGGTATCAAATGAAATGTTTTAATGATAATCTTAAAAGGGAGTGGTCCTAAGTTCTATAGGTGGACGCCTTTTCGAGATATCGCCATAAAGATGGATCAGGGGTGACTCTAGAATTTGTTTGTACGATATGAGTATCAAATGAAAGGTGTTAATGAGTATTTTAAGAGGGCGTGGGCCGTAGTTCGATATGTGGACGCCTTTTCGAGACATCGCCATAAAGGTGGACCAGGGGTGACTCTAGAATTTGTTTATACGATATGGGTATCAAATGAAAGGTGATAATGAGTATTTTAAAATGGTGTTTGCCTTAGTTCTATACCAGGGTATTTGTTTGTATGATATGGGTATCAAATGAAATGTTTTAATGATAATCTTAAAAGGGAGTGGTCCTAAGTTCTATAGGTGGACGCCTTTTCGAGATATCGCCATAAAGATGGATCAGGGGTGACTCTAGAATTTGTTTGTACGATATGGGTATCAAATGAAAGGTGTTAATGAGTATTTTAAAAGGGCGTGTGCCTTAGTTCTATAGGTGGACGCCTTTTCGAAATATCGCCATAAAGGTTGACCAGGGGCGACTCTAGAATTTGTTTGTACGATATGGCTATCAAATGGAAGGTGTTAATGAGTATTTCAAAAAGGTGTGGGCTTTAGTTCTATATGTGGACGCCTTTTCGAGATATCGCCATAAACGTGGACCAGGGGTGACTCTAGAATTTGTTTGTACGATATGGGTATCAAATGAAAGGTGTTAATGAGTATTTTAAAAGGGCGTGGGCCTTAGTTCTATAGGTGGACGCCTTTTCGAAATATCGCCATAAAGGTGGACCAGGGGTGACTCTAGAATTTGTTTGTACGATATGGGTATCAAATGAAAGGTGTTAATGAGTATTTTAAAAAGGTTTGGGCCTTAGTTCTATATGTGGACGCCTTTTCGAGATATCGCCATAAACGTGGCCAGGGATGACTCTAGAATTTGTTTGTACGATATGGGTATCAAATGAAAGGTGTTAATGAGTATTTTAAAAAGGTGTTAGCCTTAGTTCTATATGTGCACGCCTTTTCGAAATATCGCCATAAAGGTGGACCAGGGGTGACTCTAGAATTTGTTTGTACAATAAGGGTACCAAATAAAAGGTGTTAATGAGTATTTCAAAAAGGTGTGGGCTTTAGTTCTATATGTGGACGCCTTTTCGAGATATCGCCATAAACGTGGACCAGGGTGACTCTAGAATTTGTTTGTAAGATATGGCTATCAAATGAAAGGTGTTTATGAGTATTTTAAAAAGGTGTTAGCCTTAGTTCTATATGTGGACGCCTTTTCGAGATATCGCCATAAAGGTGTACCAGGGTGACTCTAGAATTTGTTTGTACGATATGGGTATCAAATGAAAGGTGTTAATGAGTATTTTAAAAAGGTGTTAGCCGTAGTTCTATACGTGGACGCCTTTTCGAGATATCGCCATAAACGTGGCCAGGGATGACTCTAGAATTTGTTTGTACGATATGGGTATCAAATGAAAGGTGTTAATGAGTATTTTAAAAAGGTGTTAGCCTTAGTTCTATATGTGGACGCCTTTTCGAGATATCGCTATAAACGTGGACCAGGGGTGACTCTAGAATGTGTTTGTACGATATGGGTATCAAATGAAAGGTGTTAATGAGTATTTTAAAAGGGCGTGGGCCTTAGTTCTATAGGTGGACGCCTTTTCGAAATATCGCCATAAAGGTGGACCAGGGGTGACTCTAGAATTTGTTTGTACGATATGGGTATCAAATGAAAGGTGTTAATGAGTATTTTAAAAAGGTGTTAGCCTTAGTTCTATATGTGGACGCCTTTTCGAGATATTGCCATAAACGTGGCCAGGGATGACTCTAGAATTTGTATGTACGATATGGGTATCAAATGAAAGGTGTTAATGAGTATTTTAAAAAGGTGTTAGCCTTAGTTCTATATGTGGACGCCTTTTCGAAATATCGCCATAAAGGTGGACCAGGGGTTACTCTAGAATTTGTTTGTACAATAAGGGTACCAAATAAAAGGTGTTAATGAGTATTTCAAAAAGGTGTGGGCTTTAGTTCTATATGTGGACGCCTTTTCGAGATATCGCTATAAACGTGGACCAGGGGTGACTCTAGAATTTGTTTGTACGATATGGGTATCAAATGAAATGTGTTAATGAGTATTTTAAAAGGGCGTGGGCCTTAGTTATATAGGTGGACGCCTTTTCGAAATATCGCCATAAAGGTAGACCAGGAGTGACTCTAGAATTTGTTTGTACGATATGGGTATCAAATGAAAGGTGTTAATGAGTATTTTAAAAAGGTTTGGGCCTTAGATCTATATGTGGACGCCTTTTAGAGATATCGCCGTAAACGTGGCCAGGGATGACTCTAGAATTTGTTTGTACGCTATGGGTATCAAATGAAAGGTGTTAATGAGTATTTTAAAAAGGTCTTAGCCTTAGTTCTATATGTGGACACCTTTTCGAGATATCGCCATAAACGTGGACCAGGGGTGACTCTAGAATGTGTTTGTACGATATGGGTATCAAATTAAAGGCACTAATGAGGGTTTTAAAAGGGATTGGGCCTTAGTTCTATAGGTGGACGCCTTTTCGAAATATCGCCATAAAGGTGGGCCAGGGGTGACTCTAGAATTTGTTTGTACGATATGTGTATCAAATGAAAGGTGTTAATGAGCATTTTAAAGGGGCGTGGGCCTTGGTTCTACAGGTGTACGCCTTTTCGAAATATCGCCACAAAGGTGGACCAGGGGTGACTCTAGAATTTGTTTGTACGATATGGGTATCAAATGAAAGGTGTTAATGAGTATTTTAAAAAGGTGTGGGCCTTAGTTCTATATGTGGACGCCTTTTCGAGATATCGCCATAAACGTGGACCAGGGGTGACTCTAGAATGTGTTTGTACGTTATGGGTATCAAATTAAAGGTATTAATGAGGGTTTTAAAAGGGAGTGTCCCTTAGTTGTATATGTGAAGGCGTTTTCGAGATATCGACCAAAATGTGGACCAGGGTGATCCAGAACATCATCTGTCGGTTACAGCTAATTTATTTATATATGTAATACCACGAACAGTATTCCTTCAAAGATTCCAAGGGCTTTTGATTTCGCTTGCAAAACTTTTTCATTTTCTTCCACTTAATATGGTAGGTGTCACACCCATTTTACCAAGTTTTTTTCTAAAGTTATATTTTACGTCAATAGACCAATACAATTACCATGTTTCATCCCTTTTTTCGTATTTGGTATATAATTATGGCATTTTTTCATTTTTCGTAATTTTCGATATCGAAAAAGTGGGCGTGGTCATAGTCGGATTTCGGCCATTTTTTTCACCAATACAAAGTGAGATCAGATAAGTACTGTGTATAAAAACTGGGCGTGGCTTCAACCGATTTCGCCCTTTTTCACAGAAAACAGTTATCGTCCTAAAATCTAAGCCTCTACCAAATTTCACAAGGATTGGTAAATTTTTGTTCGACTTATGGCATTAAAAGTATCCTAGACAAATTAAATGAAAAAGGGCGGAGCCTCGCCCATTTTGAAATTTTCTTTTATTTTTGTATTTTTTTGCACCATATCATTACTGGAGTTGAATGTTGACATAATTTACTTATATACTGTAAAGATATTAACTTTTCATTTAAAATTTGAATTTAAAAAAAATTTTTTTTAAAAAGTGGGCGTGCTCGCTCTCCGATTTTGCTATTTTTTATTAAGCAGACATATAGTAATAAGAGTAACGTTCCTGCCAAATTTCATCATGATATCTTCAACGACTGCCAAATTACAGCTTGCAAAACTTCTAAATTACCTTCTTTTAAAAGTGGGCGGGGCCACGCCCATTGTCCAACATTTTACTAGTTTTCTATTCTGCGTCGTAAGTTCAACACACCCACCAAGTTTCATCGCTTTATCCATCTTTGGTAATGAATTATCGCATTTTTTCGATTTTTCGAAATTTTCGATATCGAAAAAGTGGACGTGGTTATTGTCCGATATCGTTCATTTTAAATAGCGATCTGAGATGAGTGCCCAGGAACCTACATACCAATTTCATCAAGATACCTCAAAATTTACTCAAGTTATCGTGTTAACGGACGGACGGACGGACGGACGGACATGGCTCAATCGAATTTTTTTTCGATGCTGATGATTTTGATATATGGAAGTCTATATCTATCTCGATTCCTTTATACCTGTACAAACAACCGTTATCCATTCAAAGTTAATATACTCTGTGAGCTCTGCTCAACTGAGTATAAAAACGCAATATGTTGGCTACACGAGGACGGAGCGGTCGAGTAACCAAAACGAATGGTTTAAACAAATTCGTACGCTGTTTTATCATATTTAACTCTAGAATTAAAGGATATAAAACGAGAAACAACGTTTGACAACCTTTAAAAAGTTTTATTAACTATATCAAAAATTGTAGTTCTGAAGCAAACAACTGCTGAGTGATCTACCCAAATTTGTTGAACAAAACGACTTACGTATTTTAAGCATGCTTAACTTTTAGGCCGGTAAGTTTATTTAGAAAAACGCAATATGTAGGCTACACGAGGACGGAGCAGTCGAGTAACCAAAGCGAATGGGTTAAGCAAATTCGTACGCGGTTGTTATCATATTTAACTCAACAATTAAAGGATATAAAACGAGAAATAACGTTTGAAACACTTTTAAAACTTTTAATAACTATATCAAAAATTATGTTTCTGAAGCCAACAACTGCTGAGTGATCTGCTCAAATTTGTTGAAGAAAACAACTTAAGTATTTTCACCATGCTTAACCTTTAGGCCGGTAAGTTTATTTAGAAAAAGGCAATATGTAGGCTACACAAGGACGGAGCGGTCGAGTAACCAAAACGAATGGGTTAAACAAATTCGTACGCGGTTTTTATCGTATTTAACTCTAGAATTAAAGAATATAAAAGGAGAAACAACGTTTGGCAAACTTTAAAAATTTTATAACTATCTCAAAAATTGTCGCTCTGAAGCAAACAACTGCTGAGTGATCTACTCAAATTTGTTGAAAAAACGACTTTAAGCATGCTTAACTTTTAGATCGGTAAGCAAATTAAAAAACGCATATGTAAGCTAACGAGGACGGAGCCTTCGAGTAATGAAAACAAATTGTTTAAAAAAATTCGTACGCGATATTTATCAGATTTAACTCTAGAATTAAAGGATATAAAACGAGAAACAACGTTTGAAATCCTTTAAAAACTTTTAATAACTATATCAACAAGTAGGGAAGGCTAAGTTCGGGTGCAACCGAACATTACATACTCAGTTGAGAGCTATGGAGACAAAATAAGGAAAATCACCATGTAGGAAAATGAACCTAGGGAACCCTGGAATGTGGTTGTATGACATGTGTATCAAATGGAAGGTATTAAAGAGTATTCTAAGAGAGAGTAGGCCATAGTTCTATGGATGGACGCCATTTAGGGATATCGCCATAAAGGTGGACCAGGGCTGACTCTAGAATTTGTTTGTACGATATGGGTATCAAACGAAAAGTGTTACTGAGCATTTTAAGAGGGAGTGGGCAATAGGTCTATAGGTGGACGCCTTTTCGAAATGTCGCCATTAGGGTGGGCCAGGGGTGGCTCTAGAATGTGTTTGTATGATATGGGTATCAAATGAAAGATGGTAATGAGTATTTTAAAAGGGAGTAATCCTTAGTTCTATATGTGGACGCCTTTTCGAGATATCGCCATAAAGGTGGACCAGGGCTGACTCTAGAATTTGTTTGTACGATATGGGTATCAAACGAAAAGTGTTACTGAGCATTTTAAGAGGGAGTGGGCATTAGGTCTATAAGTGGACGCCTTTTCGAGATATCGTCATTAGGGTGGGCCAGGGGTGACTCTAGAATGTGTTTGTACGATATGGGTATCAAACGAAAGGTGTTACTGAGCATTTTAAGAGTGAGTGGGCATTAGGTCTATAGGTGGACGCCTTTTCGAGATATCGCCATTAGGGTGGGCCAGGGGTGACTCTACAATGTGTTTGTACGATATGGGTATCAAATGAAAGGTGGTAATGAGTATTTTAAAAGGGAGTAATCCTTAGTTCTATATGTGGACGCCTTTTCGAGATATCGCCATAAAGGTGGACCAAGGGTGACTCTAGAATGTTTGTACGATATGGGTATCAAACGAAAGGTGTTACTGAGCATTTTAAGAGGGAGTGGGCATTAGGTCTATAGGTAGACGCCTTTTAGAGATATCGCCATTAGGGTGGGCCAGGGTGACTCTAGAATGTGTTTGTACGATATGGGTATTAAATGAAAGGTGGTAATGAGTATTTTAAAAGGGAGTAATCCTTAGTTCTATATGTGGACGCCTTTTCGAGATATCGCCATAAAGGTGGACCAAGGGTGACTCTAGAATGTTTGTACGATATGGGTATCAAACGAAAGGTGTTACTGAGCATTTTAAGAGGGAGTGGTCATTAGGTCTATAGGTGGACGCCTTTTCGAGATATCGCCATTAGGGTGGGCCAGGGGTGACTCTAGAATATTTGTACGATATGGGTATCAAACGAAATGTGTTACTGAGCATTTTAAGAGGGAGTGGGCATTAGGTCTAGGTGGACGCCTTTTCGAGATATCGCCATTAGGGTGGGCCAGGGGTGACTCTAGAATGTGTTTGTACGATATGGATATCAAATTAAAGGTATTAATGAGGGTTTTAAAAGCGAGTGGCCCTTAGATGTATATGTGAAGGTGTTCTCGCGATATCGACCAAAATGTGGACCAGGTGATCCAGAAAATCATCTGTCGGGTACTGCTAATTTATTTATATATGCAATACCACTAACAGTATTCCTGCCAAGATTCCAAGGGCTGTTGATTTCCCCTTGTAGAACTTTTTCATTTTCTTCTACTTAATATGGTAGGTGTCACACCCATTTTACAAAGTTTTTTCCAAAGTTATATTTTGCGTCAATAAACCAATCCAGTTACCATTTTTCATCCCTTTTTTCGTATTTGGTATAGAATTATGGCATTTTTTTCATTTTTCGTAATTTTTGATATCGATAAAGTGGGCGTGGTTATGGTCGGATTTCGGCCATTTTTTATACCAAGATAAAGTGAGTTCAGGTAAGTAGGTGGGCTAAGTTTAGTAAAAATATATCGTTGTTTGCTCAAGTTATTGTGTTAACGGCCGAGCGGAAGGACAGACGGTGGAATGTGTATAAAAACTGGGCGTGGCTTCCACCGATTTCGCCCATTTTCACAGAGAACAGTTACCGTCATAGAGTCTATGTCCCTACCAAATTTGAGAAGGATTGGTAAATTTTTGTTCGACTTATGGCATTAAAAGTATTCTAGACAAACTAAATGAAACTGGGCGGAGCCACGCCCATTTTGAAATTTTCTTTTATTTTTGTATTTTGTTGCATCATATCATTACAGGAGTTGAATTTTGACTTAATTTACTTATATACAGTAAAGATATTAAATTTTTTGTTAAAATTTGAATTTAAAAAAAATTTTTTTTAAAAAGTGGGCGTGTTCTTCATCCAATTTTGCTAATTTTTATTTAGCACATATATAGTAATAGTAGTAGCGTTCCTGCCAAAATTCATCAAGATATCTTCAACGACTGCCAAATTACAGCTTGCAAAACTTTTAAATTACCTTCTTGTAAAAGTGGGCGGTGCCACGCCCATTGTCCAAAATCTTACTAATTTTCTATTCTGTGTCATAACGTCAACCCATCTGCCAAGTTTCATCGCTTTAACCGCCTTTGGCAATGAATTATCGCATTTTTTCGGTTTTTCGAAATTTTCGATATCGAAAAAGTGGGCGTGGTTATAGTCCGATATCGTTCATTTTAAATAGCGATCTGAGATGAGTGCCCAGGAATCTACATACCAAATTTCATCAAGATATCTCAAAATTTACTCAAGTTATCGTGTTAACGGCGGACGGACGGACGGACGGACGGACGGACATGGCTCAATCAAATTTTTTTTCGATCCTGATTATTTTGATATATGGAAGTCTATATCTATCTCGATTCCTTTATATATGTACAACCAACCGTTATCCAATCAAACTTAATATACTCTGTGAGCTCTGCTCAACTGAGTATAAAAATTATTGTTCTGAATCCAACAACTGTTGAGTGATCTACTCAAATTTGTTGAACGAACCAATATAAGTATTTTAACCTTGCTTAACCTTTAGGCCGATAAGTTTGTTTAGAAAAACGCAATATGTAGGCTACACGAGGACGGAGCGGTCACATAACCAAAACGAATGGGAGAGACAACGTTTGACAACCTTTAAAAGATTCTAATAACTATTTCAAAAATTGTCGCTCTGAAGCAAACAACTGCTGAGTGATCTACTCAAATTTGTTGAACAAAACGACTTACGTATTTTAACCCTAGGACTTATACCCAACTTTTACTACGACTTCTTATACCCGGGTACAGGTGTGGCCAGTAGCCTGTTTTACCCGTTTTTTATCATTTTTCCTGAGAAACAAGTTATTTTTTTTAATGCAATGTTGTAGCTGACTATCTTACGAACATTCTAAGTAGTTATAAACATATATTTGTAGCCTGCTTCTAGGAATTGCGCGCATTCTAAGTTATTTCTAAGAAGTCAATAATTTCTATTGTTGTTAGAATTTTTAGAATACAGCCTTTTTCGCGCACTCTTAATTATTTAGAAGAAGACATTAATGTGTACCCTTGCTAGTATTTGCTGACAAACAACATTTGATATAATCCAACTACCTGGCAGGTAAGAAATGCTTTCAGAAACTTAAGGGTTGCAGCTATATAACCGGCAGTTTTGCGAGTTTATATTCATTATAAAGCGTTCTTTGAAGTGTGAAGTTGATTTATATTTGTGAAAATAACAAGTCTGAAAAATTTTAAAACATTACAACATGGATAGCAGAAGGAACATGGAATATTTGTCTCCGAATCAATATATGAGGTAAATACAAATAACCCAAATATAATTTCATAAATGGAATAAAAATTAATTATTTTTATATAGATTATCTGACGCTGAAAAAGAGCAGTACATACAAAACCTGTTTGACGAAATCTCAGATGATGAATTATTTTCCGACCCTGAAGGGGATGAAAGCGAACAAGTAGCAGTAGCAGATGGCGTGGTTGAATCGGATGTAGAAGACCCTGATTACACAATTGACAATGCCCAGGTAGATGAGGCTGATTACGAAGAATCTGACAATGAATCCGATGCTACAGATTATTCTGAGAAGATTAGTTTGCGTGCAGCACGTGATAGTACCATATGGAGCTCACAGCCACGACTTGCACGCCAAACTGGGCAACAAAATATTTTGCGACAGCGAAGTGGGCCCGCAAGATCAACTACTATGATGTGAATAGTCAATACATATAAATGTTTTATGACTCCGGAAATGGTGGATATTATAGTACGCTACACCAACAAAAAAGCAGAAGCTACATATGCGGAATTAAACGTAAAACATCCAGAGGCGGTACCAAAAACATGGAAGAAGGTTACTTTGAGCGAAATGTATGCGTGTGCAATGCCGAATGTGCGCCGGACTTGTGGTCGGTGGAAAATTGTCCATTATATCGTGCGTCAATTGGCATTAACCGCTTTCAGGCCATACTGCGGTTTATAAGGTTTGACGATGGCAACACACGGGCACAACGTTTGGTAACTGAAAAAGCTGCACCAATATCCGAGCTGTGAGGACCATGATGAACTACAACTTTGAGCAGTCATAAAAGCCAAATGAATATCTAACGGTAGACGAGCAGCCCTCTGCATATCGTGGCCGCACCCGTTTCACGCAATACATCCCATCGAAACCGGCAAAATATGGCATCAAAGTGTGGTGGGTATTTGATGCCAAAACGCATATCCACTGCATGGACAAATATATACTGGCCAAGCACCTACTGGACGGGAAAATAACCAGGGTGAACGCGTGGTCAAGGATTTAGTAAGCCGCTTTCATGGAACCGGCCGAAATATGACGATGGACAATTTTTTTACATCCCTAAATCTACTGGAAAGCTTGTCATCCATGAATTTGATGGCACTTGGAACTCTGCTGAAAAATAAGCCCTACATACCAAAGGAGATGTTGGCACACAAAGATCGTGTAGAGAGGTCAAATACATTCGGATTTAGGCCCAACATACCCATTTGCTCCTATGTGCCGAAAAAAAACAAGGCAGTTATATTACTATCATCAATGCATGACGATGATCACATTGGCGAAAGCGGCAAACCAGAAATGATCGAGTTTTATAACAAGAAAAAAGGAGGAGTGGACGTGATGGATCAATTGCTTGGAGAATATACTTGCCAAAGGATCGCAAAGCGTTGGCCGTTGTCCCTATTCTTCAATATTATTGATTTGACGGCATTGGCAGCGTACATCATATATTATGAGAATAATCCCAACATCAGATGCACCAATGCGAAGCGTAAGATATTTCTTCGCCAGCTCGCCAAGGAACTGTCTATGCCCATAATTGAAGAGCGGTCGGTGAATCAGCAAGTGATGCGGAACTTCAACACAAAAATTGCTGTCGCGAGTTTCATAAATACGGCCTTGCAAGGAAGTGCTGACAATAGGCCGTCAACGTCTACAACTGCTGGTGCAAAACCAAAGAAACAGCAGGTTGGAAGCTGTTTTCTCTGCTACATCCATGACCAACACAGAAGACGAACGCGTAACATGTGCAGAATATGTCAGCGCCCAATATGCATACAGCATCCTTCAAATACATTTATATGTAATATTTGTGAAAATAATGAAAACAATTGAATAATTAAAATTTGCTTGCATATTTAGTTATAAGAAATAATCAATAAAATAATATTTTATAAGGAAAATAATAAATAAAAATTGTTTTCCTTCAAAAAATGAGAAAAAACGAGAAAAAAGCCACTGGCCACACCTGTACCCGGCTATAAGAAGTCGTAGGTGTCAACTTTGAAAGCTTATATCTCATCAATGCATGGACCTAGCATGACAAATAAGACACCAATCGACGTAGATTTACTTCGTTTTCCTAGATCAAAAAGTTCAAGTCAATATCTTTAGCGATTTAGGAGCTACATCACTCCAAAATAGCTACTGGCCACACCTGTACTTGGGTATAAGTCCTAGGGTTAAGCATGCTTAACCTTTAGATTGGTAAGCAAATTGAAAAAACGCATATGTAAGCTAACGAGGAGGGAGCCGTCGAGTAACCAAAACAAAGGACTGCCACGGTAAAGCTATTGCATACTATCAACTTATGCAATTATTATATTTATGTAACATTTTGTTTTCTTTCATATTAATTCAAGTTTTGTCTTTGATATTAATTCAAGTTACACTTTTTAAGCGTGCTGACCGATAAGAAAACAAATTTTTTACTTTTATTGAATAAATCTAGCGTGCAGGTCATCTGGCATCTGGCGGTTACCAGTGCCATCTACAGCGCAGTAGTGAAGATAAATGTACACCAAAGACAACAACCAATATTCGCATAAATAGATCCAATTTTATGTAATCAGCCTGTTGATAACAACGAAACTTTTTCAAACCTTTTCGAACCTTTTTTGACAAATATCCGTTACGGCTTTTTTTGATTTAGTCGCCAAGCCCGCGATAAAATCTATGCAACAGCTTAAAATTCGTACGCGGTAATTATCAGTTTGAACTCTAGAATTAAAGGATATAAAACGAGAAACAACGTTTGACACCCTTTAAAAACTTTTAATAACTACATCAAAAATTATTGTTCTGAAGCCAACAACTGCTGAGTGATCTACTCAAACTGGTTGAACGAAGCGACTTAAGTATTTCAACCATGCTTACCCTTTAGGCCTGTAAGTTTATTTAGAAAAACGCAATATGTAGGCTACACAAGGACGGAGCGGTCGAGTAACCAAAACGAATGGGTTAAACAAATTCGTACGCGGTTTTTATCGTATTTAACTCTAGAATTAAAGGATGTAAAACGAGAAACAACGTTTGACAACCTTTAAAAAGTTTTATTAACTATATCAAAAATTGTAGCTCTGAAGCAAACAACTGCTGAGTGATCTACTCAAATTTGTTGAGCAAAACGACTTACGTATTTTAAGCATGCTTAACTTTTAGGCCGGTAAGTTTATTTAGAAAAACGCAATATGTAGGCTACACGAGGACGGAGCCGTCGAGTAACCAAAACGAATGGATTAAACAAATTCGTACGCTGTTTTATCATATTTAACTCTAGAATTAAAGGATATAAAACAAGAAACAACGTTTAACAACTTTTAAAAGTTTTATTAACTATATCAAAAATTGTAGCTCTGAAGCAAACAACTGCTGAGTGATATACTCAAATTTTTTGAATAAAACGACTTACGTATTTTAAGCATGTTTAACTTTTAGGCCGTTAACTTTATTTAGAAAAACGCAATATGTAGGCTACACGAGTACGGCGCAGTCGAGTAACCAAAACGAATGGGTTAAACAAATTCGTACGCGGTTTTTTTCATATTTAACTCTACAATTAAAGGATATAAAAAGAGAAACAACGTTTGACACCCTTTAAAAACTTTAATAACTATATCAAAAATTATTGTTCAGAAGCCAACAACTGCTAAGTGATCTACTCAAATATGTTGAATGAAACGACTTAAGTGTTTTAACCATGCTTAATTTTTAGGCCGGTAAGTTTATTTAGAAAAACGCAATATGTTGGCTACACGAGGACGGAGCGGTCGAGTAACCAAAACGAATGGGTTAAACAAATTCGTAGGCTGTTTTATCATATTTAACTCTATAATTAAAGAATATAAAACGAGAAACAACGTTTGACAACCTTTAAAAAGTTTTATTAACTATATCAAAAATTGTAGCTCTGAAGCAAACAACTGCAGAGTGATCTACTCAAATTTGTTGAACAAAACGACTTACGTATTTTAAGCAGGCTTAACTTTTAGGCCGGTAACTTTATTTAGAAAAACGCAATATGTAGGCTACACGAGTACGGCGCAGTCGAGTAACCAGAACGAATGGGTTAAACAAATTCGTACGCGGTTTTTATCGTATTTAACTCTAGAATTAAAGGATATAAAACAAGAAACAACGTTTAACAACTTTTAAAAGTTTTAATAACTATGTCAAAAATTATTATTCTGAAGCCAACAACTGCTGAGTGATCTACTCAAATTTGTTGAAGAAAACAACTTAAGTATTTTAACCATGCTTAGCCTTTATTTAACTCTAGAATTAAAGGATATAAAACGAGAAACAACGTTTGACAACCTTTAAAAGTTTTAATAACTATGTCAAAAATTATTATTCTGAAGCCAAAAACTGCTGAGTGATCTACACAAATTTGTTGAAGAAAACAGCTTAAGTATTTTAACCATGCTTAACCTTTAGGCCGGTAAGTTTATTTAGAAAAACGTAATATGTAGGCTACACAAGAACGGAGCGGTCGAGTAACCAAAACGAATGTGTTAAACAAATTCGTACGCGGTTTTATCGTATTTAACTCTAGAATTAAAGGATATAAAACGAGAAACAACGTTTGGCAACCTTTAAAAGTTTTAATAACTATGTCAAAAATTATTATTCTGAAGGCAACAACTGCTGAGTGATCTACTCAAATTTGTTGAAGAAAACAACTTAAGTATTTTAATAATGCTTAACCTTTAGGCCGGTATGTTTATTTAGAAAAACGCAATATGTAGGCTATATCAAAAATTATTGTTCTGAAGCCAGCAACTGCTGAGTGATCTACTCAAATATGTTGAAGAAAACGACTTAAGTATTTTAACCATGCTTAACCTTTAGGCCGGTAAGTTTATTTAGAAGAACGCAATATGTAGGCTACACAAGGACGGAGCGGTCGAGTAACCAACACGAATGGATTAAGCAAATTCGTACGCAGTTTTTATCGTATTTAAATCTAGAATTAAAGGATATAAAACGAGAAACAACGTTTGAAACGACTTAAGTGTTTTAACGATGCTTAATCTTTAGGCCGGTAAGTTTATTTAGAAAAACGCAATATTTTGGCTACACGAGGACGGACCGGTCGAGTAACCAAAACGAATGGGTTAAACAAATTCGTACGCGGTTTTTATCGTATTTAACTCTAGAATTAAGGATATAAAACGAGAAACAACGTTTGACAACCTTTAAAAGTTTTAATAACTATGTCAAAAATTATTATTCTGAAGCCAACAACTGCTGAGTGATCTACTCAAATATGTTGAAAGAAACGACTTAAGTATTTTAATCATGCTTAAGTTTAATGTAAGTTTATTTAGAAAAACGTAAGATGTAGGCTACACGAGGACGGAGCGGTCGAGTAACTAAAACGAATGGGTTAAACAAATTCGTATGCGGTTTTATCATATTTAACTCTGGAATTAAACTATATAAAATGAGAAACAACATTTGGCAACCTTTAAAAATTTAATAAATATTTCAAAAATTGTCGCGCTGAGTGATCTACTCAAATTAGTTGAACAAAACGACTTACTTTAACCATGCTTAACCTTTAGGCCGGAAAGTTTATTTAGAAAAACGCAATATGTAAGCTAAAGAGGACGGAGCCGTCGAGTAATCAAAACAAATGGGTTAAAAAATTCGTACGCAGATTTTATCATATTTAACTCTATAATTAAAGGATATAAAACGAGAAACAACGTTTGGCAACCTTTAAAAATTTTATAACTATCTCAAAAATTGTCGCTCTGAAGCAAACAACTGCTGGGTGATCTAATCAAATTTTTTGAAAAAAACGACTTACATATTTTAACCATGCTTAACCTTTAGGCCGGTAAGTTTATTTAGAAAAACGCAGTATGTAACCTAACGAGGTCGGAGCCGTCGAGTAACCAAAACGAATGGGTCAAACAATACGTAACTCTAGAATTAAAGGATATAAAACGAGAGACAACGTTTGACAACATTTAAAAAGTTTTAATAACTATCTCAAAAATTGTCGCTCTGAAGCAAACAACTGCTGAGTGATCTACTCAAATTTGTTGAACAAAACGACTTACGTATTCTAAGCATGCTTAACCTTTAGATCGGTAAGCAAATTAAAAAACGCATATGTAAGCTAACGAAGACGGAGCCGTAGAGTAACCAAAACAAATTGGTTAAAAAAAAGGACGTGTGGCACTCGGGGCTGCCACGGTAAAGCTATTGCATATTATCAACTTATGCAATTATAATATTTATGCAACATTTTGTTTTCTTTGATATTAATTCAAGTTTTGTCTTTGATATTAATTCAAGTCACACTTTTTAAGCATGCTGACCGATAAGAAAACAAATTTTTTACTTTTATTGAATAAATCTAGTATGCAGATCATCTGCCATCTGGCGGTTACCAGTGCCATCTACAGCGCAGTAGTGAAGATAAATGTACCCCAAAAACAACAACCAATATGCGAATAATAAATCCAATTTTATGTAATCAGCCTGTTGCTAACACCGAAACTTTTGCTGTTATTCCATGATTTTATGTACATATATCAGTTACGGTTTTTTTTGATTCAGTCGCCAAGCCCGCGATAAAATCTATGCAATAGCTTAAAATTCGTACGCGGTATTTATCAGATTTAACTCTAGAATTAAAGGATATAAAACGAGAAACAACGTTTGACACCGTTTAAAAACTTTTAATCAAAGATTATTGTTCTGAAGCCAACAACTGCTGAGTGATCTACTCAAATTGGTTGAACGAAACGACCTAAGTATTTTAACAATGCTTAACCTTTAGGCCGGTAAGTTTATTTAGAAAAACGCAATATGTAGGCTACACGAGGACGGAGCGGTCGAGTAACCAAAACGAATGGGTTAAACAATACGTAACTCTAGAATTAAAGGATATAAAACGAGAAACAGCGTTTGACAACCTTTAAACAGTTTTAATAACTATCTCAAAAATTGCCGCTCTGAAGCAAAAAACTGCTGAGTGAACTACCCAAATTTAATGAACAAATCGACTTACGTATTTTAAGCATGCTTAACCTTTAGATCGGTAAGCAAATTAAAAAAAAACGCAATATGTAAGCTAACGAGGAAGCAGCCGTCGAGTAACCAAACAAATTGGTTAAAAAAATTCGTACGAGGTATTTATCAGATTTAACTCTAGAATTAAAGGATATAAAACCAGAAACAACGTTTGACAACCTTTAACAAGTTTTATTAACTATATCAAAAATTGTAGCTCTAAAGCAAATACCTGCTGAGTGATCTACTAAAATTTGTTGAACAAAACGACTTACGTATTTTAAGCATGCTTAACCTTTAGGCCGGTAAGTTTATTTAGAAAAACGCAATATGTAGGCTACACAAGGACGGAGCGGTCGAGTAACCTTAACGAATGGGTTAAACAAATTCGTACGCGGTTTTATCATATTTAACTCTAGAATTTAAGGATATAAAACGAGAAACAACGTTTGACAACCTTTAAAAAGTTTTATTAACTATATCAAAAATTGTAGCTCTGAAGCAAGCAACTGCTGAGTGATCTACTCAAATTTGTTGGACAAAACGACTTACGTATTTTAAGCATGCTTAACCTTTAGGCCGGTAAGTTTATTTAGAAAAACGCAATATGTAGGCTACACGAGGACGGAGCAGTCGAGTAACCACAACGAATGGGTTAAACAAATTCGTACGCGGTTTTGATCGTATTTAACTCTAGAGTTAAAGGATATAAAACGAGAAACAACGTTTGAAACACTTTAAAAACTTTTAATAACTATATCAGAAATTATTGTTCTGAAGCCAACAACTGCTGTGTGATCTACTCAAATTTGTTGAACAAAACGACTTACGTACTTTAACCATGCTTAACCTTTAGGACGGAAACTGTATTTAGAAAAATGCAATATGTAGGCTACACGAGGACGGAGCGGTCGAGTAACCAAAACGAATGGGTTAAACAATACGTAACTCTAGAATTAAAGGATATAAAACGAGAAACAACGTTTGACAACCTTTAAAAAGTTTTAAAACTATCTCATAAATTGTCGCTCTGAAGCAAATAACTCCTGAGTGATCTACCCAAATTTGTTGAACAAATCGACTTACGTATTTTAAGCATGCTTAACCTTTAAATCGGTAAGCAAATTAAAAAAAAAACGCATTATGTAAGCTAACGAGAACGAAGCCGTCGAGTAACCAAAACAAATTGGTTAAAAAAATTCTATTATTTATCAGATTTAACTATAGAATTAAAGGATATAAAACGAGAAAAAACGTTTGACATCCAAATTTGTTGAACGAACCGACATAAGTATTTTAACCTTGCTTAACCTTTAGGCCGATAAGTTTGTTTAGAAAAACGCAATATGTAGGCTACACGAGGACGGAGCGGTCGAGTAACTAAAACGAATGGGTTAAACAAATTCGTATGCGGTTTTATCATATTTAACTCTAGAACTAAACTATATAAAACGAGAAACAACATTTGGCAACCTTTAAAAATTTAATAACTATTTCAAAAATTGTCGCGCTGAGTGATCTACTCAAATTAGTTGAACAAAACGACTTACTTTAACCATGCTTAACCTTTAGGCCGGAAAGTTTATTTAGAAAAACGCAATATGTAAGCTAAAGAGGACGGAGCCGTCGAGTAATCAAAACAAATCGGTTAAAAAATTCGTACGCATTTTTTATCATATTTAACTCTAGAATTAAAGGATATAAAACGAGAAACAACGTTTGGCAACCTTTAAAAATTTTATAACTATCTCAAAAATTGTCGTTCTGAAGCAAACAACTGCTGAGTGATCTACTCAAATTTGTTGAAAATAACGACTTACATATTTTAACCATGCTTAACCTTTAGGCCGGTAAGATTATTTAGAAAAACGCAATATGTAAGCTAACGAGGACGGAGCCGTCGAGTAACCAAAACGATTGGGTTAAACAATATGTAACTCTAGAATTAAAGGATACAAAACGAGAAATAACGCTTGACAACCTTTAAAAAGTTTTAATAACTATCTCAAAAATTGTCGCTCTGAAGCAAATAACTGCTGAGTGATCTACTCAAATTTGTTGAACAAAACGACTTACGTATTTTAAGCATGCTTAACCTTTAGATCGGTAAGCAAATTAAAAAAACGCATTTTGTAAGCTAACGAGGACGAAGCCGTCGAGTAACCAAAACAAATTGGTTAAAAAAATTCTATTATTTATCAGATTTAACTCTAGAATTAAAGGATATAAAACGAGAAAAAACGTTTGACATCCTTTAAAAACTTTTAATAACTATATCAAAAATTATTGTTCTAAATCCAACAACTGTTGAGTGATCTACTCAAATTTGTTGAACGAACCGACATAAGTATTTTAACCTTGCTTAACCTTTAGGCCGATAAGTTTGTTTAGAAAAACGCAATATGTAGGCTACACGAGGACGGAGCGGTCGAATAACCAAAACGAATGGGTTAAAAAAAATCGTACGAAGTTTTTATCATATTTAACTCTAATATTAAAGGATATAAAACGAGAGACAACGTTTGACAACATTTAAAAAGTTTTAATAACTATCTCAAAAATTGTCGCTCTGAAGCAAACAACTGCTGAGTGATCTACTCAAATTTGTTGAACAAAACGACTTACGTATTCTAAGCATGCTTAACCTTTAGATCGGTAAACAAATTAAAAAAAACGCATATGTAAGCTAACGAGGACGGAGCCGTCGAGTAACCAAAACAAATTGGTTAAAAAAAAGGACGTGTGGCACTCGGGGCTGCCACGGTAAAGCTATTGCATATTATCAACTTATGCAATTATAATATTTATGCAACATGTTGTTTTCTTTGATATTAATTCAAGTTTTGTCTTTGATATTAATTCAAGTTACACTTTTTAAGCGTGGTGACCGATAAGAAAACAAATTTTTTACTTTTATTGAATAAATCTAGCATGCAGATCATTTGCCATCTGGCGGTTACCAGTGCCATCTACAGCGCAGTAGTGAAGATAAATGTACCCCACAAACAACAACCAATATTCGCATAAATAAATCCAATTTTATGTAATCAGCCTGTTGCTAACACCGAAACTTTTGCTGTTATTAACAGACGTTCTTCCATGATTTTATGTACATACGGTTTTTTTTGATTCAGTCCCACGCTCAAAGCCCGCGATAAAATCTATGCAATAGCTTAAAATCAAAGCGAGCAACTATGTACGTAATTACTGTACTAAGTTCAACAGCAACAAAGGAATTATGTACAGCGTATGTGTGTGTTGGTGTGCATCATCTAGCGTGCAGTTCACCTGCCATCTGGCGGTTACCAGTGCCATCTACAGCGCAGTAGTGAAGATAAATGTACACTAAAGACAACAACCAATTTTCGCATAAATAGATCCAATTTTATGTAATCAGCCTGTTGCTAACACCGAAACTTTTTCGAAGCTTTTCGAACCTTTTTTGACAAATATCTGTTACGGTTTTTTTTGATTTAGTTGCCAAGCCCGCGATAAAATCTATGCAATAGCTTAAAATTCGTACGCGGTATTTATCAGATTTAGCTCTCGAATTAAAGGATATAAAACGAGAAACAACGTTTGACAACCTTTAAAAACTTTTAATCAAAGATTATTGTTCTGAAGTCAACAACCGCTGATCTACTCAAATATGTTGAACGAAACGACTTAAGTATTTTAACCATGCTTAACCTTTAGGCCGGTAAGTTTATTTAGAAAAACGCAATATGTAGGCTAGACGAGGACGGAGCGGTCGAGTAACTAAAACGAATGGGTTAAACAAATTCGTACGCGGTTTTTATCGTATTTAACTCTAGAATTAAAGAAACAACGTTTGACAACCTTTAACAAGTTTTATTAACTATATCAAAAATTGAAGCTCTGAAGCAAACAACTGCTAAGTGATCTACTCAAATTTGGTGACCAAAACGACTTACGTCTTTTAAGCATACTTAATCTTTAGGCCGGTAAGTTTATTTAGAAAACCGCAATATGTAGGCTACACGAGGACGAAGCTGTCGAGTAACCAAAACAAATGGGTTAAAAATTTAAAAGTTTTATAACTATCTCATAAATTTTTGCTCTGAAGCAAACAACTGCTGAGCGATATACTCAGATTTGTTGAAAAAAACCACTTACATATTTTAACCATGCTTAACCTTTAGGCCGGTAAGTTTATTTGGAAAAACTCAATATGTAGGCTACACGAGGACGGAGCGGTCGAGTAACCAAAACGAATGGGTTAAACAATACGTAACTCTAGAATTAAAGGACATAAAACGAGAAACAACGTTTGACAACCTTTAAACAGTTTTAATATCTATATCAAAAATTGTCTCTCTGAAGCAAATAACTGCTGAGTGATCTACCCAAATTTGTTGAACAAATCGACTTACGTATTTTAAGCATAATTAACCTTTAGATCGGAAAGCAAATTAAAAAAAAACCCAATATGTAAGCTAACGAAGAAGGAGCCGTCGGGTAACCAAAACAAATTGGTTAAAAAAATTCGTACGAGGTATTTATCAGATTTAACTCTAGAATTAAAGGATATAAAACGAGAAACAACGTTTGACAACCTTTAAAAACTTTTAATCAAAGATTATTGTTCTGAAGTCAACAACCGCTGATCTACTCAAATATGTTGAACGAAACGACTTAAGTATTTTAACCATGCTTAACCTTTAGGCCGGTAAGTTTATTTAGAAAAACGCAATATGTAGGCTAGACGAGGACGGAGCGGTCGAGTAACTAAAACGAATGGGTTAAACAAATTCGTACGCGGTTTTTATCGTATTTAACTCTAGAATTAAAGAAACAACGTTTGACAACCTTTAAAAAGTTTTATTAACTACATCAAAAATTGTAGCTCTGAAGCAAACAACTGCTGAGTGATCTACTCAAATTTGGTGACCAAAACGACTTACGTCTTTTAAGCATACTTAATCTTTAGGCCGGTAAGTTTATTTAGAAAACCGCAATATGTAGGCTACACGAGGACGAAGCTGTCGAGTAACCAAAACAAATGGGTTAAAAATTTAAAAGTTTTATAACTATCTCATAAATTGTCGCTCTGAAGCAAACAACTGCTGAGCGATATACTCAGATTTGTTGAAAAAAACCACTTACATATTTTAACCATGCTTAACCTTTAGGCCGGTAAGTTTATTTGGAAAAACTCAATATGTAGGCTACACGAGGACGGAGCGGTCGAATAACCAAAACGAATGGGTTAAACAATACGTAACTCTAGAATTAAAGGATATAAAACGAGAAACAACGTTTGACAACCTTTAAACAGTTTTAATATCTATATCAAAAATTGTCTCTCTGAAGCAAATAACTGCTGAGTGATCTACCCAAATTTGTTGAACAAATCGACTTACGTATTTTAAGCATAATTAACCTTTAGATCGGAAAGCAAATTAAAAAAAACCCAATATGTAAGCTAACGAAGAAGGAGCCGTCGGGTAACCAAAACAAATTGGTTAAAAAAATTCGTACGAGGTATTTATCAGATTTAACTCTAGAATTAAAGGATATAAAACGAGAAACAACGTTTGACAATCTTTAAAAAGTTTTAATAACTATCCCAAAAATTGTAGCTCTGAAGCAAACAACTGCTGAGTGATCTACTCAAATTTGGTGACCAAAACGACTTACGTCTTTTAAGCATGCTTAACTTTTAGCCGGTGAGTTTATTTAGAAAAACGCAATATATAGGCTACACGAGGACGGAGCAGTCGAGTAACCAAAACGAATGGGTTAAAAAAATTCGTACGCGGTATTTATCAAATTTAGCTCTAGAATTAAAGGATATAAAACGAGAAACAACGTTTGACAATCTTTAAAAAGTTTTAATAACTATCTCAAAAATAGTAGCTCTGAAGCAAACAACTGCTGAGTGATCTACTCAAATTTGGTGACCAAAACGACTTACGCCTTTTAAGCATGCTTAACTTTTAGGCCGGTAAGTTTATTTAGAAAAACGCAATATATAGGCTACACGAGGACGGAGCAGTCGAGTAACCAAAACGAATGGGTTAAACAAATTCGTACGCGGTTTTATCATATTTAACTCTAGAATTAAAGGATATAAAACGAGAAAAAACGTTTGACAACCTTTAAAAGGTTTTATTAACTATATCAAAAATTGTAGCTCTGAAGCAAGCAACTGCTGAGTGATCTACTGAAATTTGTTGAACAAAACGACTTACGTCTTTTAAGCATGCTTAACCTTAAGATCGGCAAGTAAATTAAAAAAGCGCAATATATAAGCTAACGAGGACGGAGCGGTCGAGTAACTAAAACGAATGCGTTAAACAAATTCGTACGCGGTTTTATCATATTTAACTCTAGAATTAAAGGATATAAAACGAGAAAAAACGTTTGACAACCTTTAAAAGGTTTTATCAACTATACCAAAAATTGTAGCTCTGAAGCAAACAACTGCTGAGTGATCTACTCAAATTTGTTGATGAAAACAACTTAAGTATTTTAACCATGCTTATCCTTTAGGTCGGTAAGTTTATTTAGAAAAACGCAATATCTGGCTACACAAGGACGGAGCGGTCGAGTAACCAAAACGAATGGGTTAAACAAATTCGTACGCGGTTTTTATCGTATTTATCTCTAGAATTAAAGGATATAAAACGAGAAACAACGTTTGACACCCTTTAAAAGTTTTAATAACTATGTCAAAAATTATTATTCTGAAGCCAACAACTGCTGGGTGATCTTCTCAAATTTGTTGACAAAACGACTTACGTACTTTAACCATGCTTAAGCTTTAGACCGGTAAGTTTATTTAGAAAAACGCAATATGTAGGCTACACGAGGACGGAGCGGTCGAGTAACCAAAACGAATGGGTTAAACAATACGTAACTCTAGAATTAAAGGACATAAAACGAGAAACAACGTTTGACGACCTTTAAAAAGTTTTAATAACTATCTCAAAAATTGTCGCTCTGAAGCAAATAACTGCTGAGTGATCTACCCAAATTTGTTGAACAAATCGACTTACGTATTTTAAGCATGCTTAACCTTTAGATTGGTAAGCAAATTAAAAAAAACGCAATAAGTAAGCTAACGAGGAAGGAGCCGTCGAGTAACCAAAACAAATTGGTTAAAAAAATTCGTACGAGGTATTTATCAGATTTAACTCTAGAATTAAAGGATACGAGAAACAACGTTTGACAACCTTTAACAAGTTTTATTAACTATATCAAAAATTGTAGCTCTGAAGCAAACAATTGATGAGTGATCTACTCAAATTTGTTGAACAAAACGACTTACGTATTTTAAGCGTGCTTAACCTTTAGGCCGGTAAGTTTATTTAGAAAAACGCAATATGTAGGCTACACGAGGACGGAGCAGTCGAGTAACCAAAACGAATGGGTTAAACAAATTCGTACGCGGTTTTTATCATATTTAGCACTACAATTAAAGGACATAAAACGAGAAACAACGTTTGAAACACTTTAAAAACTTTTAATAACTATATCAAAAATTATTGTTCTGAAGCCAACAACTGCTGAGTGATCTACTCAAATTTGTTGAACGAAACGACTTAAGTATTTTAACCATGCTTAACTTTAGGCCGGTAAGTTTATATAGAACAAGTAAGGAAGGCTAAGTTCGGGTGTAACCGAACATAACATACTCAGTTGAGAGCTATGGAGACAAAATAAGGAAAATCAATCTGGGGTAACCCTGGAATGTGGTTGTATAACATGTGTATCAAATGAAAGGTATTAAAGAGTATTTTAAGAGAGAATAGGCCATAGTTCTATGGATGAACGCCATTTAGGGATATCGCCATAAAGGTAGACCAGGGCTGACTCTAGAATTTGTTTGTACGATATGGGTATCAAATGAAAGGTGTTACTGAGCATTTTAAGAGGGAGTGGGCCTTAGGTCTATCGGTGGACGCCTTTTCGAGATGTCCCCATTAAGGTGGACCAGGGGTGATTCTATAATGTGTTTGTACGATATGGGTATCAAATGAAAGCTGTTAATGAGTATTTTGAAAAGGAGTGATCCTTAGTTCCATAGGTGGACGCCGTTTCGAGATATCGCCATAAAGGTGGACCAGGGGTGTCTCTAGAATGTGTTTGTACGATATGGGAATCAAATGAAAGGTGTTACTGAGCATTTTAAGAGGGAGTGGGCATTAGGTCTATAGGTGGACGCCTTTTCGAGATATCGCCATTAGGGTGGGCCAGGGGTGACTCTAGAATGTTTGTACGGTATGGGTATCAAACGAAAGGTGTTACTGAGCATTTTAAGAGGGAGTGGGCATGAGGTCTATAGGTGGACGCCTTTTCGAGATATCGTCATTAGGGTGGGCCAGGGGTGACTCTAGAATGTGTTTGTACGATATGTGCATCAAACGAAAGGTGTTACTGAGCATTTTAAGAGGGAGTGGGCATTAGGTCTATAGGTGGACGCCCTTTCGAGATATCGCCATTAGGGTGGGCCAGGGGTGACTCTAGAATGTTTGTACGATATGGGTATCAAACGAAAGGTGTTACTGAGCATTTTAAGAGGGAGTGGGCATTAGGTCTATAGGTGGACGCCTTTTCGAGATATCGCCATTAGGGTGGGCCAGGGGTGACTCTAGAATGTGTTTGTACGATATGGGTATCAAATGAAAGGTGGTAAGGAGTATTTTAAAAGGGAGTACTCCTTAGTTCTATAGGTGGAAGCCTTTTCGAGATATCGCCATAAAGGTGGACCAAGGGTGACTCTAGAATGTTTGTACGATATGGGTATCAAACGAAAGGTGTTACTGAGCATTTTAAGAGGGAGTGGGCATTAGGTCTATAGGTGGACGCCTTTTCGAGATATCGCCATTAGGGTGGGCCAGGGTGACTCTAGAATGTGTTTGTACGATATGGGTATCAAATGAAAGGTGGTAATGAGTATTTTAAAAGGGAGTAATCCTTAGTTCTATAGGTGGACGCCTTTTCGAGATGTCGCCATAAAGCTGGACCAAGGGTGACTCTAGAATGTTTGTACGGTATGGGTATCAAACGAAAGGTGTTACTGAGCATTTTAAGAGGGAGTGGGCATTAGGTCTATAGCTGGACGCCTTTTCGAGATATCGCCATTAGGGTGGGCCAGGGTGACTCTAGAATGTGTTTGTACGATATGGGTATCAAATGAAAGGTGGTAATGAGTATTTTAAAAGGGAGTAATCCTTAGTTCTATAGGTGGACGCCTTTTCGAGATATCGCCATTAGGGTGGGCCAGGTGTGACTCTAGAATGTTTGTACGATATGGTTATCAAACGAAAGGTGTTACTGAGCATTTTAAGAGGGAGTGGGCATTAGGTCTATAGGTGGACGCCTTTTCGAGATATCGCCATTAGGGTGGGACAGGGGTGACTCTAGAATGTTTGTACGATATGGGTATCAAACGAAAGGTGTTACTGAGCATTTTAAGAGGGAGTGTACATTAGGTCTATAGGTGGACGCCTTTTCGAGATATCGCCATTAGGGTGGGCCAGGGGTGACTCTAGAATGTTTGTACGATATGGGTATCAAACGAAAGGTGTTACTGAGCATTTTAAGAGGGAGTGGACATTAGGTCTATAGGTGGACGCCTTTTCGAGATATCGCCATTAGGGTGGGCCAGGGTGACTCTAGAATGTGTTTGTACGATATGGGTATCAAATGAAAGGTGGTAATGAGTATTTTAAAAGGGAGTAATCCTTAGTTCTATAGGTGGACGCCTTTTCGAAATATCGCCATTAGGGTGGGCCAGGTGTGACTCTAGAATGTTTGTACGATATGGGTATCAAACGAAAGCTGTTACTGAGCATTTTAAGAGGGAGTGGGCATTAGGTGTATAGGTGGACGCCTTTTCGAGATATTGCCATTAGGGTGGGCCAGGGGTGACTCTAGAATGCTTGTACGATATGGGTATCAAACGAAAGGTGTTACTGAGCATTTTAAGAGGGAGTGGACACTAGGTCTATAGGTGGACGCCTTTTCGAGATATCGCCATTAGGGTGGGCCAGGGGTTACTCTAGAATGTTTGTACGATATGGGTATCAAACGAAAGGTGTTACTAGCATTTTAAGAGAGAGGGGGCATTAGTTCTATAGGTGGACGCCTTTTCGAGATATCGCCATTAGGGTGGGACAGGGGTGACTCTGGTATGTTTTTGTACGATATGGATATCAAATTAAAGGTATTAATGAGGGTTTTAAAAGCGAGTGGCCCTTAGATGTATATGTGAAGGCGTTCTCGTGATATCCACCAAAATGTGGACCAGGTGATCCAGAAAATCATCTGTCGGGTACTGCTAATTTATTTATATATGCAATACCACTAACAGTATTCCTGCCAAGATCCCAAGGGCTGTTGATTTCGCCTTGTAGAACTTTTTCATTTTCTTCTACTTAATATGGTAGGTGTCACACCCATTTTACAAAGATTTTTCCAAAGTTATATTTTGCGTCAACAAACCAATCCAGTTACCATGTTTCATCCCTTTTTTCGTATTTGGTATAGAATTATGGCATTTTTTTCATTTTTCGTAATTTTCGATATCGATAAAGTGGGCGTGGTTATGGTCAGATTTCGCCCATTTTTTATACCAAGAAAAAGTGAGCTCAGGTAAGTACGTGGGCTAAGTTTAGTAAAGATATATCGGATTTTGCTCAAGTTATTGTGTTAATGGCTGAGCGGAAGGACAGACGGTGGACTGTGTATAAAAACTGGGCGTGGCTTCCACCGATTTCGCCCATTTTCACAGAGAACAGTTATCGTCATAGACTCTATGCTCCTACCAAATTTGAGAAGGATTGGTAAATTTTTGTTCGACTTATGGCAATAAAAGTATTCTAGACAAACTAAATGAAAATGGGCGGAGCCACGCCCATTTTGAAATTTTCTTTTATTTTTGTATTTTGTTCCATCATATCATTACTGGAGTTGAATTTTGACTTAATTTACTTATATACAGTAAAGATATTAAATTTTTTGTTAAAATTTGAATTAAAAAAAATTTTTTTTAAAAAGTGGGCGTGTTCTTAATCCAATTTTGCTAATTTTTATTTAGCACATATAGAGTAATAGTAGTAACGTTCCTGCCAAATTTCATCATGATATCTTCAACGACTGCCAAATTACAGCTTGCAAAACTTTTAAATTACCTTCTTGTAAAAGTGGGCGGGGCCACGCCCATTGTCCAAAATCTTACTAATTTTCTATTCTGCGTCATAACGTCAACCCATCTACCAAGTTTCGTCGCTTTATCTGTCTTTTGTAATGAGTTATCGCACTTTTTCGGTTTTTCGAAATTTTCGATATCGAAAAAGTGGGCGTGGTTATAGTCCGATATCGTTCATTTTAAATAGCGATCTGAGATGAGTGCTCAGGAACCTACATACCAAATTTCATCAAGATACCTCAAAATTTACTCAAGTTATCGTGTTAACGGAGGGACGGACGGACGGACGGACGGACGGACGGACATGGCTCAATCAAATTTTTTTTCGATCCTGATTATTTTGATATATGGAAGTCTATATCTATCTCGATTCCTTTATATATGTACAACCAACCGTTATCCAATCAAACTTAATATACTCTGTGAGCTCTGCTCAACTGAGTATAAAAACGCAATATGTAGGCTACACGAGGACGGAGCAGTCGAGTAACCAAAACGAATGGGTTAAACAAATTCGTACGCGGTTTTTATCATATTTAACTCTACAATTAAAGGATATAAAACGAGAAAAAACGTTTGACAACCTTTAAAAAGTTTTAATAACTATCTCAAAAATTGTCGCTCTGAAGCAAACAGCTGCTGAGTGATCTACTGAAATTTGTTGAACAAAACGACTTACGTACTTTAACCATGCTTAACCTTTAGGCCGGAAAGTTTATTTAGAAAAACGAAATATGTAAGCTAACGAGGACGGAGCCGTCGAGTAACCAAAACAAATGGGTTAAACAATTCGTACGCGGTTTTTATAATACTTAACTCTAGAATTAAAGGATATAATATGAGAAACAACGTTTGACAACCTTTAAAATTTTATAACTATCTCAAGAATTGTTGCTCTGAAGCAAACAACTGCTGAGCGATCTACTCAGATTTGTTTAATTAAACGACTTACATATTTTAACCATGCTTAATCTTTAGGCCACTAAGGTTATTTAGAAAAACGCAATATGTAGGCTACACGAGGACCGAGCGGTGCTGAGTGATCTAGCCAAATTTCTTGAACAAATCGACTCACGTATTTTAAGCATGCTTAAGCTTTAGATCGGTAAGCAAATTAAAAAAACGCAATATGTAATCTAACGAGGAAGGAGCCGTCGAGTAACCAAAACAAATTGGTAGAAAAAATTTGTACGCGGTATTTATCAGATTTAACTCTAGAATTAAAGGATATAAAACGAGAAACAACGTTTGACAACCTTTAAAAACTTTTAATAACTATATCAAAAATTATTGTTCTGAAGCCAACAACTGCTGAGTGATCTACTCAAATTTGTTGAACGAAACGACTTAAGAATTTTAACCATGCTTAACCTTTAGGCCGGTAAGTTTATTTAGAAAAACGCAATATGTACGCTATCAAGGAAGGAGCCGTCGAGTAAACAAAACAAAATGGTTAAAAAAATTCGTACGCAGTATTTATCAGATTTAACTCTAGAATTAAAGGATATAAAACGAGAAACAACGTTTGACAACCTTTAAAAACTTTTAATAACTATATCAAAAATTATTGTTCTGAAGCCAACAACTGCTGAGTGATCTACTCAAATTTGTTGAACGAAACGACTTAAGAATTTTAACCATGCTTAACCTTTAGGCCGGTAAGTTTATTTAGAAAAACGAAATATGTAAGCTAACGAGGACGGTGCGGTCGAGTAACCAAAACGAATGGTTTAAACAATACGTAACTCTAGAATTAAAGGATATAAAACGAGAAACAACGTTTGACAACCTTTAAAAACTTTTAATAACTATATCAAAAATAATTGTTCTGAAGCCAACAACTGCTGAGTGATCTACTCAAATTTGTTGAACGAAACGACTTAAGAATTTAACCATGCTTAACCTTTAGGCCGGTAAGTTTATTCAGAAAAACGCAATATGTAGGCTACACGAAGAGGGAGCGGTCGAGTAACCAAAACGAATGGTTTAAACAATACGTAACTCTAGAATTAAAGGATATAAAACGAGAAACAACGTTTGACAACCTTTAAAAAGTTTTAATAACTATCTCAAAAATTATTATTCTGAAGCCAACAACTGCTGAGTGAACTACTCAAATATGCTGAACGAAACGAATTAAGTATTTTAAGCATGCTGAACCTTTAGGCAGGTACGTTTATTTAGAAAAACGCAATATGTAGGCTACACGAGGACGGAGTGGTCGAGTAACCAAAACGAATGGGTTAAACAAATTCTTTCGCGGTTTTTACCGTATTTAACTGTAGAATTAAAGGATATAAAACGAGAAACAACGTTTGACAACCTTTAAAAGTTTTAATAACTATGTCAAAAATTATTATTCTGAAGCCAACAACTGCTGAGTGATCTACTCAAATATGCTGAACGAAACGAATTAAGTATTTTAAGCATGCTTAACATTTAGGCAGGTACGTTTATTTGGAAAAACGCAATATGTAGGCTACACGAGGACGGAGCGGTCGAGTAACCAAAACGAATGGGTTAAACAAATTCCTTCGCGGTTTTTCCCGTATTTAACTGCAGAATTAAAGGATATAAAACGAGAAACAACGTTTGACAACCTTTAAAAGTTTTAATAACTATGTCAAAAATTATTATTCTGAAGCAAACAGCTGCTGAGTGATCTACTCAAATTTGTTGAACAAAACGACTTACGTACTTTAACCATGCTTAACCTTTAGGCCGGTAAGTTTATTTATAAAAACGCAATATGTAGGAGGAACGAGGACGGAGCGGTCGAGTAACCAAAACGAATGGGTTAAGCATATTCGTACGCGGTTTTTATCGTATTTAACTCTAGAATTAAAGGATATAAAACGAGAAACAACGGTTGACAACCTTTAAAAAGTTTTATTAACTATATCAAAAATTGTAGCTCTGAAGCAAACAACTGCTGAGTGATCTACTCAAATTTTTTGAACAAAACGACTTACGTATTTTAAGCATGCTTAACCTTTAGGCTTGTAAGTTTATTTAGAATACGCAATATGTAGGAGGAATGAGGACGGAGCGGTCGAGTAACCAAAACGAATGGGTTAAACATATTCGTTCGCGGTTCTATCATATTTAACTCTAGAATTAAAGGATATAAAACGAGAAACAACGTTTGACAACCTTTAAAAAGTTTTATTAACTATATCAAAAATTGTAGGTAAGTTTATTTAGAATACGCAATATGTAGGCTACACGAGGACGGAGCAGTCGAGTAACCAAAACGAATGGGTTAAACAAATTCGTACGCGGTTTTTATCATATTTAACTCTAGAATTAAAGGATATAGAGCGAGAAAAAACGTTTGACAACCTTTAAAAAGTTTAAATAACTATCTCAAAAATTGTCGCTCTGAAGCAAACAACTGCTGAGTGATCTACTCAAATTTGTTGAAGAAAACGACTTAAGTATTTTAACCATGTTTAACCTTTAGGCCGGTAAGTTTATTTAGAAAAAACGCAATATGTATGCTACACGAGGACGGAGCGGTGGTATAACCAAAACGAATGGGTTAAACAAATTCGTACGCAGTTTTTATCGTATTTAACTCTAGAATTAAAGGATATAAAACGAGAAACAACGTTTGATAACCTTTAAAAAGTTTTATTAACTATATCAAAAATTGTAGCTCTGAAGCAAACAACTGCTGGGTGATCTACTCAAATTTTTTGAACAAAAGGACTTACGTATTTTAAGCATGCTTAACCTTTAGGCCGGTAAGTTTATTTAGAATACGCAATATGTAGGCTATATGAGGACGGAGCGGTCGAGTAACCAAAACGAATGGGTTAAACAAATTATTTCGCGGTTTTTACCGTATTTAACTGTAGAGTTAAAGGATATAAAACGAGAAACAACGTTTGACAACCTTTAAAAGTTTTAATAGCTATGTCAAAAATTAAAAAATTAAAAATTTTAATTTTTATGCAAGTAGTAATGATGAATACTCTGCAGGTGGTGTTGGAGTTTTTGTACGAGACACATTTGATTGCAACAAAGAGAGGTTTAATCTGCGAAGTGCAGATGTTGTAAAAGTTCTTCTAAAAAATAAGAATAAGAATGTGACCATAATATGCGTTTACAGACGACACGCTGAATCTAGTCAGAGTTTTGTGGAAGAATTTTCCAACTTTTTAGATGATGAGAGATCAAGCAATACAGTCTTATTAGGTGACCTAAATCTGGATATACTACAGTCAAATACAACAGCCGAAAACTATCTAACCCTTATGGCTGGTCATGGTTTTATTTCTTATCTCAACGAACCAACCAGAATTTCTTCGGGAACCTGTTTGGATCATGTCTTTTGTAGATTTACTAGAATTTGTGCTTCCAGGGGATTAAAATAGAAAACTTATACCAGATAAATAAACAATCAAAAAAACTAGGTACTATACATAAAATAAATTATGCGTTGCAGAATGACAGGCTTCGTCACGAAGATTGGGTTAGGGTGTATACGGAACATGATATCTCAAAAGCGTACTCGCTGTTTATAGGTATATTGCAATTTCATATAAGATGTGCAAGCTACACTTGTACCCCGCGAAGACACAAAACCAAACTAAAACCCTGGATTACCCTGAATTTAGTTAAAAAAAATTAAACTTAAAAATAAGTTAGGCAGTAAATGTCGTAAACATCCATTCCATCGGGAACTCCACTCTCGTTTTAGCAAATTATGCAAAGATTTAAGGAAAGATATCGCTGTACAGCGTGATAACTATTTCCGGATTAGATTTGTAGATTGCCAAGGGAACTCGCAAAAAGAATGGAAAATTATTAATAGCGTTGTCAATAGGAACTGTGCCAGTGATGAGCAAGTAATTTGTTTAAACGAGCTGTGCAAAACTATTTCAGATCCGTCCGGCATTTCCACGGTACTTAATGAGTTCTTTGTAGCAGTAGGGCAGTCGCATCTTACCCCATGCAAGTGTATTTTGTCGAGTAATGACGTATCCAGTTTCAGAAATAGTTTTTTGTTTGAACCCATCACAGGGTTAGAGATTCTAAAAATTACTAAAAATCTAAACAACTCCAGTTCGTGTGGTTTTGATAGGATATCAAATAAACTGCTTAAGAACACAGCCCTTAATTTAATAGACATTTTGAAATATCTTTTTAATACCTGTGTTTACACCGGTGTCTTCCCTGACCAGCTGAAATGTGCGATAGTTTTACCCCTATTTAAAAGGGGTGACAAGAAGGATAAAAATAATTATAGACCGATTTCTCTGTTGCCATCCATCTCTAAAGTTTTCGAGACAGCACTAAAAAACCGTATATTACTATTTCTTGAAAGCAAAAATTTCTTTAGCTCGAGGCAGTTCGGGTTCAGGTCGGGCCGTTCTACTGAAGATGCGCTCCTAGAATTTTGTTCATTCATTTGCAAAGGGTTGGATAGCAAAAAAAGCTGCGGGGGTCTCTTCGTTGACATTACGAAGGCTTTTGATACAGTTGACCATAAATATTTACTGGATAAATTATACTGTGCCGGCTTTCGTGGGTTCATACACGACTGGTTCAGATCTTATCTAACAGGTAGGGTGCAAAGGGTAAGAATTCAAGACTCTCTCAGTGATCCTAAATCAATAATAGTTGGGGTTCCACAAGGTTCCGTGCTGGGCCCCATTCTTTTCCTAGTTTATATAAATTCCATTTTTGACTTACCCTTTAAAGAAAATGTTACTGCATTTGCTGACGATCTTGCATTAGCATATGGCTCAGGTAGTTTTTTTGACCTAATTGCTAATATAAATTATGATGTCTCTCTATTAAGATCTTGGTTCGCAAAACATAAACTCGTCATCAGCAATAAAATTAATGTTTTATAGATTGAATTCAAGGCAACCTCTAGATGTCAACATAACTTTTCACTCTTCAGATTGCGAACGCTTCACCCTTCATCAGCATTTATGTCCTGAGGTAAAGTCTTGTACTTTCAATTCTCTTACATCCTGTAGCGCCAATTGCTTTGTAATTGGCATAGTAGAGGAATTTCAATACCTAGGTATAATCGTTGACTGTAATATGAATTGGTCTAGGCACATTTCCCGTTTGAAAAAATATTTGCAATATTCACTACGCTGCTTCTATCAACTCAAGAATTACTGCTCTAGTAAAACTATGAAAACAGTTTACTAAGCATTATTTCACTCAAAATTGCTACATGGAATCACCTGTTGGGGAGGCGCCAGCTTGAACAAAATTCAACCACTTATAACATTGCAAAAGTGTGTAATACGGAAAATATGCAAGGTGAACCGAATGCACTCCTCAAGGGAGCTTTTTAGAAGGTTACTCATTCTTCCCGTGAGAGACCTATATTATTTTAAAGTTTTAAAAGTTTTTTTCCTTAGATGTGGTTATCTGGAAAGCATGGCACCTGAAGTATATAATCTGAGGAGAAACACAAACAACACCGTCGTTTTGCCTTCTTGGAGAACCACACACTCTAACAAATTTTATACAATAGTGTCTCGTAAACTATTCAATGCACTACCAGCAGAAGTTCGGGCCTTAAGGAATCTTCGCCCGTTTTTAAAATATGTGAAATCCTTCCTTCTAAGCAGATCGTATCTCGAAATCAAAGTTTTGCTTCGGACAGATAATTAAAAATTTTATTTCTTAAGAGTTGTAATTTAATTAATTTCTTCTGTTTATTTTTGAATACTATTCACTTTTACTCAACCCACCTTATGTACACAATTTTGTTATGAATTTACAAGTTTTGTTATTTTGTTATCTTTATAACCTCATGTAAAAATTTACCATTAATTTAACAGTCCACCCCATTGTATTATTACCAAAAATAGGATTGGCATTTGACGCTATGTTTTGCATAACATATAAAATGCCCTAACTTTTCTTATATATTGAATTTATATTAATACTTTGCCTTATTGTAATTATATTTAAAATTTGTGTAGATATAAGCAAAATGAATAATAAACTACTACTACTACTACTACTACTACTACTACTACTACTACTATTATTCTGAAGCCAACAACTGCTGAGTGATCTACTCAAATATGCTGAACGAAACGAATTAAGTATTTTAAGAATGCTTAACCTTTAGACAGGTACGTTTATTTAGAAAAACGCAATATGTAGGCTACACGAGGACGGAGCGGTCGAGTAACCAAAACGAATGGGTTAAACAAATTCGTACGCGGTTTTTATCGTATTTAACTCTAGAATTAAATGATATAAAACGAGAAACAACGTTTGACAACCTTTAAAAAGTTTTAATAACTATCTCAAAAATTGTCGCTCTGAAGCAAACAGCTGCTGAGTAATGTACTCAAATTTGTTGAACAAAACGACTTACGTACTTTAGCCATGCTTAACCTTTAGGCAGGTAAGTTTATTTATAAAAACGCAATATGTAGGCTACACGAGGACGGAGCGGTCGAGTAACCAAAACGAATGGGTTAAACAAATTCGTACGCGGTTTTTATCGTATTTAACTCTAGAATTAAATGATATAAAACGACAACTTTTAAAACGTTTAAATAACTATCTCAAAAATTGTCGCTCTGAAGCAAACAACTGCTGAGTGATCTACTCAAATTTGTTGAACAAAACGACTTACATATTTTAACCATGCTTAACCTTTAGGCCGGTAGGTTTATTTAGAAAAACGCAATATGTAGGCTTCACGAGGACGGAGCGGTCGAGTAACCAAAACCAATGGGTTAAACAAATTCTTTCGCGGTTTTTACCGTATTGACCTGTAGAATTAAAGGATATAAAACGAGAAACAACGTTTGACAACCTTTAAAAGTTTTAATAACTATGTCAAAATTATTATTCTGAAGCCAACAACTGTGAGTGATCTACTCAAATATGTTGAACGAAACGACTTAAGTATTTTAACCATGCCTAACCTTTAGGCCGATAAGTTTATTTAGAAAAACGCAATGTGTAGGAGCAGCGTGGACGGAGCGGTCCAGTAACCAAAACGAATGGGTTAAACAAATTCGTACGCGGTTTTATCATATTTAACTCTAGAATTAAGGGATATAAAACGAGATCCACCGTTTGACAACATTTAAAAAGTTTTATTAACTATATCAAAAATTGTAGCTCTGAAGCAAACAACTGATGAGTGATCTACTGAAATTTGTTGAACTGCTGAGTGATCTACTCAAATTTGTTGAACGAAACGACTTACATATTTTAACCATGCTTAACCTTTAGGCTGGTAAGTTTATTTAGAAAAACGCAATATGTAGGCTACACGAGGACGGAGCGGTCGAGTAAGCAAAACCAATGGGTTAAACAAATTCTTTCGCGGTTTTTACCGTATTGACCTGTAGAATTAAAGGATATAAAACGAGAACCAACGTTTGACAACCTTTAAAAGTTTTAATAACTATGTCAAAATTATTATTCTGAAGCCAACAACTGTGAGTGATCTACTCAAATTTGTTGAACGAAACGACTTAAGTATTTTAACCATGCTTAACCTTTAGGCGGGTAAGTTTATTTAGAAAAACGCAATATGTAGGCTACACGAGGACAGAGCGGTCGAGTAACCAAAACGAATGTGTTAAAAAAATTCGTACGCGGTTTTATCATATTTAACTCTAGAACTAAACGATATAAAACGAGAAACAAAGTTTGACAACCTTTAAAAAGTTTTATTAACTATATCAAAAATTGTAGCTCTGAAGCAAACAACTGCTGAGTGATCTACTCAAATTTATTGAACAAAACGACTTACGTATTTTAAGCATGCTTAACCTTTAGGCCGGTAAGTTTATTTAGAAAAACGCTATATGTAGGCTACGCGAGGACGGAGCAGTCGGGTAACCAAAACGAATGGGTTAAACACATTCGTACGCGGTTCTTATCATATTTAACTTTACAATTAAAGGATATAAAACGAGAAACAACGTTTGAAACACTTTAAAAATTTTTAATAACTATATAAAAAATTATTGTTCTGAAGCCAACAACTGCTGAGTGATCTGCTCAAATTTGTCGAAGAAAACATCTTAAGTATTTTAACCATGCTTAACCTTTAGGCCGGTAAGTTTATTTAGAAAAACGCAATATGTAGGCTACACGAGGACGGAGCAGTCGAGTAACCAAAAAGAATGGGTTAAACAAATTCGTACGCGGTTTTTATCATATTTAACTCTAGAATTAAAGGATATAAAACGAGAAACAAAGTTTGACAACCTTTCAAAAGTTTTAATAACCATCTCAAAAATTGTCGCTCTGAAGCAAACAAGTGCTGAGTGATCTACTCAAATTTGTTGAACAAATCGAATTACGTATTTTAAGCATGCTTCACCTTAAGATCGGTAAGCAAATTAAAAAAACGCAATATGTAAGCTAACGAGGAAGGAGCTGTCGAGTAACCAAAACAAATTGGTTAAACAAATTCGCACGCGTTTTTATCATACTTAGCTCTAGAATTAAAGGATATAAAACGAGAAACATCGTTTGACAACCTTTAAAAAGTTTTATTAGCTATATCAAACATTGTCGTTCTGAAGCAAACAACTGCTGAGTGATCTACTCAAATTTGTTGAACAAATCGACTTGCGTATTTTAAGCATGCTTAATCTTTAGATCCCGTAGCAAATTAAAAAAAACGCAATATGTAAGCTAACGAGGAAGGAGCCGTCGAGTAACCAAAACAAATTGGTTAAAAAAATTTGTACGCGGTATTTATCAGATTTAACTCTAGAACTAAAGGATATAAAACGAGAAACAACGTTTGGCAACCTTTAAAAAGTTTTATAACTATCTCAAAAATTGTTGATCTGAAGCAAACAACTGCTGAGTGATCTACTCAATTTTGTTGAACAAATCGACTTACGTATTTTAAGCATGCTTAACCTTTAGATCCGGTAGCAAATTAAAAAAAAACGCAATATGTGAGCTAACGAGGAAGGAGCCGTCGAATAACCAAAACAAATTGGTTAAAAAATTTCGTACGCGGTATTTATCAGATTTAACTCTAGAATTAAAGGATATAAAACGAGAAACAACGCTTGGCAACCTTTAAAAAGTTTTATAACTATCTCAAAAATTGTCGCTATGAAGCAAACAACTGCTGAGTGATCTACTCAGTTTTGTTGAATAAATCGGCTTACGTATTTTAAGCATGCTTAACCTTTAGATCCGGTAGCAAATTAAAAAAAAACGCAATATGTGAGCTAACGAGGAAGGATCCGTCGAGTAACCAAAACAAATTGGTTAAAAAATTTCGTTCGCGGTATTTATCAGATTTAACTCTAGAACTAAAGGATATAAAACGAGAAACAACGTTTGGCAACCTTTAAAAAGTTTTATAACTATCTCAAAAATTGTCGCTCTGAAGCAAACAACTGGAGTGATCTACTCAATTTTGTTGAACAAATCGAATTACCTATTTTAAGCATGCTTAACCTTAAGATCGGCAAGTAAATTAAAAAAAAGCAATATGTAAGCTAAAGAGGAAGGAGCCGTCGAGTAACCAAAACGAATTGGTTAAAAAAATTCGTTCGCGGTGTTTATCAGATTTAACTCCAGAATTAAAGGATATAAAACGAGAAACAACGTTTGACACCATTTTAAAACTTTTAATAACTATATCAAAAATTATTGTTCTGAAGCCAACAACTGCTGAGTGATCTACTCAAATTTGTTTAAAAAAAAAACGACTTACATATTTTAACCATGCTTTACCTTTAGGCCAGTAAGTTTATTTAGAAAAACGCAATATGTAGGCTACGCGAGGACGGAGCGGTCGAATAATCAAAACGAATTCGTTAAAAGAATTCGTACGCAGTTTTTATCATATTTAACTCTAATATTAAAGGATATAAAACGAGAGACAACGTTTGACAATCTTTAAAAAGTTTTAATAACTATCTCAAAAATTGTCGCTCTGCTCGCTGTAACTGCTGATTGATCTACTCAAATTTTTTGAACAAAACGATTTACGTATTTCAAGCATGCTTATACTTTAGATCGGTAAGCAAATTAAAAAAACGCAATATGTAAGCTATCTATAACTATCTCAAAAATTGTCGCTCTGAAGCAAACAACTGCTGAGTGAACTACTCAAATTTGTTGAAAAAATCGACTTAAAGCCAACAACTGCTTAGTGATCTACTCAAATTTGTTGAACGAAACGACTTAAGTATTTTAACTATGCTTAACCTTTAGGCCAGTAAGTTTATTTAGGAAAACGCAATTGTAGGCTACACGAGGACGGAGCGGTCGAGTAACCAAAGAGAATGGGTTAAAAAAAATCGTACGCAATTTTTATCATATTTAGCTTTAATATTAAAGGATATAAAACGAGAAACAACGTCTGAAACCGTTTAAAAACTTTTAATAACTCTATCAAAAATTATAGTTCTCAAGCCAGCAACTGCTGAGTGACCTCCTCTAATATTTAACTCTAGATTTAAAGGATATAAAACGAGAAACAACGTTTGACAACCTTTAAAAAGTTTTAATAACTATCTCAAAAATTGTCGCTCTGAAGCACACAACTGCTGAGTGATCTACTCAAATTTGTTGAACAAAACGACTTACGTATTTTAAGCACGCTTAACCTTTAGGCCGGTAAGTTTATTTAGAAAAACGCAATATGTAGGCTACACGAGGACGGAGCAGTCGAGTAACAAAAACGAATGTGTCAAAAAAATTCCGCCGCGGTTTTTATCATATTTAACTCTAAAAATAAGGGATATAAAACGAGAAAAAATGTTTGACAACCTTTAAAAAGTTTTAATAACTATCTCAAAAATTCTCGCTCTGAAGCAAACAAGTGCTGAGTGATATACTCAAATTCTTTGAACAAAACGACCTACGTACTTTAACCATGCCTAAACTTTAGGCCGGAAAGTTTATTTAGAAAAACGCAATATGTAAGCTAACGAGGACGGAGCCGTCGAGTAACCAAAACAAATGGGTTAAAAAATTCGTACGCGGTTTTTATCATATTTAACTCTAGAATTAAAGGCTATATTGCGATAAACAACGTTTGACAACCATCAAAAATTTTATAACTATATTAAAAATTGTCGCACTGAAGCAAACAACTGCTGAGTGATCTACTAAAATTTGTTAAATAAAACGACTTACATATTTTAACCATGCTTAACCTTTAGGCCGGTAAGTTTATTTAGAAAAACGCAATATGTAGGCTAAACGAAGACGGAGCGGTCGAGTAACCAAAACGAATGGGATAAACAATACATAACTCTAGAACTAAAAGATATAAAACGAGAAACAAAGTTTGACAACCTTTAAAAAGTTTTAATAACCATCTCAAAAATTGTTGCTCTGAAGCAAACAAGTGCTGAGTGATCTACTCTACTTTGTTGAATAAATCGAATTACGTATTTTAAGCATGCTTAACCTTAAGATCGGTAAGCAAATTAAAAAAACGCAATATGTAAGGTAACGAGGAAGGAGCCGTCGAGTAACCAAAACAAATTGGTTAAAACAAGTAAGGAAGGCTAAGTTCAGGTATAACCGAACATTACATACTCAGTTGAGAGCTGTGGAGACAAAGTAAGGGAAATCACCATGTTGTAAAAGGAACCTGGGGTAACCCTGGAATGTGTTTGTATGACATGTGTATCAAATGGAAGGTATTAAAGAGTATCTTAAGAGGAAGTGGGCCATAGATCTATAGATGGACGCCATTTAGGGATATCGCCATAAAGGTGGACCAGGCCTGACTCGAGAATTTGTTTGTACGATATGGGTATCAAATGAAATGTGTTAATAGGGGGACTCATGATAGCATATAAACTTATAAGGTGTAAAATTATATCCATTTACACACGCGGTTATATGAACGCACCTAGTAATACTCTTGATAAACTTGATTGTTTTTCAGCTGTATTATTTCCAAAAAAATGTTTTTGATTGTTATACAAATTAAAAAATACCAAGATTAAGTGAAAAATCAAAACTAAAACGCCTTTACTTGCTGATGTTGGAGATTTTTGATGAAAATGCCGTCTGTAATGTCTGCAAGGTTGCATTCCTTTGAGTTTACCGCGTTTACACAATGTAATCTGCGCGTAAATTTATACAAATTGTGTAAATGATTTTTCATACAAAATTTGACAGCTCGTGCGTAAACTAGATAAATTTATACGTTCACACACTTTATAAGGCATTTATACGGTTACATGAGTCCCCCTAATGATAATTTTAAAAGGGAGTGGGCCTAAGTTCTATAGGTGGACGTCTTTTCGAGATATCGCCATAAAAGTGGACCAGGGGTGACTCTAGAATTTATTTTGTACGATATGGGTGTCAAATTAAAGGTATTAATGAGAATTTTAAAAGAGCGCGGGCCTAAGTTCTATAGATGTACGCCTTTTCGAGATATCGCCATTAAGATGGACCAGGGGTGACTCTAGAATTTGTTTGTAAGATATGAGTATCAAATGAAAGGTGTTAATGAGTATTTTAAGAGGGCGTGGGCCTTAGTTCTATATGTGGACGCCTTTTCGAGATATCGCCATAAACGTGGACCAGGGGTGACTCTAGAATTTGTTTGTACTATATGGGTATCAAATGAAAGGTGTTAATGAGTATTTTAAAAGGGAGTGGGCCTAAGTTCTATAGGTGGACGCATTTCGGAATATCGTTATAAAAGTGGACCTGGGTTGACTCTAGAATGCGTTTGTACAATATGGGTGTCAAACGAAAAGTGTAATAAGTGTTTTAAAAGGGAGTGGGCCTTTGTTCTATGGGTGGACGCCTTTTCGGGATATCGCCATAAACGTGGACCAGGGTGACTCTAGAATGCATTTGTACAATATGGGTATCAAACGAAAGGTGCTAATGAGTTTTTTAAAAGGGTGTGGGCCTTAGTTCTATAGGTGGACGCCTTTACGAGATATCGCCATAAAGGTGGACCAGGGGTGACACTAGAATTTGTTTGTACGATATGGGTATCAAATGAAAGGTGTTAATGAGTATTTTAAAAGGGCGTGGGTCTTAGTTCTATAGGTGGACGCCTTTTCGAGATATCTCCATAAAGGTAGACCAGAGGTGACTCTAGAATTTGTTTGTACGATATGGGTATCAAATGAAAGGTGTTAATGAGTACCTTAAAAGGGAGTGGGCGTTAGTTCTATAGGTGGACGCCTTTTCGAGATATCGCCATAAAGGTGGACCAGGGGTGATTCTAGAAATTGTTTGTACGATATGGGTATCAAATGAAATGTGTTAATGAGTTGTAACGACAGCCTTTCAACAAACTACGCCCCTGTGCGCCTACACGCACGCGCACCACTGTCTCTGCAAGTAACATGGCCAATTGTCTGCAAACCAACTGCATATTATGTGTGTATGTGGGTAAATACAAAACAATAGGTTGTAGCCAACATGTTTGACGCCTAGCAGGATTTTTGAGTGACTTTTAAGAAAGGGGATTTGACTGCAAAAAAAAAAAAAAAAAAAAAATGTAGATAGGAAAACGGGAGTTGCAACAGGAATCAAATAATCTATAAAAGAAGGGAAATTCCGTTTTTCATTTGCAAAAATTAAAAGTCATAGAGTCGAACGGACGCCTTACCTCGCGAGTGGAAGTGAAAAATAAAAAATAATTAAATACATTTCTATAGTGAGTGTCCTAAAGTTAAAGTGCCGGAACCACACGACACCCTGTCCATGGCAATCAGCAGAATCATTACCAGCAGCCGATTCAGCACAACCACCGGTAAGTCACATAAAACTACCACCCTTAACTAGCCGATACCCTAACAGGATTACCGCCTTAGGTACCCTTATCGACCTTTGCCCGATGGTAATATGCCCCTTTTTCTTTCCCACCAGAAACCGCGTCTGCCTCCGAGAGGGATTCTACCGCCATCTAGGCGAAACACATCAACTCAACATCAGCAGCATACGACCACATACAACAAACACCAGCAACCGATAGTAAAACACCCAAAGCGCAAAAGATACAACCACAAACACCACATCAACCCACTTCCATCTAGGCGAAACACACACCAGCCACACATCTACCCGCCAGCCAAAACGCAAAACCTGCAACCACAAATACCATAGAAACCCAACACCTGCGGCATCCAAGCACATTAAGCACCAATCACGTTAAACAAAACACCTGCATTCATAACAAATACACGCAAAGCACACGACATTAATGATTAACCCGGGTAACATCGCTCAACAACCACCTCTCCACACAAGCAAGTACACCACAAAACCACGCAACATTAGCAACAACAGGCAATACCACACACCAACCACCTCTAACACTGCGAGCAATACACATAAATGCTACACATCATCAACAGAAAAAAACCATCACTAAACACTAACAACAGTACATCAACAAACACGGTAAGCACAAACACTACTAAGTATAAGCCGCAAGCAGCCAGAGGTGGATCCACGCCTATTGCGATACTTACCACCAACCTATAAAACCCATCTTATAAGAACGCAAAACGGCGGCACGACACAACACCATCAGGCGACGTCACATCACATCACTACATCACATTACAGCACGATATCACATCACAGCATACAGCATACCCCATTCCATCACATTACATATCATCGCATCACAACTTATAAATAACATTGCTAGTTTGGACTGGCAATAACCAAGTAAGTGAGCAAGTGAGCAAATGAGCGACTGACTGTCTGTAGATCGCTAATAGGGAGAGTGCGCTGCGCACCACTTTTAACCACATCACCAACTCAACACAGGGCAACCGACATAAGTTCGCCGGGTTCGACCTTTCTTTAAACTTTTTATAACTTTGTACTTTAAGTATTTTATAGAAATATGTATATGTTCATAATTCCTTTCTCACCTTGTACATGAATTTCTCTTATTTTATCTGATAGACAGCCACGCTGAACTATCGGTATTAATTTTCTTGCACTTTTTGAGTTTTTGTTGCTTTTTCTTTTCATTGATTCTTTTCCTTGAATTTTTTTTGTCTTTCAAAAGAAAAGAAAACTAGTTATTACCTTCCCGTGAAGGTAAATTATGAACTTAGGAAGTCCATGTTGCAGGCCACGAGGATTTGCTAGAATACGCAATAGAAAATTTGTACATTCGTTTAATTACCTTTTTTATTGCGTTTTTTTATTTCCTTCTTTTTTTCTTGGCAAAACTGAATTTATAACACTAATCTAACTTACTACATAGATAAAATTAATTTATTAATATTTTCTTTATATTTTTTTATAATAATTTACGCGAGCACTACGAATGTGTATACGCATGTTTTTCTGTACAAACCGGAACTAAAAGTTTCATGTGGTGAAAATTACAAGCCAGCCCATGTGGACACTTAGTTCTGTATAATAGAGTAGGAAATCCACTAGGATTGTTGTTCCTATTTGTTTCTTTTCTTTTTTACTTTCAGCCGCCCGCCGCTCCAGCCTTGGTACTTAGTCTGCAGATGAGCGTGGTGACTTCCACGATTGGTAATATGATACATTGATAAATCTTGTTTATTCTCTTTTTTTTGCGCCCTTTACACATTTTTTTATTTTTATTATATTACATACTGATACACATTAGTGGATCACTGCTAAGAAACACTCACGACACTTTTTGAATTATATTAGGTGAGATAGGTAAAGGGTGGTCTATTAATAGGTTTAATTTGTTTATTGCATTTCTTTATTCTAGTTTTAAGTTAATTAAATTTTTTTCTCAAATTTGTATCAATCCCACATCTTGAATTGTGAAAAGGGTGTTCCTTTAGAAAGTTTCACATTTTTTTTTCATATCATTCAAATCTTTGTCTATGTTTTTTTTGAATTCATAAATAGATTAACATTTAATATTTTGGTTCAGGGTAGAAATAGATAACTTAAGATCCCATAATCATAGGTTGAAATAATTAGACATATAAGAGTGAATAAAACATTTTGAAAAATAAATCTAGTTAGAAAAAAAAATGATTTATTTCAAATTCCATAGTTGAATAGTACTAAGAATGATGCAGGTCTAGATTCCTCTTTGTGTTAGTGTGGGTGTTGCCCTTGTGGCACACTAGGAATGAGTGAGGTGTTGCTACTAGACTGACAGACCATGTATTAGGCCCGACTTTAGACTTTAACAGACGGACGAAGTCAGGATAAGGGAACTCCACTCGGTTATCGGAGTCAAAGTGGAGTTCAACGTTGTTCATGCCTCATGAGCAAGAGGGGAGGGATGACTCCACCTGACACGGACGGTCTCCTACCGCTTTCCTTTCTTTCCATTGTTTTCTTTCCCTTTTTTTTGACTCCTTTTCTGATCCCTGATCTCCACCTATAGGCATGTTAATTATAATTTTGTTTTTGTGACTGTGGGTCGAGGAAGGTGGCAAGAACCGCGCCTCAACGCCGACGAGCCTCAGCCGGGCTACCACCATGCCTAACCGCCACCCTTCTCGCCCCGGACCAAGCAGTTTCATTACAGAGTATTTTAAAAGGGAGTGGGCCTTAGTACTATAGGTGGATGCCTTTTCGAGATATCGCCATAAAGGTGGGCCAGGGGTGACTCTAGAATTTTTTTTTTGTACAATATGGGTATCAAATGAAAGGTGTTAACGAGTATTTTAAAAGGGTGTGGGCCTTAGTTCTAAAGGTGGACGCCTTTTCGAGATATCGCCATAAAGGTGGACCAGGGGTGACTCTAGAATTTTTTTGTTCGATATGGGTATCAAATGAAAGGTGTTAATGAGTATTTTAAAAGGGCGTGGTCCTTAGTTCTATAAGTTGACGCCTTTTCGAGATATCGACAAAAAGGTGGACCAGGGGTGACTCTAGAATTTGTTTATACGATATGGGTATCAAATGAAAGGTGTTAATGATTATTTTAAAAGGGAGTGGGCCTTAGTACTATAGGTGGATGCCTTTTCGAGATATCGCCATAAAGCTGGGCCAGGGGTGACTCCAGAATTTTTTTGTACGATATGGGTATCAAATGAAAGGTGTTAATGAGTATTTTAAAAGGGTGTGGGCCCAAGTTCTATAGGTGGACGTCTTTTCGAGATATCGCCATAAAGGTGGACCAGGGTGACTCTGGAATTTATTTTGTACGATATGGGTGTCAAATAAAAGGTATTAATGAGTATTTTAAAAGAGCGTGGGCCTAAGTTCTATAGATGTACGCCTTTTCGAGATATCGACATGAAGGTGGAGCAGGGGTGACTCTAGAATTTGTTTGTACGATATGGGTATCAAATGAAAGGTGTTAATGAGTATTTTAAAAGGGCGTGGCCTTAGTTCTATAGGTGGAAACCTTTTCGAGATATCGACATAAAGGTGGACCAGGGGTGACTCTAGAATTTGTTTATACGATATGGGTATCAAATGAAAGGTGTTAATGAGTATTTTAAAAGGGAGTGGGCCTTAGTACTATAGGTGAATGCCTTTTCGAGATATCGCCATAAAGGTGGGCCAGGGGTGACTCTAAGATTTTTTTGTACGATATGGGTATCAAATGAAAGGTGTTAATAAGTATTTCAAAAAGGCGTGGGCCTTAGTTCTATAGGTGGACGCCTTTTCGAGATACCGACATGAAGGTGGGCCAGGGGTGACTCTAGAATTTGTTTGTACGATATGGGTATCAAATTAAAGGTATTAATGAGTATTTTAAAAGGGCGTGGTCCTTAGTTCTATAGGTGGACGCCTTTTCGAGATATCGACATAAAGGTGGACCAGGGGTGACTCTAGAATTTGTTTATACGATATGGGTATCAAATGAAAGGTGTTAATGAGTATTTTAAAAGGGAGTGGGCCTTTTCGAGATATCGCCATAAAGGTGGGCCAGGGGTGACTCTAGAATGTGTTTGTACGATATGGGTATCAAATTAAAGGTATTAATGAGGGTTTTAAAAGGGAGTGGCCCTTAGTTGTATATGTGAAGGCGTTTTCGAGATATCTACCAAAATGTGGACCAGGGTGATCCAGAACATCATCTGTCGGGTACCGCTAGTTTATTTATATATGTAATACCACGTACAGTATTCCTTCCCAGATTCCAAGGGCTTTTGATTTCGCCCTGCAAAACTTTTTAATTTTCTTCTACTTAATATGGTAGGTGTCACACCCATTTTACCGAGTTTTTTTCTAAAGTTATATTTTGTGTCAATAGACCAATACAATTACCATGTTTCATTCCTTTTTTCGTATTTGGTATTTAATTATGGCATTTTTTTCATTTTTCGTAATTTTCGATATCGAAAAAGTGGGCGTGGTCATAGTCGGATTTCGGCCATTTTTTACACCAATGCAAAGTGAGTTCAGATAAGTACGTGAACTGAGTTTAGTAAAGATATATTGATTGTGCTCAAGTTATCGTGTTAACGGCCGAGCGGAAGGACAGACGGTCGACTGTGTATAAAAACTGGGTGTGGCTTCAACCGATTTCGCCCTTTTTCACAGAAAACAGTTATCGTCCTAGGAGCTAAGCCTCTACCAAATTTCGCAAGGATTGGCTAATTTTTGTTCGACTTATGGCATTAAAAGCATCCTAGACAAATGAAATGAAAAAGGGCGGAGCCACGCCCATTTTGAAATTTTCTTTTATTCTTGTATTTTGTTGTACCATATCATTACTGGAGTTAAATGATGGCATAATTTACTTATATGCTGTAAAGATATTAACTTTTCTTTTAAAATTTGAATTTAAAAAAAATTTTTTTAAAAAGTGGTCGTTCTCCGATTTTGCTAATTTTTATTAAGTAGACATAAAGTAATAAGAGAAACGTTCCTGCCAAATTTCATCATGATATCTTCAACGACTGCCAAATTACAGCTTGCAAAACTTCTAAATTACCTTCATTGGGTGCCACGCCCATTGTCCAAAATTTTACTAGTTTTCTATTCTGCGTCGTAAGCTCAACTCACCTACCAAGTTTGGCTAATTTTTGTTCGACTTATGGCATTAAAAGCATCCTAGACAAATGAAATGAAAAAGGGCGGAGCCACGCCCATTTTGAAATTTTCTTTTATTCTTGTATTTTGTTGTACCATATCATTACTGGAGTTGAATGATGGCATAATTTACTTATATGCTGTAAAGATATTAACTTTTCTTTTAAAATTTGAATTTAAAAAAAATTTTTTTTAAAAAGTGGTCGTTCTCCGATTTTGCTAATTTTTATTAAGTAGACATAAAGTAACAAGAGAAACGTTCCTGCCAAATTTCATCATGATATCTTCAACGACTGCCAAATTACAGCTTGCAAAACTTCTAAATTACCTTCATTTAAAAGTGGGCGGTGCCACGCCCATTGTCCAAAATTTTACTAGTTTTCTATTCTGCGTCGTAAGCTCAACTCACCTACCAAGTTTCATCGCTTAATGCGTATTTGGTAATGAATTATCGCACTTTTTTGATTTTTCGAAATTTTCGATATCGAAAAAGTGGGCGTGGTTATTGTCCGATATCGTTCATTTTAAATATCGATCTGAGATAAGTGCCCAGGAACCTACATACCAAATTTCATCAAGATACCTCAAAATTTACTCAAGTTATCGTGTTAACGGGCAGACGGACGGAAGGACGGGCGGACGGACGGCCATGGCTCAATCGAATTTTTTTTCGATACTGATGATTTTGATATATGGAAGTCTATATCTATCTCGATTCCTTTATACCTGTACAACAAACCGTTCAAAGGTAATATACTCTGTGAGCTCTGCTCAACTGAGTATAAAAATTCGTACGCGGTATTTATCAGATTTAACTCCAGAATTAAAGGATATAAAACGAGAAACAACGTTTGACAACCTTTAAAAAAATTTAATAACTATCTCAAAAATTGTCGCTCTGAAGCAAACAATTGCTGAGTGATCTACTAAAATTTGTTGAACAAATCGACTTACGTATTTTAAGCATGCTTAAACTTTAGATCCGTTAGCAAATTAAAAAAAACGTAATATGTAAGCTAACGAGGAAGGAGCCGTCGAGTAACCAAAACAAATTGGTTAAAAAAATTCGTACGCGGTATTTATCAGATTTAACTCTAGAATTAAAGGATATAGAACGAGAAAAAACGTTTGGCAGCCTTTAAAAAGTTTTATAACTATCTCAAAAATTTTCGCTCTGAAGCAAACAACTGCTGAGTGAACTACTCAAATTTGTTGAAAAATCGACTTACATATTTTAACCATGCTTAACCTTTAGGCTAGTAAGTTTATTTAGAAAAACGCAATATGTAGGCTACGCGAGGACGGAGCGGTCGAGTAATCACAACGAATGGGTTAGAAAAAGTCGTACGCAGTTTTTATCATATTTAACTTTAATATTAAAGGATATACAACGAGAAACAACGTTTGAAACCCTTTAAAAACTTTTAATAACTATATCAAAAATTATTGTTCTGAAGCCAACAACAGCTGAGAGATCTACTCAAATTTGTTGAACGAAACGACTTAAGTATTTTAACCATGCTTAACCTTTATGCCGGTAAGTTTATTTAGAAAAACGCAATATGTAGGCTACACGAGGACGGAGCGGTGGAGTAACCAAAACGAATGGGTTAAACAAATTCGTACGCGGTTATTATCATATTTAACTCTAGAATTAAAGGATATAAAACGAGGAAAAACGTTTGACAACGTTTAAAAAGTTTTATAACTATCTCAAAAATTGTCGCTCTGAAGCAAACAACTGCTGAGTGATCTACTAAAATTTGTTGGAAAAAACGACTTATATATTTTAACCATGCTTAACCTTTAGGCCGGAAAGTTTATTTAGAAAAACGCAATATGTAATCTAACGAGGACGGAGGCGTCGAGTAATCAAAACAAATGGGTTAAAAAATTCGTACGAAGTTTTTATCATATTTAACTCTAGAATTAAAGGACATAAAACGAGAAACAACGTTTGGCAACATTTAAAAAGTTTTATAACTATCTCAAAAATTGTCGCTCTGAAGCAAACAACTGCTGAGTGATCTACTAAAATTTGTTGGAAAAAACGACTTATATATTTTAACCATGCTTAACCTTTAGGCCGGTAAATTTATTTAGAAAAACGCAATATGTAGGCTACACGAGGACGGAGCGGTCGAGTAACCAAAACGAATGGGTTAAACAATACGTAACTCTAGAATTAAAGGAAATAAAACGAGAAATAACGTTTGACAACCTTTAAAAATTTTTAATAACTATCTCAAAAATGGTCACTCTGAAGCAACCAACTGCTGAGTGATCTACTCAAATTTGTTGAACAAAACGACTTACGTATTTTAAGCATGCTTAGCCTTTAGATCGGTAAGCAAATTAAAAGAAACGCAATATGTAAGCTACCGAGGACGAAGCCGTCGAGTAAGCAAAACAAATTGGTTAAAAAAATTCGTGCGCGATATTTATAAGATTTAATTTTAGAATTAAAGGATATAAAACGAGAAAAAACGCTTGACACCCTTTAAAAACTTTTAATAACTATATCAAAAATTATTGTTCTGAATCCAACAACTGCTGAGTGATCTACTCAAATTTGTTGAACATAAGTATTTTAACCTTGCTTAACCTTTAGGCCGGTAAGTTTGTTTAGAAAAACGCAATATGTAGGCTACACGAGGAAGGAGCGGTCGAATACCAAAACGAATTGTTTAAAAAAATTCGTACGCAGTTTTTATCATATTTAACTCTAATATTAAAGGATATTGTAACGAATTTGCTGCAAATACTCTTATTTGCCCTTTTGCTAAGTTCGAATCACTAAACTGTTGAATAAATAACTCCAATATTGAAGAATGGAAAAATGGCCTTTATTAAAGTACTTCACAATCACACGTATACTTTGGTACTCGCTGGGTTAATAACCAAACTGATTGATAACTCAAATGAAACTCTACTATTGGCCGCCAGATCGCGTGCTTAATCAAACTGATTGATAGCTCAACTCAAACTGAATTACTTCTTACTCGCTTGCGCCACTTTTATAGTTTACGCTGCATACATCTAGGCTCTTCTATTTCCAGAAGTTACTAGTTAGTTTCGGCTACAAAATCGCCTGCCACAACTACGTGCACAAATTATTGCTCTCTCTTGTGACAACTCAGATAAGATATATGCATGTGTTTGTGCATTGCCGCTCCGCTGCTCGTATACGTACATATGTGTAGACGCAATTATTTATTCGTTTATGTAGATACATAATGATTGAATTATTGATGTGAATGTTTGTAGTTTACAGTCTCTCGAGTACACATAGGCGTATAAGTAAATGCATCTGTGTGTGACATCTCTTTCAGCTGCCTTATATTTGTGTATACATGATTTGATTATTGACGTAAATACTGCTTGGCATGGCCTTAGCATCGCCTTAGTGACGGTATAGCTTAGTGATGGTAATATCCGTGACACTTCCCTCCACCTAAGTCTGATCGTCCCGATCAGACAAATCTCCCTATCTAACTGCCGCTAGCATCTCCAAATGTACCACTCTTCTAATCCGTGGTTTCCCAGTGGTTTGTATGCGGTAGATGGTATCACTGATCTTCTTCACAACTTTGTACGGGCCTTCCCAACTGCACCGAAATTTGGCTGGAACACCTCTCCGCCGGTGAGGGTTGTTTAAAACTACCAAATCTCCCGCCAAGAAACCTTTCGAATTAAAGTTCTTGTCATGCCAGTGTTTCATCTTACTACTCATTACCCTGGGCCGTTCCTTCACACTCTGTTGTTTGGTCAATGAACCACTTCGTAGAGCTTGCGCTGGACGGATTTGCTTTGCATAATCGGTATCGTTCCCACATTTCACAACAGTAGTGCGCTCCGGCTTGAAACTACCCTCGCAGTCTTTCTCGGAAATTCGTTGCTTCGTTTTCCTGCGTCTTTTAGGTTTTGTCAATGCCAGTGTTTCTCTCGCAGGTACTTTTGATTTTGATTTATTTGGCCCATTCGATCTATCAATCTTTGCCTTTGACTTTCGTGGTCTTTGTCGAGTCTTTTCCACCAGTACCCGATTACTGCTGAACCCTTTTTATACTCAGTTGAGCAGAGCTCACAGAGTATAATAACAGGTATAAAGGAATCGAGATAGATATAGACTTCCATATATCAAAATCATCAGTAGAGAAAAAATTCGATTGAACCATGTCCGTCCGTCCGTCTGTCCGTTAGCACGATAACTTGAGTAAATTTTGAGGTATATTGATGAAATTTGGTACGTAGGTTCCTGGGCACTCATCTCAGATCGCTATTTAAAATGAACGATATCGGTAACCACGCCCACTTTTTCGATATCGAAAACTTCGAAAAATTGAAAAAGTGCGATAATTCATTACCAAATACGCATTAAGCGATGAAAGTTGGTAGGTGAGTTGAGCTTATGACGCAGAATATAAAACTAGTAAAATTTTGGACAATGGGCGTGTCACCGCCAACTTTTAAATGAAGGTAATTTAGAAGTTTTGCAAGCTGTAATTTGGCAGTCGTTGAAGATATCATGATGAAATTTGGCAGGAACGTTTCTCTTATTACTTTATGTCTACTTAATAAAAATTAGCAAAATCGGAGAACGACCACTTTTTAAAAAAAAATTTTTTTAAATCCAAATTTTAAAAGAAAAGTTAATATCTTTACAGCATATAAGTAAATTATGCCAACATTCAACTCCAGTAATGATATGGTGCAACAAAATACAAAAATAAAAGAAAATTTCAAAATGGGCGTGGCTCCGCCCTTTTTCATTTAATTTGTCTAGGATGCTTGTAATGCCATAAGTCGAACAAAAATTAACCAATTCTTGTGAAATTTGGTAGAAGCTTAGCTTCTAGGACGATAACTGTTTTCTGTGAAAAAGGGCGAAATCGGTTGAAGCCACGCCCAGTTTTTATACAAAGTCAACCGTCTGTCCTTCCGCTCGGCCGTTAACACGATAACTTGAGCAAAAATCGATATATCTTTACTAAACTCAGTTCACGTACTTATCTGAACTCACTTTGTATTGGTATAAAAAATGGCCGAAATCCGACTATGACCGCGCCCACTTTTTCGATATCGAAAATTACGAAAAATGAAAAAAATGCCATAATTATATACCAAATACGAAAAAATGGATGAAACATGGTAATTGTATTGGTCTATTGACGCAAAATATAACTTTAGAAAAAAACTTGGTAAAATGGGTGTGACACCTCCATATAAAGTAGAAGAAAATGAAAAAGTTTTGCAGGGCGAAATCAAAAGCCCTTGGAATCTTGGAAGGAATACTGTACGTGGTATTACATATATAAATAAACTAGCGGTACCCGACAGATGATGTTCTTGATCACCCTGGTCCACATTTTGGTAGATATCTCGAAAACGCCTTCACATATACAACTAAGGGCCACTCCCTTTTAAAACCCTCATTAATATCTTTAATTTGATACCCATATCGTACAAACACATTCTAGAGTCACCCCTGGTCCACGTTTATGGCGATATCTCGAAAAGGCGTTCACATATAGAACTAAGGCCCACTCCTTTTTAAAATACTCATTAACACCTTTCATTTGATACCCATATCGTACAAACAAATTCTAGAGTCACCCCTGTTCCACCTTTATGTCGATATCTGGAAAAGGCGTCCACCTATAGAACTAAGGCCCACGCCTTTTTAAAATACTCATTAACACCTTTCATTTGATACCCATATCGTACAAAAACATTCTAGAGTCACCCCTGGCCCACCTTTATGGCGATATCTCGAAAAGGCATCCACCTATAGAACTAAGGCCCACTCCCTTTTAAAATACTCATTAACACCTTTCATTGGATACCCATATCGTATAAACAAATTCTAGAGTCACCCCTGGTCCACCTTTATGTCGATATCTCGAAAAGGCATCCACCTATAGAACTAAGGCCCACGCCCTTTTAAAATACTCAATAACACCTTTCATTTGATACCCATATCGTACAATCAAATTCTAGAGTCACCCTTGGTTCACCTTTATGGCGATATCTTCAAAAGGCGCCCACCTATAGAACTAAGGCCCACACCCTTTTAAAATACTCATTAACACCTTTCATTTGATACCCATATCGTACACAAAAGTTCTAGAGTCACCCCTGACCCACCTTTATGGCGATATCTCAAAAAGGCATCCACCTATAGAACTAAGGCCCACTACCTTTAAAAATACTCATTACCTTTCATTTGATACCCATATCGTACAAACAAATTCTAGAGTCACCCCTGGTCTACCTTTATGGAAATATCTCGAAAAGGCGTCCACCTATAGAACTAAGACCCACGCCCTTTTAAAATACTCATTAACACCATTCATTTGATACCCATATCATACAAACAAATTCTAGAGTCACCCCTGGTCCACCTTTATGGAGATATCTCGAAAAGGCGTCCACCTATAGAACTAAGGCCCACACCCTTTTAAAATACTCATTAATACCTTTTATTTGATACCCATAACGAACAAAATAAATTCTAGTCACCCCTGGTCCACCTTTATGGCGATATCTCGAAAAGACGTCCACCTATAGAACTTAGGCCCACTCCCTTTTAAAATTATCATTAACACATTTCATTTGATACCCATATCGTACAAACAAATTCTCGAGTCAGGCCTGGTCCACCTTTATGGCGATATCCCTAAATGGCGTCCATCTATAGATCTATGGTCCACTTCCTCTTAAAATACTCTTTAATACCTTCCATTTGATACACATGTCATACAAACACATTCCAGGGTTACCCTATGTTCCTTTTACAACATGGTGATTTCCCTTACTTTGTCTCCACAGCTCTCAACTGAGTATGTAATGTTCGGTTACACCCGAACTTAGCCTTCCTTACTTGTTCCAAACTAAAGTTAAGTGGTATGTCCTGGTTCTTATAGCGCATAATTTTTCTCCGCATATCGATCCTGACGTCATGGTCAACCAAGAAGTCCACTCCCAATATGACTTCATCAACGATCTCCGCCACAACGAATTTGTGTAGAACCATGACTTTTCCAATTAATACCTCACATACCACTTCGCCTTGGACTTGATTATATTCGCCTGTGACCGTACGCAACCTTGCTCCAGGTAATGACTTTACTCTCCTGTAGACCAAATCAGATCGAATCAAGGAATGAGATGCCCCCGTATCTACAGTCAGTACACGCTCTTTACCATCCACATTCCCTCTGACGGTAAGACTGCTTGATTTCCTTCCAATTTGCGACACAGATATCACAGGACATTTAACAGCCGGGGCAAGTTTTCGTTCTTTACATTCGACACGCTCTTGCTCCTTTCCGCCAGCTTTGCGTTTACGGCCACCCACATTGTTGGAACTATTAGGACCAAGATCGCAATGACGTGCAATGTGACCTGGGTTGCCGCACTTGAAACATTTAATAACTCCGGCATTCTTCAGTTTAGATCCCTTTAGTGCTTCCAAAATTGTGTCTACCCACTCTGGCCTTTCTACTTCCACAAGATGAGCTTTGTACGCTGGCTTACTCAAAAGTGAGGCTGTTTCCTGAGTCATTGCATGCGATACAGTTTCAGCAAACATTAGCTTTGAAATCGCATATGTAGCCCGCTTCGTTTCCACATCTCATATGCCATTTATGAAGCTCTGGATATTTACCCTTTCAGTGTATTCCACGGGTGCGTCCGCATTTGCAAGATGAGCCAATCTTTCAATATCTGAAGCAAAAACCTGCAATGTCTCATTTGCTTTTTGGTAGCGGTTTTGCAACTCAATTTGGAATATCTGTTTCCTATGCTCGCTTCCGTAACGTCTCTCTAAAGCGCTCATCAATGTTTCGTAGTGGTTCCGCTCGTACTCTGGGATGGTCTGTAAGATTTCCGCGGCAGGCCCTTTCAGTGCCACGAACAGAGCTGCAACTTTATCTTCAACATTCCATTGGTTCACTGCTGCGGTCTTCTCAAACTGTAGCTTAAAGACATGGAAAGGAACAGAACCGTCAAAAGATGGTGTTTTTACCTTTGGATTACTAGTTGAAACTGCTGGGCGATTTAGTTGCAACTGCTCGATACGTCCTCTTAAAGCATCCCCCTCGGCCTCGATTTTTTCTTCAAACTGTAAAATTTTTGTATCTTGCGCCTCCAACTTCGAGGAAATACGTCCTTCTTGCTCTTCCAGTTGAGCAGAGATCTGCGATGATATCTGTGCTGAAATTTGAGCCGACATTTCGGATATCCGTGCCTCTTGTGCTTCCATCTTCGATGTAATCTGTGTCGACATTTCTGACATACGCGTTTCTTGTGACTCCATCTGTGATGACATATACGTTTTCTGTTCTTCCAGTTGAGTTTCCATCTTGGATGTTATACGGGTTTCCTGCGATTCCAGTTGTGAAGAAATTTGTGTCGACATTTCTGAAATACGTGTTTCTTGTGCTTCAATTTTCGATGTTACTGTCGACGTTTGTGCAGATATTGCAGCCAATATCACGTTCAAGTCTGTGCTGGTAACCGTTTGCGATGTTTCGTTTTTCTCTTCAATTTTTGTTGTCTCCTCGCCATCAAGATGAAAGACATACTCTTCCACATCAATTCCTTCTGCTTCCATTGCCTCTCGTAGCCGTGCCTGAAGTTCAAATTTAACGCCGCTTGTATTCAATCCACGGGTCTCCAACTCCTTTAGTTGCTGGACCTTCAATTCACTGAACTTTGCCATGTCCTTGTTGTCCTTTGGAATTTATTCAACAATCCCACTTCTGACGCCAATTGTAACGAATTTGCTGCAAATCCTCTTATTTGCCCTTTTGCCAAGTTCGAATCACTAAACTGTTGAATAAATAACTCCAATATTGAAGAATGGAAAAATAAAGTACTTCACAATCACACGTATACTTTGCTACTCACTGGCTTAATAACCAAACTGATTGATAACTCAAATGAAACTCTACTATTGGCCACCAGATCGCGTGCTTAATCAAACTGATTGATAGCTCAACTCAAACTGAATTACTTCTTACTCGCTTGCGCCACTTTAATAGTTTACTCTGCATACATCTAGGCTCTTCTATTTCCAGAAGTTACTAGTTAGTTTCGGCTACAAAACTGCCAGCCACCACTACGTGCACAAATTATTGCTCTCTCTTGTGACAACTCAGATAAGATATATGCATGTGTTTGTGCATTGCCGCTCCGCTGCTCGTATACGTACATATGTGTAGACGCACTTATTTATTCGTTTATGTAGATACATAATGATTGAATTATTGATGTGAATGTTTGTAGTTTACAGTCTCTCGAGTACACATAGGCGGATAAGTAAATGCATCTGTCTGTGACATTTTTTTTTGTTTTTTTTGTGGGGAGGCTGAAAAATGCCTAATGCACCATAATTGCTGCCGTCGCAGCAACCGTGTGTCCGTAGACTAAAAAACAGCCCCGTTCTGGAACCGTCGCCCACCCCGGCACCACTTTCGCATTACTTCAGGGTGGCGTTCCACGGGTTTCTCATTTTTTAAGAGCCTACTGTTGTTCCTGCGTCCAGGTTCCCGCTATTTGCTCTGAGTGTCCATTTAATCGCCACTGCTTCGCATGCGCATTTCTCTGCGCTCCCTCTCAGCATCCATCAGGCGTGTCATTACTATAAATGCCATTTTGCTCACTGCAGTCCAGCATTCTTTCCTGCTGCACATATGTGAAACTAAATTTCTCGTGGTAGGTTCCTCCCCAAAGACTCCATGCAAGGTGAGTCTTTCTTCGTGGAAACGGGGGCAGTAGAACATGACGTGTTCTGCGTTTTCTAACTCTGTGGTACACATTGGGCAATAAGGATCTTCCTCTATCCTACGCTTCCATAAATACTCTTTGAAACCGCCATGTCCACTCATTATCTGCGTGAGATGGTAGTTCAGTTCGCCGTGCTTCCGCTCATTCCATTGAGCTACGTTCCAAACTAGTGTGAAAGTCCAATGCCCTTTACTCGAGGCCTCCCACCGTTCTTGCCACTTAGCTATTGTTTGTGTCCTTGCTCTTTTCTTGTCTTCTTCAGATGTTCGCTCGATATTAGTGTTATACAGATCGGCCATTTCGCTTGCCAGTAAGTCCACTGGGATTTTCCGGGTTAGAACCAGGATCGCGTCGTCGGATACCGTCCGATAAGCACTTGCTATTCTTAAAGAAGCAAGTCGGTACGCTGCTAATATATATTTTTGATGGGTCTGTTTAGATTCATACCACACTGGTGCTGCGTATAGTATTATTGAGCTGGTTACTGTGGACAATAGCTGACGTATAGCTTCGCTCGGACCACCAATGTTAGGCATTATTCGCATAAGTGATCCATTAACTTTGGTAATTTTCTCCCCCACCGCTCTGAAGTGCTCTTTGAAAGTTAACTTAGAGTCAATGTGCACTCCTAAGTATTTTAAGGAATCCTTTGAGGTGATTTGATGATCCCCGACAGTTAAGACTAACTCGTTCGCCGACCGTTTGGAGCTTACTAATACAACTTCCGTCTTTTGGCTAGCCAACTCCAGTCCTGTATTGGTCAGCCATTCCTTTATTCTTGCTACGGCGTCATTACATAATGCTTGAAGCAGGTCCAGTTTCTTGGCCACTACTACCACTGCAATATCATCAGCATATCCTACAATTTGCGTGTTTTCTGCTAGATCAATCTTTAGCACCCCGTCATACATTACATTCCAAAGCGTTGGACCGAGAACAGATCCCTGTGGGACGCCTCCTGTGATTTTGTACTCTTTAGCTCCTTGATCCGTGTCAAAAAGAAGTACTCTGTCTTTAAGATAGCTACCTATAATTCTGCGTAAGTAAGCTGGAGTGCCGAAGCTTTGCAGCGCTGCCATTATCTGCATCCAGTTCGCAGTGTTAAAAGCATTCTTGATGTCCAACATAATCAGTGCACAGAACTTCCTTTTATTTTGGCCTCCAGAGATAGCTTCTCTAGCTATATTGACGACTGTTTGTATTGCATCTACGGTGGATCTTGATTTGCGAAATCCATATTGACTATTCGATAAGCCACCTGGTCTTTCTAGAGTCAGCTGTAGGCGCTCACTAATTATACGCTCAAAAATCTTCCCTAGGGAATCCAGCATACAAAGTGGCCTATATGAGGATGGTTGGTCCGGCTGTTTACCACGTTTCAGCAATAGGACAAGTCTTTGTCGTTTCCACGGGCGAGGGAACACGCCTTCTTGCATACAGGCATTAAAAAGATTAGTAAATAATGTAGCCCTAGTTGTAATCGCGGCTTTAAGGGCTATGTTTGGTACTTCGTCGGGTCCTGGGGATTTGTTATCAGCAACTCATTTTGCAGCGTCCAGCACCTCTTGCTCTGTAATTTGCGGAATTTGCGTACTTTCTAGATCCTCGCTTGGATAAGTCCAGCGATCTTGCGCCGGGAAAAGTGTTTCAACAAGAACATTCATCAGTATCGGGCACGTAGGTTGCTGTGATATCGGTCCTTTAACTTTGGCCATCACAGTTCTGTAGGCTGATCCCCAAGGATCTAGGTCGACATTATCCAGCAGTTCCCTAAAGCATAACTTCTTGCTCTTTTTTATGGCATTTTTAAGTGCCTTTCTTTGTGCGACATAGGTGCTGTGTAGCTTTGCATATCATGGTGATGAGCGTGCCCTCTGCGCTATTCTTCGTGCTTTGTGGCATTTTCTACGCTCTTCCGCAATTTCGTCATTCCACCAATATACCGGAGTGCGCTGTGCTTTTCCGCGACTTCTGGGCATGGCAGCATTACATGCCATACATAGCAACTGAGTGATTTGAACCGACTGGTCTTCCGCATGCGATTCTCGTACTATGGCGTCCTTCCAGATAATGTCAAATATTTGTGGGTCGAAAAGGTGCTGTTTCCATTTCCTACTTTGTCGATGTCTTGCTGCTACCGTTCGTGGAGTTTCGAGCAGCTCTACGCTAATAACTTTATGGTCGCTGTGTGTGTAGACGTTGCTTATGGACCATTTTGCTCGTCTTGCTATTTCGCTGCTAGCGAAGGTGAGATCTATAATGGATCGTCTGGTACCTGTATCGAAGGTATATATCCCTGGTTCATTTAGGAGTTCTAGCCTCAAAGAAGCAAGACTTTCGAGGAGAACTCTCCCTCTTTCGTTGGTTCGTCTACTTCCCCACACAGATGACCATGCATTGAAGTCTCCACACACTAAAAGCGGGTGTTTACCTCGTGCTTCATTGGTGATCCCGTATATCATGTCTTCGAACTCGGCGATGGTCATGCTCGGAGGGGCATAGCAACTGAAGACGTATATACCGTTGATTTTTGCCCACGTGAATCCTGCTACCGTTGGCGTCATAATTTCCTGTGGGAGAAATTTCCCTGGTGCCCAAATTGAGGCTTTCCCTGCTGAATCTGAGAGCCAAACCTGCTCCTGGCGATTTTTGTATTGTTCAGAGAGTACCACTATGTCATATCCTCCTTCATAGACTGTTTGGGATAATAGCTCTTGGGCTGCCTCGCAATGGTTTAAATTGAGCTGCAATACCCTCATGAGACAGTAATTTTGCTGCCCTCTCGTTGTGGGCATTTAAAACTGCCTGCTGAATGTTGTCCCCCACATAGCGCGCATTTCGGTGCATTTTCGCAACTTGCAGCCTTATGACCTTCCTGGCCGCATTTCCTGCATAGGCTAGACCTATCTACAGTCTCCTTACATTTCTGAGCTATATGCCCGTAGCCCCAGCACCTATAACAGCGTTGTTCTTGCTTGAGCTCTCTAATTCGGCAGGAAACCCATCCTACCCGGATTCTTTGCGTATTAAGAACCGCCTTGGCATCATCCGCTGTAAGGCTTATAAGTGCCGACTTCGTGCCACTGTACCCTGTGCGTATGCTTTTTATGGCAGCCACATCTGGAAGTTTGATGTTGCAGTGCTGGTGGAGGGCGTTGCAAATCTCCTCGGGCGTAGTAATCTCATCGAGATCTCTGCACTGTAGCGTGACCATTTGGGACTTTGTTATAACTTTAGCCGAGTCCTTTAGTATCGCTTCAATTTCTGCTTGGTACGCGCTTGTTTTCCCATCTTGCGATTTTTTCAGCTCTAGTAACAGCTCTCCTTTCGCCGTTGTTCTAATCGCTTTGACGTCATCACCCAGGGATTTTAATTCGTCGCATCTTCTCACTTTACGCAATATGTCGGCGTACGTCGCATCCCCCACCTCGGAAATGATGATTGCATCCGGCCTAGCCTTAAGTGATTTTTTCTTGCTCTTCTTTTTCGCTAACTGCCACTCTCCCGTCTTTTGGGCTGCAGTTTCCTCTTTCCGCTCCGTCTTCTCTTGCATTTCTTGCCGTCGTTTGTGACCACCCACGTGCCCTGGTAAGACATCTTTTAGAGTAGTAGTGGGTTTTACCACGTTGTTCTCCTTGGTCGAGTACGAATTATTCCTCGGTCGCTTTCCTGGGGGTGATGGACTTCTATCCTTGGCGCATTCGCTTGCACGCAATTTATGTTCTAAATTCTTTACCTCTAGGGCCGACTCGATGTACAGCACTTTTATTACGGAGGCCAAGCGCTTGATTTCCGCGTGTATATTATTACGCCCTATGAAGAACTGCATCAAGTCCTCAATCGCCTTGCCTAGCTTGGTCATCTTTTTTTCTCCAGGGGGGTTTTGCTGATTTAACGCAGCTGACGCCTGCTTAATTAGCTCACTTAATAATGGTGTGCCCGTTTGAGCCTTGCTGTCGGAGTTCTTTTTGCAAAGCTTCGGTGTAGCACCCGGCGACAACGCTCCTTGCTTGCTTTCGGCCTCCGCTCCTTTGGGTTTCGTTACCACTTGCGACGAATTGTTAAGGCCCCCAGCCGATGGGCCACGCCCTTCTGGAGAGCGAGCTAACTTCCTTCCTACAAATGGATTGAACGCCATTTCATTCTCCTGTGTTTGGTTTTTTATTTTAGTATTGTTGTTGCTCATCATTTATTTAATTGGGTCCCCACTTGAGGCCGCTATCTTGGTCCGAGTGTGCAGTTACCTATATAGATCCCGTGGTTGTCTATGCGAAGGCAGGGAGGCCACGTGAAGGTTGACGCAGTCCCTCATGAAGACTGCGTTCAGAGCCAGATCAGTATTAATCGGGAGGATCTCAACCGAACCTGCACCACCAACTTAATGATGACGGAATTTGAACGTACCCCAAGGCCTGCCAAGGTTTTAACGGGACGGAGACGAATGGAACATTAACCGGAAAGTCATTTCGACGGTGTGTCAAGCCGTGTACTGAGATTTCCGAATGCCACATTCCCCAGCCCTTAACAAACATATCCGAGTCGTTGATTCCAGTATACCTTAATTAAGGCCTTACTGGGCTCAGTCTTAATGTGACAATCACCTTAAATTTACAAATAATTTACCTCTTTACCTCCCTGAGTGTGTATCCCACGTCGTATAGTTGCCTCCCTATCTTGGGTAGGTATTCCCTCGAAGCAACCCCGCACTAGGCTGTGGATGCTTAATTCAGGGCGGCATCTACTCGCCCTGCCACTGGAGGTTCTCAGGGTGCTTTAGGCCTTTTAAGCCAAACCCTCCTCACCAGCCGCTCTTGGTCGAGGGCTGCTTATTTGATATTCGCAGCTACCCTAATTAATAGGCCGTTCACTGTTCGCCAGCAGTGACCCCCTTGGCCTGAGCTCAGCCAGCTGTGTGTGACATCTCTTTCGGCTGCCTTATATATGTGTATACCTGATTTGATTATTCACGTAAATACTGCTTGGCATGGCCTTAGCATCGCCTTAGTGATGGTATAGCTTAGTGATGCTAATATGAGTGACAATATAAAACGAGAGACAACGTTTGACAACCTTTAAAAAGTTTTAATAACTATCTCAAAAATTGTCGCTCTGCTCGCTGCAACTGCTGAGTGATCTACTCAAATTTTTTGAACAAAACGGCTTACGTATTTTAAGCATGCTTAATCTTTAGATCGGTAATCAAATTAAAAAAACCCAATATGTAAGCTAACGAGGACGGAGCCGTCGAGTAACCAAAACAAATTGGTTAAACAAATTCGTACGCGGTATTTATCAGATTTAACTCTAGAATTAAAGGATATAAAACGAGAAACAACATTTGACACCATTTAAAAACTTTTAATAACTATATCAACAATTATTGTTCTCAAGCCAACAACTGCTAAGTGATCCACTCAAATTTGTTGAAAAAAAAAAACGACTTACACACTTTAACCATGCTTAACCTTTAGGCCGGCAACTTTATTTAGAAAAACGCAATATGTAGGCTACACGAGGACGGAGCGGTCGAGTAACCAAAACGAATGGGTCAAACAATACGTAACTCTAGAATTAAAGGATATAAAATGAGAAACAACGTTTGACAACCTTTAAAAAGTTTTAATAACTATCCCAAAAATTGTCGCTCTGAAGCAAACAACTGCTGAGTGATCTACTCAAATTTGTTGAACAAAACGACTTACGTATTTTAAGCATGCTTAACCTTTAGGCCAGTAAGTTTATTTAGAAAAACGCAATATGTAGATTACACTAGGACGTAGCAGACGAGTAACCAAAACGAATGGGTTAAAAAAATTCGTACGCAGTTTTTATCATATTTAACTCTAGAATTAAAGGATATAAAACGAGAAAAACGTTTGACAACCTTTAAAAACTTTTAATACCTATCTCAAAAATTGTCGCTCTGAAGAAAACAGCTGCTGAGTGATCTACTCAAATTTGTTTAACAAAACGACTTACGTACTTTAACCATGCTTAACCTTTGGGCCGGAAAGTTTAATTAGAAAAGCGCAATATATAAGCTAATGAGGACGGAGCCGTCGAGTAACCAAAATAAATGGGTTAAAAAGTTAGTACGCGGTTTTTATCATATTTAACTCTAGAATTAAATATAATACGAGAAACAACGTTTGACAACCTTTAAAATTTTATAACTATCTCAAAAATTGTCGCTCTGAAGCAAGCAACTGCTGAGTGATCTACTCAAATTTGTTGAAAAAACGGCTTACATATTTTAACAATGCTTAACCTTTAGGCCGGTAAGTTTATTTAGAAAAACGCAAAATGTAGGCTACACGAGGACGGAGCGGTCGAGTAACCAAGACGGATGGGTTAAACAATACGTAACTCCAGAATTAAAGGATATAAAACCAGAAACAACGTTTGACAACCTTTAAAAATGTTTAATAACTATCTCAAAAATTGTCGCGTTGAAGCAAACAGCTGCTGAGTTATCTACTCAAATTTGTTGAACAAAACGACTTACGTACTTTAACCATGCTTAAACTTTAGGCCGGTAAGTTTATTTAGAAAAACGCAATATGTAGGCTACAAGAGGACGGAGGGATCGAGTAACCAAAACGAATGTGTTAAACAATACGTAACTCCAGAATTAAAGGATATAAAACGGAAAAAACGTTTGACAACCTTTTAAAAGTTTTAATAACTATCTCAAAAATTGTCGCTCTGAAGCAAACAGCTGCTGAGTGATCAACTCAAATTTGTTGAACAAAACGACTTACGTACTTTAACCATGCTTAACCTTTAGGCCGGAAAGTTTATTTAGAAAAACGCAATATGTAAGGTAATGAGGACGGAGCCGTCAAGTAACCAAAACAAATGGGTTAAAAATTCGTACGCGGTTTTTATCATATTTAACTCTAGAATTAAAGGATATAATACGAGAAACAACGTTTGGCAACCTTTAAAAAGTTTTATAACTATCTCAAAAATTGTCGCTCTGAAGCAAACAACTGCTGAGTGAACTACTCAAATTTGTTGAAAAAATCGATGTACATATTTTAACCATGCTTAACCTTTAGGCCAGTAAGTTTATTTAGAAAAACGCAATATGTAGGCTACACGAGGACGGAGCGGTCGAGTAATCAAAACGAATGGGATAGAAAAATTCGTACGCAGTTTTTATCATATTTAATTTTAATATTAAAGGATATACAACGAGCAACAACGTTTGAAACCCTTTAAAACCTTTTAATAACTATATCAAAAATTATTGTTCTAAAGCAAATAACAGCTGAATGATCTACTCAAATTTGTTGAACGAAACGACTTAAGTATTTTCACCATCCTTAACCTTTAGGCCAGTAAGTTTATTTAGAAAAACGCAATATGTAGGCTACACGAGGACGGAGCGGTCGAGTAATCAAAACGAATGGTTTAGAAAAATTCGTACGCAGTTTTTATCATATTTAGCTTTAATATTAAAGGATATACAACGAGAAACAACATTTGAAACCCTTTAAAAACTTTTAATAACTATATCAAAAATTATTGTTCTGAAGCCAACAACAGCTGAGTGATCTACTCAAATTTGTTGAACGAAACGACTTAAGTATTTCAACCATGCTTAACCTTTAGGCCGGTAAGTTTATTTAGAAAAACGCAATATGTAGGCTACACGAGGACGGAGGGGACGAGTAATGGGTTAGAAAAATTCGTACGCAGTTTTTATCATATTTAGCTTTAATATTAAAGGATATACAACGAGAAACAACGTTTGAAACCCTTTAAAAACTTTTAATAACTATATCAAAAATTATTGTTCTGAAGCCAACAATAGCTGAGTGATATACTCAAATTTGTTGAATGAAACGACTTAAGTATTTTAACCATGCTTAACCTTTAGGCCGGTAAGTTTATTTAGAAAAACGCAATATGTAGGCTACACGAGGTCGGAGCGGTGGAGTAACCAAAACGAATGGGTTAAAAAAATTCGTACGCGGTTTTATCATATTTAACTCTAGAATTAAAGGATATAATACGAGAAACAACGTTTGAAAACCTTTAAAATTTTATAACTATCTCAAAAATTGTCGCTCTGAAGCAAACAACTGCTGAGTGATCTACTCAAATTTGTTGAACAAATCGAATAACGTATTTTAAACATGCTTAACCTTAAGATCGGCAAGTAAATTAAAAAAACATAATATGTAAGCTAACGAGGAAGGAGCCGTCGAGGTACCAAAACAAATTGGTTAAAAAAATTCGTATGCGGTATTTATCAGATTTAACTCTAGAATTAAAGGATATAAAACGAGAAACAACGTTTGGCAACCTTTAAAAAGTTGTATAACTATTTTTGTTGTTATATCGGCCTACAGATTTGTAAGATCGCGAGTTTGAATCGAGCTCAAGGCCTAACAACAATTATTTTATCATTATTATTGTTATAATATATTTTTTCTTAATTGAAAAAATTTTAAATTAGAATAGAAGAAAGAAAAAATTTAGATAACTACCAAAGCTCGTTGTATAGATCCCTTTCGGGAACTGCTAAATTCCTTCATCGGCAACGTTTAGGCGCCGCTGCTATAACCATTCAGCCACCACAGCGATCTATACAACGAGCTTTGGTAGTTGTCTAAATTTTTTCTTTCTTCTATTCTAATTTAAAATTTTTTCAATTAAGAAAAAATATATTATAACAATAATAATGATAAAATAATTATTGTTAGGCCTTGAGCTCGATTCAAAATCGCGATCTTACAAATCTGTAGGCCGATATAACAACAAAAGTTGTTAATACATCCCAGAGCACGGGGAAAAAAGTGTCAATAAAATATGACACTATGCATCATCGCCAATGTCAAAGTCCAATTTTCACAACTATTCTGTAACAGATGTCGCAGTGCTGTGAATATCAATTGGCAAGAAACAGAATTGAAGTAGGAATAATGAAGACAAACAAAAAACCGCTGTGGTGGCTGAATGGTTATAGCAGCGGCGCCTAAACTTTGCCGATGAAGGAATTTAGCAGTTCCCGAAATGGATCTATACAACGAGCTTTGGTAGTTGTCTAAATTTTTTCTTTCTTCTATTCTAATTTAAAATTTTTTCAATTAAGAAAAAATATATTATAACAATAATAATGATAAAATAATTATTGTTAGGCCTTGAGCTCGATTCAAACTCGCGATCTTACAAATCTGTAGGCCGATATAAGAACAAAAATTGTTAATACATCCCAGAGCACGGGGAAAAAGTGTCAATAAAATATGACACTATGGCATCATCGCCATAAACAAAGTCCAATTTTCACAACTATTCTGTAACAGATGTCGCAGTGCTGTGAATATCAACTGGCAAGAAACAGAATTGAAGTAGGAATAATGAAGACAAACAAAAAACCGCTGTGGTGGCTGAATGGTTATAGCAGCGGCGCCTAAACGTTGCCAATGAAGGAATTTAGCAGTTCCCGAAATGGATCTATACAACGAGCTTTGGTAGTTGTCTAAATTTTTTCTTTCTTCTATTCTAATTTAACATTTTTTCAATTAAGAAAAAATATATTATAACAATAATAATGATAAAATAATTATTGTTAGGCCTTGAGCTCGATTCAAACTCGCGATCTTACAAATCTGTAGGCCGATATAACAACAAAAATTGTTAATACATCCCAGAGCACGGGGAAAAAAGTGTCAATAAAATGTGACACTATGGCATCATCGCCAATATCAAAGTCCAATTTTCACAACTATTCTGTAACAGATGTCGCAGTGCTGTGAATATCAATTGGCAAGAAACAGAATTGAAGTAGGAATAATGAAGACAAACAAAAAACCGCTGTGGTGGCTGAATGGTTATAGCAGCGGCGCCTAAACGTTGCCGATGAAGGAATTTAGCAGTTCCCGAAATGGATCTATACAACGAGCTTTGGTAGTTTTATAACTATCTCAAAAATTGTCGCTCTGAAGCAAAAAACTGCTGAGTGAACTACTCAAATTTGTTGAAAAAATAGACTTACATATTTTAACCATGCTTAACCTTTAGGTCAGTAAGTTTATTTAGAAAAACGCAATATGTAGGCTGCACGAGGACGGAGCGGTCGAGTAATCAAAACGAATGGGTAAGAAAAATTCGTACGCAGTTTTTATCATATTTAACTTTAATATTAAAGGATATACAACGAGAAACAACGTTTGAAACCCTTTAAAAACTTTTAATAACTATATCAAAAATTATTGTTCTGAAGCCAACAACAGCTGAGTGATCTACTCAAATTTGTTGAACGAAACGACTTAAGTATTTTAACGATGCTTAACCTTTAGGCCGGTAAGTTTATTTAGAAAAACGCAATATGTAGGCTACACGAGGACGGAGCGGTGGAGTAACCAAAACGAATGGGTTAAACAATACGTAACTCTAGAATTAAAGGATATAAAAGGAGAAATAATGTTTGACAACCTTTCAAAAGTTTTAATAACTATCTCAAAAATTGTCACTCTGAAGCAACCAACTGCTGAGTGATCTACTCAAATTTGTTGAACAAAACGACTTACGTATTTTAAGCATGCTTAGCCTTTAGATCGGTAAGCAAATTAAAGGACACGCAATATGTAAGCTACCGAGGATGAAGCCGTCGAGTAACCAAAACAAATTGGTTAAAAAAATTCGTGCGCGATATTTATCAGAATTAACTCTAGAATTAAAGGATATAAAACGAGAAAAAACGCTTGACTTTAAAGGGTTAATAGCTATATCAAAAATTATTGTTCTGAATCCAACAACTGCTGAGTCATCTACTCAAATTTGTTGAACATAAGTATTTTAACCTTGCTTAACCTTTAGGCCGGTAAGTTTGTTTAGAAAAATGCAATATGTAGGCTACACGAGGACGGAGCGGTCGAGTAATCAAAACGAATGGGTTAGAAAAATTCGTACGCAGTTTTTATCATATTTAACTTTAATATTAAAGGATATGCAACGAGAAACAACGTTTGAAACCCTTTAAAAACTTTTAATAACTATATCAAAAATGATTGTTCTGAATCCAACAAGAGCTGAGTGATCTACTCAAATTTGTTGAACGAAACGACTTAAGTATTTTAACGATGCTTAACCTTTAGGCCGGTAAGTTTATTTAGAAAAACGCAATATGTAGGCTAAACGAGGATGGAGCGGTCGAGTAACCAAAACGAATGGGTTAAACAATATGTTATTGTCTATCGCTGTGTACGGACGTGTTTCACTAGAGCTCTGTGTTTTTCGTTTTACGATATTTTACGATATTTTTCTATTTGTGTAATACAAATGTATTTTGTGCTAAACAAATATTAACAAATATAATCAAATATTAACAATTTGTGCAAAGCAGATTTTAAATCAATTCCGTGCAATTCATTATATATAAACAATATAAACAATATAAATTAAAAAGCAGTGCAGGTGTATGTTGATTTGAGCTGTTGACAGTTGTCTGCTTCGCATATCATTTGCCTTGTCTACACGTTGTTTTTGTCTTCATAGCTGTTTTACACAAACAATATGCCCTGTTTCTGTGGACACAGAGTTGAACGCGCTCAAAGCAGTGTGCAGTGTGAAAAATGTAAAAAAGTTTATCACCTGCAGTGTGTTGTTGGTACCTTAGCTGCCGATTTGGATCATTTTAAAAATTCGGATGAGATGTATATTTGTGGCGATTGTGCTGTTGATGACAATGCTATTGCTGTGCAAAAACAACAGCAACAACATGTAAATGATAATTATCTAAATTTTATGTTATCGTCTATTCTTGCCGAAGTGAAAAGTTTGCGAGCACAGCAAGCAAGCGTGGTTGCCGGTATACACTCTCTGCAAGCGGACAAAAACCGGTTATTAGGCGAATTGGAAATTTTACGTTCTGAGCTCAGTAATTTACATAAGCTCTATGATGAAGCGGTGGGTGGCGTACTGCGGGGTAGTGCTGGCAAAAAAAAAGAAACGAAACAATGACAAAGGCACAATCATGGGTAACAATTCTGCCGACCCTAACATTGAAAAGAGTTCTGGCCCCGTTTTTGCTGCTAATGTCCAAAGCAATTTCAATGTTGCTGTTAGCTCTGCCGAAGTGCCTTGCGCTACTAACACTGCTAATGCCGGCGCTAACATTTCTATGAACACTGCCTCTTCTCATGCTGTTAATAACCAAAATATTGTAGATGATAGCAACACTGCGCGTACTTTAAATGGTAATGACGCTGTATCGAATGACGATAACTTTGTTGATGTTGCTGTAAATTTGGGTGACACTAATTTAGATCCGGCTGGTCCTAGGTTGGTTACTGCCGTGCCGCCCCGGCGGGCAATTTTCGTATCAAGATTGCATCCATCTCTGACGGAGTCTGATGTCGTTAATTATATCTTAGCTAAGATTAATAGTACAGGTTCTATTAACATTAGTGCACATAAATTTGTTTTTAAGTATGTGAGGGATTTTTCTTCATTTAAAATATCAGTTGCAGATGTATATTTTGATATGGTTCTTGATAAATCTTTTTGGCCTATACATTCGGTGGTACATTTGTACACCACAAAGTCGAATGTTGAGCCTCGCGCACGTATAGTTTCAAAAAACTTGATTACCAGCCCTGCAAATACGATTCAAAAGTAACTATTCACTATCAGAATGTTCGTGGTTTACGTTCTAAATTAAATGCATTTTACCTTAACAGTTTTACTTTTACTGCGGAAGTGATTGCTTTCACAGAGACTTGGCTAAAACCTGATAATTTAAATTCGGAGTTATTTTCAAATGACTACGTTGTTTTTCGGTGTGATCGTCAATCGAGAGCAGGCGGTGTCCTGATAGCTGTATTGTCCAGTATTTCTACTGAATTGTTGAGCTTTGAGGACGCGCTTGACATTGAATTCATAGCTGTAAAGCTCTTTTTCCCGAATTTTTTCTTATATATTTCTTGTTCCTACATACCGCCTCGGTCAGATATGTACGTTTATGATTGCCATAAAGCAGTTATCCACAGCCTACATTCTCGTTTGCGTGATAACGATCGCCTAGTGGTTCTTGGGGACTTTAATTTACCATACGTTAGTTGGATTGGCAACGATGATTCAAACTTTTTGACTCCTGTTACTCAGCATGATTTCATTGGTTCGCTTATGGAATTGCCGCTAGTTCAGATTAATAACGTGGTGAACTCTAAAAATAAGTTGTTAGATTTAGTTTTTGGTGATAGTTCAATAGGTACTGGTCTCAGTCGAATCCCTGCCTTATCCCTGCCTGAAGATCCCTTGCACCCTACACTTGAGGGTACACTGGACAATCTACTGCCTACGATTAATTTCATGGAAGTGTTATGTCGTTCTCGTTCGAGATGTTTTAAAAAGGCTAACTTTGATTTGCTTAATCAACTATTAGCTTCCCACGATTGGTCTGACCTTTATGCTTGTACTGATGTTGAGACTGCCACGTCTATTTTTTATAGTTACCTTAGTGACTTTATTAATCGTTGCGTTCCGGTTCATTTTGTTAAGGCTAAGAGTAGTAAACCACCTTGGTTCTCGAGGCAACTTGCTAACCTGAACAATATTAAATCGAGGCTCTATAAGCGTTTTAAAAGATCTGGTTCTTCTGAAGATTTTTCTAAATATTTAGTTGGCCGTTCCAATTTCCAACGCCTGAATCAAAACTGCTACAAGTCGTATTTAACAAGATGCAAAATTGAGTTTTTTAAAAATCCTAAAAAATTTTACGGGTTTGTTAATTCAAAGCGCAGATCTTCGGGATTTCCATCATCTTTGTCTTTGGGTGGCGAGAATGCTAGCCTTGACCATGATATTGCCGACTTATTCGCAGACTTTTTCAAATCGACCTATTCGTCAACCTGTACCCAAACCGGTAGTTATCCGTTCGAGATAGTTAGTTCTAACTGTATTCTCAATCCAGTCATTGATAGTGCCACTGTACTTCAGAGTTTTTTAGCTCTGAAACCGATTTTTTCTCCAGGGCCCGATGGTGTTCCTGGCTGTATGCTTAAGTTCTGTGCTGTGAACTTAACAGAACCGATCGTAAAATTGTTCAATTTATCTTTGCAATCAGCGTCATTTCCATCAATTCGGAAACAGTCGTTTATCATACCTCTGCACAAGAAGGGTAGTAGATCTAATATTGAGAATTATAGGGGAATTGCTAAGCTTTCAGCTATTCCTAAAACCTTTGAACAAATAATTACCTGTCAGCTTCAACATTCGTGTACTTCCATATTGTCACCCTTTTAGCATGGGTTTGTGAGATGTAGGTCAACCACCACAAACCTACTTGAGTTTACCTCTTTAGTTCGGGATGGTTTTTTGGCTTGCAAGCAAACTGATGTGATTTATACGGATTTGATTCAGTGAATCACGAACTTCTGATTCTGAAGCTTGATTTACTGGGCTTTCCGAAGAGTCTGACTTCATGGCTCTCAAGGTATCTTTCTAATAGAACCCAAAAGGTGCTTTATAAAAATATTATTTCAAAATCAATTCATGTTACCTCTGGTGTACCTCAGGGCAGTCATTTAGGCCCATTGCTTTTTACTCTTTTTATAAATGATCTGCCACAGATTTTGAATCATTCACGAGCTCTAATGTATGCCGATGATGTAAAAATTTGCTATACATGCTTGCCTTCGGAGTTAACTCGCTCAAATCTACTTCAGGTTGATTTGGACTCATTTCAACGCTGGTGTACAATTAATGCATTAGTTCTAAACTGTTCCAAATGTAAGTTCATGACATTTCATCGCGTGAAGCCTGTCCTGTCGTCTTATGCACTTTATGGCACTCTTACGGAGCGTATATCTTCGATTAACGATTTAGGGGTTCTGTTTGACTCGAAACTGAGCTTCAACTCACATATTTCAGCTATTACTAATAAAGCAATGGGTACCCTTGGTTTTGTGAAACGCTGGGCTAAGGAGTTCAAGGATCCGTATCTGACCAAAGTCCTCTACACTTCGCTGGTCCGCCCAATACTTGAGTATTGCTCGTGTGTTTGGTGTCCATTATATATTTCTCATATAAAGCGTATTGAGTCTGTGCAGAAACAATTTTTAATTTTTGCTCTACGGGCCTTTAACTGGGACTCAAATCTTCATCTTCCGTCTTATAGAAGTAGCCTTCTTCTCATTAATTTGCCAACTCTGGAAAATCGTAGAATATTACTCGGGGTAATGTTCCTGCATAAGCTAATTCTAGGTGAGGTTGACTCCTCTGAGCTGCTAAGTCGATTGAGCTTTGCAGTTCCTGCTAGGACGTCCAGACACTACGTGCCCTTCCATTTACCCCTGTGTCGTAGAAATTTTGACAAAAATGATCCTATACGTGTTTGGTGCTCGTACTATAACGACTTGTATAATTGCATTAGTATCGAATGTTCGTTTGTTGCCTTACGCAATGGTATACTTTTCAGTCTCAACTGATATCTTAAAGTTTATTTGTTTAATTTGTAATGATAGTTTAATTTTAGTTCTTGTTCAATGTTAAAATAAATTGTAAATTTTTAATTTATTCCATTTTTAATTCTATACTTGTATATATTTTTACGCTATCTTTTTTTTATGTTACTTTCCTTTGTATTTTTGTAACTCTAGAATTAAAGGATATAAAACGAGAAAAAACGTTTGACAACCTTTAGAAAGTTTTAATAACTATCCCAAAAATTGTCGCTCTGAAGCAAACAGCTGCTGAGTGATCTACTCAAATTTGTTGAACAAAACGACTTACGTACTTTAACCATGCTTAACCTTTAGGCCGGAAAGTGTATTTAGAAAAGCGCAATATGTAAGCTAACGAGGACGGAGCCGTCGGGTAACCAAAATAAATGGGTTAAAAAATTAGTACGCGGTTTTTATCATATTTAACTCTAGAATTAAATATAATACGAGAACCAACGTTTGACAACCTTTAAAATTTTATAACTATCTCAAAAATTGTCGCTCTGAGGCAAGCAACTGCTGAGTGATCTACTCAAATTTGTTGAAAAAAACGGCTTACATATTTTAACAATGCTTAGAAAAACGCAATATGTAGGCTACACGAGGACGGAGCGGTCGAGTAACCAAAACGAATGGGTTAAACAATACGTAACTCCAGAACTAAAGGATATAAAACGAGAAACAAGGTTTGACAACCTTTAAAAATTTTTAATAACTATCTCAAAAATTGTCGCTTTGAAGCAAACAGCTGCTGAGTGATCTACTCAAATTTGTTGAACAAAACAACTTACGTACTTTAACCATGCTTAAACTTTAGGCCGGTAAGTTTATTTAGAAAAACGCAATATGTAGGCTACACGAGGACGGCGCAGTCGAGTAACCACAACGAATGGGTTAAAAAAATTCGTACGCGGTTTTTATCATATTTAACTCTAGAATTAAAGGATATAAAACGAGAAACAACGTTTGACAACCTTTAAAAAGTTTTAATAACTATCTCAAAAATTGTCGCTATGAAGCACACAACTGCTGAGTGATCTACTCAAATTTGTTGAACAAAACGACTTACGTATTTTAAGCATGCTTAACCTTTAGGCCAGTAAGTTTATTTAGAAAAACGCAATATGTAGGCTACACGAGGACGGAGCAGTCGAGTAACAAAAAAGAATGGGTTAGAAAAATTCGTACGCGGTTTTTTTAATATTTAACTCTAGAATTAAAGGATATAAAACGAGAAAAACGTTTGACAACCTTTAAAAAGTTTTAATAACTATCTCAAAAATTTTCGCTCTGAAGCAAACAGCTGCTGAGTGATCTACTCAAATTTGTTGAACAAAACGACTTACGTATTTTAAGCATGCTTAACCTTTAGGCCGGAAAGTTAATTTAGAAAAACGCAATATGTAAGCTAGCGAGGACGGAGCCGTCGAGTAACCAAAACGAATGGGTTGAACAATACGTAACTCTAGAATTAAAGGATATAAAACGAGAAAAAACGTTTGACGACCTTTAAAAAGTTTTAATAACTATCTCAAAAATTGTCGCTTTGAAGCAAACAGCTGCTGAGTGATCTACTCAAATTTGTTGAACAAAACGACTTACGTACTTTAACCATGCTTAAACTTTAGGCCGGTAAGTTTATTTAGAAAAACGCAATATGTAGGCTACACGAGGACGGAGCGGTCGAGTAACCAAAACAAATGGGTTAAAAAATTCGTACGCGATTTTTATCATATTTAACTCTAGAATTAAAGTATATAATACGAAGAACAACGTTTGACAACCTTTAAAATTTTATAACTATCTCAAAACTTGTCGCTCTGAAGAAGCAGCTGCTGAGTGATCTAAAATATTAAAATAAAAAATTCGTACGCAGTTTTTATCATATTTAGCTTTAATATTAAAGGATATAAAACGAGAAACAACGTTTGAAACCCTTTAAAACTTTTAATAACTAAATAAAAATTATTGTTCTGAAGCCAACAACTGCTGAGTTATCTACTCAAATTTGTTGAACGAAGCGACTTAAGTAGTTTAGCCATGCTTAACCTCTAGGCCAGTAAGTTTATTTAGAAAAACGCAATATGTAAGCTAACGAGGAAGGAGCCGCAGAGTAACTAAAAAAAATTGTTTAAAAAAATTCGTAAGCGGTTTTATCATATTTAACTCTAGAATTAAAGGATATAAAACGAGAAACAACGTTTGACAACCTTTAAAAAGTTTTAATAACTATCTCAAAAATTGTCGCTATGAAGCACACAACTGCTGAGTGATCTACTCAAATTTGTTGAACAAAACGACTTACGTATTTTAAGCATGCTTAACCTTTAGGCCAGTAAGTTTATTTAGAAAAACGCAATATGTAGGCTACACGAGGACGGAGCAGTCGAGAAACAAAAACGAATGGGTTAGAAAAATTCGTACGCGGTTTTTTTAATATTTAACTCTGGAATTAAAGGATATAAAACGAGAAAAACGTTTGACAACCTTTAAAAAGTTTTAATAACTATCTCAAAAATTTTCGCTCTGAAGCAAACAGCTGCTGAGTGATCTACTCAAATTTGTTGAACAAAACGACTTACGTATTTTAAGCATGCTTAACCTTTAGGCGGAAAGTTTATTTAGAAAAGTGCAATATGTAAGCTAACGAGGACTGAGACGTCGAGTAACCAAAACAAATTGGTTAAAAAAAATTCGTACGCGGTATTTATCAGATTTAACTCTAGAATTAAAGGATATAAAACGACAACAACTGCTGAGTGATCTACTCAAATTTGTTGAACAAATCGAATTACGTATTTTAAGCATGCTTAACCTTAATATCGGCAAGTAAATTAAAAAAACGCAATATGTAAGCTAACGATGAAGGAGCCGTCGAGTAACCAAAACAAATTGGTTAAAAAAAATTCGTACGCGGTATTTATTAGATTTAACTCTAGATTAAAGGATATAAAACGAGAAACAACGTGTGGCAAACTTTAAAAAGTTTTATAACTATCTCAAAAATTGTCGCTCTGAAGCAAACAACTGCTGAGTGAACTACTCAAATTTGTTGAAAAAATCGACTTACATATTTTAACCATGCTTAACCTTTAGGCCAGTAAGTTTATTAAGAAAAACGCAATGGGTTAGAAAATTTCGTACGCAGTTTTTATCATATCTAACTTTAATATTAAAGGATATACAACGAGAAACAACGTTTGAAACCCTTTAAAAACTTTTAATAACTATATCAAATATTATTGTTCTGAAGCCAACAACACCTGAGTGATCTACTCAAATTTGTTGAACGAAACGACTTAAGTATTTTAACCATGCTTAACCTTTAGGCCGGTAAGTTTATTTAGAAAAACGCAATATGTAGGCTACACGAGGACGGAGCGGTGGAGTAACCAAAACGAATGGGTTAAAAAAATTCGTACGCGGTTTTATCATATTTAACTCTAGAATTAAAGGATATAATACGAGAAAAAACGTTTGACAACCTTTAAAATTTTATAACTATCTCAAAAATTGTCGCTCTGAAGGAAACAACTGTTGAGTGAAATACTCAAATTTGTTGAAGAAATCGAATTACGTATTTTACGCATGCTTAACCTTAAGATCGGCAATTAAATTAAAAAAAACGCAATATGTAAGCTAACGAGGAAGGAGCCGTCGAGTAACCAAAACAAATCGGTTAGAAAAATTCGTACGCGGTATTTATGAGATTTAACTCTAGAATTAAAGGATATAATACGAGAAAAAACGTTTGGCAACCTTTAGAATTTTATAACTGACTCAAAAATTGTCGCTCTGAAGCAAACAACTGCTGAGTGAACTACTCAAATTTGTTGAAAAAATCGACTTACATATTTTAACCATGCTTAACCTTTAGGCCAGTAAGTTTATTTAGAAAAACGCAATATGTAGGCTACACGAGGACGGAGCGGTGGAGTAACCAAAACGAATGGGTTAAAAAAATTCGTACACGGTTTTATCATATTTAACTCTAGAATTAAAGGATATAAAACGAGAAACAACATTTGACAACCTTTAAAAAGTTTTATTTACTATAACAAAAATTGTAGCTCTCAAGCAAACAACTGCTGATTGATCTACTCAAATTGGTTGAACAAGACGACCTACATATTTTAAGCATGCTTAAACTTTAGGCCAGTAAGTTTATTTAGAAAAACGCAATATGTAGGCTACACGAGGACGGAGCGGTGGAGTAACCAAAACGAATGGGTTAAAAAAATTCGTACGCGGTTTTGTCATATTTAACTCTAGAATTAAAGAATATAAAACGAGAAAAAACGTTTGACAACCTTTAAAAAGTTTTATAACTATCTCAAAAATTGTCGCTCTGAAGGAAACAGCTGCTGAATAATCTACTCAAATTTGTTGAACAAAACGGCATACGTACTTTAATCATGCTTACCCTTTAGGCCGGAAAGTTTATTTAGAAAAACGCAATATGTAATCTATCGAGGACGGAGCCGTCGAGTAATCAAAACAAATTGGTTAAAAAATTCGTACGAAGTTTTTATCATATTTAGCTCTAGAATTAAAGGACATAAAACGAGAAACAACGTTTGGCAACATTTAAAAAGTTTTATAACTATCTCAAAAATTGTCGATCTGAAGCAAACAACTGCTGAGTGATCTACTCAAATTTGTTGAAAAAAACGGCATACGTACTCTAACCATGCTTAACCTTTAGCCCGGAAAGTTTTTTTAGAAAAACGCAATATGTAATCTAACAAGGACGAAGACGTCGAGTAATCAAAACAAATGGGTTAAAAAATTCGTACGAAGTTTTTATCATATTTAACTCTAGAATTAAAGGACATAAAACGAGAAACAACGTTTGGCAACATTTAAAAAGTTTTATAACTATCTCAAAAATTGTCGCTCTGAAGCAAACAACTGCTGAGTGATCTACTCAAATTTGTTGGAAAAAACGACTTATATATTTTAACCATTCTTAACCTTTAGGCCGGTAAATTTATTTAGAAAAGCGCAATATGTAGGCTACACGAGACGGAGCTTTCGGGTAACCAAAACAAATTGGTTAAAAAAAATCGTGCCCGATATTTATTAGATTTAACTCTAGAATTAAAGGATATAATGGTTTAAAAAATTCGTACGAAGTTTTTATCATATTTAACTCAAGAATTAAAGGACATAAAACGAGAAACAACGTTTGACAACCTTTAAAAAGTTTTAATAACTATCTCAAAAATTGTCAGTCTGAAGCAACCAATTGCTGAGTGATCTACTCAAATTTGTTGAACAAAACGACTTACGTATTTTAAGCATGCTTAGCCTTTAGATCGGTAAGCAAATTAAAAGAAACGCAATATGTAGGCTACCGAGGGCGAAGCCGCCGAGTAACCAAAACAAATTGGTTAAAAAAATTCGTGCGCGATATTTATCAGATTTAACTCTAGAATTAAAGGATACAAAACGAGAAAAAATGCTTGACACCCTTTAAAAACTTTTAATAACTATATCAAAAATTATTGTTTTGAATCCAACAACTGCTGAGTGATCTACTCAAATTTGTTGAACATAAGTATTTTAACCTTGCTTAACCTTTAGACTGGTAAGTTTGTTTAGAAAAACGCAATATGTAGGCTACACGAGAAAGGAGCGGTCAAATACCAAAACGAATTGTTTAAAAAAATTCGTACGCAGTATTTATCAGATTTAACTCTAGAATTAAAGGATATAAAACGAGAAACAACGTTTGACAACCTTAAAATTTTATAACTATCTCAAAATGTGTCGCTCTGAAGCAAGCAACTGCTGAGTGATCCACTCAAATTTGTTGAAAAAACGGCTTACATATTTTAACAATGCTTAACCTTTAGGCCGGAAAGTTTATTTAGAATAGCGGAACATGTAATCTAACGAGGACGGAGCCGTCGAGTAACCAAAACAAATGGGTTAAACAATACGTAACTCCAGAATTAAAGGATATAAAACGAGAAACAACGTTTGACAACCTTTAAAAATTTTTAATAACTATCTCAAAAATTGTCGCTTTGAAACAAACATCTGCTGAGTGATCTACTCAAATTTGTTGAACAAAACGACTTACGTACTTTAACCATGCTTAACCTTTAGGCCGGTAAGTTTATTTAGAAAAACGCAATATGTAGGCTACACGAGGACGGAGAGGTCGAGTAACCAAAACGAATGGGTTAAACAATACGTAACTCCAAAATTAAAGGATATAAAACGAGAAAAAACGTTTGACAACCTTTAAAAAGTTTTAATAACAATCCCAAATATTGTCGCTCTGAAGCAAACAGCTGCTGAGTGATCTACTCAAATTTGTTGAACAAAACGACTTACGTATTTTAAGCATGCTTAGCCTTTAGGCCGGAAAGTTTATTTAGAAAATATGTAAGCTAACGAGGACGGAGCCGTCGAGTAACCAAAACAAATGGGTTAAAAATTCGTACGCGGATTTTATCATATTTAACTCTAGAATTAAAGGATATAATACGAGAAACAACGTTTGACAACCTTTAAAATTTTATAACTATCTCAAAAATTGTCGCTCTGCTCGCTGCAACTGCTGAGTGATATACTCAAATCTTTTGAACAAAACGACTTACGTATTTTAAGCATGCTTAACCTTTAGATTGGAAGCAAATTAAAAAAACGCAATATGTAAGCCGACGAGTAACCAAAATAAATTGGTTAAAAAAATTCGTACGCGGTATTTATCAGATTTAACTCTAGAATTAAAGGATATAAAACAAGAAACAACATTTGACACCATTTAAAAACTTTTAATAACTCTATCAAAAATTATTGTTCTGAAGCCAACAACTGCTTAGTGATCTACTCAAATTTGTTGATCGAAACGACTTAAGTATTTTAACCACGCTTAACCTTTAGGCCAGTAAGTTTATTTAGAAAAATGCAATTGTAGGCTACACGAGGACGGGCGGCCGAATAACCAAAACGAATGGTTTAAAAAAATTCGTACGCAGTTTTTATCATATTTAGCTTTAATATTAAAGGATATAAAACGAGAAACAACGTTTGAAACCCTTTAAAACTTTTAATAACTAAATAAAAATTATTGTTCTGAAGCCAACAACTGCTGAGTTATCTACTCAAATTTGTTGAACGAAACGACTTAAGTAGTTTTACCATGCTTAACCTCTAGGCCAGTAAGTTTATTTAGAAAAACGCAATATGTAAGCTAACGAGGAAGGAGCCGTCGAGTAACCAAAACAAATTGTTTAAAAAAATTCGTACGCGGTTTTATCATATTTAACTCTAGAATTAAAGGATATAAAACGAGAAACAACGTTTGACAACCTTTAAAAAGTTTTAAAAGCTATCTCAAAAATTGCCGCTATGAAGCACACAACTGCTGAGTGATCTACTCAAATTTGTTGAACAAAACGACTTACGTATTTTAAGCATACTTAACCTTTAGGCCAGTAAGTTTATTTAGAAAAACGCAATATGTAGGCTACACGAGGACGAAGCAGTCGAGTAACAAAAACGAATGGGTTAGAAAAATTCGTACGCTATTTTTTTAATATTTAACTCTAGAATTAAAGAATATAAAACGAGAAAAACGTTTGACAACCTTTAAAAAGTTTTAATAAATATCTCAAAAATTTTCGCTCTGAAGCAAACAGCTGCTGAGTGATCTACTCAAATTTGTTGAACAAAACGACTTACGTATTTTAAGCATGCTTAACCTTTAGGCCGGAAAGTTTATTTAGAAAAGCGCAATATGTAAGCTAACGAGGACAGAGCCTTCGAGTAACAAAAACAAATGGGTTAAAAAATTAATACGCGATTTTTATCATATTTAACTCTAGAATTAAATATAATACGAGAAACAAAATTTGACAACCTTAAAATTTTATACCTATCTCAAAAATTGTCGCTCTGAAGCAAGCAACTGCTGAGTGATCTACTCAAATTTGTTGAAAAAAACGGCTTACACATTTTACAATGCTTAACCTTTAGGCCGGTAAGTTTATTTAGAAAAACGCAATATGTAGGCTACACGGGGACGGAGCGGTCGAGTAACCAAAACGAATGGGTTAAATAATACGTAACTCCAGAATTAAAGGATATAAAACGAGAAACAACGTTTGACAACCTTTAAAAATTGTTAATAACTATCTCAAAAATTGTCGCTTTGAAACAAATAGCTGCTGAGTCATCTACTCAAATTTGTTGAACAAAACGACTTACGTACTTTAACCATGCTTAAACTTTAGGCCGGTAAGTTTATTTAGAAAAACGCAATATATAGGCTACACGAGGACGGAGAGATCGAGTAACCAAAACGAATGGGTTAAACAATACGTAACTCCAGAATTAAAGGATATAAAACGAGAAAAAACGTTTGACAACCTTTAAAAAGTTTTAATAACTATCTCTAATATTGGCACTTTGAAGCAAACAGCTGCTGAGTGATCTACTCAAATTTGTTGAACAAAACGACTTACGTTCTTTAACCATGCTTAACCTTTAGGCCGGAAAGTTTATTCAGAAAAACGCAATATGCAAACTAACGAGGACGAAGCCGTCGAGTAACCAAAACAAATGGGTTAAAAAATCGTACGCGGTTTTTATCATATTTAACTCTAGAATTAAAGGATATAATACGAGAAACAACGTTTGACAACCTTTAAAATTTTATAACTATCTCAATAATTGTCGCTCTGCTCACGGCAGCTGCTGACTGATCTACTCAAATCTTTTGAACAAAACCACTTACGTATTTTAAGCATGCTTAACCTTTAGATCGGAAGCAAATTTAAAAAACGCAATATGTAAGCTAACGAGGACGGAGCCGTCGAGTAACCAAAATAAATTGGTTAAAAAAATTCGTACGCGGTCTTTATCAGATTTAACTCTAGAATTAAAGGATATAAAACAAGAAACAATGCTTGACACCATTTAAAAACTTTTAATAACTTTAACAAAAATTATTGTTCTGAAGCCAACAAATGCTTAGTGATCCACTCAAATTTGTTGAACGAAACGACTTAAGTATTTTAACCACGCTTAACCTTTAGGCCAGTAAGTTTATTTAGAAAAACGCGATTGTAGGCTACACGAGGACGGGCGGTCGAATAACCAAAACGAATGGGTTAAAAAAATTCGTACGCAGTTTTTATCATATTTAGCTTTAATATTAAAGGATATAAAACGAGAAACAACGTTTGAAACCCTTTAAAACTTTTAATAACTATATCAAAAATTATTGTTCTGAAGCCAACAACTGCTTATTGATCTACTCAAATTTGTTGAACGAAATGACTTAAGTATTTTAACCACGCTTAACCTTTAGGCCAGTAAGTTTATTTAGAAAAACGCAATATGTAGGCTACACGAGGACGGAGAGATCGAGTAACCAAAACGAATGGGTTAAACAATACCTAACTCCAGAATTAAAGGATATAAAACGACAAAAAACGTTTGACAACCTTTAAAAAGTTTTAATAACTATCTCAAAAATTGTCGCTCTGAAGCACACAACTGCTGAGTGATCTACTCAAGTTTGTTGAACATAACGACTTACGTATTTTGAGCATGCTTAACCTTTAGGCCGGTAAGTTTATTTAGAAAAACGCAATATGTAGGCTACACGAGGACGGAGCAGTCGAGTAATAAAAACGAATGGGTTAAAAAAATTCGTACGCGGTTTTTATCATATTTAACTCTAGAATTAAGGGATATAAAACGAAAAAAAAAACGTTTGACAACCTTTAAAAAGTTTTAATAACTATCTCAAAAATTGTCGCTCCGAAGCAAACAAGTGCTGAGTGATCTATTCAAATTTGTTGAACAAAACGACTTACGTATTTTAAGCATGCTTAACTTTTAGGCCGGTAAGTTGATATAGAAAAACGCAATATGTAGGCTACACGAGGACGGAACAGTCGAGTAACAAAAACAGAACTAAAGGATATAATACGAGAAACAACGTTTGACAACCTTTAAAAGAGTTAATAACTATCTCAAAAATTGTCGCTCTGAAGCAAACAACTGCTGAGTGATCTACTCAAATTTGTTGAACAAATCGAATTACGTATTTTAAGCATGTTTAACCTTTAGACCGGTAAGTTTATTTAGAAAAACGCAATATGTAGGCTACACGAGGACGGAGCAGTCGAATAACCAAAACGAATTGGTTTAAAAAATTCGTACGCAGTTTTTATCATATTTAACTCTAATATTAAAGGATATAAAACGAGAAACAACGGTTGGCAACCTTTAAAAAGTTGTATAACTATCTCAAGAATTGTCGCTCTGAAATAAACAGCTGCTGAGTGGTCCACTCAAATTTGTTGAAAAAAACGACTTACATATTTTAACCCTGCTTAACCTTTAGGCCGGTAAGTTTGTTTGGAAAAACGCAATATGTTGGCCACACGGGGACGGAGCAGTCGAGTAACAAAAACGAATGGGTTAAAAAAATTCTTGCGCGATTTTTATCATATTAAACTCTAGAATTAAGGGATATAAAACGAGAAAAAACGTTTGAAACCGTTTAAAAACTTTTAATAACTCTATCAAAAATTATTGTTCTGAAGCCAGCAACTGCTGAGTGACCTACTCTAATATCTAAAATGAGAAACAACGTTTGACAACCTTTAAAAATTTTAATAACCATCTCAAAAATTGTCGCTCTGAAGCAAACAAGTGCTGAGTGATCTACTCAAATTTGTTGAACAAATCGAATTACGTATTTTAAGCATGCTTAACCTTAAGATCGGTAAGCAAATTAAAAAAACGCAATATGTAAGATAACGAGGAACCGTCGAGTAACAAAAAAAAATTGGTTAAACAAATTCGTATGCGGTTTTATCATACTTAGCTCTAGAATTAAAGGATATAAAACGAGAAACATCGCTTGACAACCTTTAAAAAGTTTTATTAGCTATATCAAAAATTGTAGTTCTGAAGCAAACAACTGCTGAGTGATCTACGTAAATTTGTTGAAAAAATCGACTTACATATTTAACCATGCTTAACCTTTAGGCCGGTAAGTTTATTTAGAAAAACGCTATATGTTGGCTACACGAGGACGGAGCGGTCGAGTAGCCAAAACGAATGGGTTAAACAATACGTAACTCCAGAATTAAAGGATATAAGTCGAGAAACAACGTTTGAATTACGTATTTTAAGCATGCTTATACTTTAGATCCGGTAGCAAATTAAAAAAAACGCAATATGTAAGCTAACGAGTAAGGAGCCGTCGAGTAACTAAAACAAATTGGTTAAACAAATTCGTACGCGGTATTTGTCAGATTTAACTCTAGAATTAAAGGATATAAAACGAGAAACAACGTTTGGCAACATTTAAAAAGTTTTATAACTATCTTAAAAATTGTCGCTCTGAAGCAAACAACTGCTGAGTGATCTACTCAAATTTGTTGAACAAATCGAATTACGTACTTTAAGCATGCTTAACCTTAAGATCGGTAAGCAAATTAAAAAACGCAATATGTAAGCTAACGAGGAAGGAGCCGTCGAGTAACCAAAACAAATTGGTTAAAGTAATTCGTACGCGGTATTTATCAGATTTAACTCTAGAATTAAAGGATATAAAACGAGAAACAACGTTTGGCAACATTTAAAAAGTTTTATAACTATCTCAAAAATTGTCGCTCTGAAGAAAACAACTGCTGAGTGAACTACTCAAATTTGTTGAAAAAATCCACTTACATATTTTAACCATGCTTAACCTTTAGGCCGGTAAGTTTATTTAGAACAAGTAAGGAAGGCTAAGTTCGGGTGTAACCGAACATAACATACTCAGTTGAGAGCTATGGAGACAAAATAAGGAAAATCAATCTGGGGTAACCCTGGAATGTGGTTGTATAACATGTGTATCAAATGAAAGGTATTAAAGAGTATTTTAAGAGAGAATAGGCCATAGTTCTATGGATGAACGCCATTTAGGGATATCGCCATAAAGGTAGACCAGGGCTGACTCTAGAATTTGTTTGTACGATATGGGTATCAAATGAAAGGTGTTACTGAGCATTTTAAGAGGGAGTGGGCCTTAGGTCTATCGGTGGACGCCTTTTCGAGATGTCCCCATTAAGGTGGACTAGGGGTGATTCTATAATGTGTTTGTACGATATGGGTATCAAATGAAAGCTGTTAATGAGTATTTTGAAAAGGAGTGATCCTTAGTTCCATAGGTGGAGGCCGTTTCGAGATATCGCCATAAAGGTGGACCAGGGGTGTCTCTAGAATGTGTTTGTACGATATGGGAATCAAATGAAAGGTGTTACTGAGCATATTAAGAGGGAGTGGGCATTAGGTCTATAGGTGGACGCCTTTTCGAGATATCGCCATTAGGGTGGGCCCAGGGGTGACTCTAGAATGTTTGTACGGTATGGGTATCAAACGAAAGGTGTTACTGAGCATTTTAAGAGGGAGTGGGCATGAGGTCTATAGGTGGACGCCTTTTCGAGATATCGTCATTAGGGTGGGCCAGGGGTGACTCTAGAATGTGTTTGTACGATATGTGCATCAAACGAAAGGTGTTACTGAGCATTTTAAGAGGGAGTGGGCATTAGGTCTATAGGTGGACGCCCTTTCGAGATATCGCCATTAGGGTGGGTCAGGGGTGACTCTAGAATGTTTGTACGATATGGGTATCAAACGAAAGGTGTTACTGAGCATTTTAAGAGGGAGTGGGCATTAGGTCTATAGGTGGACGCCTTTTCGAGATATCGCCATTAGGGTGGGCCAGGGGTGACTCTAGAATGTGTTTGTACGATATGGGTATCAAATGAAAAGTGGTAAGGAGTATTTTAAAAGGGAGTACTCCTTAGTTCTATAGGTGGACGCCTTTTCGAGATATCGCCATAAAGGTGGACCAAGGGTGACTCTAGAATGTTTGTACGATATGGGTATCAAACGAAAGGTGTTACTGAGCATTTTAAGAGGGAGTGGGCATTAGGTCTATAGGTGGACGCCTTTTCGAGATATCGCCATTAGGGTGGGCCAGGGTGACTCTAGAATGTGTTTGTACGATATGGGTATCAAATGAAAGGTGGTAATGAGTATTTTAAAAGGGAGTAATCCTTAGTTCTATAGGTGGACGCCTTTTCGAGATGTCGCCATAAAGCTGGACCAAGGGTGACTCTAGAATGTTTGTACGGTATGGGTATCAAACGAAAGGTGTTACTGAGCATTTTAAGAGGGAGTGGGCATTAGGTCTATAGCTGGACGCCTTTTCGAGATATCGCCATTAGGGTGGGCCAGGGTGACTCTAGAATGTGTTTGTACGATATGGGTATCAAATGAAAGGTGGTAATGAGTATTTTAAAAGGGAGTAATCCTTAGTTCTATAGGTGGACGCCTTTTCGAGATGTCGCCATAAAGCTGGACCAAGGGTGACTCTAGAATGTTTGTACGGTATGGGTATCAAACGAAAGGTGTTACTGAGCATTTTAAGAGGGAGTGGGCATTAGGTCTATAGGTGGACGCCTTTTCGAGATATCGCCATTAGGGTGGGACAGGGTGACTCTAGAATGTGTTTGTACGATATGGGTATCAAATGAAAGGTGGTAATGAGTATTTTAAAAGGGAGTAATCCTTAGTTCTATAGGTGGACGCCTTTTCGAAATATCGCCATTAGGGTGGGCCAGGTGTGACTCTAGAATGTTTGTACGATATGGGTATCAAACGAAAGCTGTTACTGAGCATTTTAAGAGGGAGTGGGCATTAGGTGTATAGGTGGACGCCTTTTCGAGATATTGCCATTAGGGTGGGCCAGGGGTGACTCTAGAATGCTTGTACGATATGGGTATCAAACGAAAGGTGTTACTGAGCATTTTAAGAGGGAGTGGGCACTAGGTCTATAGGTGGACGCCTTTTCGAGATATCGCCATTAGGGTGGGCCAGGGGTTACTCTAGAATGTTTGTACGATATGGGTATCAAACGAAAGGTGTTACTAGCATTTTAAGAGAGAGGGGGCATTAGTTCTATAGGTGGACGCCTTTTCGAGATATCGCCATTAGGGTGGGACAGGGGTGACTCTGGTATGTTTTTGTACGATATGGATATCAAATTAAAGGTATTAATGAGGGTTTTAAAAGCGAGTGGCCCTTAGATGTATATGTGAAGGCGTTCTCGTGATATCCACCAAAATGTGGACCAGGTGATCCAGAAAATCATCTGTCGGGTACTGCTAATTTATTTATATATGCAATACCACTAACAGTATTCCTGCCAAGATTCCAAGGGCTGTTGATTTCGCCTTGTAGAACTTTTTCATTTTCTTCTACTTAATATGGTAGGTGTCACACCCATTTTACAAAGATTTTTCCAAAGTTATATTTTGCGTCAACAAACCAATCCAGTTACCATGTTTCATCCCTTTTTTCGTATTTGGTATAGAATTATGGCATTTTTTTCATTTTTCGTAATTTTCGATATCGATAAAGTGGGCGTGGTTATGGTCAGATTTCGCCCATTTTTTATACCAAGAAAAAGTGAGCTCAGGTAAGTACGTGGGCTAAGTTTAGTAAAGATATATCGGATTTTGCTCAAGTTATTGTGTTAATGGCTGAGCGGAAGGACAGACGGTGGACTGTGTATAAAAACTGGGCGTGGCTTCCACCGATTTCGCCCATTTTCACAGAGAACAGTTACCGTCATAGACTCTATGCTCCTACCAAATTTGAGAAGGATTGGTAAATTTTTGTTCGACTTATGGCAATAAAAGTATTCTAGACAAACTAAATGAAAATGGGCGGAGCCACGCCCATTTTGAAATTTTCTTTTATTTTTGTATTTTGTTGCATCATATCATTACTGGAGTTGAATTTTGACTTAATTTAATTATATACAGTAAAGATATTAAATTTTTTGTTAAAATTTGAATTTAAAAAAATTTTTTTTAAAAAGTGGGCGTGTTCTTAATCCAATTTTGCTAATTTTTATTTAGCACATATAGAGTAATAGTAGTAACGTTCCTGCCAAATTTCATCATGATATCTTCAACGACTGCCAAATTACAGCTTGCAAAACTTTTAAATTACCTTCTTGTAAAAGTGGGCGGGGCCACGCCCATTGTCCAAAATCTTACTAATTTTCTATTCTGCGTCATAACGTCAACCCATCTACCAAGTTTCGTCGCTTTATCTGTCTTTTGTAATGAGTTATCGCACTTTTTCGGTTTTTCGAAATTTTCGTTATCGAAAAAGTGGGCGTGGTTATAGTCCGATATCGTTCATTTTAAATAGCGATCTGAGATGAGTGCTCAGGAACCTACATACCAAATTTCATCAAGATACCTCAAAATTTACTCAAGTTATCGTGTTAACGGTCGGACGGACGGACGGACGGACGGACGGACGGACATGGCTCAATCAAATTTTTTTTCGATCCTGATTATTTTGATATATGGAAGTCTATATCTATCTCGATTCCTTTATATATGTACAACCAACCGTTATCCAATCAAACTTAATATACTCTGTGAGCTCTGCTCAACTGAGTATAAAAACATAATATGTAATCTAACGAGAACGGAGACGTCGAGTAACCAAAGCAAATGGGTTAAAAAAATTCGTACTCGGTATTTATCAAATTTAACTCTAGAATTAAAGGATATAAAACGAGAAACAACGCATGACAACCTTTAAAAAGTTTTGATAACTATATCAAAAATTGTCGCTCTGATGCAAACAACTGCTGAGTGATCAACTCAAATTTGTTGAACTAAACGACTTACGTATTTTATCCATTCTTAACCTTTAGGCCGGTAAGTTTATTTAGAAAAACGCAATATGTAGGATACACGAGGACAGATCGGTCGAGTAACCAAAACAAATGGGTTAAAAAAGTTCGTGCGCGGTACTTATCAAATTCAACTCTACAATTAAAGGATATAAAACGAGAAAGAACGTTTGACTACCTTTAAAAAGTTTTAATAACTATATCAAAAATTGTCGCTCTGAAGCAAACAACTGCTGAGTGATCTACTCAAATTTGGTGAACAAAACGAATTACGTATTTTAAGCAGGCCAACCTTTAGACCGGTAAGCAAATTAAAACGGAGACGTCGAGTAAACGAAACGAATCAGTTAAAAAATTCGTACGCAGTTTTTATCATATTTAACTGTAGAATTAAAGGATATAAAGGAACAACGTTTGACACCCTTTAAAAATTTTAATAACTATATCAAAAATTGTCGCTCTGAAGCAAACAACTGCTGAGTGATCCACCCAAATTTGTTGAACAAAACGACTTATGTATTTTATTCATGCTTAACCTTTAGACCGGCAAGCAAATTAAAAAAGCGCAAAAAGTATGCTAACGAGGACGGAGCCGTCGAGTAACCAAAATAAATGCGTTAAACAAATTCGTACTCGGTATTTCTCAAATTTAACTCTAGAATTAAAGGATATAAAAGGAGAAACAACGGTTGACCACCTTTAAAAAGTTTTAATAACTATATCAAAAATTGTCGCTCTGAAGCAAACAACTGCTGAGTGATCTAGTCAAATTTGATGAACAAAACGAATTACGTATTTTAAGCAGGCCAACCTTTAGACCGGTAAGCAAATTAAAACGGAGACTTCGAGTAAACGAAACAAATGGGTTAAAAAAATTCGTACTAGGTATTTATCAAATTTAACTCTAGAATTAAAGGATATAAAACGAGAAACAATGTTTGACAACCTTTAAAAAGTTTTGATAACTATATCAAAAATTATCGCTCTGAAGCAAACAACTGCTGAGTGATCTACTCAAATTTGTTGAACAAAGCGACTTACGTATTTTATCCATGCTTAACCTTTAGGCCGGTAAGTATATTTAGAAAAACGCAATATGTAGGCTACACGTGGACGGAGCGGTCCAGTAACCAAAAGGAATGTTTTAAAAAAATTCGTACGCGGTGTTTATACTATTTAACTCTAGAATTAAAGGATATAAAACGAGAAACAACGTTTGACAACCTTTAAAAAGTTTTGATTACTATATTAAAAATTGTCGCTCTGAAACAAAAAACTACTGAGTGATCTATTAAAATTTGTTGAACAAAACGACTTACGTATTTTAACCATGCTTAACCTTTAGGCCGGTGAGCTTATTTAGAAAACGCAATATGTAGGCTATACGAGGACGGAGCCGTCAAGTAACCAAAACGAATATGTTACAATAATTCGTACGCGGGTTTTATCATACTTAACTCTAGAATTAAAGGACATAAAACGAGAATAAACGATTGACAACCTTTAAAAAGTTTTAATATCTATCTCAAAAATTGCCGCTCTGAAGCAAACAACTGTGAGTGATCTCTCAAATTTGTTGAACGAAATGATTTTCGTATTTTATGCATGCTAACCTTTAGCCCGGTAAGCAAATAAAAAAAACGCAATATGTAAGCTAATGAGGACGGAGCCGTCGAGTAACCGAAACAAATGGGTTTCACAAACTCGTACGCGGTTTTTAACATATCTAACTCAAGAATTGAAGGATATAAAACGAGAAAGAATGTTTGAAACCTTTAATTCAAAGCCGGTCAAAAGTTGCACATTGTCCAATTTGAGTTCGTATTTTCACACCGACACTAACGATGTGTGATCACGACCGTTTGCTTTCGCTTGTCACTCACTAAAATCAACAGTGAATGCAAAAGGAAAAGTCCATGCTACTTTTTGGGCACATAATAAAAACAATATGCTGCAATATTAAAGAGACTTTTAGGGTGACTTTTTTTTTTGTTAGTATTATTAAGTTCCTTTGAACATACATATTAATATTGGCAATTTTAATATTAATAATTCATTAATTATAAATAAATATTCCCAATTTAATATAAATATATTTTTATACGTTCTACTATATGTTTTGAAAATATATATTTCTATCTTTACATTTACTTTGTTTTATATTTCTTTCTTAATGAAAAAGTGAATTTTTTAAAGTAAATTTTGCATTGAATAAACACCATATCTTCTTTTATAAAAAAGTTTTATCTGACTAGCTCGACCTCCGCGTTCTTAGTTATACGAATATAAGTAAATATAAGCCGTGTTTTTTTTTAACGCGTACACGTTTCATTTGCGCGTGAAAAAACGTCTATCCTCGCTTAGATAATGCCTAGGGGACCCATCTAGCGGCAGTGGTTAAACAATCAGCTACAGCTACAGGGTGTACCGAAAAGCGGAGACAAAACCCTCTGTTATATTTCTGTGTATAAAATATAGCTGAATCAGTTGTGATAGATAGTGGACGCGCATAGAATATATGGAATTAGTGCAGAGGGTGGAACATGGACACATATTTCAGTTACATCTGAGTATAATGCGGTGAAACATGGACACATATTTCAGTTACATCTGAGTATAATGCGTATTGAAATTTAGTAGTACTAATTTTATGCCTAGCAATTTCAGAGATGTATTTAAAGTTTGTTGCTTAGCAGTAAATTAAAAATTTAAGCGTAGACTTATATAGACGTGAAAAAAATATAGCTATAGTCAGGATTAGCTTGAAATCAAATAACCACAGTCCATTTTAATTTCAAACTTCATAGTCCACATTTTCTTTTAGCACACTGTGGGGAGTTGTCACTCAATTTTTACACACACTTATGCAATTGTTTTAGAATTTGTGTGGCCGGCTCTGCTTTAAAAAGTTTTAATAACTATCTCGAAAATTGTCGCCCTGAAGAAAACAACTGTTGAGTGATCTACTCAAAGGAGACCCATCTAGCGGCAGTGTTTAAACAATCAGCTACCGCTACAGGGTGTACCGAAAAGCGGAGACACAACCCTCTGTTGTATTTGTGTGTATAACATATAGCTGAATCAGTTGTGATAGATAGTGGACGCGCATAGAATATATGGAATTAGTGCAGAGGGTGAAACATGGACACATATTTCAGTTACATCTGAGTATAATGTGTATTGAAATTTAGTAGTATTAATTTTATGGTAGCAATTTCAGAGATGTATTTAAAGTTTGTCGCTTAGCAGTCCATTAAAAGTTTAAGCGTAAACTTATATAGACGTGAAAAAAATAAAGCTATAGTCAGGATTAGCTCGAAATCAAATAACCAAAGTCCTCTGTAATTTCAAACTCCATAGCCACATTTTCTTTTAGCATACTTTGGGAAGTTGCCACTCAATTTTTACACACACTTATGCAATTGTTTTAGAATTTGTGTTGCCGGCTCTGCTTTAAAAAGTTTTAATAACTATCTCAAAAATTGTCGCTCTGAAGAAAACAACTGTTGGGTGACCTACTCAAATTAGTTGCGCAAAACGACTTACGTTTTTAAACATGCTTAACCTTTAGGCCGGTAAGTTTATTTAGAAAAACGCAATATGTAAGCTAACGAGGACGGAGCAGTCGAGTAACCAAAACGAATGGGTTAAACAAATTCGTATGCGTTTTTTATCATATTTAACTCTAGAATTAAAGGATATAAAACGAGAAAAAACGTTTGACAACCTTTAAAAAGTTTTAATAACTATCTCAAAAATTGTCGCTCTGAAGAAAACAACTGTTGGGTGACCTACTCAAATTAGTTGCGCAAAACGACTTACGTTTTTAAACATGCTTAACCTTTAGGCCGGTAAGTTTATTTAGAAAAACGCAATATGTAGGCTACACGAGGACGGAGCGGTCGAGTAACCAAAACGAATGGGTTAGACAAATTCTTACGCGGTTTTTATCGTATTTAACTCTAGAATTAAAGGATATGAAATGAGATACAACGTTTGACAACCTTTATGCGTTTTAATAACTATGTTAAAAATTATTATTCTGAAGCCCACAACTGCTGAGTGATCTACTCAAATATGTTGAACGAAACGACTTAAGTATTTTAAGCATGGTTAAACCTTTAGGCCGGTAAGTTTATTTAGAAAAACGCAATATGTAGGCTACACGAGGACGGAGCGGTCGAGTAACCAAAACGAATGGGTTAAACAATACATAACTCCAGAATTAAAGGATATAAAAGGAGAAATAATGTTTGACAACCTTTCAAAAGTTTTAATAACTATCTCAAAAATTGTCACTCTGAAGCAACCAACTGCTGAGTGATCTACTCAAATTTGTTGAACAAAACGACTTACGTATTTTAAGCATGCTTAGCCTTTAGATCGGTAGGCCAACCTTTAGACCGGTAAGCAAATTAAAACGGAGACTTCGAGTAAACGAAACAAATGGGTTAAAAAAATTCGTACTAGGTATTTATCAAATTTAACTCTAGAACTAAAGGATATAAAACGAGAAACAAGGTTTGACAACCTTTAAAAATTTTTAATAACTATCTCAAAAATTGTCGCTTTGAAGCAAACAGCTGCTGAGTGATCTACTCAAATTTGTTGAACAAAACGACTTACGTACTTTAACCATGCTTAAACTTTAGGCCGGTAAGTTTATTTAGAAAAACGCAATATGTAGGCTACACGAGGACGGCGCAGTCGAGTAACCACAACGAATGGGTTAAACAAATTCGTACGCGGTTTTCATCATATTTAACTCTAGAATTAAAGGATATAAAACGAGAAACAACGTTTGACAACCTTTAAAAAGTTTTAATAACTATCTCAAAAATTGTCGCTCTGAAGCAAACAGCTGCTGAGTGATCTACTCAAATTTGTTGAACAAAACGACTTACGTACTTTAACCATGCTTAACCTTTAGGCCGGAAAGTTTATTTAGAAAAACGCAATATGTAAGCTAACGAGGACAGAGCCGTCGAGTAACCAAAACAAATGGGTTAAAAATTCGTACGCGGTTTTTATCATATTTAACTCTGGAATTAAAGGATATAATACGAGAAACAACGTTTGACAACCTTTAAAATTTTATAACTATCTCAAAAATTGTCGCTCTGAAGCAAACAACTGCTGAGTGATCTACTCAAATTTGTTGAACAAATCGAATTACGTATTTTAAGCATGCTTAACCTTAAGATCGGCAAGTAAATTAAAAGAACGCAATATGTAAGCTAGCGAGGAAGGAGTCGTCGAGTAACCAAAAATAATTGGTTAAATTGATTGAAAAAATCGACTTACATATTTTAAACATGCTTAACCTTTAGGCCAGTAAGTTTATTTAGAAAAACGCAATATGTAGGCTACACGAGGACGGAGCGGTGGAGTAACCAAAACGAATGGGTTAAAAAAATTCGTACGCGGTTTTATCATATTTAACTCTAGAATTAAAGGATATAAAACGAGAAACAACATTTGACAACCTTTAAAAAGTTTTATTAACTATATCAAAAATTGTAGCTCTCAAGCAAACAACTGCTGATTGATCTACTCAAATTTGTTGAACAAAACGACTTACATATTTTAAGCATGCTTAACCTTTAGGCCGGTAAGATTATTTAGAAAAACGCAATATGAAGGCTACACGAGGACGGCGCAGTCGAGTAACCACAACGAATGGGTTAAACAAATTCGTACGCGGTTTTTATCATATTTAACTCTAGAATTAAAGGATATAAAACGAGAAACAACGTTTGACAACCTTTAAAAAGTTTTAATAACTATCTCAAAAATTGTCGCTATGAAGCACACAACTGCTGAGTGATCTACTCAAATTTGTTGAACAAAACGACTTACGTATTTTAAGCATGCTTAACCTTTAGGCCAGTGAGTTTATTTAGAAAAACGCAATATGTAGGCTACACGAGGACGGAGCAGTCGAGTAACAAAAACGAATGGGTTAGAAAAATTCGTACGCGGTTTTTTTAATATTTAACTCTAGAATTAAAGGATATAAAACGAGAAAAACGTTTGACAACCTTTAAAAAGTTTTAATAACTATCTCAAAAATTTTCGCTCTGAAGCAAACAGCTGCTGAGTGATCTACTCAAATTTGTTGAACAAAACGACTTACGTATTTTAAGCATGCTTAACCTTTAGGCCGGAAAGTTAATTTAGAAAAACGCAATATGTAAGCTAGCGAGGACGGAGCCGTCGAGTAACCAAAACGAATGGGTTGAACAATACGTAACTCTAGAATTAAAGGATATAAAACGAGAAAAAACGTTTGACGACCTTTAAAAAGTTTTAATAACTATCTCAAAAATTGTCGCTTTGAAGCAAACAGCTGCTGAGTGATCTACTCAAATTTGTTGAACAAAACGACTTACGTACTTTAACCATGCTTAAACTTTAGGCCGGTAAGTTTATTTAGAAAAACGCAATATGTAGGCTACACGAGGACGGAGCGGTCGAGTAACCAAAACAAATGGGTTAAAAAATTCGTACGCGATTTTTATCATATTTAACTCTAGAATTAAAGTATATAATACGAGGAACAACGTTTGGCAACCTTTAAAATTTTATAACTATCTCAAAACTTGTCGCTCTGAAGAAGCAGCTGCTGAGTGATCTAGAATATTAAAATAAAAAATTCGTACGCAGTTTTTATCATATTTAGCTTTAATATTAAAGGATATAAAACGAGAAACAACGTTTGAAACCCTTTAAAACTTTTAATAACTAAATAAAAATTATTGTTCTGAAGCCAACAACTGCTGAGTTATCTACTCAAATTTGTTGAACGAAACGACTTAAGTAGTTTAGCCATGCTTAACCTCTAGGCCAGTAAGTTTATTTAGAAAAACGCAATATGTAAGCTAACGAGGAAGGAGCCGCAGAGTAACTAAAACAAATTGTTTAAAAAAATTCGTAAGCGGTTTTATCATATTTAACTCTAGAATTAAAGGATATAAAACGAGAAACAACGTTTGACAACCTTTAAAAAGTTTTAATAACTATCTCAAAAATTGTCGCTATGAAGCACACAACTGCTGAGTGATCTACTCAAATTTGTTGAACAAAACGACTTACGTATTTTAAGCATGCTTAACCTTTAGGCCAGTAAGTTTATTTAGAAAAACGCAATATGTAGGCTACACGAGGACGGAGCAGTCGAGAAACAAAAACGAATGGGTTAGAAAAATTCGTACGCGGTTTTTTTAATATTTAACTCTGGAATTAAAGGATATAAAACGAGAAAAACGTTTGACAACCTTTAAAAAGTTTTAATAACTATCTCAAAAATTTTCGCTCTGAAGCAAACAGCTGCTGAGTGATCTACTCAAATTGGTTGAACAAAACGACTTACGTATTTTAAGCATGCTTAACCTTTAGGCGGAAAGTTTATTTAGAAAAGTGCAATATGTAAGCTAACGAGGACTGAGACGTCGAGTAACCAAAACAAATTGGTTAAAAAAAATTCGTACGCGGTATTTATCAGATTTAACTCTAGAATTAAAGGATATAAAACGACAACAACTGCTGAGTGATCTACTCAAATTTGTTGAACAAATCGAATTACGTATTTTAAGCATGCTTAACCTTAATATCGGCAAGTAAATTAAAAAAACGCAATATGTAAGCTAACGATGAAGGAGCCGTCGAGTAACCAAAACAAATTGGTTAAAAAAAATTCGTACGCGGTATTTATTAGATTTAACTCTAGATTAAAGGATATAAAACGAGAAACAACGTTTGGCAAACTTTAAAAAGTTTTATAACTATCTCAAAAATTGTCGCTCTGAAGCAAACAACTGCTGAGTGAACTACTCAAATTTGTTGAAAAAATCGACTTACATATTTTAACCATGCTTAACCTTTAGGCCAGTAAGTTTATTAAGAAAAACGCAATGGGTTAGAAAATTTCGTACGCAGTTTTTATCATATCTAACTTTAATATTAAAGGATATACAACGAGAAACAACGTTTGAAACCCTTTAAAAACTTTTAATAACTATATCAAATATTATTGTTCTGAAACCAACAACACCTGAGTGATCTACTCAAATTTGTTGAACGAAACGACTTAAGTATTTTAACCATGCTTAACCTTTAGGCCGGTAAGTTTATTTAGAAAAACGCAATATGTAGGCTACACGAGGACGGAGCGGTGGAGTAACCAAAACGAATGGGTTAAAAAAATTCGTACGCGGTTTTATCATATTTAACTCTAGAATTAAAGGATATAATACGAGAAAAAACGTTTGACAACCTTTAAAATTTTATAACTATCTCAAAAATTGTCGCTCTGAAGGAAACAACTGCTGAGTGAAATACTCAAATTTGTTGAAGAAATCGAATTACGTATTTTACGCATGCTTAACCTTAAGATCGGCAAGTAAATTAAAAAAAAACGCAATATGTAAGCTAACGAGGAAGGAGCCGTCGAGTAACCAAAACAAATCGGTTAGAAAAATTCGTACGCGGTATTTATGAGATTTAACTCTAGAATTAAAGGATATAATACGAGAAAAAACGTTTGGCAACCTTTAGAATTTTATAACTAACTCAAAAATTGTCGCTCTGAAGCAAACAACTGCTGAGTGAACTACTCAAATTTGTTGAAAAAATCGACTTACATATTTTAACCATGCTTAACCTTTAGGCCAGTAAGTTTATTTAGAAAAACGCAATATGTAGGCTACACGAGGACGGAGCGGTGGAGTAACCAAAACGAATGGGTTAAAAAAATTCGTACACGGTTTTATCATATTTAACTCTAGAATTAAAGGATATAAAACGAGAAACAACATTTGACAACCTTTAAAAAGTTTTATAACTATCTCAAAAATTGTAGCTCTCAAGCAAACAACTGCTGATTGATCTACTCAAATTTGTTGAACAAGACGACCTACATATTTTAAGCATGCTTAAACTTTAGGCCAGTAAGTTTATTTAGAAAAACGCAATATGTAGGCTACACGAGGACGGAGCGGTGGAGTAACCAAAACGAATGGGTTAAAAAAATTCGTACGCGGTTTTGTCATATTTAACTCTAGAATTAAAGAATATAAAACGAGAAAAAACGTTTGACAACCTTTAAAAACTTTTATAACTATCTCAAAAATTGTCGCTCTGAAGGAAACAGCTGCTGAATAATCTACTCAAATTTGTTGAACAAAACGGCATACGTACTTTAATCATGTGTCGTAGGATGGCATTTAATTTATACGTTCACAGAGTATTTTACCGTCGCTCTATTCCTATGAGCGTTATTACTTACGTGAGGATGTCCAAGTAACTTTAAATACACCGGATTTATATATATATAGAGATTATTATAATTAGAAAAGTAATATTGAAAATATAAGATTAAGTTAGTACAGAGTTTATTTGTAAAGTTCAAGTAATGTTCTTTCTCGCGCCGCTCGTGTTCAACTATTGTCGTTGTTCGTATAACTTCGTTCAAATACCCACGCCAACAGGGTAGAGTGTTGTAGATATATGGAAAATGCAGGGATGTAATTATGTGGCGTGACACATGCTTACCATTTAGGCCGGAAAGTTTATTTAGAAAAACGCAATATGTAATCTAACGAGGACGGAGCCGTCGAGTAATCAAAACAAATTGGTTAAAAAATTCGTACGAAGTTTTTATCATATTTAACTCTAGAATTAAAGGACATAAAACGAGAAACAACGTTTGGCAACATTTAAAATGTTTTATAACTATCTCAAAAATTGTCGATCTGAAGCAAACAACTGCTGAGTGATCTACTCAAATTTGTTGAAAAAAACGGCATACGTACTCTAACCATGCTTAACCTTTAGCCCGGAAAGTTTATTTAGAAAAACGCAATATGTAATCTAACAAGGACGAAGACGTCGAGTAATCAAAACAAATGGGTTAAAAAATTCGTACGAAGTTTTTATCATATTTAACTCTAGAATTAAAGGACATAAAACGAGAAACAACGTTTGGCGACATTTAAAAAGTTTTATAACTATCTCAAAAATTGTCGCTCTGAAGCAAACAACTGCTGAGTGATCTACTCAAATTTGTTGGAAAAAACGACTTATATATTTTAACCATTCTTAACCTTTAGGCCGGTAAATTTATTTAGAAAAGCGCAATATGTAGGCTACACGAGACGGAGCTTTCGGGTAACCAAAACAAATTGGTTAAAAAAAATCGTGCCCGATATTTATTAGATTTAACTCTAGAATTAAAGGATATAATGGTTTAAAAAATTCGTACGAAGTTTTTATCATATTTAACTCAAGAATTAAAGGACATAAAACGAGAAACAACGTTTGACAACCTTTAAAAAGTTTTAATAACTATCTCAAAAATTGTCAGTCTGAAGCAACCAATTGCTGAGTGATCTACTCAAATTTGTTGAACAAAACGACTTACGTATTTTAAGCATGCTTAGCCTTTAGATCGGTAAGCAAATTAAAAGAAACGCAATATGTAGGCTACCGAGGGCGAAGCCGCCGAGTAACCAAAACAAATTGGTTAAAAAAATTCGTGCGCGATATTTATCAGATTTAACTCTAGAATTAAAGGATACAAAACGAGAAAAAATGCTTGACACCCTTTAAAAACTTTTAATAACTATATCAAAAATTATTGTTTTGAATCCAACAACTGCTGAGTGATCTACTCAAATTTGTTGAACATATGTATTTTAACCTTGCTTAACCTTTAGACCGGTAAGTTTGTTTAGAAAAACGCAATATGTAGGCTACACGAGAACGGAGCAGTCGAATACCAAAACGAATTGTTTAAAAAAATTCGTACGCAGTATTTATCAGATTTAACTCTAGAATTAAAGGATATAAAACGAGAAACAACGTTTGACAACCTTAAAATTTTATAACTATCTCAAAATGTGTCGCTCTGAAGCAAGCAACTGCTGAGTGATCCACTCAAATTTGTTGAAAAAACGGCTTACATATTTTAACAATGCTTAACCTTTAGGCCGGAAAGTTTATTTAGAATAGCGGAACATGTAATCTAACGAGGACGGAGCCGTCGAGTAACCAAAACAAATGGGTTAAACAATACGTAACTCCAGAATTAAAGGATATAAAACGAGAAACAACGTTTGACAACCTTTAAAAATTTTTAATAACTATCTCAAAAATTGTCGCTTTGAAACAAACATCTGCTGAGTGATCTACTCAAATTTGTTGAACAAAACGACTTACGTACTTTAACCATGCTTAACCTTTAGGCCGGTAAGTTTATTTAGAAAAACGCAATATGTAGGCTACACGAGGACGGAGAGGTCGAGTAACCAAAACGAATGGGTTAAACAATACGTAACTCCAAAATTAAAGGATATAAAACGAGAAAAAACGTTTGACCACCTTTAAAAAGTTTTAATAACAATCCCAAATATTGTCGCTCTGAAGCAAACAGCTGCTGAGTGATCTACTCAAATTTGTTGAACAAAACGACTTACGTATTTTAAGCATGCTTAGCCTTTAGGCCGGAAAGTTTATTTAGAAAATATGTAAGCTAACGAGGACGGAGCCGTCGAGTAACCAAAACAAATGGGTTAAAAATTCGTACGCGGATTTTATCATATTTAACTCTAGAATTAAAGGATATAATACGAGAAACAACGTTTGACAACCTTTAAAATTTTATAACTATCTCAAAAATTGTCGCTCTGCTCGCTGCAACTGCTGAGTGATATACTCAAATCTTTTGAACAAAACGACTTACGTATTTTAAGCATGCTTAACCTTTAGATTGGAAGCAAATTAAAAAAACGCAATATGTAAGCCGACGAGTAACCAAAATAAATTGGTTAAAAAAATTCGTACGCGGTATTTATCAGATTTAACTCTAGAATTAAAGGATATAAAACAAGAAACAACATTTGACACCATTTAAAAACTTTTAATAACTCTATCAAAAATTATTGTTCTGAAGCCAACAACTGTTTAGTGATCTACTCAAATTTGTTGATCGAAACGACTTAAGTATTTTAACCACGCTTAACCTTTAGGCCAGTAAGTTTATTTAGAAAAACGCAATTGTAGGCTACACGAGGACGGGCGGCCGAATAACCAAAACGAATGGTTTAAAAAAATTCGTACGCAGTTTTTATCATATTTAGCTTTAATATTAAAGGATATAAAACGAGAAACAACGTTTGAAACCCTTTAAAACTTTTAATAACTAAATAAAAATTATTGTTCTGAAGCCAACAACTGCTGAGTTATCTACTCAAATTTGTTGAACGAAACGACTTAAGTAGTTTTACCATGCTTAACCTCTAGGAAAGTAAGTTTATTTAGAAAAACGCAATATGTAAGCTAACGAGGAAGGAGCCGTCGAGTAACCAAAACAAATTGTTTAAAAAAATTCGTACGCGGTTTTATCATATTTAACTCTAGAATTAAAGGATATAAAACGAGAAACAACGTTTGACAACCTTTAAAAAGTTTTAAAAGCTATCTCAAAAATTGCCGCTATGAAGCACACAACTGCTGAGTGATCTACTCAAATTTGTTGAACAAAACGACTTACGTATTTTAAGCATACTTAACCTTTAGGCCAGTAAGTTTATTTAGAAAAACGCAATATGTAGGCTACACGAGGACGAAGCAGTCGAGTAACAAAAACGAATGGGTTAGAAAAATTCGTACGCTATTTTTTTAATATTTAACTCTAGAATTAAAGAATATAAAACGAGAAAAACGTTTGACAACCTTTAAAAAGTTTTAATAAATATCTCAAAAATTTTCGCTCTGAAGCAAACAGCTGCTGAGTGATCTACTCAAATTTGTTGAACAAAACGACTTACGTATTTTAAGCATGCTTAACCTTTAGGCCGGAAAGTTTATTTAGAAAAGCGCAATATGTAAGCTAACGAGGACAGAGCCTTCGAGTAACAAAAACAAATGGGTTAAAAAATTAATACGCGATTTTTATCATATTTAACTCTAGAATTAAATATAATACGAGAAACAAAATTTGACAACCTTAAAATTTTATACCTATCTCAATAATTGTCGCTCTGAAGCAAGCAACTGCTGAGTGATCTACTCAAATTTGTTGAAAAAAACGGCTTACACATTTTACAATGCTTAACCTTTAGGCCGGTAAGTTTATTTAGAAAAACGCAATATGTAGGCTACACGGGGACGGAGCGGTCGAGTAACCAAAACGAATGGGTTAAATAATACGTAACTCCAGAATTAAAGGATATAAAACGAGAAACAACGTTTGACAACCTTTAAAAATTGTTAATAACTATCTCAAAAATTGTCGCTTTGAAACAAACAGCTGCTGAGTCATCTACTCAAATTTGTTGAACAAAACGACTTACGTACTTTAACCATGCTTAAACTTTAGGCCGGTAAGTTTATTTAGAAAAACGCAATATATAGGCTACACGAGGACGGAGAGATCGAGTAACCAAAACGAATGGGTTAAACAATACGTAACTCCAGAATTAAAGGATATAAAACGAGAAAAAACGTTTGACAACCTTTAAAAAGTTTTAATAACTATCTCTAATATTGGCACTTTGAAGCAAACAGCTGCTGAGTGATCTACTCAAATTTGTTGAACAAAACGACTTACGTACTTTAACCATGCTTAACCTTTAGGCCGGAAAGTTTATTTAGAAAAACGCAATATGCAAACTAACGAGGACGAAGCCGTCGAGTAACCAAAACAAATGGGTTAAAAAATCGTACGCGGTTTTTATCATATTTAACTCTAGAATTAAAGGATATAATACGAGAAACAACGTTTGACAACCTTTAAAATTTTATAACTATCTCAATAATTGTCGCTCTGCTCACGGCAGCTGCTGACTGATCTACTCAAATCTTTTGAACAAAACCACTTACGTATTTTAAGCATGCTTAACCTTTAGATCGGAAGCAAATTTAAAAAACGCAATATGTAAGCTAACGAGGACGGAGCCGTCGAGTAACCAAAATAAATTGGTTAAAAAAATTCGTACGCGGTCTTTATCAGATTTAACTCTAGAATTAAAAGATATAAAACAAGAAACAATGCTTGACACCATTTAAAAACTTTTAATAACTTTAACAAAAATTATTGTTCTGAAGCCAACAAATGCTTAGTGATCCACTCAAATTTGTTGAACGAAACGACTTAAGTATTTTAACCACGCTTAACCTTTAGGCCAGTAAGTTTATTTAGAAAAACGCGATTGTAGGCTACACGAGGACGGGCGGTCGAATAACCAAAACGAATGGGTTAAAAAAATTCGTACGCAGTTTTTATCATATTTAGCTTTAATATTAAAGGATATAAAACGAGAAACAACGTTTGAAACCCTTTAAAACTTTTAATAACTATATCAAAAATTATTGTTCTGAAGCCAACAACTGCTTAGTGATCTACTCAAATTTGTCGAACGAAATGACTTAAGTATTTTAACCACGCTTAACCTTTAGGCCAGTAAGTTTATTTAGAAAAACGCAATATGTAGGCTACACGAGGACGGAGAGATCGAGTAACCAAAACGAATGGGTTAAACAATACCTAACTCCAGAATTAAAGGATATAAAACGACAAAAAACGTTTGACAACCTTTAAAAAGTTTTAATAACTATCTCAAAAATTGTCGCTCTGAAGCACACAACTGCTGAGTGATCTACTCAAGTTTGTTGAACATAACGACTTACGTATTTTGAGCATGCTTAACCTTTAGGCCGGTAAGTTTATTTAGAAAAACGCAATATGTAGGCTACACGAGGACGGAGCAGTCGAGTAATAAAAACGAATGGGTTAAAAAAATTCGTACGCGGTTTTTATCATATTTAACTCTAGAATTAAGGGATATAAAACGAAAAAATAAAACGTTTGACAACCTTTAAAAAGTTTTAATAACTATCTCAAAAATTGTCGCTCCGAAGCAAACAAGTGCTGAGTGATCTATTCAAATTTGTTGAACAAAACGACTTACGTATTTTAAGCATGCTTAACTTTTAGGCCGGTAAGTTGATATAGAAAAACGCAATATGTAGGCTACACGAGGACGGAACAGTCGAGTAACAAAAACAGAACTAAAGGATATAATACGAGAAACAACGTTTGACAACCTTTAAAAGAGTTAATAACTATCTCAAAAATTGTCGCTCTGAAGCAAACAACTGCTGAGTGATCTACTCAAATTTGTTGAACAAATCGAATTACGTATTTTAAGCATGTTTAACCTTTAGACCGGTAAGTTTATTTAGAAAAACGCAATATGTAGGCTACACGAGGACGGAGCAGTCGAATAACCAAAACGAATTGGTTTAAAAAATTCGTACGCAGTTTTTATCATATTTAACTCTAATATTAAAGGATATAAAACGAGAAACAACGGTTGGCAACCTTTAAAAAGTTGTATAACTATCTCAAGAATTGTCGCTCTGAAATAAACAGCTGCTGAGTGGTCCACTCAAATTAGTTGAAAAAAACGACTTACATATTTTAACCCTGCTTAACCTTTAGGGCGGTAAGCTTGTTTGGAAAAACGCAATATGTTGGCCACACGGGGACGGAGCAGTCGAGTAACAAAAACGAATGGGTTAAAAAAATTCTTGCGCGGTTTTTATCATATTAAACTCTAGAATTAAGGGATATAAAACGAGAAAAAACGTTTGAAACCGTTTAAAAACTTTTAATAACTCTATCAAAAATTATTGTTCTGAAGCCAGCAACTGCTGAGTGACCTACTCTAATATCTAACTCTAGATTTAAAGGATATAAAACGAGAAAAAACGTTTGACAACCTTTAAAAAGTTTTAATAACTATCTCAAAAATTGTCGCTCTGAAGCACACAACTGCTGAGTGATCTACTCAAATTTGTTGAACAAAACGACTTAGGTATTTTAAGCATGCTTAACCTTTAGGCCGGTAAGTTTATTTAGAAAAACGCAATATGTAGGCTACACGAGGACGGAGCAGTCGAGTAACAAAAACGAATGGGTTAAAAAATTCGTACGCGGTTTTTATCATATTTAACTCTAGAATTAAAGGCTATATTACGATAGACAACGTTTGACAACCATCAAAAGTTTTATAACTATTTTAAAAATTGTCGCACTGAAGCAAACAACTGCTGAGTGATCTACTCAAATTTGTTGAAAAAAAACCATTTACATATTTTAACCATGCTTAACCTTTAGGCCGGTAAGTTTATTACAAAAACACAATATGTAGGCTATACGAGGACGGAGCGGTCGAGTAACCAAAACGAATGGGTTAAACAATACGTAACTCTATAATTAAACAATATAAAATGAGAAACAACGTTTGACAACCTTTAAAAAGTTTTAATAACCATCTCAAAAATTGTCGCTCTGAAGCAAACAAGTGCTGAGTGATCTACTCAAATTTGTTGAACAAATCGAATTACGTATTTTAAGCATGCTTAACCTTAAGATCGGTAAGCAAATTAAAAAAACGCAATATGTAAGATAACGAGGAACCGTCGAGTAACCAAAAAAAATTGGTTAAACAAATTCGTATGCGGTTCTATCATACTTAGCTCTAGAATTAAAGGATATAAAACGAGAAACATCGCTTGACAACCTTTAAAAAGTTTTATTAGCTAAAATTGTAGTTCTGAAGCAAACAACTGCTGAGTGATCTACGTAAATTTGTTGAAAAAATCGACTTACATATTTAACCATGCTTAACCTTTAGGCCGGTAAGTTTATTTAGAAAAACGCTATATGTTGGCTACACGAGGACGGAGCGGTCGAGTAGCCAAAACGAATGGGTTAAACAATACGTAACTCCAGAATTAAAGGATATAAGTCGAGAAACAACGTTTGAATTACGTATTTTAAGCATGCTTATACTTTAGATCCGGTAGCAAATTAAAAAAAACGCAATATGTAAGCTAACGAGTAAGGAGCCGTCGAGTAACTAAAACAAATTGGTTAAACAAATTCGTACGCGGTATTTGTCAGATTTAACTCTAGAATTAAAGGATATAAAACGAGAAACAACGTTTGGCAACATTTAAAAAGTTTTATAACTATCTCAAAAATTGTCGCTCTGAAGCAAACAACTGCTGAGTGATCTACTCAAATTTGTTGAACAAATCGAATTACGTACTTTAAGCATGCTTAACCTTAAGATCGGTAAGCAAATTAAAAAACGCAATATGTAAGCTAACGAGGAAGGAGCCGTCGAGTAACCAAAACAAATTGGTTAAAGTAATTCGTACGCGGTATTTATCAGATTTAACTCTAGAATTAAAGGATATAAAACGAGAAACAACGTTTGGCAACATTTAAAAAGTTTTATAACTATCTCAAAAATTGTCGCTCTGAAGCAAACAACTGCTGAGTGAACTACTCAAATTTGTTGAAAAAATCCACTTACATATTTTAACCATTTTTAACCTTTAGGCCGGTAAGTTTATTTAGAAAAACGCTATATGTTGGCTACACGAGGAAGGAGCGGTCGAGTAACCAAAACGAATGGGTTAAACAATACGTAACTCCAGAATTAAAGGATATAAAACGAGTAACAACGTTTGACAACCTTTAAAAATTTTTAATAACTATCTCAAAAATTGTCGTTCTGAAGCTAACAACTGCTGAGTGATCTACTCAAATTTGTTGAAGAAATCGAATTACGTATTTAAGCATGCTTAACCTTAAGATCGGCAAGTAAATTAAAAAAACGCAATATGTAAGCTAACGAGGAAGGAGCCGTCGAGTAGCCAAAACAAATTGGTTAAAATAATTCGTACGCGGTATTTATCAGATTTAACTCTAGAATTAAGGGATATAAAACGAGAAACAACTTTTGGCAACCTTTAAAAAGTTGTATAACTATCTCAAAAATTGTCGCTCTGAAGCAAACAACTGCTGAGTGAACTACTCAAATTTGTTGAAAAAGTCGACTTACATATTTTAACCCTGCTTAACCTTTAGGCCGGTAAGTTTATTTAGAAAAACCCTATATGTTGGCTGCACGAGGACTGAGCGGTTGAGTAACCAAAAGGAATGGGTTAAACAATACGTAACTCCAGAATTAAAGGATATAAAACGAGAAACAACGTTTGACAACCTTTAAAAATTTTTAATAACTATTTCAAAAATTGTCGCTCTGAAGCTAACAACTGCTGAGTGATCTACTCAAATTTGTTGAACAAATCGAATTACGTATTTTAAGCATGCTTAACCTTAAGATCGGTAAGCAAATTAAAAAACGCAATATGTAAGCTAACAAGGAAGGAGCCGTCGAGTAACCAAAACAAATTGGTTAAACAAATTCGTACGCGGTTTTATCATACTTAACTCTAGAATTAAAGGATATAAAACGAGAAACAACGTTTGACAACCTTTAAAAATTATTAATAACTATCTCAAAAATTGTCGCTCTGAAGCAAACAACTGCTGAGTGAACTACTCAAATTTGTTGAAAAAATCGACTTACATATTTTAACCATGCTTAACCTTTAGGCCGGTAAGTTTATTTAGAAAAACGCAATATATAGGCTACACGAGGAGCTGTCGAGTAACCAAAACGAATGGGCTAAACAATAAGTAACTCCAGAATTAAAGGATATAAATCGAGAAACAACGTTTGACAACCTTTAAAGTTTTATAACTATCTCAAAAATTTTCGCTCTGAAGCAAACAACTGCTGAGTGAACTACTCAAATTTGTTGAAAAAATCGACTTACATATTTAAACATGCTTAACCGTTAGGCCGGTAAGTTTATTTAGAAAAACGGTATATGTAGGCCACACGAGGATGGAGCGGTCGAGTAACCAAAACGAATGGGTTAAACAATACGTAACTCCAGAATTAAAGGATATAAATCGAGAAACAACGTTTGACAACCTTTAAAGTTTTATAACTATCACAAAAATTGTCGCTCTGAAGCAAACAACTGCTGAGTGAACTACTCAAATTTGTTGAAAAAATCGACTTACATATTTAACCCAGGCTTAACCTTTAGGCCGGTAAGTTTATTTAGAAAAACGCTATAGGTAGGCTACACGAGGACGGAGCGGTCGAGTAACCAAAACGAATGGGTTAAACAATAGGTAACTCCAGAATTAAAGGATATAAAACAAGAAACAACGTTTGACACCCTTTAAAAACTTTTAATAACTATATCAAAAATTATTGTTGTGAATCCAACAACTGCTGATTTGTTGAACGAACCGACATAAGTATTTTAAACTTGCTTAACCTTCAGGCCGGTAAGTTTATTTAGAAAAACGCAATTGTAGGCTACACGAGGACGGAGCGGTCGAGTAAGCAAAACAAATGGCTTACAATAATTCGTACGCGGTTTTTATCGTATTTAGCTCTAGTATTAGAGGATATAAAACAAGAAACAACATTTGACACCTTTTAAAAACTTATAATATCTATATCAAAAATTGCCGCTCTGAAGCAAACAACTGCAGAGTGATCTACTCACGTTTGTTGAACAAAACGACTTACGTATTTTAAACATGCTTAACCTTTAGGCCGGTGGGTTTATTTAGAAAAACGCAATATGTAGGCTACACGAGGACAGAGCGGTCGAGTAACCAAAACGATTGGGTTAAAAAAATTCGTACGCGGTGTTTAAACTATTTAACTCTAGAATTAAAGGATATAAAACGAGAAACAACGTTCGACACCCTTTCAAAGTTTTAATAACTATCTCAAAAATTGTCGCTCTGAAGCAAACAACTGCTGAGTGATCTAGTCAAATTTGATGAACAAAACGAATTACGTATTTTAAGCAGGCCAACCTTTAGACCGGTAAGCAAATTAAAACGGAGACGTCGAGTAAACGAAACGAATCGGTTAAAAAATTCGTACGCAGTTTTTATCATATTTAACTGTAGAATTAAAGGATATAAAGAAACAACGTTTGACACCCTTTAAAAAGTTTTAATAACTATATCAAAAATTGTCGCTCTGAAGGAAACAACTGCTGAGTGATCCACTCAAATTTGTTGAACAAAACGACTTACGTATTTTATTCATGCTTAACCTTTAGACCGGCAAGCAAATTAAAAAAAAACATAATATGTAATCTAACTCGATATAAAGAAACAACGTTTGACACCCTTTAAAAAGTTTTAATAACTATATCAAAAATTTTCGCTCTGAAGGAAACAACTGCTGAGTGATCCACTCAAATTTGTTGAACAAAACGACTTACGTATTTTATTCATGCTTAACCTTTAGACCGGCAAGTAAATTAAAAAAAAAACATAATATGTAATCTAACGAGAACGGAGACATCGAGTAACCAAAGCAAATGGGTTAAAAAAATTCGTACTCGGTATTTATCAAATTTAACTCTAGAATTAAAGGATATAAAACGAGAAACAACGCATGACAACCTTTAAAAAGTTTTGATAACTATATCAAAAATTGTCGCTCTGATGCAAACAACTGCTGAGTGATCAACTCAAATTTGTTGAACTAAACGACTTACGTATTTTATCCATTCTTAACCTTTAGGCCGGTAAGTTTATTTAGAAAAACGCAATATGTAGGCTACACGAGGACAGATCGGTCGAGTAACCAAAACAAATGGGTTAAAAAAGTTCGTGCGCGGTACTTATCAAATTCAACTCTACAATTAAAGGATATAAAACGAGAAAGAACGTTTGACTACCTTTAAAAAGTTTTAATAACTATATCAAAAATTGTCGCTCTGAAGCAAACAACTGCTGAGTGATCTACTCAAATTTGGTGAACAAAACGAATTACGTATTTTAAGCAGGCCAACCTTTAGACCGGTAAGCAAATTAAAACGGAGACGTCGAGTAAACGAAACGAATCAGTTAAAAAATTCGTACGCAGTTTTTATCATATTTAACTGTAGAATTAAAGGATATAAAGGAACAACGTTTGACACCCTTTAAAAATTTTAATAACTATATCAAAAATTGTCGCTCTGAAGCAAACAACTGCTGAGTGATCCACCCAAATTTGTTGAACAAAACGACTTATGTATTTTATTCATGCTTAACCTTTAGACCGGCAAGCAAATTGAAAAAGCGCAAAAAGTATGCTAACGAGGACGGAGCCGTCGAGTAACCAAAATAAATGCGTTAAACAAATTCGTACTCGGTATTTTTCAAATTTAACTCTAGAATTAAAGGATATAAAAGGAGAAACAACGGTTGACCACCTTTAAAAAGTTTTAATAACTATATCAAAAATTGTCGCTCTGAAGCAAACAACTGCTGAGTGATCTAGTCAAATTTGATGAACAAAACGAATTACGTATTTTAAGCAGGCCAACCTTTAGACCGGTAAGCAAATTAAAACGGAGACTTCGAGTAAACGAAACAAATGGGTTAAAAAAATTCGTACTAGGTATTTATCAAATTTAACTCTAGAATTAAAGGATATAAAACGAGAAACAATGTTTGACAACCTTTAAAAAGTTTTGATAACTATATCAAAAATTATCGCTCTGAAGCAAACAACTGCTGAGTGATCTACTCAAATTTGTTGAACAAAGCGACTTACGTATTTTATCCATGCTTAACCTTTAGGCCGGTAAGTATATTTAGAAAAACGCAATATGTAGGCTACACGTGGACGGAGCGGTCCAGTAACCAAAAGGAATGTTTTAAAAAAATTCGTACGCGGTGTTTATACTATTTAACTCTAGAATTAAAGGATATAAAACGAGAAACAACGTTTGACAACCTTTAAAAAGTTTTGATTACTATATTAAAAATTGTCGCTCTGAAACAAAAAACTACTGAGTGATCTATTAAAATTTGTTGAACAAAACGACTTACGTATTTTAACCATGCTTAACCTTTAGGCCGGTGAGCTTATTTAGAAAACGCAATATGTAGGCTATACGAGGACGGAGCCGTCAAGTAACCAAAACGAATATGTTACAATAATTCGTACGCGGGTTTTATCATACTTAACTCTAGAATTAAAGGACATAAAACGAGAATAAACGATTGACAACCTTTAAAAAGTTTTAATATCTATCTCAAAAATTGCCGCTCTGAAGCAAACAACTGTGAGTGATCTCTCAAATTTGTTGAACGAAATGATTTTCGTATTTTATGCATGCTAACCTTTAGCCCGGTAAGCAAATAAAAAAAACGCAATATGTAAGCTAATGAGGACGGAGCCGTCGAGTAACCGAAACAAATGGGTTTCACAAACTCGTACGCGGTTTTTAACATATCTAACTCAAGAATTGAATGATATAAAACGAGAAAGAATGTTTGAAACCTTTAATTCAAAGCCGGTCAAAAGTTGCACATTGTCCAATTTGAGTTCGTATTTTCACACCGACACTAACGATGTGTGATCACGACCGTTTGCTTTCGCTTGTCACTCACTAAAATCAACAGTGAATGCAAAAGGAAAAGTCCATGCTACTTTTTGGGCACATAATAAAAACAATATGCTGCAATATTAAAGAGACTTTTAGGGTGACTTTTTTTTTGTTAGTATTATTAAGTTCCTTTGAACATACATATTAATATTGGCAATTTTAATATTAATAATTCATTAATTATAAATAAATATTCCCAATTTAATATAAATATATTTTTATACGTTCTACTATATGTTTTGAAAATATATATTTCTATCTTTACATTTACTTTGTTTTATATTTCTTTCTTAATGAAAAAGTGAATTTTTTAAAGTAAATTTTGCATTGAATAAACACCATATCTTCTTTTATAAAAAAGTTTTATCTGACTAGCTCGACCTCCGCGTTCTTAGTTATACGAATATAAGTAAATATAAGCCGTGTTTTTTTTTAACGCGTACACGTTTCATTTGCGCGTGAAAAAACGTCTATCCTCGCTTAGATAATGCCTAGGGGACCCATCTAGCGGCAGTGGTTAAACAATCAGCTACAGCTACAGGGTGTACCGAAAAGCGGAGACAAAACCCTCTGTTGTATTTCTGTGTATAAAATATAGCTGAATCAGTTGTGATAGATAGTGGACGCGCATAGAATATATGGAATTAGTGCAGAGGGTGGAACATGGACACATATTTCAGTTACATCTGAGTATAATGCGGTGAAACATGGACACATATTTCAGTTACATCTGAGTATAATGCGTATTGAAATTTAGTAGTACTAATTTTATGCCTAGCAATTTCAGAGATGTATTTAAAGTTTGTTGCTTAGCAGTAAATTAAAAATTTAAGCGTAGACTTATATAGACGTGAAAAAAATATAGCTATAGTCAGGATTAGCTTGAAATCAAATAACCACAGTCCATTTTAATTTCAAACTTCATAGTCCACATTTTCTTTTAGCACACTGTGGGGAGTTGTCACTCAATTTTTACACACACTTATGCAATTGTTTTAGAATTTGTGTGGCCGGCTCTGCTTTAAAAAGTTTTAATAACTATCTCGAAAATTGTCGCCCTGAAGAAAACAACTGTTGAGTGATCTACTCAAAGGAGACCCATCTAGCGGCAGTGTTTAAACAATCAGCTACCGCTACAGGGTGTACCGAAAAGCGGAGACACAACCCTCTGTTGTATTTGTGTGTATAACATATAGCTGAATCAGTTGTGATAGATAGTGGACGCGCATAGAATATATGGAATTAGTGCAGAGGGTGAAACATGGACACATATTTCAGTTACATCTGAGTATAATATGTATTGAAATTTAGTAGTATTAATTTTATGGTAGCAATTTCAGAGATGTATTTAAAGTTTGTCGCTTAGCAGTCCATTAAAAGTTTAAGCGTAAACATATATAGACGTGAAAAAAATAAAGCTATAGTCAGGATTAGCTCGAAATCAAATAACCAAAGTCCTCTGTAATTTCAAACTCCATAGCCACATTTTCTTTTAGCATACTTTGGGAAGTTGCCACTCAATTTTTACACACACTTATGCAATTGTTTTAGAATTTGTGTTGCCGGCTCTGCTTTAAAAAGTTTTAATAACTATCTCAAAAATTGTCGCTCTGAAGAAAACAACTGTTGGGTGACCTACTCAAATTAGTTGCGCAAAACGACTTACGTTTTTAAACATGCTTAACCTTTAGGCCGGTAAGTTTATTTAGAAAAACGCAATATGTAAGCTAACGAGGACGGAGCAGTCGAGTAACCAAAACGAATGGGTTAAACAAATTCGTATGCGTTTTTTATCATATTTAACTCTAGAATTAAAGGATATAAAACGAGAAAAAACGTTTGACAACTTTTAAAAAGTTTTAATAACTATCTCAAAAATTGTCGCTCTGAAGCAAAAAACTGCTGAGTGATCTACTCAAATTTGTTGAACAAAACGACTTACATATTTTAAGCATGCTTAACCTTTAGGCCGGTAAGTTTATTTAGAAGACGCAATATGTACGCTACACGAGGACGGAGCAGTCGAGTAACCAAAACGAATGGGTTAAACAAATTCGTACGTGGTTTTTATCATATTTAACTCTAGAATTAAAGGATATACAACGAGAAACAACGTCTAAAAACCTTTAAAAAGTTTTAATAAATATCGTCGCTCTGAAGCAAACAACTGCTGAGTGATCTACTCAAATTTGTTGAAAAAAACGACTTACATAATATGTGGGCTACACGAGGACGGAGCGGTCGAAACAAACAACTGCTTAGTGATCTACTCAAATATGTTGAACGAAACGACTTAAGTATTTTAAGCATGGTTAACCTTTAGGCCGGTAAGTTTATTTAGAAAAACGCAATATGTAGGCTACACGAGGACGGAGCGGTCGAGTAACCAAAACGAATGGGTTAGACAAATTCTTACGCGGTTTTTATCGTATTTAACTCTAGAATTAAAGGATATGAAATGAGATACAACGTTTGACAACCTTTATGCGTTTTAATAACTATGTTAAAAATTATTATTCTGAAGCCCACAACTGCTGAGTGATCTACTCAAATATGTTGAACGAAACGACTTAAGTATTTTAAGCATGCTTAACCTTTAGGCCGGTAAGTTTATTTATTAAAACGCAATATGTAGGCTACACGAGGACGGAGCGGTCGAGTAACCAAAGCGAATGGGTTAAACAAATTCGTACGCAGATTTATCATATTTAACTCTAGAATTAAAGGATATAAAACGAGAAAAATCGTTTGACGAACTTTAAAATGTTTTAATAAATATCTCAAAAATTGTTGCTCTGAAGCAAACAACTGCTGAGCTATCTACTCAAATTCGTTGAACAAATCGACTTACGTATTTTAAGCATGCTTAACCTTTAGGCCGGTAAGTTTATTTATTAAAACGCAATATGTAGGCTACACGAGGACGGAGCGGTCGAGTAACCAAAACGAATGGGTTAAACAAATTCGTAGGCGGTTTTTATCGTATTTAACTCTAGAATTAAAGGATATAAAACGAGAAACAACATCTGACAACCTTTAAAAATTTTAATAAATATCGTCGCTCTGAAGCAAACAACTGCTGCCTGATCTACTCAAAATTGTTGAAAAAAACGACTTACATATTTTAACCATGCTTAGCCTTTAGGCCGGTAAGTTTATTTAGAAAAACGCAATATGTAAGCTACACGAGGACGGAGCGGTCGAGTAACCAAAACGAATGGGGTAAACAATACGTAACTCCAGAATTAGAGGATATAAAACGAGAAAAAACGTTTGACAACCTTTAAAAATTTTAATAACTATCGTCGCTCTGAAGCAAACATCTGCTGAGCGATCAAATCAAATTTGTTGAAAAAAACGACTTACATATTTTAACCATGCTTAACCTTTAGGCCGGTAAGTTTATTTAGAAAAACGCAATATGTAGGCTACACGAGGACGGAGCGGTCGAGTAACCAAAACGAATGGGTTAAACAATACGTAACTCCAGAATTAAAGGATATAAAACGAGAAACAACGTTTGACAACCTTTAAAAATTTTAATAACTATCTCAAAAATTGTCGCTCTGAAGCAAAGAACTGCTGAGTGATCTAATCAAATTCGTTGAACAAATCGACTTACGTATTTTAAGCATGCTTAACCTTAAGATCGGTAAGCAAATTAAAACAAGTAAGAACGGGACTGTCTTCGGCTGTGCCGAAGACTTCATACCTTTCATGAATGGGCTTGAACAATAATCTTATCCCGTTCGTAATCTCCGAATAATCGGATGTATAAGATAAGAAATATATAGTGAACAGATCTACATACCTTACCGATTTTTAAGATAAATATAAAATAAACAAGTAAGAACGGGACTGTCTTCGGCTGTGCCGAAAACTTCATACCTTTCATGAATGGGGCTGAACAATAATCTTATGCCGTTCGTAATCTCCGAATAATCGGATGTATAAGATAAGAAATATATAGTGAACAGATCTACATACCTTAACGATTTTAAGATAAATATAAAATAAAAAACAGGTAGGTACTTTGTGTGAGGATGCAAAGTTTCAGGTTTTTTGGGGTCTGCGTGTAAAAACTATGACTACGAATCACGTATTTCAACAATATATGACGTAAACGTCACCATTTGATGAAATTTGATGAATTTTGAAGCTTGTAGCCGTAAAAAGGGGGCAAAAATTAGAGTTTATATGGGGTATATAATATATATACCACCGATCTCGATGATTTTTTCAGACAACAATATATGCTATATACGTAAGCATTCGTTGAAATTTGAAGCCTCTAGCTCTTAAAATAGGGCAGTAATTACGAAAAGTTCCTTATCTGAACAATCGGTTGTGGGGGATATATACTATATATACGACCGATCTCATCAATTTTTTCAGGCAACAATATGTGCAATATGCGAAAGTATATGGTGAAGTTTGAAGCTTCAACCCGATAAATTGGGTAAGATATTACAAAAATCCTCTTTTTCTGAAAAATCGGTTGTATGGAGGATATATGCTATAATGGTCCGATCCGGTCGGTTCCGACAAATGTTTAATCGGACACCCAAATACACCCGCTCACCAAATTTTATCAAGATATCTCAAAAATTGAGGGACTAGTTTGCATACAAACAAACAGACGGACAGACGGACATGGCTGAATCAACTCAGCTCTTCAACCTGATTATTTAGGTATACTTAATGGTGCGTCTGTCTATCTATTTTCCTTTAAGGACTTACAATTTTCGGTTTCGTGACGAAATTAATATACCATTTCATTTTCATGAAAGGTATAAAAACAAGTAGGTACTTTGTGTGAGGATGCAAAGTTTCAGTTTTTTGTGGTCTGCGTGTAAAAACTATGACTACGAATCACGTATTTCAACAATATATGACGTAAACGTCACTATTTGATGAAATTTGATGAATTTTGAAGCTTGTAGCCGTAAAAAGGGGCAAAAATTTGAGTTTATATGGGGTATATAATATATATACCACCGATCTCTATGATTTTTTCAGACAACAATATATGCTATACACGTAAGCATTTGGTGAAATTTGACGCTTCTAGCTGTTAAAACGGGGCAGAAATTTCGCAAAGTTTCTTTTCTGAACAATCGGTTGTATGAGATATATACTATGTATACCACCGATCTCAATGATTTTTTCAGACATCAATATATGCTATACACGTAAGCATTTGGTTAAATTTGAAGCTTCTAGCTGTTAAAGTGGGGCCGAAATCGTAAAAAAAATATATATATACTATATATATATACTATATATACCATCATATATATATTATAAATATCACCGATCTCTATGATTTTTTGACACAACAATACATACTATATACGTAAGCAATCGTTGAAATTTGAAGCTTATAGCTTTTAAAATGGGGTAGAAATTGCGAAAAGTTTCTTATCTGAACAATCGGTTGTATGAGATATATACTATTTATACAACCGATCTCTATGATTTTTTCAGAAAACAATATATGCTATATACGTAAGCAATCGGTGAAATTTGAAGCTTATAGCTGTTAAAATGGGGTAGAAATTGCGAAAAGTTTCTTAACTGAACAATCGGTTGTATGAGATATATACTATATATACCACCGATCTCAATGATTTTTTCAGACAACAATATATGCTATACACGTAAGCATTTGGTGAAATTTGAAGCTTCTAGCTGTTAAAACGGGGCAGAAATTGCGCAAAGTTTCTCATCTGAACAATCGGTTGTATGGGATATATACTATATATACCACCGGTATCTATGATTTTCTCAGACAACAATATATGCTATACACGTAAGCATTTGGTGAAATTTGAACATATCTAAACGATTTTTAAGATAAATATAAAATACAAAATAGGTAGGTGATCTGTGTGAGGATGCAAAGCTTCACGTTTTTTGTGGTCTGCATGTAAAAACTATGACTACGAATCACTTCACTTTCAAAAATATATGACGTAAACGTAACTATTGATGAAATTTGATGAATTTTGAAGCTTCTAGCCGTAAAAAAGGGGCAAAAATGACAGTTTATATGAAGTATATAATATATATACCACCGATCTCTATGATTAAATAAGACAACAATATATGCTATATACGTAAGCATTTTGTGAAATGTGAAGCTTCTAGCTGTTAAAACGGGGCAGAAATTGCGCAAAGTTTCTTATCTGAACAATCGGTTGTATGAGATATATACTATGTATACCACCGATCTCAATGATTTTTTCAGACATCAATATATGCTATACACGTAAGCATTTGGTGAAATTTGAAGCTTCTAGCTGTTAAAGTGGGGCCGAAATCGTAAAAAAAATATATATATACTATATATATATACTATATATACCATCATATATATATTATATATATCACCGATCTCTATGATTTTTTGACACAACAATACATACTATATACGTAAGCAATCGTTGAAATTTGAAGCTTATAGCTGTTAAAATGGGGTAGAAATTGCGAAAAGTTTGTTATCTGAACAACCGGTTGTATGAGATATATACTATTTATACAACCGATCTCTATGATTTTTTCAGAAAACAATATATGCTATATACGTAAGCAATCGGTGAAATTTGAAGCTTATAGCTGTTAAAATGGGGTAGAAATTGCGAAAAGTTTCTTATCTGAACAATCGGTTGTATGAGATATATACTATATATACAACCGATCTCTATGATTTTTTCAGACAACAATATATGCTATATACGTAAGCAATCGGTGAAATTTGAAGCTTATAGCTGTTAAAATGGGGTATAAATTGCGAAAAGTGTCTTATCTGAACAATCGGTTGTATAAGATATATACTATATATACAACCGATCTCTATGATTTTTTCAGACAACAATATATTTTCTATATACGTAAGCAATCGGTGAAATTTGAAGGTTATAGCTGTTAAAATGGGGTAGAAATTGCGAAAAGTTTTTTATCTGAACAATCGGTTGTATGAGATATATACTATATATACAACCGATCTCTATGATTTTTTCAGACAACAATATATGCTGTATACGTAAGTATTCGATGAAATTTGAAGCTTCTAGCTGTTAAAATGGGGCTAAAATTTGCGAAAATATATATATATATATACTATATATATATATACTATATATACCACCATATATATACTATATATACCACCGATCTTTATGATTTTTTCAGAAAACAATATATGCTATATACGTAAGCAATCGGTCAAAGTTGAAGCTTATAGCTGTTAAAATGGGGTAGAAATTGCGAAAAGTTTCTTATCTGAACAATCGGTTGTATGAGATATATACTATATATATAACCGATCTCTATGATTTTTTCAGAAAACAATATATGCTATATACGTAAGTATTCGGTGAAATTTGAAGCTTCTAGCTGTTAAAATGGGGCTAAAATTTACGAAAAAAAATATATATATACTATATATATACCTTATGTACCACCATATATATACTATATATACCAGCGATCTTTATGATTTTTTCAGACAACAATATATGCTATATACGTAAGTATTCGGTGAAATTTGAAGCTTCTAGCTGTTAAAATGGGGCTAAAATTTGCGAAAATATATATATATATACTATATATATATATACTATATATACCACCATATATATACTATATATACCACCGATCTTTATGATTTTTTCAGACAATATATGCTATATACGTAAGCATTCGTTGAAATTTGAAGCCTCTAGCTCTTAAAATAGGGCAGTAATTGCGCAAACTTTCTTATCTGAACAATCGGTTGTATGAGATATATACTATATATACAACCGATCTCTATGATTTTTTCAGACAACAATATATGCTATATACGTAAGTATTCGGTGAAATATGAAGCTTCTAGCTGTTAAAATGGGGCTAAAATTTGCGAAAATATATATATATATACTATATATATATATACTATATATACCACCATATATATACTATATATACCACCGATCTTTATGATTTTTTCAGAAAACAATATATGCTATATACGTAAGCAATCGGTGAAATTTGAAGCTTATAGCTGTTAAAATGGGGTAGAAATTGCGAAAAGTTTCTTATCTGAACAATCGGTTGTATGAGATATATACTATATATACAACCGATCTCTATGATTTTTTCAGACAACAATATATGCTATATACGTAAGTATTCGGTGAAATTTGAAGCTTCTAGCTGTTAAAATGGGGCTAAAATTTGCGAAAATATATATATATATACTATATATATATATACTATATATACCACCATATATATACTATATATACCACCGATCTTTATGATTTTTTCAGACAATATATGCTATATACGTAAGCATTCGTTGAAATTTGAAGCCTCTAGCTCTTAAAATAGGGCAGTAATTACGAAAAGTTCCTTATCTGAACAATCGGTTGTGGGGGATATATACTATATATACGACCGATCTCATCAATTTTTTCAGGAAACAATATGTGCAATATACGAAAGTATATGGTGAAGTATGAAGCTTCAATCCGTTAAATTGGGTAAGATATTACAAAAATCCTCTTTTTCTGAAAAATCGGTTGTATGGAGGATATATCCTATAGTGGTCCGATCCGGTCGGTTCCGACAAATGTCTAATCGGACACCCAAATGCACCCGCTCACCAAATTTAACAAGATATCTCAAAAATTGAGGGACTAGTTTGCATACAAACAGACAGACGGACAGACGGACATGGCTGAATCAACTCAGCTCTTCAACCTGATTATTTCGGTATACTTAATGGTGGGTCTATCTATTTTCCTTTAAGGACTTACAATTTTCGGTTTCGTGACGAAATTAATATACCATTTCATTTTCATGAAAGGTATAAAAACAGGTAGGTACTTTGTGTGAGGATGCAAAGTTTCAGGTTTTTTGTGCTCTGCGTGTAAAAACTATGACTACGAATCACGTATTTCAACAATATATGACGTAAACGTCACTATTTGATGAAATTTGATGAATTTTGAAGCTTGTAGCCGTAAAAAGGGGGCAAAAATTAGAGTTTTATATGGGGTATATAATATATATACCACCGATCTCTATGATTTTTTCAGACAACTATATATGCTATATACGTAAGCATATGGTGAAATTTGAAGCGTCTAGCTGTTAAAAAGGGGCAGAAATTGCGCAAAGTTTCTTAACTGAACAATCGGTTGTATGAGATATATACTATATATACCAGCGATCTCTATGATTTTTTCAGACAACAATATATGCTATACACGTAAGCATTTGGTGAAATTTGAAGCTTCTAGCTGTTAAAATGGGGAAGAAATTGTGCAAAGTTTCTTATCTGAACAATCGGTTGTATGGGATATATACAATATATACCACCGGTATCTATGATTTTCTCAGACAACAATATATGCTATACACGTAAGCATTTGGTGAAATTTGAACATATCTAAATGATTTTTAAGATAAATATAAAATAAAAAATAGGTAGGTAATCTGTGTGAGGATACAAAGCTTCACGTTTTTTGAGGTCTGCATGTAAAAACTATGACTACGAATCACGTATTTCAAAAATATATGACGTAAACGTAACTATTGATGAAATTTGATGAATTTTGAAGCTTCTAGCCGTAAAAAAGGGGCAAAAATTAAAGCTTATATGAAGTATATAATATATATACCACCGATCTCTATGATTCTTTCAGACAACAATGTATGCTATATACGTAAGCATTTTGTGAAATTTGAAGCTTCTAGCTGTTAAAACGGGGCAGAAATTGCGCAAAGTTTCTTATCTGAACAATCGGTTGTATGAGATATATACTATGTATACCACCGATCTCAATGATTTTTTCAGACATCAATATATGCTATACACGTAAGCATTTGGTGAAATTTGAAGCTCCTAGCTGTTAAAATGGGGCCGAATTCGTAAAAAAAAATATATATACTATATATACCATCATATATATATTATATATATCACCGATCTCTATGATTTTTTGACACAACAGTACATACTATATACGTAAGCAATCGTTGAAATTTGAAGCTTATAGCTGTTAAAATGTGGTAGAAATTGCGAAAAGTGTCTTATCTGAACAAACGGTTGTATGAGATATATACTATATATACAACCGATCTCTATGATTTTTTCAGAAAACAATATATGCTATATACGTAAGCAATCGGTGAAATTTGAAGCTTATAGCTGTTAAAATGGGGTAGAAATTGCGAAAAGTTTCTTATCTGAACAATCGGTTGTATGAAATATATACTATATATACAACCGATCTCTATGATTTTTCTAGACAACAATATATGCTATATACGTAAGCAATCGGTGAAATTTGAAGCTTATAGCTGTTAAAATGGGGTAGAAATTGCGAAAAGTTTCTTATCTGAACAATCGGTTGTATGAGATATATACTATATATACAACCGATCTCTATGATTTTTTCAGACAACAATATATTCTATATACGTAAGCAATTGGTGAAATTTGAAGCTTATAGCTGTTAAAATGGGGTAGAAATTGCGAAAAGTTTCTTATCTGAACAATCGGTTGTATGAGATATATACTATATATACAACCGGTCTCTATGATTTTTTCAGACAACAATATATGCTATATGCGTAAGTATTCGGTGAAATTTGAAGCTTCTAGCTATTAAAATAGGGCAGTAATTATGAAAAGTTCCTTATCTGAACAATCGGTTGTGGGGGATATATACTATATATACGACCGATCTCATCAATTTTTTCAGGCAACAATATGTGCAATATGCGAAAGTATATGGTGAAGTTTGAAGCTTCAATCCGTTAAATTGGGTAAGATATTACAAAAATCCTCTTTTTCTGAAAAATCGGTTGTTTAGAGGATATATGCTATAGTGGTCCGATCCGGTCGGTTCCGACAAATGTCTAATCGGACACCCAAATACACCCGCTCACCAAATTTTATCATGATATCTCAAAAATTGAGGGACTAGTTTGCATACAAACAGACAGACGTACAGACGGACATGGCTAAGTCAACTCAGCTCTTCAACCTGATTATTTCGGTATACTTAATGGTGGGTCTATCTATTTTCCTTTAAGGACTTACAATTTTCGGTTTCGTGACGAAATTAATATACCATTTCATTTTCATGAAAGGTATAAAAACAGGTAGGTACTTTGTGTGAGGATGCAAAGTTTCAGGTTTTTTGTGGTCTGCGTGTAAAAACTAAGACTACGAATCACGTATTCAACAATATATGACGTAAACGTCACTATTTGATGAAATTTGATGAATTTTGAAGCTTGTAGCCGTAAAAAGGGGGCAAAGATTAAAGTTTATATGGGGTATATAATATATATACCACCGATCTCTATGATTTTTTCAGACAGCAATATATGCTATATACGTAAGCATCTGGTGAAATGTGAAGCTCCTAGCTGTTAAAAAGGGGCAGAAATTGCGCAAAGTTTCTTAACTGAACAATCGGTTGTATGAGATATATTCTATATATATCACCGATCTCAATGATTTTTTCAGACAACAATATATGTTATACACGTAAGCAATTGGTGAAATTTGAAGCTTCTAGCTGTTAAAATGGGGAAGAAATTGTGTGTGTGTTGTTTCTTATCTGAACAATCGGTTGTATGGGATATATACTATATATACCACCGGTATCAATAATTTTTTCAGACAACAATATATTCTATACACGTAAGCAATTGGTGAAATTTGAAGCTTCTAGCTGTTAAAATGAGGTAGAAATTGCGAAAAGTTTCTTATCTGAACAATCGGTTGTATGAGATATATACTATATATACAACCGATCTCTATGATTTTTTCAGAAAACAATATATGCTATATACGTAACCAATCGGTGAAATTTGAAGCTTATAGCTGTTAAAATGGGGTAGAAATTGGGAAAAGTTTCTTATCTGAACAATCGGTTGTATGAGATATATACTATATATACAACCGATCTCTATGATTTTTTCAGACAACAATATATGCTATATACGTAAGCAATCGGTGAAATTTGAAGCTTATAGCTGTTAAAATGGGGTAGAAATTGCGAAAAGTTTCTTATCTGAACAATCGGTTGTATGAGATATATACTATATATATAACCGATCTCTATGATTTTTTCAGACAACAATATATTCCATATACGTAAGCAATCGGTGAAATTTGAAGCTTATAGCTGTTAAAATGGGGTAGAAATTGCGAAAAGTTTCTTATCTGAACAATCGGTTGTATGAGATATATACTATATATACAACCGATCTCTATGATTTTTTCAGACAACAATATATGCTATATACGTAAGTATTTGGTGATATTTGAAGCTTCTAGCTGTTAAAATGGGGCTAAAATTTGCGCATATATATATATATATATATATACTATATATATATACTATATATACCACCATATATATACTATATATACCACCGATCTTTATGATTTTTTCAGACAACAATATAGGCTATATACGTAAGCATTCGTTGAAATTTGAAGCCTCTAGCTCTTAAAATAGGGCAGTAATTACGAAAAGTTCCTTATATGAACAATCGGTTGTGGGGGATATATACTATATATACAACCGATCTCATCAATTTTTTCAGGCAACAATATGTGCAATATTCGAAAGTATATGGTGAAGTTTAAGCTTCAATCCGTTAAATTAGGTAAGATATTACAAAAATCCTCTTTTTCTGAAAAATCGGTTGTATGGAGGATATATGCTATAGTGGTCCGATCCGGTCGGTTCCGACAAATGTCTAATCGGACATCCAAATACACCCGCTCACCAAATTTTATCAAGATATCTCAAAAATTGAGAGACTAGTTTGCATACAAACAGACAGACGGACAGACGGACAGACGGACCTGGCTAAATCAACTCAGCTCTTCAACCTGATTATTTCGGTATACTTAATGGTGGGTCTATCTATTTTCCTTTAAGGACTTACAATTTTCGGTTTCTTGACGAAATTAATATACTATTTCATTTTCATGAAAGGTATAAAAAACGCAATATGTGAGCTTACGAGGAAGGAGCCGTCGAGTAACCAGAACAAATTCGTACGCGGTTTTATCATACTTAACTCTAGAATTAAGGGATATAAAACGAGAAACATCGTTTGACAACCTTTTCAAAGTTTTATTAACTATATCAAGTAACCAAAACAAATGGGTTAAAAAATTCGTACGAAGTTTTTATCATATTTAAGTCTAGAATAAAAGGACATAAAACGAGAAACAACGTTTGGCAACCTTTTCAAAGTTTTATTAACTATATCAAAAATTGTAGCTCTGAAGCCAACAACTGCTGACCGATCTACTCAAATATATTGAACGAAACACTTACGTATTTTAAGCATGTTAACCTTTAGCCCGGTAAGCAAATAAAAAAAACGCAATATGAAAGCTAACGAGGACGGAGCCGTCGAGTAACCGAAACAAATGGGTTTAACAAACTCGTACGCGGTTTTTAACATATTTAACTCAAGAATTGAAGGATATAAAACGAGAAAGAACGTTTGAAACCTTTAAAACAAAGCCGGTCAAAAGTTGCACATTGTGCAATTTGAGTTCGTATTTTCACACCGACACTAACGATGTGTGATCACGATCGTTTGCTTTCGCTTTTCACTCACTAAAATCAACAGTGAATGCAAAAGGAAAAGTCCATGCTACTTTTTGGGCACATAATAAAAACAATATGCTGCAATGTTAAAGTGAGTTTTAAGGTGACTTTTTTTTTGTAAGTATTATTAAGTTGCATTGAACATACATATTAATATTGAAAATTTAAATATTAATAATTAATTAATTATTAATAAATATTCCCAATTTAATATAAGTATATTTTTATACGTTCTACTTAGTTTTTTTTAATTATCGTACCTTTTTTTTTATTGAATAACTATATGTTTTGAAAATATATATTTCTATCTTTACATTTACTTTGTTTTATAGTTATTTCTTAATGAAAAAGTGAATTTTTTAAAGTAAATTTTGCTTTGAATAAACACCGTACCTTCTTTTATAAAAAAGTTGTATCTGACTAGCTCGACCTACGCGTTCTTAGTTATACGAATATAAGTAAATATAAGCCGTGTTTTTTTTACATTCGTATACGTTTTGTTTACGAGTGAAAAAAACGTCTATCTTCGCTTAGATAATGCTTAGGGGACCCATCTAGCGGCAGTGGTGAAACAATCAGCTACAGATACAGGGTGTAGCGAAAAGCGGAGACACAACCCTCTGTTGTATTTCTGTGTATAACATATAGCTGAATCAGTTGTGATAGATTGCGGAAGCGCATAGAATACATGGAATTAGTGCAGAGGGTGAAACATATTTCAGCTACATCTGAGTATAATGCTTATTGAAATTTAGTAGTACTAATTTTATGCGTAGCAATTTCAGAGGTGTATTTAAAGTTTGTCGCTTAGCAGTCCATTAAAAGTTTAAGCGTAAACGTATATAGAGTGAAAAAAAATACAGCTATAGTCAGCATTAGCTTCAAATCAAATAACCAAAGTCCTTTTTAATTTCAAACTTCATAGTCCACATTTTCTTTTAGCACACTGTGGGGAGTTGTCACTCAATTTTTACACACACTTATGCAATTGTTTTAGAATTTGTGTGGCCGGCTCTGCTTTAAAAAGTTTAATAACTATCTCAAAAATTGTCGCTCTGAAGAAAACAACTGTTGAGTCTACTCAAATTAGTTGAGCAAAACGACTTACGTATTTTAAATATGCTTAACCTTTAGGCCGATGAGCTTATTTAGAAAAACGCAATATGTAGGCTATACGAGGACGGAGCCGTCGAGTAACCAAAACGAATGTGTTACAATAATTCGTACGCGGGTTTTATCATATTTAACTCTAGAATTAAAGGATATAAAACGAGAAACAACGGTTGACAACCTTTAAAAAGTTTTAATATCTATCTCAAGAATTGCCGCTCTGAAGGAAACAACTGCTGAGTGATCTTCTCAAATTTGATGAACGAAACACTTACGTATTTTAAGCATGCTAACCTTTAGCCCGGTAAGCAAATAAAAAAAACGCAATATGTAAGCAAATGAGGACGGAGCCGTCGAGTAACCGAAACAAATGGGTTTCACAAACTCGTACGCGGTTTTTAACATATTTAACTCAAGAATTGAAGAATATAAAACGAGAAGGAATGTTTGAATCCTTTAAAACAAAGACGGTCAAAAGTTGCACATTGTGCAATTTGAGTTCGTATTTTCACACCGACACTAACGATGTGTGATCACGATCGTTTGCTTTCGCTTGTCACTCACTAAAATCAACAGTGAATGCAAAAGGAAAACTCCATGCTACTTTTTGGGCACATAATAAAAAAAAATATGCTGCAATATTAAAGTGACTTTTAGGGTGACTTTTTTTTTTGTTAGTATTATTAAGTTCCTTTGAACATACATATTAATATTGGCAATTTTAATATTAATAATTAATTAATTATTAATAAATATTCCCAATTTAATATAAATATATTTTTATACGTTCTACTTACCTTTATTAATTTTCATATTTCTTTTTTATTGAATAATTATATGTTTTGAAAATATATATTTCTATCTTTACATTTACTTTGTTTTATAGTTCTTTCTTAATGAAAAAGTGAATTTTTTAAAGTAAATTTTGCATTGAATAAACACAATACCTTCTTTTATAAAAAAGTTTTATCTGACTAGCTCGACCTCCGCGTTCTTAGTTATACGAATATAAGTAAATATAAGCCGTGTTTTTTTTAACGCGTATACGTTTCGTTTGCGCGTGAAAAAAACGTCTATCCTCGCTTAGATAATGCCTAGGAGACCCATCTAGCGGCAGTGGTTAAACAATCAGCTACAGCTACAAGGTGTACCGAAAAGCGGAGACACAACCCTCTGTTGTATTTCTGTGTATAACATATAGCTGAATCAGTTGTGATAGATAGTGGACGCGCATAGAATATATGGAATTAGTGCAGAGGGTGGAACATGGACACATATTTCAGTTACATCTGAGTATAATTCGTATTGAAATTTATTAGTACTAATTTTATGCCTAGCAATTTCAGAGATGTATTTAAAGTTTGTCGCTTAGCAGTCCATTAAAAGTTTAAGCGTAAACTTATATAGACGTGAACAAAATACAGCTATAGTCAGGATTAGCTTGAAATCAAATAACCAAAGTCCTTTTTAATTTCAAACTTCATGGTCTACATTTTCTTTTAGTACACTCTGGGGAGTTGTCACTCAATTTTTACACACACTTATGCAATTGTTTTAGAATTTGTGTGGCCGGCTCTGTTTAAAAAGTTTTAATAACTATCTCAAAAATTGTCGCCCTGAAGAAAACAACTGTTGAGTGTTCTACTCAAAGGAGACCCATCTAGCGGCAGTGTTTAAACAATCAGCTACCGCTACAGGGTGTACCGAAAAGCGGAGACACAACCCTCTGTTGTATTTGTGTGTATAACATATAGCTGAATCAGTTGTGATAGATAGTGGACGCGCATAGAAAATATGGAATTAGTGCAGAGGGTGAAACATGGACACATATTTCAGTTACATCTAAGAATATTGCGTATTGAAATTTAGTAGTACTAATTTTATGGTAGCAATTTCAGAGATGTATTTAAATTTTGTCGCTTAGCAGTCCATTAAAAGTTTAAGCGTAAACTTATATAGACGTGAAAAAATACAGCTATAGTCAGGATTAGCTTGAAATCAAATAAGCAAAGTCCTTTTTAATTTCAAACTTCATTCTCCACATTTTCTCTTAGCGCACTTTGGGGAGTTGCCACACAATTTTTACACACACTTATGCAATTATTTTAGAATTTGTGTGGCCGGCTCTGCTTTAAAAAGTCTTAATAACTATCTCAAAAATTGTCGCTCTGAAGAAAACAACTGTTGGGTGATCTACTCAAATTAGTTGCGCAAAACGACCTAATTATTTTAAACATGCTTAACCTTAAGATCGGTAAGCAAATTAAAAAAAAGCAATATGTAAGCTAACGAGGAAGGAGCCGTCGAGTAACCAAAATAAATTGGTTAAACAAATTCGTAGGTGGTTTTATCATACTTAACTCTAAAATTAAAGGATATAAAACGAGAAACATCGTTTGACAACCTTTTAAAAGTTTTATTAGCTATATCAAAAATTGTAGCTCTGAAGCAAACAACTGCTGAGTGATCTACTCAAATTTGTTGAAAAAAACGACTTACGTACTTTAAACATGCTTAACCTTTAGGCCGGAAAGTTTATTTAGAAAAACGCAACATGTAAGCTAACGATGACTGAGCCGTCGAGTAACCAAAACAAATGGGTTAAAAAATTCGTACGAAGTTTTTATCATATTTAACTCTAGAATTAAAGGACATGAAACGAGAAACAACATTTGGCAACATTTAAAAAGTTTTATAACTATCTCAAAAATTGTCGCTCTGAAGCAAACAACTGCTGAGTGGTCTACTCAAATTTATTGAACAAACCACTTACGTATTTTAAGCATGCTTAAACTTCAGGCCGGTAAGTTTATTTAGAAAAACGCTATATGTAGGCTACACGAGGACGGAGCGGTCCAGTAACCAAAACGAATGGGTTAAACAATAGGTAACTCCAGAATTAAAGGATATAAAACGAGAAAAAACGTTTGACGACCTTTATAAAGTTTTAATAACTATCGCCGCTCTGAAGCAAACATCTGCTGATTGATCTACTCAAATTTGTTGAAAAAAACGACTTACATATTTTAACCATGCTTAACCTTTAGGCCGGTAAGTTTATTTAGAAAAACGGAATATGTAGGCTACACGAGGACGGAGCGGTCGAGTATCCAAAACAAATGGGTTAAACAATACGTAACTCCAGAATTAAAGGATATAAAACGAGAAAAAACGTTTGACAACCTTTAAAAATTTTAATAACTATCTCAAAAATTGTCGCTCTGAAGCAAACAGCTGCTGAGTGATCTACTCAAATTCGTTGAACAAATCCACTTACGTATTTTAAGCATGCTTAACCTTAAGATCGGTAAGAAAATTAAAAAAAACGCAATATGTAAGCTAACGAGGAAGGAGCCGTCGAGTAACCAAAACAAATTGGTTAAACAAATTCGTATGCGGTTTTATAATACTTAACTCTGGAATTAAAGGATATAAAACGAGAAACATCGTTTGACAACCTTTTAAAAGTTTTATTAGCTATATAAAAATTGTAGCTCTGAAGCAAACAACTGCTAAGTGATCTACTCAAATTTGTTGAAAAAAACGACTTAAGTACTTTAACCATGCTTAACCTTTAGGCCGGAAAGTTTATTTAGAAAAACGAAACATGTAAGCTAACGATGACGGAGCCGTTGAGTAACCAAAACAAATGGGTTAAAAAATTCGTACGAACTCTAGAATTAAAGGACATAAAACGAGAAACAACGTTTGGCAACATTTAAAAAGTTGTATAACTATCTCAAAAATTGTCGCTCTGAAGCAAACAACTGCTGAGTGATCTACTCAAATTTGTTGGAAAAAACGACTTATATATTTTAACCATGGCGGAACGATACAAGGTGGCAGCATGGGACAGCTGGTCATACCCTTTTTTTATTTGATTTGATACATCAACTTTCGGCGCAGTACGATTTTGACATTTGTCCATGGAATTTACAAAAACAAAATACATTGAATTTTTATTTATGTTTGTAGGTATGTCACCATGCTGCCACCTTGTATCGTCCCGTCATGATTTTAACCATGCTTAAGCTTTAGGCCGGTAAGTTTATTTAGAAAAACGCAATATGTGGGCTACACGAGGACAGCGCGGTTGAGTAACCAAAACGAATGGGTTAAACAATACGTAACTCTAGAATTAAAGGATATAAAACGAGAAATAACGTTTGACAACCTTTAAAAAGTTTTAATAACTATCTCAAAAAATTGTCGTTCTGAAGCAACCAACTGCTGAGTGATCTACTCAAATTTGTTGAAAAAAACGACTTACGTACTTTAACCATGCTTCACCTTTAGGCCAGAAAGTTTATTTAGAAAAACGCAACATGTAAGCTAACGATGACTGAGCCGTCGAGTAACCAAAACAAATGGGTTAAAAAATTCGTACGAAGTTTTTATCATATTTAACTCTAGAATTAAAGGACATGAAACGAGAAACAACATTTGGCAACATTTAAAAAGTTTTATAACTATCTCAAAAATTGTCGCTCTGAAGCAAACAACTGCTGAGTGATCTACTCAAATTTATTGAACAAACCACTTACGTATTTTAAGCATGCTTAACCTTCAGGCCGGTAAGTTTATTTAGAAAAACGCAATATGTAGGCTACACGAGGACGGAGCGGTCGAGTAACCAAAACGAATGGGTTAAACAATAGGTAACTCCAGAATTAAAGGATTAAAACGAGAAAAAACGTTTGACGACCTTTATAAAGTTTTAATAACTATCGCCGCTCTGAAGCAAACATCTGCTGATTGATCTACTCAAATTTGTTGAAAAAAAACGACTTACACATTTTAACCATGCTTAACCTTTAGGCCGGTAAATTTATTTAGAAAAACGGAATATGTAGGCTACACGAGGACGGAGCGGTCGTGTATCCAAAACAAATGGGTTAAACAATACGTAACTCCAGAATTAAAGGATATAAAACGAGAAAAAACGTTTGACAACCTTTAAAAATTTTAATAACTATCTCAAAAATTGTCGCTCTAAAGCAAACAACTGCTGAGTGATCTACTCAAATTCGTTGAACAAATCGACTTACGTATTTTAAGCATGCTTAACCTTAAGATCGGTAAGCAAATTAAAAAAAACGCAATATGTAAGCTAACGAAGAAGGAGCCGTCGAGTAACCAAAACAAATTGGTTAAACAAATTTGTATGCGGTTTTATCATACCTAACTCTAGAATTAAAGGATATAAAACGAGAAACATCGTTTGACAACCTTTTAAAAGTTTTATTAGCTATATAAAAATTGTAGCTCTGAAGCAAACAACTGCTGAGTGATCTACTCAAATTTGTTGAAAAAAACGACTTACGTACTTTAACCATGCTTAACCTTTAGGCCGGAAAGTTTATTTAGAAAAACGCAATATGTAAGCTAACGAGGACGGAGCAGTCGAGTAACCAAAACAAATGGGTTAAACTAATTCGTATGCGTTTTTTATCATATTTAACTCAAGAATTAAAGGATATAAAACGAGAAAAAACGTTTGACAACCTTTAAAAAGTTTTAATAACTATCTCAAAAATTGTCGCTCTGAAGCAAACAACTGCTGAGTGATCTACTCAAATTTGTTGAACAAACCACTTACGTATTTTAAGCATGCTTAACCTACAGGCCGGTAAGTTTATTTAGAAAAACGAAATATGTAGGCTACACGAGGACGGAGCGGTCGAGTAACCAAAACGAATGGGTTAAACAATAGGTAACTCCAGAATTAAAGGATATAAAACGAGAAAAAACGTTTGACAACCTTTATAAAGTTTTAATAACTATCGCCGCTCTGACGCAAACATCTGCTGATTGATCTACTCAAATTTGTTGAAAAAAACGACTTACATATTTTAACCATGCTTAACCTTTAGGCCAGTAAGTTTATTTAGAAAAACGGAATATGTAGGCTACACGAGGACGGAGCGGTCGAGTATCCAAAAAAAATGGGTTAAACAATACGTAACTCCAGAATTAAAGGATATAAAACGAGAAAAAACGTTTGACAACCTTTAAAAATTTTAATAACTATCTCAAAAATTGTCGCTCTGAAGCAAACAGCTGCTGAGTGATCTACACAAATTCGTTGAACAAATCGACTTACGTATTTTAAGCATGCTTAACCTTAAGATCGGTAAGAAAATTAAAAAAAACGCAATATGTAAGCAAACGAGGAAGGAGCCGTCGAGTAACCAAAACAAATTGGTTAAACAAATTCGTATGCGGTTTTATAATACTTAACTCTAGAATTAAAGGATATAAAACGAGAAACATCGTTTGACAACCTTTTAAAAGTTTTATTAGCTATATAAAAATTGTAGCTCTGAAGCAAACAGCTGCTGAGTGATCTACTCAAATTTGTTGAAAAAAACGACTTACGTACTTTAACCATGCTTAACCTTTAGGCCGGAAGGTTTATTTAGAAAAACGCAACATGTAAGCTAACGATGACGGAGCCGTTGAGTAACCCAAACAAATGGGTTAAAAAATTCGGACGAAGTTTTTATCATATTTAACTCTAGAATTAAAGGACATAAAACGAGAAACAACGTTTGGCAACATTTAAAAAGTTGTATAACTATCTCAACAATTGTCGCTCTGAAGCAAACAACTGCTGAGTGATCTACTCAAATTTGTTGGAAAAAACGACTTATATATTTTAACCATGCTTAAGCTTTAGGCCGGTAAGTTTATTTAGAAAAACGCAATATGTGGGCTACACGAGGACAGAGCGGTTGCGTAACCAAAACGAATGGGTTAAACAATACGTAACTCTAGAATTAAAGGATATAAAACGAGAAATAACGTTTGACAACCTTTAAAAAGTTTTAATAACTATCTCAAAAAATTGTAGTTCTGAAGCAACCAACTGCTGAGTGATCTACTCAAATTTGTTGAACAAAACGACTTACGTATTTTTTACCATGCTTAGCCTTTAGATCGGTAAGCAAATTAAAAGAAACCCAATATGTAAGCTAACGAGGACGAAGCCGTCGAGTAACCAACACAAATTGGTTAAACAAATTCGTGCGCGATATTTATCAGATTTAACTCTAGAATTAAAGGATATAAAACGAGAAACAACGTTTGACACCCTTTAAAAACTTTTAATAACTATATCAAAAATTATTGTTCTGAATCCAACAACTGCTGAGTGATCTACTCAAATTTGTTGAACGAACCGACATAAGTATTTTAACCTTGCTTAACCTTTAGGCCGCTAAGTTTGTTCAGAAAACGCAATATGTAGGCTACACGAGGACGGAGCGGTCGAGTAACCAACACAAATTGGTTAAACAAATTCGTACGCGATTTTTATCAGATTTAACTCTAGAATTAAATGATATGAAACGAGATACAACGTTTGACAACCTATAAAAGTTTTAATAACTAAGTCAAAAATTATTATTCTGAAGCCAACAATTGCTGAGTGACCTACTCAAATATGTTAAACGAAACGACTTAAGTATTTTAAGCATGCTTAACCTTTAGGCCGGTAAGTTTATTTAGAAAAACGCAATAACTAGAATTAAAGGATATAAAACGAGAAACAACGTCTGATAACCTTTAAAAAGTTTTAACAAATATCGTCGCTCTGAAGCAAATAGCTGCTGAGTGATCTACTCAAATTTATTGAAAAAAACGACTTACATATTTTAACCATGCTTAACCTTTAGGCCGGTAAGTTTATTTAGAAAAACGCAATATGTAGGCTGCACGAGAACGGAGCGGTCGAGTAACCAAAACGATTGGGTTAAGCAAATGCGTACGGAGTTTTATCATATTTAGCTCTAGAATTAAAGGATATAAAACGAGAAAAAACGTTTGACGAACTTTAAAAGTTTTAATAAATATCTCAAAAAATGTTGCTCTGAAGCAAACAACTGCTGAGTGATCTACTCAAATTCGTTGAACAAATCGACTTACGTATTTTAAGCATGCTTAAAGTTTAGGCCGGTAAGTTTATTTACAAAAACGCAATATGTAGGCTACACGAGGATGGAGAGGTCGAGTAAACAAAACGAATGGGTTAGACAAATTCGTAGGCGGTTTTTATCGTATTTAACTCTAGAATTAAAGGATATGAAACGAGATACAACATTTGACAACCTTTAAACGTTTTAATAACTATGTCAAAAATTATTATTCTGAAGCCAACAACTGCTGAGTGATCTATTCAAATAAGTTGAACGAAACGACTTAAGTATTTTAACCATGCTTAACCTTTAGGCAAGTTTATTTAGAAAAACGAAATATGTAGGTTACACGAGGACGGAGCGGTCGAGTAACTAAAACGAATGGGTTAGACAAATTCGCAGGCGGTTTTTATCGTATTTAACTCTAGAATTAAAGAATATGAAACGAGATACAACGTTTGACAACCTTTAAACCTTTTAATAACTATGTCAAAAATTATTGTTCTGAATCCAACAACTGCTGAATGATCTACTCAAATTTGTTGAACGAACCGACATAAGTATTTTAACCTTGCTTAACCTTTAGGCCGCTAAGTTTGTTCAGAAAACGCAATATGTAGGCTACACGAGGACGGAGCGGTCGAGTAACCAACACAAATTGGTTAAACAAATTCGTACGCGATTTTTATCAGATTTAACTCTAGAATTAAATGATATGAAACGAGATACAACGTTTGACAACCTATAAAAGTTTTAATAACTAAGTCAAAAATTATTATTCTGAAGCCAACAATTGCTGAGTGACCTACTCAAATATGTTAAACGAAACGACTTAAGTATTTTAAGCATGCTTAACCTTTAGGCCGGTAAGTTTATTTAGAAAAACGCAATAACTAGAATTAAAGGATATAAAACGAGAAACAACGTCTGATAACCTTTAAAAAGTTTTAACAAATATCGTCGCTCTGAAGCAAATAGCTGCTGAGTGATCTACTCAAATTTATTGAAAAAAACGACTTACATATTTTAACCATGCTTAACCTTTAGGCCGGTATGTTTATTTAGAAATACGCAATATGTAGGATACACGAGGACGGAGCGGTCGAGTAACCAAAACGAATGGGTTAAACAATACGTAACTCCAGAATTAAAGGATATAAAACGAGAAAAAACGTTTGACAACCTTTATAAAGTTTTAATAACTATCGTCGCTCTGAAGCAAACATCTGCTGATTCATCTACTCAAATTTGTTGAAAAAAACGACTTACATATTTTAACCATGCTTAACCTTTAGGCCGGTAAGTTTATTTAGAAAAATGCAATATGTAGGCTACACGAGGACGGAGCGGTCGAGTATCCAAAACAAATGGGTTAAACAATACGTAACTCCAGAATTAAAGGATATAAAACGAGAAACAACGTTTGACAACCTTTAAAAATTTTAATAACTATCTCAAAAATTGCCGCTCTGAAGCAAACAACTGCTTAGTGATCTACTCAAATTCGTTGAGCAAATCGACTTACGTATTTTAAGCATGCTTAACCTTAAGATCGGTAAGCAAATTAAAAAAAACGCAATATGTAAGCTAACGAGGAAGGAGCCGTCGAGTAATCAAAATAAATTGGTTAAACAAATTCGTACGCGGTTTTATCATACTTAACTCTAGAATTAAAGGATAGAAAACGAGAAACATCGTTTGACAACCTTTTAAAAGTTTTATTAGCTATATCAAAAATTGTAGCTCTGAAGCAAACAACTGCTGAGTGATCTACTCAAATTTGTTGAAAAAAACGACTTACGTACTTTAACCATGCTCAACCTTTAGGCCGGAAAGTTTATTTAGAAAAACGCAACATATAAGCTAACGATGACTGAGCCGTCGAGTAACCAAAACAAATGGGTTAAAAAATTCGTACGAAGTTTTTATCATATTTAACTCTAGAATTAAAGGACATGAAACGAGAAACAACATTTGGCAACATTTAAAAAGTTTTATAACTATCTCAAAAATTGTCGCTCTGAAGCAAACAACTGCTGAGTGATCTACTCAAATTTGTTGGAAAAAACGACTTATATATTTTAACCATGCTTAACCTTTAGGCCGGTAAGTTTATTTAGAAAAACGCAATATGTGGGCTACACGAGGACGGAGCGGTTGAGTACCCAAAAAGAATGGGTTAAACAATACGTAACTCTAGAATTAAAGGATATAAAACAAGAAATAACGTTTGACAACCTTTAAATAGTTTTAATAACTATCTCAAAAATTGTCGTTCTGAAGCAACCAACTGCTGAGTGATCTACTCAAATTTGTTGAACAAAACGACTTACGTATTTTTTTAGCATGCTTAGCCTTTAGATCGGTAAGCAAATTAAAAGAAACCCAATATGTAAGCTAACGAGGACGAAGCCGTCGAGTAACCAACACAAATTGGTTAAACAAATTCGTTCCCGATATTTATCAGATTTAACTCTAGAATTAAAGGATATAAAACGAGAAACAACGTTTGACACCCTTTAAAAACTTTTAATAACTATATCAAAAATTATTGTTCTGAATCCAACAACTGCTGAATGATCTACTCAGATTTGTTGAACGAGCCGACATAAGTATTTTAACCTTGCTTAACCTTTAGGCCGGTAAGTTTGTTCAGAAAAACGCAATATGTAGGCTACACGAGGACGGAGCGGTCGAGTAGCCAAAAGGAATGGGTTAAACAAATTCGTACGCGATTTTTATCGTATTTAGCTCTAGAATTAAAGGATATGAAACGAGATACAACGTTTGACAACCTATAAAAGTTTTAATAACTATGTCAAAAATTATTATTCTGAAGCCAACAATTGCTGAGTGACCTACTCAAATATGTTAAACGAAACGACTTAAATATTTTAAGCATGCTTAACCTTTAGGCCGGTAAGTTTATTTAGAAAAACGCAATAACTAGAATTAAAAGATATAAAACGAGAAACAACGTCTGATAACCTTTAAAAAGTTTTAACAAATATCGTCGCTCTGAAGCAAATAGCTGCTGAGTGATCTACTCAAATTTGTTGAAAAAAACGACTTACATATTTTAACCATGCTTAACCTTTAGGCCGGTATTTTTATTTAGAAAAACGCAATATGTAGGATACACGAGGACGGAGCGGTCGAGTAACCAAAACGAATGGGTTAAACAATACGTAACTCCAGAATTAAAGGATATAAAACGAGAAAAAACGTTTGACAACCTTTATAAAGTTTTAATAACTATCGTCGCTCTGAAGCAAACATCTGCTGATTCATCTACTCAAATTTGTTGAAAAAAACGACTTACATATTTTAACCATGCTTAACCTTTAGGCCGGTAAGTTTATTTAGAAAAATGCAATATGTAGGCTACACGAGGACGGAGCGGTCGAGTATCCAAAACAAATGGGTTAAACAATACGTAACTCCAGAATTAAAGGATATAAAACGAGAAACAACGTTTGACAACCTTTAAAAATTTTAATAACTATCTCAAAAATTGTAGCTCTGAAGCAAACAACTGCTGAGTGATCTACTCAAATTTGTTGAAAAAAACGACTTACGTACTTTAACCATGCTTATCCTTTAGGCCGGAAAGTTTATTTAGAAAAACGCAATATGTAGGCTACACGAGGCCGGAGCGGTCGAGTAACCAAAACGAATGGGTTAAACAAATTCGTACGCGATTTTTATCGTATTTAACTCTAGAATTAAAGGATATGAAACGAGATACAACGTTTGACAACCTTTAAAAGTTTTAATAACTATGTCAAAAATTATTATTCTGAAGCCAACAACTGCTGAGTGATATACTCAAATTTGTTGAAAAAAACGACATACATATTTTAACCATGCTTAACCTTTAGGCCGGTAAGTTTATTTAGAAAAACGCAATATGTAGGCTACACGAGGACGGAGCGGTCGAGTAACCAAAACGAATGGGTTAAACAATACGTAACTCCAGAATTAAAGGATATAAAAGGAGAAAATACGTTTGAAAACCTTTATAAAGTTTTAATAACTATCGTCGCTCTGAAGCAAACATCTGCTGATTGATCTACTCAAATTTGTTGAAAAAAAACCACTTACATATTTTAACCATGCTTAACCTTTAGGCCGGTAAGTTTATTTAGAAAAATGCAATATGTAGGCTACACGAGGACGGAGCGGTCGAGTATCCAAAACAAATGGGTTAAACAATACGTAACTCCAGAATTAAAGGATATAAAACGAGAAACAACGTTTGACAACCTTTAAAAATTTTAATAACTATCTCAAAAATTGTCGCTCTGAAGCAAACAACTGCTGAGTGATCTACTCAAATTCGTTGAACAAATCGACTTACGTATTTTAAGCATGCTTAGCCTTAAGATCGGTAAGCAAATTAAAAAAAACGCAATATGTAAGCTAACGAGGAAGGAGCCGTGGAGTAACCAAAACAAATTGGTTAAACAAATTCGAACGCGGTTTTATCATACTTAAAGGATATAAAACGAGAACGATGACGTAGCCGTCGAGTAACCAAAACAAATGGCTTAAAAAATTCGTTCGAAGTTTTTATCATATTTAGCTCTAGAATTAAAGGACATAAAACGAGAAACAACATTTGGCAACATTTAAAAAGTTTTATAACTATCTCAAAAATTGTCGGTCTGAAGCAAACAACTGCTGAGTGATCTACTCAAATTTGTTGGAATAAACGACTTATATATTTTAACCATGCTTAACCTTTAGGCCGGTAAGTTTATTTAGAAGAACGCAATATGTGGGCTACACGAGGACGGAGTGGTTGAGTAACCAAAACGAATGGGTTAAACAATACCTAACTCTAGAATTAAAGGATATAAAACGAGAAATAACGTTTGACAACCTTTAAAAAGTTTTAATAACTATCTCAAAAATTGTCGTTCTGAAGCAACCAACTGCTGAGTGATCTACTCAAATTTGTTTAACAAAACGACTTACGTATTTTTTAGCATGCTTAGCCTTTAGATCGGTAAGCAAATTAAAAGAAACGCAATATGTAAGCTAACGAGGACGAAGCCGTCGAGTAACCAACACAAATTGGTTAAACAAATTCGTGCGCGATATTTATCCGATTTAACTCTAGAATTAAAGGATATAAAACGAGAAACAACGTTTGACACCCTTTAAAAACTTTTAATAACTATGTTAAAAATTATTATTCTGAAGCCAACAACTGCTGAGTGATCTACTCAAATATGTTGAACGAAACGACTTAAGTATTTTAACCATGCTTAACCTTTAGGCAAGTTTATTTAGAGAAACGCAATATGTAGGCTACACGAGGACGGAGCGGTCGAGTAACCAAAACGAATGGGTTAGACAAATTCGTACGCGGCTTTAATCGTATTTAACTCTAGAATTAAAGAATATGAAACGAGATACAACGTTTGACAACCTTTAAACGTTTTAATAACTATGTTAAAAATTATTATTCTGAAGCCAACAACTGCTGAGTGATCTACTCATATATGGTGAACGAAACGACTTAAGTATTTTAACCATGCTTAACCTTTAGGCAAATTTATTTAGAAAAAAGCAATATGTAGGCTACACGAGGACGGAGCGGTCGAGTAACCAAAACGAATTGGTTAGACAAATTCGTACGCGGCTTTTATCGTATTTAACTCTAGAATTAAAGAATATGAAACGAGATACAACGTTTGACAACCTTTAAACGTTTTAATAACTATGTTAAAAATTATTATTCTGAAGCCAACAACTGCTGAGTGATCTACTCGTATATGGTGAACGAAACGACTTAAGTATTTTAACCATGCTTAACCTTTAGGCAAATTTATTTAGAAAAAAGCAATATGTAGGCTACGCGAGGACGGAGCGGTCGAGTAACCAAAACGAATGGGTTAGACAAATTCGTACGCGGCTTTTATCGTATTTAACTCTAGAATTAAAGAATATGAAACGAGATAAAACGTTTGACAACCTTTAAACGTTTTAATAACTATGTCAAATATTATTATTCTGAAGCCAACAATTGTTGAGTGATCTACTCAAATATGTTGAACGAAACGACTTAAGTATTTTAACCATGCTTAACCTTTAGGCCGGTAAGTTTATTTAGAAAAACGCAATATGTGGGCTACACGAGGACGGAGCGGTTGAGTAACCAAAACGAATAAGTTAAACAATACGAGAAATAACGTTTGACAACCTTTAAAAAGTTTTAATAACTATCTCAAAAATTGTCGTTCTGAAGCAACCAACTTCTGAGTGATCTACTCAAATTTGTTGAACAAAACTACTTACGTATTTTTTAGCATTCTTAGCCTTTAGATCGGTAAGCAAATTAAAAGAAACCCAATATGTAAGCTAACGAGGACGAAGCCGTCGAGTAACCAAAACCAATGGGTTAAGCAAATTCGTAGGCGATTTTTATCGTATTTAACTCTAGAATTAAAGGATATAAAACGAGAAAAAACGTTTGACGAACTTTAAGAAGTTTTAATAAATATCTCAAAAAATGTTGCTCTGAAGCAAACAACTGCTGAGTGATCTACTCAAATTCGTTGCACAAATCGACTTACGTATTTTATGCATGCTTAACGTTTAGGCCGGTAAGTTTATTTAGAACAAGTAAGGAAGGCTAAGTTCGGGTGTAACCGAACATTACATACTCAGTTGAGAGCTATGGAGACAAAATAAGGAAAATCACCATGTAGGAAAATGAACCTAGGGTAACCCTGGAATGTGGTTGTATGACATGTGTATCAAATGGAAGGTATTAAAGAGTATTTTAAGAGAGAGTAGGCCATAGTTCTATGGATGGACGCCATTTAGGGATATCGCCATAAAGGTGGACCAGGGCTGACTCTAGAATGTGTTTGTACGATATGGGTATCAAATGAAAGGTGATAATGAGAATTTTAAAAGGGAATGGGTTTTAGTTCTATAGGTGAACGCCTTTTCGAGAAATCCCCATAAAGGTGGACCAGGGGTGACTCTAGAATATGTTTGTACGATATGGGTATCAAATGAAAGCTGTTAATGAGTATTTTGAAAAGGAGTGATCCTTAGTTCCCTAGGTGGACGCCGTTTCGAGATATCGCCATAAAGGTGGACCAGGGGTGTCTCTAGTTGTACGATATGGGAATCAAATGAAAGGTGTTACTGAGCGTTTTAAGAGGGAGTGGGCATTAGGTCTATAGGTGGACGCCTTTTCGAAATGTCGCCATTAGGGTGGGCCAGGGGTGACTCTAGAATGTGTTTGTACGATATGGGTATCAAACGAAAGGTGTTACTGAGCATTTTAAGAGGGAGTGGGCATTAGGTCCATAAGTGGACGCCTTTTCGATATATCGCCATTAGGGTGGGCCAGGGGTGACTCTGGAATGTGTTTGTACGATATGGGTATCAAATGAAAGGTGGTAATGAGTATTTTAAAAGGGAGTAATCCTCAGTTCTATAGGTGGACGCCTTTTCGAGATATCGCCATAAAGGTTGACCAAGGGTGACTCTAGAATGTTTGTACGATATGGGTATCAAACGAAAGGTGTTACTGAGCATTTTAAGAGGGAGTGGGCATTAGGTCTATAGGTGGACGCCTTTTCGAGATATCGCCATTAGGGTGGGCCAGGGGTGACTCTAGAATGTTTGTACGATATGGGTATCAAACGAAAGGTGTTACTGAGCATTTTAAGAGGGAGTGGGCATTAGGTCTATAGGTGGACGCCTTTTCGAGATATCGCCATTATGGTGGGCCAGGGGTGACTCTAGAATGTTTTTACGATATGGGTATCAAAGGAAAGGTGTTACTGAGCATTTTAAGAGGGAGTGGACATTAGGTCTATAGGTGGACGCCTTTTCGAGATATCGCCATTAGGGTGGGCCAGGGGTGACTCTAGAATGTTTTTACGATATGGGTATCAAACGAAAGGTGTTACTGAGCATTTTAAGAGGGAGTGGGCATTAGGTCTATAGGTGCACGCCTTTTCGAGATATCGCCATTAGGGTGGACCAGGGTTGACTCTAGAATGTGTTTGTACGATATGGATATCAAATTAAAGGTATTGATGAGGGTTTTAAAAGCGAGTGGCCCTTAGATGTATATGTGAAGGCGTTCTCGCGATATCGACCAACTGTGGATCAGGTGATCCAGAAAATCATCTGTCGGGTACTGCTAATTTATTTATATATTCAATAACACTAACAGTATTCCTGCCAAGATTCCAAGGGCTGTTGATTTCGCCTTGTAGAACTTTTTCACTTTCTTCTACTTAATATGGTAGGTGTCACACCCATTTTACAAAGTTTTTTCCAAAGTTATATTTTGCGTCAATAATCCAATCCAGTTACCATGTTTCATCCCTTTTTTCGTATTTGGTATAGAATTATGGCATTTTTTTAATTTTTCGTAATTTTCGATATCGATAAAGTGGGCGTGGTTATGGTTGGATTTCGGCCATTTTTTATACCAAGATAAAGTGAGTTCAGATAAGTACGTGGGCTAAGTTTAGTAAATATATATCGGTTTTTGCTCAAGTTATTGTGTTAACGGCCGAGCGGAAGGACAGACGGTGGACTGTGTATAAAAACTGGGCGTGGCTTCCACCGATTTCGCCCATTTTCACAGAGAACAGTTAACTTCATAGAATCTATGCTCCTACCAAATTTCAAAAGGATTGGTAAATTTTTGTTCGACTTATGGCATTAAAAGTATTCTAGACACACTAAATGAAAATGGGCGGAGCTACGCCCATTTTGAAATTTTCTTTTATTTTTGTATTTTGTTGCATCATATCATTACTGGAGTTGAATTTTGACTTAATGTACTTATATACAGTAAAGATATTAAATTTTTTGTTAAAATTTGAATTTAAAAAAAATTTTTTTTAAAAAGTGGGCGTGTTCTTCATCCAATTTTGCTAATTTTTATTTAGCACATATATAGTAATAGTAGTAACGTTCCTGCCAAATTTCATCATGATATCTTCAACGACTGCCAAATTACAGCTTGCAAAACTTTTAAATTACCTTCTTGTAAAAGTGGGCGGTGCCACGCCCATTGTCCAAAATCTTACTAATTTTCTATTCTGCGTCATAACGTCAACCCATCTACCAAGTTTCATCGCTTTAACCGCCTTTGGCAATGAATTATCGCATTTTTTCGGTTTTTCGAAATTTTCGATATCGAAAAAGTGGGCGTGGTTATAGTCCGATATCGTTCATTTTAAATAGCGATCTGAGATGAGCGCTCAGGAACCTACATGCCAAATTTCATCAAGATACCTCAAAATTTACTCAAGTTATCGTGTTAACGGACGGACGGACGGACGGACATGGCTCAATCAAATTTTTTCTGGATCCTGATTATTTTGATATATGGAAGTCTATATCTATCTCGATTCCTTTATATATGTACAACCAACCGTTATCCAATCAAACTTAATATACTCTGTGAGCTCTGCTCAACTGTGTATAAAAACGAAATATGTAGGCTACACGAGGATGGAGCGGTCGAGTAACCAAAACGAATAGGTTAGACAAATTCGTAGGCGGTTTTTATCGTATTTAACTCTAGAATTAAAGGATATGAAACGAGATAAAACGTTTGACAACCTTTAAACGTTTTAATAACTATGTCAAAAATTATTGTTCTGAAGCCAACAACTGCTGAGTGATCTACTCAAATATGTTGAACGAAAAGACTTAAGTATTTTAACCATGCTTAAACTTTAGGCAAGTTTATTTAGAAAAACGCAATATGTAGGCTACACGAGGACGGAGCGGTCGAGTAACCAAAACGAATGCGTTAAACAAATTCGTACGCAGTTTTATCATATTTAACTCTAGAATTAAAGGATATAAAACGAGAAAAAACATTTGACAGCCTTTAAAAAGTTTTAATAACTATCTCAAAAATTAGCGCTCTGAAGCAAACAACTGCTGAGTGATCTACTCAAATTTGTTGAAAAAAACGACATACATATGTTAACCATGCTTAACCTTTAAGCCGGTAAATTTATTTAGAAAAACGCAATATGTAGGCTACACGAGGACGGAGCGGTCGAGTAACCAAAACGAATGGATTAAACAATAGCTGAGTGATCTACTCAAATTTGTTGAACGAACCGACATAAGTATTTTAACCTTACTTAACCTTTAGGCCGGTAAGTTTATTTGGAAAAATGCAATTGTAGGCTACACGAGGATGGAGCGGTCGAATAACCAAAACGAATTGGTTAAAAAGTTTTTATAATTTAAGTTTTTATGATTTAACTCTAATATTAAAGGATATAAAACGAGAGACAACGTTTGGCAACCTTTAAAAAGTTTTAATAACTATCACAAAAATTGTCGCTTACGTATTTTAAGCATGCTTAACCTTTAGATCGGTAAGCAAATTAAAAAAACACAATATGTAAGTTAACGAGGAAGGAGCCGTCGAGTAACCAAAACAAATTGGTTAAAAAAATTCGTACGCGGTATTTATCAGATTTAGCTCTAGAATTAAAGGATATAAAACGAGAAACAACGTTTGAAACCCTTTAAAACTTATAATAACTATATCAAAATTATTGTTCTGAAGCCGACAACTGCTGAGTGATCTACTCAAATTTGTTGAACGAAACCACTTAAGTAGTTTAACCATGCTTAACTTTTAGGCCGGTAAGTTTATTTAGAAAAACGTAATATGTAGGCTGCACAAGGACGGAGCGTTCGAGTAACCTAAACGAATGGGTTAAACAAATTCGTACGCGGTTTTGTCATATTTAACTCTAGAATTAAAGGATATAAAACGAGAAATAACAATTTGACAATCTTTAAAAATTTTTAATAACTATCTCAAAAATTATTGTCCTGAAGCCAACAATTGCTGAGTGATCTACTCAAATTTGTTGAACGAACCGACATAAGTATTTTAACCTTGCTTAACCTTTAGGCCGGTAAGTTTGTTTAGAAAAACGCAATATGTAGGCCACACGAGGACGGAGCGATCGAGTAACCAAAACGAATGGATTAAACAATACGTAACTCTAGAATTAAAGGATATAAAACGGGAAACAACGTTTGACAGCCTTTAAAAACTTTTAATAACTATATCAAAAATTATTGTTCTGAATCCAACAACTGCTGAGTGATCTACTAAAATTTGTTGAACGAACCGACATAAGTATTTTACGTTGCTTAACCTTTAGGCCGGTAACTTTGTTTAGAAAAACGCAATATGTAGGCTGCACGAGGACGGAGCGGTCGAGTAATCAAAACGAATGGGTTAGACAAATTCGTACGCGGTTTTTGTCGTATTTAACTCTAGAATTAAAGAATATGAAACGAGATACAACGTTTGACAACCTTTAAACGTTTTAATAACTATGTCAAAAATTATTAATCTGAAGCCAACAACTGCTGAGTGATCTACTCAAATATGTTGAACGAAACGACTTAAGTATTTTAACCATGCTTATCTTTTAGGCAAGTTTATTAAAAACAAGTAAGGAAGGCTAAGTTCGGGTGTAACCGAACATTACATACTCAGTTGAGAGCTATGGAGACAAAATAAGGAAAATCACCATGTAGGAAAATGAACCTAGGGTAACCCTGGAATGTGGTTGTATGACATGTGTATCAAATGGAAGGTATTAAAGAGTATTTTAAGAGAGAGTAGGCCATAGTTCTATGGATGGACGCCATTTAGGGATATCGCCATAAAGGTGGACCAGGGCTGACTCTAGAATGTGTTTGTACGATATGGGTATCAAATGAAAGGTGATAATGAGTATTTTAAAAGGGAATGGGCTTTAGTTCTATAGGTGAACGCCTTTTCGAGAAATCCCCATAAAGGTGGACCAGGGGCGACTCTAGAATATGTTTGTACGATATGGGTATCAAATGAAAGCTGTTAATGAGTATTTTGAAAAGGAGTGATCCTTAGTTCCCTAGGTGGACGCCGTTTCGAGATATCGCCATAAAGGTGGACCAGGGGTGTCTCTAGTTGTACGATATGGGAATCAAATGAAAGGTGTTACTGAGCATTTTAGGAGGGAGTGGGCATTAGGTCTATAGGTGGACGCCTTTTCGAAATGCCGCCATTAGGGTGGGCCAGGGGTGACTCTAGAATGTGTTTGTATGATATGGGTATCAAATGAAAGATGGTAATGAATATTTTAAAAGGGAGTAATCCTTAGTTCTATAGGTGGACGCCTTTTCGAGATATCGCCATAAAGGTGGACCAAGGGTCACTCTAGAATGGTTGTACGATATGGGTATCAAACGAAAGGTGTTACTGAGCATTTTAAGAGGGAGTGGGCATTAGGTCTATAGGTGGACGCCTTTTCGAGATATCGTCATTAGGGTGGGCCAGGGGTGACTCTAGAATGTGTTTGTACGATATGGGTATCAAACGAAAGGTGTTACTGAGCATTTTAAGAGGGAGTGGGCATTAGGTCTATAGGTGGACGCCTTTTCGAGATATCGCCATTAGGGTGGGCCAGGGGTGACTCTAGAATGTTTGTACGATATGGGTAGCAAACGAAAGGTGTTACTGAGCATTTTAAGAGGGAGTGGGCATTAGGTCTATAGGTGGACGCCTTTTCGAGATATCGCCATTAGGGTGGGCCAGGGGTGACTCTAGAATGTTTGTACGATATGGGTATCAAACGAAAGGTGTTAATGAGCATTTTAAGAGGGAGTGGACATTAGGTCTATAGGTGGACGCCTTTTCGAGATATCGCCATTAGGGTGAGCCAGGGGTGACTCTAGAATGTTTTTACGATATGGGTATCAAACGAAAGGTGTTACTGAGCATTTTAAGAGGGAGTGGGCATTAGGTCTATAGGTGGACGCCTTTTCGAGATATCGCCATTAGGGTGGGCCAGGGGTTACTCTAGAACGTTTGTACGATATGGGTATCAAACGAAAGGTGTTACTGAGCATTTTAAGAGGGAGTGGGCATTAGGTCTAAAGGTGGACTCCTTTTCGAGATATCGCCATTAGGGTGGGCCAGGGGTGACTCTAGAATGTTTGTACGATATGGGTAGCAAACGAAAGGTGTTACTGAGCATTTTAAGAGGGAGTGGGCATTAGGTCTATAGGTGGACGCCTTTTCGAGATATCGCCATTAGGGTGAGCCAGGGGTGACTCTAGAATGTTTTTACGATATGGGTATCAAACGAAAGGTGCTACTGAGCATTTTAAGAGGGAGTAGGCATTATGTCTATAGGTGCACGCCTTTTCAAGATATCGCCATTAGGGTGGGCCAGGGGTGACTCTAGAATGTGTTTGTACGATATGGATATTAAATTAAAGGCATTAATGAGGGTTTTAAAAGCGAGTGGCCCTTAGATGTATATGTGAAGGCGTTCTCGCGATATCGACCAAATGTGGACCAGGTGATCCAGAAAATCATCTGTCGGGTACTGCTAATTTATTTATATATTCAATACCACTAACAGTATTCCTGCCAAGATTCCAAGGGCTGTTGATTACGCCTTGTAGAACTTTTTCATTTTCTTCTACTTAATATGGTAGGTGTCACACCCATTTTACAAAGTTTTTTCCAAAGTTATATTTTGCGTCAATAAACCAATCCAGTTACCATGTTTCATCCCTTTTTTCGTATTTGGTATAGAATTATGGCATTTTTTTCATTTTTCGTAATTTTCGATATCGATAAAGTGGGCGTGGTTATGGTCGGATTTCGGCCATTTTTTATACCAAGATAAAGTGAGTTCAGATAAGTACGTGGGCTAAGTTTAGTAAAGATATATCGGTTTTTGCTCAAGTTATTGTGTTAACGGCCGAGCGGAAGGACAGACGGTGGACTGTGTATAAAAACTGGGCGTGGCTTCCACCGATTTTGCCCATTTTCACAGAGAACAGTTACCGTCATAGAGTCTATGCTCCTACCAAATTTCAAAAGGATTGGTAAATTTTTGTTCGACTTATGGCATTAAAAGTATTCTAGACAAACTAAATGAAAATGGGCGGAGCCACGCCCATTTTGAAATTTTCTTTTATTTTTGTATTTTGTTGCATCATATCATTACTGGAGTTGAATTTTGACTTAATTTAAGTTTGGCAATGAATTATCGAATTTTTTCGGTTTTTCGAAATTTTCGATATCGAAAAAGTGGGCGTGCTTATAGTCCGATATCGTTCATTTTAAATAGCGATCTGAGATGAGTGCTCAGGAACCTACATACCAATTTTCATCAAGATACCTCAAAATTTACTCAAGTTATCGTGTTAACGGAACGACGGACGGACGGACGGACGGACGGACGGACGGACATGGCTCAATCAAATTTTTTTTGGATCCTGATTATTTTGATATATGGAAGTCTATATCTATCTCGATTCCTTTATATATGTACAACCAACCGTTATCCAATCAAACTTAATATACTCTGTGAGCTCTGCTCAACTGAGTATAAAAACGTAATATGTAGGCTGCACGAGGACGGAGCGGTCGAGTAACCAAAACGAATAGGTTAAAAAAATTCGTACGCGGTATTTATCAGATTTAGCTCTAGAATTATATCATATATAGAATTATATTATATATATTAACGAGAAATAACGTTTGAAACCCTTCAAAACTTTTAATAACTCTATCAAAAATTATTGTTCTGAAGCCGACAACTGCTGAGTGATCAACTCAAATTTGTTGAACGAAACGACATAAGTATTCTAACCATGCTTAACCTTTAGGCCGGTAAGTTTATTTAGGAAAACGTAATATGTAGGCTGCACGAGGACTGAGCGGTCGAGTAACCAAAACGAATAGGTTAAAAAAATTCGTACGCGGTATTTATCAGCTTTAGCTCTAGAATTGAAGGATATAATACGAGAAACAACGTTTGAAACTCTTTAAAACTTTTAATAACTATATAAAAATTATTGTTCTGAAGCCGACAATTGCTGTGTGATCTACTCAAATTTGTTGAACGAAACGACTTAAGTAGTTTAACCATGCTTAACTTTTAGGCCGGTAAGTTTATTTAGAAAAACGTAATATGTAGGCTGCACGAGGACGGAGCGTTCGAGTAACCAAAACGAATGGGTTAAACAAATTCGTAGGCGGTTTTATCATATTTAACTCTAGAATTAAAGGATATAAAACGAGAAATAACGTTTGACAATCTTTAAAAATTTTTAAAAACTATCTTAAAAATTATTGTCCTGAAGCCAACAACTGCTGAGTGATCTACTCAAATTTGTTGAACGAACCGACATAAGTATTTTAACCTTGCTTAACCTTTAGGCCGGTAAGCTTGTTTAGAAAAACGCAATATGTAGGCTACACGAGGACGGAGCGGTCCAGTAACCAAAACGAATGGGTTGTACAAATTCGTACGCGGTTTTTATCGTATTTAACTCTAGAATTAAAGAATATGAAACGAGATATAACGTTTGACAACCTTTAAACGTTTTAATAACTATGTTAAAAATTATTAATCTGAAGCCAACAACTGCTGAGTGATCTACTCAAATATGTTGAACGAAACGACTTAAGTATTTTAGGCATGCTCAACCTTTAGGCCGGTAAGTTTATTTAGAAAAACACAATATGTAGGCTACACGAGGACGGAGCGGTGGAGTAACCAAAACGAATGGGTTAAACAAATTCGTACGCAGTTTTATTATATTTAACTCTAGAATTAAAGGATATAAAACGAGAAAAAACGTTTGACGAACTTTAAAAAGTTTTAATAAATATCTCAAAAAATGTTGCTCTGAAGCAAACAACTGCTGAGTGATCTACTCAAATTCTTTGAACAAATCGAATTACGTATTTTAAGCATGCTTAACGTTTAGGCCGTTAAGTTTATTTAGAAAAACGCAATATGTAGGCTACACGAGGATGGAGCGGTCGAATAACAAACGAATGGGTTAGAAAAATTCGTAGGTGGTTTTTATCGTATTTAACTCTAGAATTAAAGGATATGAATCGAGATACAACGTTTGACAACCTTTAAACGTTTTAATAACTATGTCAAAATTTATTATTCTGAAGCCAACAACTGCTGAGTGATCTACTCAAATATGTTGAACGAAACGACTTAAGTATTTTAACCATGCTTAACCTTTAGGAAAGTTTATTTAGAAACACGCAATATGTAGGCTACACGAGGAAGGAGCGGTCGAGTAACCAAAACGAATGGGTTAGACAAATTCGTACGCGGTATTTATCGTATTTAACTCTAGAATTAAAGAATATGAAACGAGGTACAACGTTTGACAACCTTTAAAAGTTTTAATAACTATGTCAAAAATTATTGTTCTGAAGCCAACAACTGCTGAGTGATCTACTCAAATATGTTGAAGAAACGACTTAAGCATTTTAGCCATGCTTAACTTTTAGGCCGGTAAGTTTATTTAGAAAAACGCAATATGTAGGGTACACGAGGACGGAGCGGTCGAGTAACCAAAACGAATGGGTTAAACAAATTCGTACGCGGTTTTTATCGTATTTAACTCTAGAATTAAAGGATATGAAACGAGATACAACGTTTGACAACCTTTAAAAGTTTTAATAACTATGTCAAAAATTATTATTCTGAAGCCAACAACTGCTGAGTGATCTACTCAAACATGTAGAACGAAACGACTTAAGTATTTTAACCATGCTTATCTTTTAGGCAAGTTTATTAAAAAAAAAGCAATATGTAGGCTACACGAGGACGGAGCGGTCGAGTAACCAAAACGAATGGGCTAAACAAATTCGTACGCAGTTTTATCATATTTAACTCTAGAATTAAAGATATAAAACGAGAAACAACGTTTGACAACCTTTAAAAAGTTTTATTAACTATATCAAAAATTGAAGCTCTGAAGCAAACAACTGCTAAGTGATCTACTCAAATTTGTTGAACAAAACGACTTACGTATTTTAAGCATGCTTAACCTTTAGACCGGTAAGTTTATTTAGAAAAACGAAATATGTAGGTTACACGAGGACGGAGCGGTCGAGTAACCAAAACGAATGGATTAAACAATACGTAACTCTAGAATGAAAGGACATAAAATGAGAAACAACGTTTGAAACTCTTTAAACGTTTTAATAACTATGTCAAAAATTATTGTTCTGAATCCAACAACTGCTGAGTGATCTACTCAAATTTGTGGAACGAACGGACATTAGTATTTTAACCTTGCTTAACCTTTAGGCCGATAAGTTTGTTTAGAAAAACGCAATATGTAGGCCACACGAGGACGGAGCGGTCGAGTAACCAAAACGAATTGGTTAGACAAATTCGTACGCGGTTTTTATCGTATTTAACTCTAGAATTAAAGAATATGAAACGAGATACAACGTTTGACAACCTTTAAACGTTTTAATAACTATGTCAAAAATTATTGTTCTGAATCCAACAACTGCTGAGTGATCTACTCAAATATGTTGAACGAAACGACTTAAGTATTTTAGGCATGCTCAACCTTTAGGCCGGTAAGTTTATTTAGAAAAACGCAATTGTAGGCTACACGAGGACGGAGCGGTCGAGTAACCAAAACGAATGGATTAAACAATACGTAACTCTAGAATTAAAGGATATAAAACGAGAAACAATGTTTGACACCCTTTAAAAACTTTTAATAACTATATCAAAAATTATTTTTCTGAATCCAACAACTGCTGAGTGATCTACTCAAATTTGTTGAACGAACCGACATAAGTATTTTAACCTTGCTTAACCTTTAGGCCGATAAGTTTGTTTAGAAAAACGCAATATGTAGGCCACACGAGGACGGAGCGGTCGAGTAACCAAAACGAATTGGTTAGACAAATTCGTACGCGGTTTTTATCGTATTTAACTCTAGAATTAAAGAATATGAAACGAGATACAACGTTTGACAACCTTTAAACGTTTTAATAACTATGTCAAAAATTATTAATCTGAAGCCAACAACTGCTGAGTGATCTACTCATATATGTTGAACGAAACGACTTAAGTATTTTAAGCATGCTTAAACTTTAGGCCGGTAAGTTTATTTAGAAAAACGCAATATGTAGGCTACACGAGGACGGAGCGGTGGAGTAACCAAAACGAATGGGTTAAACAAATTCGTACGCAGTTTTATCATATTTAACTCTAGAAGTAAAGGATATAAAACGAGAAAAAACGTTTGACGAACTTTAAAAAGTTTTAATAAATATCTCAAGAAATGTTGCTCCGAAGCAAACAACTGCTGAGTGATCTACTCAAATTCGTTGAACAAATCGACTTACGTATTTTAAGCATGCTTAACGTTTAAGCCGTTAAGTTTATTTAAAAAAACGCAATATGTAGGCTACACGAGGATGGAGCGGTCGAGTAACAAACGAATGGGTTAGACAAATTCGTAGGCGGTGTTTATCGTATTTAACTCTAGAATTAAAGGATATGAAACGAGATACAACGTTTGACAACTTTTAAACGTTTTAATAACTATGTCAAAAATTATTATTCTGAAGCCAACAACTGCTGAGTGATCTACTCAAATATGTTGAACGAAACGACTTAAGTATGTTAACCATGCTTAACCTTTAGGCAAGTTTATTTAGAAAAACGCAATATGTAGGATACCCGAGGACGGAGCGGTCGAGTAACCAAAACGAATGGGTTAGACAAATTCGTTCGCGGTTTTTATTGTATTTAACTCTAGAATTAAAGAATATGAAACGAGATACAACGTTTGACAACCTTTAAAAGTTTTAATAACTATGTCAAAAATTATTATTCTGAAGCCAACAACTGCTGAGTGATCTACTCAAATATGTTGAACGAAATGACTTAAGTATTTTAACCATGCTTAACCTTTAGGCCGGTAAGTTTATTTAGAAAAACGCAATATATAGACTACACGAGGACGGAGCGGTCGAGTAACCAAAACGAATGGGTTAAACAAATTCGTATGCGGTTTTTATCGTATTTAACTCTAGAATTAAAAGATATGAAACGAGATACAATGTTTGACAACCTTTAAAAGTTTTAATAACTATGTCAAAAATTATTATTCTGAGGCCAACAACTGTTGAGTGATCTACTCAAATTTGTTGAACGAACCGACATAAGTATTTTAACCTTGCTTAACCTTTAGGCCGATAAGTTTGTTTAGAAAAACGCAATATGTAGGCCACACGAGGACGGAGCGGTCGAGTAACCAAAACGAATTGGTTAGACAAATTAGTAGGCGGTTTTTATCGTATTTAACTCTAGAATTAAAGAATATGAAACGAGATACAACGTTTGGCAACCTTTAAACATTTTAATAACTATGTCAAAAATTATTAATCTGAAGCCAACAACTGCTGAGTGATCTACTCAAATATGTTGAACGAAACGATTTTAATATTTTAAGCATGCTTAACCTTTAGGCCGGTAAGTTTATTTAGAAAAACGCAATATGTTGGCTACACGAGGACGGAGCGGTCTAGTAACCAAAACGAATAGGTTAGCAAAATTCGTACGCTGTTTTTTATCATATTTAGCTCTAATATTAAAGGATATAAAACGAGAAATAACGTTTGAAACCCTTTAAAACTTTTAATAACTCTATCAAAAATTATTGTTCTGAAGCCAACAACTGCTGAGTGATCAACTCACATTTGTTGAACGAAACGACATAAGTATTCTAACCATGCTTAACCTTTAGGCCGGTAAGTTTATTTAGAAAAACGTAATATGTAGGCTGCACGAGGACGGAGAGGTCGGGTAACCAAAACGAATGGGTTAAAAAAATTCGTACGCGGTATTTATCAGATTTAGCTCTAGAATTAAAGTATATAATACGAGAAACAACGTTTGAAACTCATTAAAACTTTTAATAACTATATCAAAAATTATTGTTCTGAAGCCGACAACTGCTGTGTGATCTACTCAAATTTGTTGAACGAAACGACTTAAGTAGTTTAACCATGCTTAACTTTTAGGCCGGTAAGTTTATTTAGAAAAACGTAACATGTAGGCTGCACGAGGACGGAGCGTTCGAGTAACCAAAACGAATAGGCTAAACAAATTCGTAGGCGGTTTTATCATATTTAACTCTAGAATTAAAGGATATAAAACGAGAAATAACGTTTGACAATCTTTAAAAATTTTTAATAACTATCTCAAAAATTATTGTCCTGAAGCCAACAACTGTTGAGTGATCTACTCAAATTTGTTGAACGAACCGACATAAGAATTTTAACCTTGCTTAACCTTTAGGCCGGTAAGTTTGTTTAGAAAAACGCAATATGTAGGCTACACGAGGACGGAGCGGTCGAGTAACCAAAACGAATGGGTTATACAAATTCGTACGCGGTTTTTATCGTATTTAACTCTAGAATTAAAGAATATGAAACGAGATACAATGTTTGACAACCTTTAAACGTTTTAATAACTATGTCAAAAATTATTAATCTGAAGCCAACAACTGCTGAGTGATCTACTCAAATATGTTGAACGAAACGACTTAAGTATTTTAAGCATGCTTAACCTTTAGGCCGGTAAGTTTATTTAGAAAAACACAAGATGTAGGCTACACGAGGACGGAGCGGTGGAGTAACCAAAACGAATGGGTTAAACAAATTCGTACGCAGTTTTATTATATTTAACTCTAGAATTAAAGGATATAAAACGAGAAAAAACGTTTGACGAACTTTAAAAAGTTTTAATAAATATCTCAAAAAATGTTGCTCTGAAGCAAACAACTGCTGAGTGATCTACTCAAATTCGTTGAACAAATCTACTTACGTATTTTAAGCATGCTTAACGTTTAGGCCGTTAAGTTTACTTAGAAAAACGCAATATGTAGGCTACACGAGGATGGAGCGGTCGAGTAACAAACGAATGGGTTAGACAAATTCGTAGGTGGTTTTTATCGTATTTAACTCTAGAATTAAAGGATATGAAACGAGATACAACGTTCGACAACCTTTAAACGTTTTAACAACTATGTCAAAAATTATTATTCTGAAGCCCACAACTGCTGAGTGATCTACTCAAATATGTTGAACGAAACGATTTAAATATTTTAAGCATGCTTAACCTTTAGGCCGGTAAGTTTATTTAGAAAAACGCAATATGTTGGCTACACGAGGACGGAGCGGTCTAGTAACCAAAACGAATAGGTTAGCAAAATTCGTACGCTGTTTTTTATCATATTTAGCTCTAATATTAAAGGATATAAAACGAGAAATAACGTTTGAAACCCTTTAAAACTTTTAATAACTCTATCAAAAATTATTGTTCTGAAGCCAACAACTGCTGAGTGATCAACTCACATTTGTTGAACGAAACGACATAAGTATTCTAACCATGCTTAACCTTTAGGCCGGTAAGTTTATTTAGAAAAACGTAATATGTAGGCTGCACGAGGACGGAGCGGTCGGGTAACCAAAACGAATGGGTTAAAAAAATTCGTACGCGGTATTTATCAGATTTAGCTCTAGAATTAAAGGATATAATACGAGAAACAACGTTTGAAACTCTTTAAAACTTTTAATAACTATATCAAAAATTATTGTTCTGAAGCCGACAACTGCTGTGTGATCTACTCAAATTTGTTGAACGAAACGACTTAAGTAGTTTAACCATGCTTAACTTTTAGGCCGGTAAGTTTATTTAGAAAAACGTAACATGTAGGCTGCACGAGGACGGAGCGTTCGAGTAACCAAAACGAATAGGTTAAACAAATTCGTAGGCGGTTTTATCATATTTAACTCTAGAATTAAAGGATATAAAACGAGAAATAACGTTTGACAATCTTTAAAAATTTTTAATAACTATCTCAAAAATTATTGTCCTGAAGCCAACAACTGTTGAGTGATCTACTCAAATTTGTTGAACGAACCGACATAAGTATTTTAACCTTGCTTAACCTTTAGGCCGGTAAGTTTGTTTAGAAAAACGCAATATGTAGGCTACACGAGGACGGAGCGGTCGAGTAACCAAAACGAATGGGTTATACAAATTCGTACGCGGTTTTTATCGTATTTAACTCTAGAATTAAAGAATATGAAACGAGATACAATGTTTGACAACCTTTAAACGTTTTAATAACTATGTCAAAAATTATTAATCTGAAGCCAACAACTGCTGAGTGATCTACTCAAATATGTTGAACGAAACGACTTAAGTATTTTAAGCATGCTTAACCTTTAGGCCGGTAAGTTTATTTAGAAAAACACAATATGTAGGCTACACGAGGACGGAGCGGTGGAGTAACCAAAACGAATGGGTTAAACAAATTCGTACGCAGTTTTATTATATTTAACTCTAGAATTAAAGGATATAAAACGAGAAAAAACGTTTGACGAACTTTAAAAAGTTTTAATAAATATCTCAAAAAATGTTGCTCTGAAGCAAACAACTGCTGAGTGATCTACTCAAATTCGTTGAACAAATCTACTTACGTATTTTAAGCATGCTTAACGTTTAGGCCGTTAAGTTTACTTAGAAAAACGCAATATGTAGGCTACACGAGGATGGAGCGTCGAGTAACAAACGAATGGGTTAGACAAATTCGTAGGTGGTTTTTATCGTATTTAACTCTAGAATTAAAGGATATGAAACGAGATACAACGTTCGACAACCTTTAAACGTTTTAATAACTATGTCAAAAATTATTATTCTGAAGCCCACAACTGCTGAGTGATCTACTCAAATATGTTGAACGAAACGAGTTAAGTATTTTAACCATGCTTAACCTTTAGACAAGTTTATTTAGAAAAACGCAATATGTAGGCTACACGAGGACAGAGCGGTCGAGTAACCAAAACGAATGGGTTAGACAAATTCGTACACGGTTTTTATCGTATTTAACTCTAGAATTAAAGAATATGAAACGAGATACAACGTTTGACAACCTTTAAAAGCTTTAATAACTATGTCAAAAATTATTATTCTGAAGCCAACAACTGCTGAGTGTTCTACTCAAATATGTTGAAGAAACGACTTCAGTATTTTAACCATGCTTAACCTTTAGGCCGGTAAGTTTATTTAGAAAAACGCAATATGTAGGCTACACGAGGACGGAGCGGTCGAGTAACCAAAACGAATGGGTTAAACAAATTTATACGCGGTTTTTATCGTATTTAACTCTAGAATTAAAGGATATGAAACGAGATACAACGTTTGACAACCTTTAAAAGTTTTAATAACTATGTCAAAAATTATTATTCTGAAGCCAACAACTGCTGAGTGATCTACTCAAATATGTTGAACGAAACGACTTAAGTATTTTAACCATGCTTATCTTTTAGGCAAGTTTATTAAAAAAAAACGCAATATGTAGGCTACACGAGGACGGAGAGGTCGAGTAACCAAAACGAATGGGTTAAACAAATTCGTAAGCAGTTTTATCATATTTAACTCTAGAATTAAAATATAAAACGAGAAACAACGTTTGACAACCTTTAAAAAGTTTTATTAACTATATCAAAAATTGAAGCTCTGAAGCAAACAACTGCTAAGTGATCTACTCAAATTTGTTGAACAAAACGACTTACGTATTTTAAGCATGCTTAACCTTTAGGCCGGTAAGTTTATTTTGAAAAACGTAATATGTAGGCTACACGAGGACGGAGCAGTCGAGTAACCAAAACGAATGGGTTAAACAAATTCGTAGGCGGTTTTATCATATTTAACTCTATAATTAAAGGATATAAAACGTGAAATAACGTTTGACAATCTTTAAAAATTTTTAATAACTATCTCAAAAATTATTGTCCTGAAGCCAACAACTGCTGAGTGATCTACTCGAATTTGTTGAACGAACCGACATAAGTATTTTAACCTTGATTAACCTTTAGGCCGGTAAGTTTGTTTAGAAAAACGCAATATGTAGGCTACACGAGGACGGAGCGGTCGAGTAACCAAAACGAATGGGTTGTACAAATTCGTACGCGGTTTTTATCGTATTTAACTCTAGAATTAAAGATGATGAAACGAGATATAACGTTTGACAACCTTTAAACGTTTTAATAACTATGTTAAAAATTATTAATCTGAAGCCAACAACTGCTGAGTGATCTACTCAAATATGTTGAACGAAACGACTTAAGTATTTTAAGCAAGCTCAACCTTTAGGCCGGTAAGTTTATTTAGAAAAACACAATATGTAGGCTACACGAGGACGGAGCGGTGGAGTAACCAAAACGAATGGGTTAAACAAATTCGTACGCAGTTTTATTATATTTAACTCTAGAATTAAAGGATATAAAACGAGAAAAAACGTTTGGCGAAATTTAAAAAGTTTTAATAAATATCTCAAAAAATGTTGCTCTGAAGCAAACAACTGCTGAGTGATCTACTCAAATTCGTTGAACAAATCGACTTTCGTATTTTAAGCATGCTTAACGTTTAGGCCGTTAAGTTTATTTAGAAAAACGCAATATGTAGGCTACACGAGGATGGAGCGGTCGAGTAACAAACGAATGGGTTAGAAAAATTCGTAGGTGGTTTTTATCGTATTTAACTCTAGAATTAAAGGATATGAAACGAGATACAACGTTTGACAACATTTAAACGTTTTAATAACTATGTCAAAAATAATTATTCTGAAGCCAACAACTGCTGAGTGATCTACTCAAATATGTTGAACGAAACGACTTAAGTATTTTAACCATGCTTAACCTTTAGGTAAGTTTATTTAGAAAAACGCAATATGTAGGCTACACGAGGACGGAGCGGTCGAGTAACCAAAACGAATGGGTTAGACAAATTCGTACGCGGTATTTATCGTATTTAACTCTAGAATTAAAGAATATGAAACGAGGTACAACGTTTGACAACCTTTAAAAGTTTTAATAACTATGTCAAAAATTATTATTCTGAAGCCAACAACTGCTGAGTGATCTACTCAAATATGTTGAAGAAACGACTTAAGCATTTTAACCATGCTTAACCTTTAGGCCGGTAAGTTTATTTAGAAAAACGCAATATGTAGGCTACACGAGGACGGAGCGGTCGAGTAACCAAAGCGAATGGGTTAAAGAAATTCGTACGCGGTTTTTATCGTATTTAACTCTAGAATTAAAGGACATAAAATGAGAAACAACGTTTGAAACCCTTTAAACGTTTTAATGACTATGTCAAAAATCATTGTTCTGAATCCAACAACTGCTGAGTGTTCTACTCAAATTTGTTGAACGAACCGACATAAGTATTTTAACCTTGCTTAACCTTTAGGCCGATAAGTTTGTTTAGAAAAACGCAATATGTAGGCCACACGAGGACGGAGCGGTCGAGTAACCAAAACGAATTGGTTAGACAAATTCGTACGCGGTTTTTATCGTATTTAACTCTAGAATTAAAGGATATGAAACGAGATACAACGTTCGACAACCTTTAAACGTTTTAATAACTATGTCAAAAATTATTATTCTGAAGCCCACAACTGCTGAGTGATCTACTCAAATATGTTGAACGAAACGATTTAAATATTTTAAGCATGCTTAACCTTTAGGCCGGTAAGTTTATTTAGAAAAACGCAATATGTTGGCTACACGAGGACGGAGCGGTCTAGTAACCAAAACGAATAGGTTAGCAAAATTCGTACGCTGTTTTTTATCATATTTAGCTCTAATATTAAAGGATATAAAACGAGAAATAACGTTTGAAACCCTTTAAAACTTTTAATAACTCTATCAAAAATTATTGTTCTGAAGCCAACAACTGCTGAGTGATCAACTCACATTTGTTGAACGAAACGACATAAGTATTCTAACCATGCTTAACCTTTAGGCCGGTAAGTTTATTTAGAAAAACGTAATATGTAGGCTGCACGAGGACGGAGCGGTCGGGTAACCAAAACGAATGGGTTAAAAAAATTCGTACGCGGTATTTATCAGATTTAGCTCTAGAATTAAAGGATATAATACGAGAAACAACGTTTGAAACTCTTTAAAACTTTTAATAACTATATCAAAAATTATTGTTCTGAAGCCGACAACTGCTGTGTGATCTACTCAAATTTGTTGAACGAAACGACTTAAGTAGTTTAACCATGCTTAACTTTTAGGCCGGTAAGTTTATTTAGAAAAACGTAACATGTAGGCTGCACGAGGACGGAGCGTTCGAGTAACCAAAACGAATAGGTTAAACAAATTCGTAGGCGGTTTTATCATATTTAACTCTAGAATTAAAGGATATAAAACGAGAAATAACGTTTGACAATCTTTAAAAATTTTTAATAACTATCTCAAAAATTATTGTCCTGAAGCCAACAACTGTTGAGTGATCTACTCAAATTTGTTGAACGAACCGACATAAGTATTTTAACCTTGCTTAACCTTTAGGCCGGTAAGTTTGTTTAGAAAAACGCAATATGTAGGCTACACGAGGACGGAGCGGTCGAGTAACCAAAACGAATGGGTTATACAAATTCGTACGCGGTTTTTATCGTATTTAACTCTAGATTTAAAGAATATGAAACGAGATACAATGTTTGACAACCTTTAAACGTTTTAATAACTATGTCAAAAATTATTAATCTGAAGCCAACAACTGCTGAGTGATCTACTCAAATATGTTGAACGAAACGACTTAAGTATTTTAAGCATGCTTAACCTTTAGGCCGGTAAGTTTATTTAGAAAAACACAATATGTAGGCTACACGAGGACGGAGCGGTGGAGTAACCAAAACGAATGGGTTAAACAAATTCGTACGCAGTTTTATTATATTTAACTCTAGAATTAAAGGATATAAAACGAGAAAAAACGTTTGACGAACTTTAAAAAGTTTTAATAAATATCTCAAAAAATGTTGCTCTGAAGCAAACAACTGCTGAGTGATCTACTCAAATTCGTTGAACAAATCTACTTACGTATTTTAAGCATGCTTAACGTTTAGGCCGTTAAGTTTACTTAGAAAAACGCAATATGTAGGCTACACGAGGATGGAGCGGTCGAGTAACAAACGAATGGGTTAGACAAATTCGTAGGTGGTTTTTATCGTATTTAACTCTAGAATTAAAGGATATGAAACGAGATACAACGTTCGACAACCTTTAAACGTTTTAATAACTATGTCAAAAATTATCATTCTGAAGCCCACAACTGCTGAGTGATCTACTCAAATATGTTGAACGAAACGAGTTAAGTATTTTAACCATGCTTAACCTTTAGACAAGTTTATTTAGAAAAACGCAATATGTAGGCTACACGAGGACAGAGCGGTCGAGTAACCAAAACGAATGGGTTAGACAAATTCGTACACGGTTTTTATCGTATTTAACTCTAGAATTAAAGAATATGAAACGAGATACAACGTTTGACAACCTTTAAAAGCTTTAATAACTATGTCAAAAATTATTATTCTGAAGCCAACAACTGCTGAGTGTTCTACTCAAATATGTTGAAGAAACGACTTCAGTATTTTAACCATGCTTAACCTTTAGGCCGGTAAGTTTATTTAGAAAAACGCAATATGTAGGCTACACGAGGACGGAGCGGTCGAGTAACCAAAACGAATGGGTTAAACAAATTCATACGCGGTTTTTATCGTATTTAACTCTAGAATTAAAGGATATGAAACGAGATACAACGTTTGACAACCTTTAAAAGTTTTAATAACTATGTCAAAAATTATTATTCTGAAGCCAACAACTGCTGAGTGATCTACTCAAATATGTTGAACGAAACGACTTAAGTATTTTAACCATGCTTATCTTTTAGGCAAGTTTATTAAAAAAAAACGCAATATGTAGGCTACACGAGGACGGAGAGGTCGAGTAACCAAAACGAATGGGTTAAACAAATTCGTAAGCAGTTTTATCATATTTAACTCTAGAATTAAAATATAAAACGAGAAACAACGTTTGACAACCTTTAAAAAGTTTTATTAACTATATCAAAAATTGAAGCTCTGAAGCAAACAACTGCTAAGTGATCTACTCAAATTTGTTGAACAAAACGACTTACGTATTTTAAGCATGCTTAACCTTTAGGCCGGTAAGTTTATTTTGAAAAACGTAATATGTAGGCTACACGAGGACGGAGCAGTCGAGTAACCAAAACGAATGGGTTAAACAAATTCGTAGGCGGTTTTATCATATTTAACTCTATAATTAAAGGATATAAAACGTGAAATAACGTTTGACAATCTTTAAAAATTTTTAATAACTATCTCAAAAATTATTGTCCTGAAGCCAACAACTGCTGAGTGATCTACTCAAATTTGTTGAACGAACCGACATAAGTATTTTAACCTTGATTAACCTTTAGGCCGGTAAGTTTGTTTAGAAAAACGCAATATGTAGGCTACACGAGGACGGAGCGGTCGAGTAACCAAAACGAATGGGTTGTACAAATTCGTACGCGGTTTTTATCGTATTTAACTCTAGAATTAAAGATGATGAAACGAGATATAACGTTTGACAACCATTAAACGTTTTAATAACTATGTTAAAAATTATTAATCTGAAGCCAACAACTGCTGAGTGATCTACTCAAATATGTTGAACGAAACGACTTAAGTATTTTAAGCAAGCTCAACCTTTAGGCCGGTAAGTTTATTTAGAAAAACACAATATGTAGGCTACACGAGGACGGAGCGGTGGAGTAACCAAAACGAATGGGTTAAACAAATTCGTACGCAGTTTTATTATATTTAACTCTAGAATTAAAGGATATAAAACGAGAAAAAACATTTGGCGAAATTTAAAAAGTTTTAATAAATATCTCAAAAAATGTTGCTCTGAAGCAAACAACTGCTGAGTGATCTACTCAAATTCGTTGAACAAATCGACTTTCGTATTTTAAGCATGCTTAACGTTTAGGCCGTTAAGTTTATTTAGAAAAACGCAATATGTAGGCTGCACGAGGATGGAGCGGTCGAGTAACAAACGAATGGGTTAGAAAAATTCGTAGGTGGTTTTTATCGTATTTAACTCTAGAATTAAAGGATATGAAACGAGATACAACGTTTGACAACCTTTAAACGTTTTAATAACTATGTCAAAAATAATTATTCTGAAGCCAACAACTGCTGAGTGATCTACTCAAATATGTTGAACGAAACGACTTAAGTATTTTAACCATGCTTAACCTTTAGGTAAGTTTATTTAGAAAAACGCAATATGTAGGCTACACGAGGACGGAGCGGTCGAGTAACCAAAACGAATGGGTTAGACAAATTCGTACGCGGTATTTATCGTATTTAACTCTAGAATTAAAGAATATGAAACGAGGTACAACGTTTGACAACCTTTAAAAGTTTTAATAACTATGTCAAAAATTATTATTCTGAAGCCAACAACTGCTGAGTGATCTACTCAAATATGTTGAAGAAACGACTTAAGCATTTTAACCATGCTTAACCTTTAGGCCGGTAAGTTTATTTAGAAAAACGCAATATGTAGGCTACACGAGGACGGAGCGGTCGAGTAACCAAAACGAATGGGTTAAAGAAATTCGTACGCGGTTTTTATCGTATTTAACTCTAGAATTAAAGGATATGAAACGAGATACAACGTTTGACAACCTTTAAAAGTTTTAATAACTATGTCAAAAATTATTATTCTGAGGCCAACAACTGCTGAGTGATCTACTCAAATATGTTGAACGAAACGACTTAAGTATTTTTACCATGCTTATCTTTTAGGCAAGTTTATTAAAAAAAACGCAATATGTAGGCTACACGAGGACGGAGCGGTCGAGTAACCAAAACGAATGGATTAAACAATACGTAACTCTATAATTAAAGGACATAAAATGAGAAACAACGTTTGAAACCCTTTAAACGTTTTAATGACTATGTCAAAAATCATTGTTCTGAATCCAACAACTGCTGGGTGATCTACTCAAATTTGTGGAACGAACAGACATTAGTATTTTAACCTTGCTTAACTTTTAGGCCGGTAAGTTTATTTAGAAAAAGGCAATTGTAGGCTACACGAGGACGGAGCGGTCGAGTAACCAAAACGAATGGATTAAACAATACGTAACTCTAGAATTAAAGGATATAAAACGAGAAACAACGTTTGACACCCTTTAAAAACTTTTAATAACTATATCAAAAATTATTGTTCTGAATCCAACAACTGCTGAGTGATCTACTCAAATTTGTTGAACGAACCGACATAAGTATTTTAACCTTGCTTAACCTTTAGGCCGATAAGTTTGTTTAGAAAAACGCAATATGTAGGCCACACGAGGACGGAGCGGTCGAGTAACCAAAACGAATTGGTTAGACAAATTCGTACGCAGTTTTTATCGTATTTAACTCTAGAATTAAAGAATATGAAACGAGATACAACGTTTGACAACCTTTAAACGTTTTAGTAACTATGTCAAAAATTATTAATCTGAAGCCAACAACTGCTGAGTGATCTACTCAAATATGTTGAACGAAACGACTTAAGTATTTTAAGCATGCTTAAACTTTAGGCCGGTAAGTTTATTTAGAAAAACGCAATATGTAGGCTACACGAGGACGGAGCGGTGGAGTAACCAAAACGAATGGGTTAAACAAATTCGTACGCAGTTTTATCATATTTAACTTGTCACGCCTATTAAAATGCATCCCTACAAGTTCAACACTGACAACACGATTCTACCGGCGTCACTAGTAAACGAATATCTCCGAAGAGCGGTCATACGAGTACGAGCAGTGCGGTTTCATATAAAATATCATATATTAATTCATAACTCTGTAATCACAAATACCTTTGCTATAAATTGATTACTAATTATATCTACTAATTTTAACTAACATTTGAACGCTTTTATTAGTAAACGAACATCCTGATACGTAAGTAATATATCGTGTATATACATGTGTGTCGACATTCGGTATATATACGACAGTTCAGAAGTAAGATTGAACTACGCCTACGAACGGTGCGAAAATTTGTGAAATTATTAATTTAAAATATTAATAAAATGCATAACTGCAACAAGCGTTATCAAAACTAAATAACAAAACGGGTATAATTGTGAAAACGCGTGAAATAGAAAGTTTCAGTGTCAAACGTTTTAACACGAAACATAACCACACATTTTGTGAGACTCCGGCAAATTTTAGGGCTCCAGCGACATACGCTTTGTAGCTGCGCTCAACGGCAAAATTCGAATTGGTTGTTTTGCAATTCGTGCATACATACATCAATTGTCGCATCCCTTTGTATTTTCGTTTTATATTTGGTTTGTGTTTCATTATACGCATTCGCTAACGTTTCAAAAACCGTGTCTATATCTATCTCGTACTCGCACGTGTGTCATTACTAATCGCTCGTACATTTGTGTTGTCGTGTATACAAATAACATCGAATAAAGCAATCAAAACAAAATGTCGAAAATAAATATCACTTTAAAAGAATTGCGAAAAAAATGCAAGGACGCTGGTTTGCCAACTTCTGGCACGAAAAACCAACTCCTGCAACGTTTAAATACAAATGAAGAAAATAATCTTAGCGAATATGAAAGTGAAGCAGACGAAGTCACTATGGTAGAACGTATATCTGCGCTCGAGAAAACTATTGAGCGCCTAGTAAATAAACAAACAACGACAAATGTAAATGCGCGAGTGAATACGCGTACGCAAAATTTCGAGCCGACAATATCGTCATCACCTGTTACACCCGTGTATACGTGTAATACAAATATGCAACCAACAACAACAACAACGTATGTAAGTGGCAATTTCATGCCGCAGTGGCAGAGGGCAGAGATACCAACTGCACCTTTCCAACAAATTCCAATTGGAAGCAATGTTTTTCATGCAAATAGTGTTCCAATCCCATTGTATTCCGAATATTCTTCTTATAAGATCAAAGATATTGTTGAGCTATTACCTGATTATAACCCAACAAGCGAAACATCTTTAAATTCAATACAATTCGTTAAACGTGTTGAAATGCTGAAAAATGCCTATAATTGGCAAGAAAGTGCCATAATTTTTGCTGTGCAACAAAAAATGCGTGGTGCCGCAAAATTATGGATCGATTCACTACAGTGCGCGTTTGTAAATTGGCCACAGTTTGTAAACAAATTCTTAACAGATTTTCCGTGTACGATTAATGAAGCGGATTCGCATATAAAACTCTCGCGAACAAAACGTCACCAAAACGAATCGCCGGTTGAATACTTTTATAAAATGTTAGCACTCGGAAATAAAGGTGGGTTAACAGAATCTAGTATTGCGCGACACATTATAAATGGTGTAAATGATAACGATCTTAAACGCAAAATATCGAACGAATATACGCGGTGTCAAGATTTGTTGAAGGACATAATGAGTTACAATGTTTATAACGACGTACAACAAAGTGCATATAAACCAAAAATAAGTTATTCCACAACAAAATCGCAACCAGTAGTTGTGAAAGAATGCGTTGATTCGTCTAACAATAAACAAATCCCGCGTGCAACAAATAATCTAAAGTGCTATAATTGTGCTAAATTCGGTCACTTAGCTATTAATTGTACAGAGCCGCAGAAAAAACAAAGGTGTTCAAAGTGTGAGCGCACGACACATAGAAGTGAAGAGTGTCCGGTCCAAAAGAAAGATATCGTAAACACAATAGAAGCTCCAGTTGTTTATAAAAATGTTAAAAAAAATAACGACGGTATCGTGAAGAATATAAGCGTAAATGGTCATGCCACAAATGGTTTCGTCGACCCAGGTAGTACCCGTACGCTAGTACGAAAAACATTTGCTAACCGTATAGGAACACTCAAAAACGTAATAACAGTGCTACGAGGTTTTGGTGGTGGAGAATACATTTCCACTTGCGTAATGAATGTATTGTTAAATATTGATGATCACGCATTTGAAGCAAATCTAGTGGTTATTAGTGACGAGCTAATTTCGGAAAAGGTACTCCTCGGGAAGGATGTACTGTGCGGTTCGAGTACGCGTTTAATAATTGAAAACGATGAATGTCGTATCGAGCAAGTTCGTAACATAACTAGTCCACACGGGTTAAATGAAAAAGAGAATCAACAATTCGAAAACGTACTAAACGAGTACAGAGGAGTGTTTGCAAGTAATATCGAAAATATTGGAAAATGCGGGGTTTCAAAAATGAAAATTGTTCTAAAGAATGATACGCCGATTCAGTTAAAACCATATCGAGTTCCGTTTGCTAAACGTCCGATAATATCGCAAATAATTTCGGAGTTGTTAGAAAATAATATAATTCGTCCGAGCGAATCTTCGTTTTCGTCTCCAGTTATTTTAGTGGAGAAAAAGAACAAAGAGCATAGACTCTGCATAGATTACCGTTGCCTTAACAAAAACACAGTGAAACAACCATTCCCCATTACGAACATGGAGGAACAGTTTGCGCAACTCGCGGGTAACCGGTATTTTAGTACTCTCGACCTCCGTATGGGCTATCATCAGATAGAAATCGATGAGCCGTCAAAACAATATACCGCGTTCGTAACGTCAGATGGACACTTCGAGTTTAACCGTATGCCTTTCGGTCTCGTAAACGCGCCGGCGACTTTCCAGTCTATAATGAAAAAAATCGCGGCTAAAATGAATTCGGGCGAAGTTGTAATTTATTTAGACGACATCGTAATACCAAGTAAAACTGTATGTCAAGGACTGCTACGTTTAGAGCGGTTCCTAAAACTCTTAAAAGAAGCAGGACTTACACTACGCCCTGATAAGTGTAAGTTCCTGGCAACAGAGATTGAGTACCTTGGACAAGGCATTAACGAGAACGGCATTACACCGGGACTACATAAGGTCAACGCCATAAAGAATTTTCAACGGCCTACCAATGTAACGGAGGTAAGAAGATTTTTAGCTCTCACGGGTTTCTTTCGAAAATTCGTAAAGAACTATTCAATTTTATCGAAACCACTCTGCATTTTACTAACTAAAAATAATCAGGACAAATTTATTTGGGGTTCTGAGCAACAGCATGCTTTCGAAACATTAATTTCCCTACTAACGAATGAACCAATCCTTGTGTTATATGACTACAATGCCCAACATGAAGTACATACCGACGCAAGTAGTGTTGGGTTAGCAGGTGTACTTCTACAATCAACCGATGGGGGTGAATTGCGGCCCGTATTTTATTATAGTCGTCATTGCACCGATACCGAAACTCGATACCACAGCTACGAGCTCGAAGTTCTCGCTGTTGTGGAAACACTACAACGTTTTCGCATATACCTACTAGGAAAACCATTTCGTCTTGTAACAGACTGCTTTGCAATCGCGCAAGTAAAGCAGAATAAAGAACTTAAGTCCAAAATAGCACGCTGGTGGCTAAAATTACTCGAGTACGATTTTGAATGCGTACATCGTCAAGGTAGTAGGTTACAACATGTTGATGCATTGAGCCGAATGCCTGACCAACCTGCTAGGGAAGTTGAGCCAGCTGGATTCGTATTGAACGTAAATATTGACATGAATGATTGGCTCCTTACGATGCAAATGCAGGACGAAAAACTACGACAACACATAAATAATTTAAATGGTACAGTAAAGTCATCGCAAACACAAGCACTAAATCAGAATATCAACTCCGTAACAACCGTTTGTATAGAAAACAACCTGGTGGTGCAAAATTTGTTGTACCCAAAGGCGTACGCTGGCGCATTGTTCAATTATGCCATTATCAGACAGGTCATCCCGCTCTTGAAAAAACGCTCGAACGCATTCAACAGACGTACTGGTTTCCAAATATGAGAAGGTACGTAAAGAGCTATATAGCTGCTTGTATAAAATGCTGCTATCAAAGACAACGTACTGACAAAAGCGAAGGCAGCCTCTATATCGACGCTATTAAGCCAATTCCGTTCTATCGTATTCATATAGATCACCTAGGTCCCTTTATTCGCAGCAAGCGAGGAAATAGCTACGTAATTGCTATTTCTGATGCATTTAGTAAATTTCTTGTTGTAAAGCCCGCTCGCGATACTAAAACATTGCACGTTCTTAAGTCCCTTAACGAAATGTCATCGTATTTTGGTCTTCCATCGCACATCGTAACCGATAGAGGAACATCTTTTACTTCGAAAGCCTTTGAAGATTTTTGCAATGAAAATAACATTAAACACACAAAAACTGCTGTTCGCACACCTCGTGCAAATGGTCAGGTTGAGCGCGCGAACCAATGTATTCTAACATTTCTGCGAACTACCACCGAAAATCCGAAAGACTGGGATCTGCAATTGAGAGATCTCCAATGGTCAGTTAATTCGCGTAAAAATGCTACGACAGGTTTTAGTCCAAACGAACTTGTCTTCGATTTTAAACTCCGAGACGTCGTATCTAACGAATTACTTGCCGCCATACATAGTGATATCGACGAAGAGCCATCAAAGTTGACTGCTTTAGAAAAACGCAATCAAGCCGAAGTCAACATTGTCAACGAACGTGAGAAATGGAAGAAACGTTTCAATCAACGACATAAAAAGCCAAAAATATACACCGAAGAAGACCTAGTTGTAATAGAGAATGAACCACCTTCGACGGGTGAATCAAGAAAGCTTGAGCCTAAATACCGTGGGCCATACATAGTTCGAAAAGCCCTGGGAAATGATCGCTATTTATTGGAAGACATCCCAGGTTACCAAATAACAAACAAGAAATTTTGCTCCGTTTACTCCTCCGATAAGATAAAACCTTGGTGTAGCAATAGCCCTGAACTTGAATCCGACGACGAAATCGAGGACGATTCAGGTCAGGAATAGCCGAGCTATCACGCCTATTAAAATGCATCCCTACAAGTTCAACACTGACAACACGACTCTACCGGCGTCACTAGTAAACGAATATCTCCGAAGAGCGGTCATACGAGTACGAGCCGTGCGGTTTCATATAAAATATCATATATTAATTCATAACTCTGTAATCACAAATACCTTTGCTATAAAATGATTACTAATTATATCTACTAATTTTAACTAACATTTGAACGCTTTTATTAGTAAACGAACATCCTGATACGTAAGTAATATATCGTGTATATACATGTGTGTCGACATTCGGTATATATACGACAAACTCTAGAATTAAAGGATATAAAACGAGAAAAAACGTTTGACGAACTTTACAAAGTTTTAATAAATATCTCAAAAAATGTTGCTTCGAAGCAAACAACTGCTGAGTGATCTACGCAAATTCGTTGAATAAATCTACTTACGTATTTTAAGCATGCTTAACGTTTAAGCCGTTAAGTTTATTTAGAAAAACGCAATATGTAGGCTACACGAGGATGGAGCGGTCGAGTAACAAACGAATGGGTTAGACAAATTCGTAGGCGGTTTTTATCGTATTTACCTCTAGAATTAAAGGATATGAAACGAGATACAACGTTTGACAACTTTTAAACGTTTTAATAACTATGTCAAAAATTATTATTCTGAAGCCAACAACTGCTGAGTGATCTACTCAAATATGTTGAACGAAACGACTTAAGTATTTTAACCATGCTTAACCTTTAGGCAAGTTTATTTAGAAAAACGCAATATGTAGGCTACCCGAGGACGGAGCGGTCGAGTAACCAAAACGAATGGGTTAGACAAATTCGTTCGGGGTTTTTATCGTATTTAACCCTAGAATTAAAGAATATGAAACGAGATACAACGTTTGACAACCTTTAAAAGTTTTAATAACTATGTCAAAAATTATTATTCTGAAGCCAACAACTGCTGAGTGATCTACTCAAATATGTTGAACGAAATGACTTAAGTATTTTAACCATGCTTAACCTTTAGGCCGGTAAGTTTATTTTGAAAAACGCAATATATAGACTACACGAGGACGGAGCGGTCGAGTAACCAAAACGAATGGGTTAAACAAATTCGTATGCGGTTTTTATCGTATTTAACTCTAGAATTAAAAGATATGAAACGAGATACAATGTTTGACAACCTTTAAAAGTTGTAATAACTATGTCAAAAATTATTATTCTGAGGCCAACAACTGTTGAGTGATCTACTCAAATTTGTTGAACGAACCGACATAAGTATTTTAACCTTGCTTAACCTTTAGGCCAGTAAGTTTGTTTAGAAAAACGCAATATGTAGGCTACACGAGGACGGAGCGGTCGAGTAACCAAAACGAATTGGTTAGACAAATTCGTATGCGGTTTTTATCGTATTTAACTCTAGAATTAAAAGATATGAAACGAGATACAATGTTTGACAACCTTTAAAAGTTTTAATAACTATGTCAAAAATTATTATTCTGAGGCCAACAACTGCTGAGTGATCTACCCAAATATGTTGAACGAAACGACATAAGTATTCTAACCATGCTTAACCTTTAGGCCGGTAAGTTTATTTAGAAAAACGTAATATGTAGGCTGCACGAGGACGGAGCGGTCGGGTAACCAAAACGAATGGGTTAAAAAAATTCGTACGCGGTATTTATCAGATTTGGCTCTAGAATTAAAGGATATAATACGAGAAACAACGTTTGAAACTCTTTAAAACTTTTAATAACTATATCAAAAATTATTGTTCTGAAGCCGACAACTGCTGTGTGATCTACTCGAATTTGTTGAACGAAACGACTTAAGTAGTTTAACCATGCTTAACTTTTAGGCCGGTAAGTTTATTTAGAAAAACGTAACATGTAGGCTGCACGAGGACGGAGCGTTCGAGTAACCAAAACGAATAGGTTAAACAAATTCGTAGGCGGTTTTATCATATTTAACTCTAGAATTAAAGGATATAAAACGAGAAATAACGTTTGACAATCTTTAAAAATTTTTAATAACTATCTCAAAAATTATTGTCCTGAAGCCAACAACTGCTGAGTGATCTACTCAAATTTGTTGAACCAACCGACATAAGTATTTTAACCTTGCTTAACCTTTAGGCCGGTAAGTTTGTTTAGAAAAACGCAATATGTAGGCTACACGAGGACGGAGCGGTCGAGTAACCAAAACGAATGGGTTATACAAATTCGTACGCAGTTTTATTATATTTAACTCTAGAATTAAAGGATATAAAACGAGAAAAAACGTTTGACGAACTTTAAAAAGTTTTAATAAATATCTCAAAAAATGTTGCTCTGAAGCAAACAACTGCTGAGTGATCTATTCAAATTCGTTGAACAAATCGACTTACGTATTTTAAGCATGCTTAACGTTTAGGCCGTTAAGTTTACTTAGAAAAACGCAATATGTAGGCTACACGAGGATGGAGCGGTCGAGTAACAAACGAATGGGTTAGACAAATTCGTAGGTGGTTTTTATCGTATTTAACTCTAGAATTAAAGGATATGAAACGAGATACAACGTTCGACAACCTTTAAACGTTTTAATAACTATGTCAAAAATTATTATTCTGAAGCCCACAACTGCTGAGTGATCTACTCAAATATGTTGAGCGAAACGAGTTAAGTATTTTAACCATGCTTAACCTTTAGATAAGTTTATTTAGAAAAACGCAATATGTAGGCTACACGAGGACAGAGCGGTCGAGTAACCAAAACGAATGGGTTAGACAAATTCGTACACGGTTTTTATCGTATTTAACTCTAGAATTAAAGAATATGAAACGAGATACAACGTTTGACAACCTTTAAAAGTTTTAATAACTATGTCAAAAATTATTATTCTGAAGCCAACAACTGCTGAGTGATCTACTCAAATATGTTGAACGAAACGACTTAAGTATTTTAAGCATGCTTAACCTTTAGGCCGGTAAGTTTATTTAGAAAAACACAATATGTAGGCTACACGAGGACGGAGCGGTGGAGTAACCAAAACGAATGGGTTAAACAAATTCGTACGCAGTTTTATTATATTTAACTCTAGAATTAAAGGATATAAAACGAGAAAAAACGTTTGACGAACTTTAAAAAGTTTTAATAAATATCTCAAAAAATGTTGCTCTGAAGCAAACAACTGCTGAGTGATCTACTCAAATTCGTTGAACAAATCGACTTACGTATTTTAAGCATGCTTAACGTTTAGGCCGTTAAGTTTACTTAGAAAAACGCAATATGTAGGCTACACGAGGATGGAGCGGTCGAGTAACAAACGAATGGGTTAGACAAATTCGTAGGTGGTTTTTATCGAATTTAACTCTAGAATTAAAGGATATGAAACGAGATACAACGTTCGACAACCTTTAAACGTTTTAATAACTATGTCAAAAATTATTATTCTGAAGCCCACAACTGCTGAGTGATCTACTCAAATATGTTGAACGAAACGACTTAAGTATTTTAACCATGCTTAACCTTTAGGCCGGTAAGTTTATTTAGAAAAACGCAATATGTAGGCTACACGAGGACGGAGCGGTCGAGTAACCAAAACGAATGGGTTAAACAAATTCATACGCGGTTTTTATCGTATTTAACTCTAGAATTAAAGGATATGAAACGAGATACAACGTTTGACAACCTTTAAAAGTTTTAATAACTATGTCAAAAATTATTATTCTGAAGCCAACAACTGCTGAGTGATCTACTCAAATATGTTGAACGAAACGACTTAAGTATTTTAACCATGCTTATCTTTTAGGCAAGTTTATTAAAAAAAATCGCAATATGTAGGCTACACGAGGACGGAGAGGTCGAGTAACCAAAACGAATGGGTTAAACAAATTCGTACGCAGTTTTATCATATTTAACTCTAGAATTAAAATATAAAACGAGAAACAACGTTTGACAACCTTTAAAAAGTTGTATTAACTATATCAAAAATTGAAGCTCAGAAGCAAACAACTGCTAAGTGATCTACTCAAATTTGTTGAACAAAACGACTTACGTATTTTAAGCATGCTTAACCTTTAGGCCGGTAAGTTTATTTTGAAAAACGCAATATGTAGGCTACACGAGGACGGAGCAGTCGAGTAACCAAAACGAATGGGTTAAACAAATTCGTAGGCGGTTTTATCATATTTAACTCTAGAATGAAAGGATATAAAACGTGAAATAACGTTTGACAATCTTTAAAAATTTTTAATAACTATCTCAAAAATTATTGTCCTGAAGCCAACAACTGCCTACACGAGGACGGAGCGGTCGAGTAACCAAAACGAATGGGTTGTACAAATTCGTACGCGGTTTTTATCGTATTTAACTCTAGAATTAAAGAATATGAAACGAGATACAACGTTTGACAACCTTTAAACGTTTTAATAACTATGTCAAAAATTATTAATCTGAAGCCAACAACTGCTGAGTGATCTACTCAAATATGTTGAACGAAACGAGCTAAGTATTTTAAGCATGCTTAAACTTTAGGCCGGTAAGTTTATTTAGAAAAACGCAATATGTAGGATACACGAGGACGGAGCGGTGGAGTAACCAAAACGAATGGATTAAACAAATTCGTACGCAGTTTTATCATATTTAACTCTAGAATTAAAGGATATAAAACGAGAAAAAACGTTTGACGAACTTTACAAAGTTTTAATAAATATCTCAAAAAATGTTGCTCTGAAGCAAACAACTGCTGAGTGATCTACGCAAATTCGTTGAACAAATCTACTTACGTATTTTAAGCATGCTTAACGTTTAACCCGTTAAGTTTATTTAGAAAAACGCAATATGTAGGCTACACGAGGATGGAGCGGTCGAGTAACAAACGAATGGGTTAGACAAATTCGTAGGCGGTTTTTATCGTATTTAACTCTAGAATTAAAGAATATGAAACGAGATACAACGTTTGACAACCTTTAAAAGTTTTAATAACTATGTCAAAAATTATTATTCTGAGGCCAACAACTGTTGAGTGATCTACTCAAATTTGTTGAACGAACCGACATAAGTATTTTAACCATGCTTAACCTTTAGGCCGGTAAGTTTATTTAGAAAAACGCAATATATAGACTACACGAGGACGGAGCGGTCGAGTAACCAAAACGAATGGGTTAAACAAATTCGTATGCGGTTTTTATCGTATTTAACTCTAGAATTAAAAGATATGAAACGAGATACAATGTTTGACAACCTTTAAAAGTTTTAATAACTATGTCAAAAATTATTATTCTGAGGCCAACAACTGTTGAGTGATCTACTCAAATTTGTTGAACGAACCGACATAAGTATTTTAACCTTGCTTAACCTTTAGGCCAGTAAGTTTGTTTAGAAAAACGCAATATGTAGGCTACACGAGGACGGAGCTGTCGAGTAACCAAAACGAATTGGTTAGACAAATTCGTATGCGGTTTTTATCGTATTTAACTCTAGAATTAAAAGATATGAAACGAGATACAATGTTTGACAACCTTTAAAAGTTTTAATAACTATGTCAAAAATTATTATTCTGAGGCCAACAACTGCTGAGTGATCTACTCAAATATGTTGAACGAAACGACATAAGTATTCTAACCATGCTTAACCTTTAGGCCGGTAAGTTTATTTAGAAAAACGTAATATGTAGGCTGCACGAGGACGGAGCGGTCGGGTAACCAAAACGAATGGGTTAAAAAAATTCGTACGCGGTATTTATCAGATTTAGCTCTAGAATTAAAGGATATAATACGAGAAACAACGTTTGAAACTCTTTAAAACTTTTAATAACTATATCAAAAATTATTGTTCTGAAGCCGACAACTGCTGTGTGATCTACTCAAATTTGTTGAACGAAGCGACTTAAGTAGTTTAACCATGCTTAACTTTTAGGCCGGTAAGTTTGTTTAGAAAAACGCAATATGTAGGCCACACGAGGACGGAGCGGTCGAGTAACCAAAACGAATGGGTTATACAAATTCGTACGCGGTTTTTATCGTATTTAACTCTAGAATTAAAGAATATGAAACGAGATACAATGTTTGACAACCTTTAAAAGTTTTAATAACTATGTCAAAAATTATTATTCTGAGGCCAACAACTGCTGAGTGATCTACTCAAATATGTTGAACGAAACGACATAAGTATTCTAACCATGCTTAACCTTTAGGCCGGTAAGTTTATTTAGAAAAACACAATATGTAGGCTACACGAGGACGGAGCGGTGGAGTAACCAAAACGAATGGGTTAAACAAATTCGTACGCAGTTTTATTATATTTAACTCTAGAATTAAAGGATATAAAACGAGAAAAAACGTTTGACGAACTTTAAAAAGTTTTAATAAATATCTCAAAAAATGTTGCTCTGAAGCAAACAACTGCTGAGTGATCTACTCAAATTCGTTGAACAAATCGACTTACGTATTTTAAGCATGCTTAACGTTTAGGCCGTTAAGTTTACTTAGAAAAACGCAATATGTAGGCTACACGAGGATGGAGCGGTCGAGTAACAAACGAATGGGTTAGACAAATTCGTAGGTGGTTTTTATCGTATTTAATTCTAGAATTAAAGGATATGAAACGAGATACAACGTTCGACAACCTTTAAACGTTTTAATAACTATGTCAAAAATTATTATTCTGAAGCCCACAACTGCTGAGTGATCTACTCAAATATGTTGAACGAAACGAGTTAAGTATTTTAACCATGCTTAACCTTTAGACAAGTTTATTTAGAAAAACGCAATATGTAGGCTACACGAGGACAGAGCGGTCGAGTAACCAAAACGAATGGGTTAGACAAATTCGTACACGGTTTTTATCGTATTTAACTCTAGAATTAAAGAATATGAAACGAGATACAACGTTTGACAACCTTTAAAAGCCTTAATAACTATGTCAAAAATTATTATTCTGAAGCCAACAACTGCTGAGTGTTCTACTCAAATATGTTGAAGAAACGACTTAAGTATTTTAACCATGCTTAACCTTTAGGCCGGTAAGTTTATTTAGAAAAACGCAATATGTAGGCTACACGAGGACGGAGCGGTCGAGTAACCAAAACGAATGGGTTAAACATATTCATACGCGGTTTTTATCGTATTTAACTATAGAATTAAAGGATATGAAACGAGATACAACGTTTGACAACCTTTAAAAGTTTTAATAACTATGTTAAAAATTATTATTCTGAAGCCAACAACTGCTGAGTGATCTACTCAAATATGTTGAACGAAACGACTTAAGTATTTTAACCATGCTTATCTTTTAGGCAAGTTTATTAAAAAAAATCGCAATATGTAGGCTACACGAGGACGGAGAGGTCGAGTAACCAAAACGAATGGGTTAAACAAATTCGTACGCAGTTTTATCATATTTAACTCTAGAATTAAAATGTAAAACGAGAAACAACGTTTGACAACCTTTAAAAAGTTGTATTAACTATATCAAAAATTGAAGCTCTGAAGCAAACAACTGCTAAGTGATCTACTCAAATTTGTTGAACAAAACGACTTACGTATTTTAAGCATGCTTAACCTTTAGGCCGGTAAGTTTATTTTGAAAAACGCAATATGTAGGCTACACGAGGACGGAGCAGTCGAGTAACCAAAACGAATGGGTTAAACAAATTCGTAGGCGGTTTTATCATATTTAACTCTAGAATTAAAGGATATAAAACGTGAAATAACGTTTGACAATCTTTAAAAATTTTTAATAACTATCTCAAAAATTATTGTCCTGAAGCCAACAACTGCTGAGTGATCTACTCAAATTTGTTGAACGAACCGACATAAGTATTTTAACCTTGCTTAACCTTTAGGCCGGTAAGTTTGTTTAGAAAAACGCAGTATGTAGGCTACACGAGGACGGAGCGGTCGAGTAACCAAAACGAATGGGTTGTACAAATTCGTACGCGGTTTTTATCGTATTTAACTCTAGAATTAAAGAATATGAAACGAGATATAACGTTTGACAACCTTTAAACGTTTTAATAACTATGTTAAAAATTATTAATCTGAAGCCAAAAACTGCTGAGTGATCTACTCAAATATGTTGAACGAAACGACTTAAGTATTTTAAGCATGCTCAACCTTTAGGCCGGTAAGTTTATTTAGAAAAACACAATATGTAGGCTACACGAGGACGGAGCGGTGGAGTAACCAAAACGAATGGGTTAAACAAATTCGTACGCAGTTTTATTATATTTAACTCTAGAATTAAAGGATATAAAACGAGAAAAAACGTTTGACGAACTTTAAAAAGTTTTAATAAATATCTCAAAAAATGTTGCTCTGAAGCAAACAACTGCTGAGTGATCTACTCAAATTCGTTGAACAAATCGACTTACATATTTTAAGCATGCTTAACGTTTAGGCCGTTAAGTTTATTTAGAAAAACGCAATATGTAGGCTACACGAGGATGGAGCGGTCGAGTAACAAACGAATGGGTTAGAAAAATTCTTAGGTGGTTTTTATCGTATTTAACTCTAGAATTAAAGGATATGAAACGAGATACAACGTTTGACAACCTTTAAACGTTTTAATAACTATGTCAAAAATTATTATTCTGAAGCCAACAACTGCTGAGTGATCTACTCAAATATGTTGAACGAAACGACTTAAGTATTTTAACCATGCTTAACCTTTAGGTAAGTTTATTTAGAAAAACGCAATATGTAGGCTACACGAGGACGGAGCGGTCGAGTAACCAAAACGAATGGGTTAGACAAATTCGTACGCGGTATTTATCGTATTTAGCTCTAGAATTAAAGAATATGAAACGAGGTACAACGTTTGATAACCTTTAAAAGTTTTAATAACTATGTCAAAAATTATTATTCTGAAGCCAACAACTGCTGAGTGATCTACTCAAATATGTTGAAGAAACGACTTAAGCATTTTAACCATGCTTAACCTTTAGGCCGGTAAGTTTATTTAGAAAAACGCAATATGTAGGCTACACGAGGACGGAGCGGTCGAGTAACCAAAACGAATGGGTTAAACAAATTCGTACGCGGTTTTTATCGTATTTAACTCTAGAATTAAAGGATATGAAACGAGGTACAACGTTTGATAACCTTTAAAAGTTTTAATAACTATGTCAAAAATTATTATTCTGAAGCCAACAACTGCTGAGTGATCTACTCAAATATGTTGAAGAAACGACTTAAGCATTTTAACCATGCTTAACCTTTAGGCCGGTAAGTTTATTTAGAAAAACGCAATATGTAGGCTACACGAGGATGGAGCGGTCGAGTAACAAACGAATAGGTTAGAAAAATTCTTAGGTGGTTTTTATCGTATTTAACTCTAGAATTAAAGGATATGAAACGAGATACAACGTTTGACAACCTTTAAACGTTTTAATAACTATGTCAAAAATTATTATTCTGAAGCCAACAACTGCTGAGTGATCTACTCAAATATGTTGAACGAAACGACTTAAGTATTTTAACCATGCTTATCTTTTAGGCAAGTTTATTAAAAAAAACGCAATATGTAGGCTACACGAGGACGGAGCGGTCGAGTAACCAAAACGAATGGATTAAACAATACGTAACTCTAGAATTAAAGGACATAAAATGAGAAACAACGTTTGAAACCCTTTAAACGTTTTAATGACTATGTCAAAAATCATTGCTCTGAATCCAACAACTGCTGAGTGATCTACTCAAATTTGTGGAACGAACGGACATTAGTATTTTAACCTTGCTTAACTTTTAGGCCGGTAAGTTTATTTAGAAAAACGCAATTGTAGGCTACACGAGGACGGAGCGGTCGAGTAACCAAAACAAATGGATTAAACAATACGTAACTCTAGAATTAAAGGATATAAAACGAGAAACAACGTTTGACACCCTTTAAAAACTTTTAATAACTATATCAAAAATTATTGTTCTGAATCCAACAACTGCTGAGTGATCTACTCAAATTTGTTGAACGAACCGACATAAGTATTTTAACCTTGCTTAACCTTTAGGCCGATAAGTTTGTTTAGAAAAACGCAATATGTAGGCCACACGAGGACGGAGCGGTCGAGTAACCAAAACGAATTGGTTAGACAAATTCGTACGCGGTTTTTATCGTATTTAACTCTAGAATTAAAGAATATGAAACGAGATACAACGTTTGACAACCTTTAAACGTTTTAATAACTATGTCAAAAATTATTAATCTGAAGCCAACAACTGCTGAGTGATCTACTCAAATATGTTGAACGAAACGACTTAAGTATTTTAAGCATGCTTAAACTTTAGGCCGGTAAGTTTATTTAGAAAAACGCAATATGTAGGCTACACGAGGACGGAGCGGTGGAGTAACCAAAACGAATGGGTTAAACAAATTCGTACGCAGTTTTATCATATTTAACTCTAGAATTAAAGGATATAAAACGAGAAAAAATGTTTGACGAACTTTAAAAAGTTTTAATAAATATCTCAAAAAATGTTGCTCTGAAGCAAACAACTGCTGAGTGATCTACGCAAATTCGTTGAACAAATCGACTTACGTATTTTAAGCATGCTTAACGTTTAAGCCGTTAAGTTTATTTAGAAAAACGCAATATGTAGGCTACACGAGGATGGAGCGGTCGAGTAACAAACGAATGGGTTAGACAAATTCGTAGGCGGTTTTTATCGTATTTAACTCTAGAATTAAAGGATATGAAACGAGATACAGCGTTTGACAACTTTTAAACGTTTTAATAACTATGTCAAAAATTATTATTCTGAAGCCAACAACTGCTGAGTGATCTACTCAAATATGTTGAACGAAACGACTTAAGTATTTTAACCATGCTTAACCTTTAGGCAAGTTTATTTAGAAAAACGCAATATGTAGGCTACCCGAGGACGGAGCGGTCGAGTAACCAAAACGAATGGGTTAGACAAATTCGTTCGCGGTTTTTATCGTATTTAACTCTAGAATCAAAGAATATGAAACGAGATACAACGTTTGACAACCTTTAAAAGTTTTAATAACTATGTCAAAAATTATTATTGTGAAGCCAACAAATGACTTAAGTATTTTAACCATGCTTAACCTTTAGGCCGGTAAGTTTATTTAGAAAAACGCAATATATAGACTACACGAGGACGGAGCGGTCGAGTAACCAAAACGAATGGGTTAAACAAATTCGTACGCGGTTTTTATCGTATTTAACTCTAGAATTAAAGGATATGAAACGAGATACAATGTTTGACAACCTTTAAAAGTTTTAATAACTATGTCAAAAATTATTATTCTGAGGCCAACAACTGTTGAGTGATCTACTCAAATTTGTTGAACGAACCGACATAAGTATTTTAACCTTGCTTAACCTTTAGGCCAGTAAGTTTGTTTAGAAAAACGCAATATGTAGGCTACACGAGGACGGAGCGGTCGAGTAACCAAAACGAATGGGTTATACAAATTCGTACGCGGTTTTTATCGTATTTAACTCTAGAATTAAAGGATATGAAACGAGATACAACGTTCGACACCCTTTAAACGTTTTAATAACTATGTCAAAAATTATTATTCTGAAGCCCACAACTGCTGAGTGATCTACTCAAATATGTTGAACGAAACGAGTTAAGTATTTTAACCATGCTTAACCTTTAGACAAGTTTATTTAGAAAAACGCAATATGTAGGCTACACGAGGACAGAGCGGTCGAGTAACCAAAACGAATGGGTTAGACAAATTCGTACACGGTTTTTATCGTATTTAACTCTAGAATTAAAGAATATGAAACGAGATACAACGTTTGACAACCTTTAAAAGCTTTAATAACTATGTCAAAAATTATTATTCTGAAGCCAACAACTGCTGAGTGTTCTACTCAAATATGTTGAAGAAACGACTTAAGTATTTTAACCATGCTTAACCTTTAGGCCGGTAAGTTTATTTAGAAAAACGCAATATGTAGGCTACACGAGGACGGAGCGGTCGAGTAACCAAAACGAATGGGTTAAGCAAATTCATACGCGGTTTTTATCGTATTTACCTCTAGAATTAAAGGATATGAAACGAGATACAACGTTTGACAACCTTTAAAAGTTTTAATAACTATGTCAAAAATTATTATTCTGAAGCCAACAACTGCTGAGTGATCTACTCAAATATGTTGAACGAAACGACTTAAGTATTTTAACCATGCTTATCTTTTAGGCAAGTTTATTAAAAAAAAATGCAATATGTAGGCTACACGAGGACGGAGAAGTCGAGTAACCAAAACGAATGGGTTAAACAAATTCGAACGCAGTTTTATCATATTTAACTCTAGAATTAAAATATAAAACGAGAAACAACGTTTGACAACCTTTAAAAAGTTTTATTAACTGTATCAAAAATTGAAGCTCTGAAGCAAACAACTGCTAAGTGATCTACTCAAATTTGTTGAACAAAACGAGTTACGTATTTTAAGCATGCTTAACCTTTAGGCCGGTAAGTTTATTTTGAAAAACGCAATATGTAGGCTACACGAGGACGGAGCAGTCGAGTAACCAAAACGAATGGGTTAAACAAATTCGTAGGCGGTTTTATCATATTTAACTCTAGAATTAAAGGATATAAAACGTGAAATAACGTTTGACAACCTTTAAAAAGTTTTATTAACTATATCAAAAATTGAAGCTCTGAAGCAAACAACTGCTAAGTGATCTACTCAAATTTGTTGAACAAAACGAGTTACGTATTTTAAGCATGCTTAACCTTTAGGCCGGTAAGTTTATTTTGAAAAACGCAATATGTAGGCTACACGAGGACGGAGCAGTCGAGTAACCAAAACGAATGGGTTAAACAAATTCGTAGGCGGTTTTATCATATTTAACTCTAGAATTAAAGGATTAAAACGTGAAATAACGTTTGACAATCTTTAAAAATTTTTAATAACTATCTCAAAAATTATTATTCTGAAGCCAACAACTGCTGAGTGTTCTACTCAAATTTGTTGAACGAAACGACATAAGTATTCTAACCATGCTTAACCTTTAGGCCGGTAAGTTTATTTAGAAAAACGTAATATGTAGGCTGCACGAGGACGGAGCGGTCGGGTAACCAAAACGAATGGGTTAAAAAAATTCGTACGCGGTATTTATCAGATTTAGCTCTAGAATTAAAGGATATAATACGAGAAACAACGTTTGAAACTCTTTAAAACTTTTAATAACTATATCAAAAATCATTGTTCTGAAGCCGACAACTGCTGTGTGATCTACTCAAATTTGTTGAACGAAACGACTTAAGTAGTTTAACCATGCTTAACTTTTAGGCCGGTAAGTTTATTTAGAAAAACGTAATATGTAGGCTGCACGAGGACGGAGCGTTCGAGTAACCAAAACGAATAGGTTAAACAAATTCGTAGGCGGTTTTATCATATTTAACTCTAGAATTAAAGGATATAAAACGAGAAATAACGTTTGACAATCTTAAAAAATTTTTAATAACTATCTCAAAAATTATTGTCCTGAAGCCAACAACTGCTGAGTGATCTACTCAAATTCGTTGAACAAATCGACTTACGTATTTTAAGCATGCTTAACGTTTAGGCCATTAAGTTTTTTTAGAAACACGCAATATGTAGGCTACACGAGGATGGAGCGGTCGAGTAACAAACGAATGGGTTAGACAAATTCGTACGCCGTTTTTATCATATTTAACTCAAGAATTAAAGGATATAAAACGAGAAAAAAAGGTTTGACAACCTTTAAAAAGTTTTAATAACTATCTCAAAAATTGTCGCTCTGAAGCAAACAACTGCTGAGTGATCTACTCAAATTTGTTGAAAAAAAACGACATACATATGTTAACCATGCTTAACCTTTAGGCCGGTAAGTTTATTTTGAAAAACGCAATATGTAGGCTACACGAGGACGGAGCAGTCGAGTAACCAAAACGAATGGGTTAAACAAATTCGTAGGCGGTTTTATCATATTTAACTCTAGAATTAAAGGATATAAAACGTGAAATAACGTTTGACAATCTTTAAAAATTTTTAATAACTATCTCAAAAATTATTATTCTGAAGCCAACAACTGCTGAGTGTTCTACTCAAATTTGTTGAACGAAACGACATAAGTATTCTAACCATGCTTAACCTTTAGGCCGGTAAGTTTATTTAGAAAAACGCAATATGTAGGCTACACGAGGACGGAGCGGTCGAGTAACCAAAACGAATGGGTTAAACAAATTCGTACGCGGTTTTTATCGTATTTAACTCTAGAATTAAAGGATATGAAACGAGATACAATGTTTGACAACCTTTAAAAGTTTTAATAACTATGTCAAAAATTGAAGCTCTGAAGCAAACAACTGCTGAGTGATCTACTCAAATTTGTTGAACAAAACGACTTACGTATTTTAAGCATGCTTAACCTTTAGGCCGGTAAGTTTATTTAGAAAAACGCAATATGTAGGTTACACGAGGACGGAGCAGTCGAGTAACCAAAACGAATGGGTTAAACAAATTCGTACGCGGTTTTTATCATATTTAACTCTAGAATTAAAGGATATAAAACGAGAAACAACGTTTGACAACCTTATAAAAGTTTTATTAACTATATCAAAAATTGAAGCTCTGAAGCAAACAACTGCTGAGTGATCTACTCAAATTTGTTGGATAAAAACGACATACATATGTTAACCATGCTTAACCTTTAGGCCGGTAAGTTTATTTAGAAAAACGCAATATGTAGGCTACACGAGGGCGGAGCGGTCGAGTAACCAAAACGAATGGATTAAACAATACATAACTCTAGAATTAAAGGATATAAAACGAGAAACAACGTTTGAAACCCTTTAAACGTTTTAATAACTATGTCAAAAATTATTGTTCTGAATCCAACAACTGCTAAGTGATCTACACAAATATGTTGAACGAACCGACTTAAGTATTTTAACCATGCTTAACCTTTAGGCATGCTTAACCTTTAGGCAAGTTTATTTAGAAAAACGCAATATGTAGGCTACACCAGGACAGAGCGGTCGAGTAACCAAAACGAATGGGTTAAACAAATTCGTACGCGGTTTTTATCGTATTTAACTCTAGAATTAAAGGATATGAAAGGAGATACAACGTTAGACAACCTTTAAAAGTTTTAATAACTATGTCAAAAATTATTATTCTGAAGCAAACAACTGCTGAGTGATCTACTCAAATATGTTGAACGAAACGACTTAAGTATTTTAACCATGCTTAACCTTTAGGCAAGTTTATTAAAAAAACGCAATATGTAGGCTACACGAGGACGGAGCGTTCGATTAACCAAAACAAATGGGTTAGACAAATTCGTACGCAGTTTTATCATATTTAACTCTAGAATTAAAGGATACAAAACGAGAAACAACGTTTGACAACCTTTAAAAGTTTAATAACTATCTCAAAAATTATTGTTCTGAAGCCAACAACTGCTGAGTGATCTACTCAAATTTGTTGAACGAAACGACTTAAGTATTCTAACCATGCTTAACCTTTAGGCCGGGAAGTTTATTCAGAAAAACGCAATATGTAGGCTACACGAGGACGAAGCGGTCTAGTAACCAAAACGAATAGGTTAGACAAATTCGTACGCAGTTTTTATAATACTTAGCTCTAATATTAAAGGATATAAAACGAGAAATAACGTTTGAAACCCTTTAAAACTTTTAATAACTATATCAAAATTATTATTCTGAAGCCAAAAACTGCTGAGTGATCTACTCAAATATGTTGAACGAAACGACTTAAGTATTTTAACCATGCTTAACCTTTAGGCAAGTTTATTAAAAAAAAACGCAATATGTAGGCTACACGAGGACGGAGCGGTCGAGTAACCAAAACGAATGGGTTAAACAAATTCGTACGCAGTTTTATCATATTTAACTCTAGAATTAAAGATATAAAACGAGAAACAACGTTTGACAACCTTATAAAAGTTTTATTAACTATATCAAAAATTGAAGCTCTGAAGCAAACAACTGCTGAGTGATCTACTCAAATTTGTTGAACAAAACGACTTACGTATTTTAAGCATGCTTAACCTTTAGGCCGGTAAGTTTATTTAGAAAAATGCAATATGTAGGTTACACGAGGACGGAGCAGTCGAGTAACCAAAACGAATGGGTTAAACAAATTCGAACGCCGTTTTTATCATATTTAACTCAAGAATTAAAGGATATAAAACGAGAAAAAAAGGTTTGACAACCTTTAAAAAGTTTTAATAACTATCTCAAAAATTGTCGCTCTGAAGCAAACAACTGCTGAGTGATCTACTCAAATTTGTTGAAAAAAAACGACATACATATGTTAACCATGCTTAACCTTTAGGCCGGTAAGTTTATCTAGAAAAACGCAATATGTAGGCTACGCGAAGACGGAGCGGTCGAGTAACCAAAACGAATGGGTTAAACAAATTCGTACGCAGTTTTATCATATTTAACTCTAGAATTAAAGGATATAAAACGAGAAAAAAGGTTTGACAACCTTTAAAAGTTTTATTAACTATATCAAAAATTGAAGCTCTGAAGCAAACAACTGCTGAGTGATCTACTCAAATTTGTTGAACAAAACGACTTAAGTATTTTAACCATGCTTAACCTTTAGGCAAGTTTATTTAGAAAAACGCAATATGTAGGCTACACGAGGACGGAGTGGTCAAAGAACCAAAACGAATGGATTAAACAATACGTAACTCTAGAATTTAAAGATATAAAATGAGAAACAACGCTTGACAACCTTTAAAAGTTTTATTAACTATATCAAAAATTGAAGCTCTGAAGCAAACAACTGCTGAGTGATCTACTCAAATTTGTTGAACAAAACGACTTAAGTATTTTAACCATGCTTAACCTTTAGGCAAGTTTATTTAGAAAAACGCAATATGTAGGCTACACGAGGACGGAGCGGTCGAGTAACCAAAACGAATGGGTTAAACAAATTCGAACGCCGTTTTTATCATATTTAACTCAAGAATTAAAAGATATAAAACGAGAAAAAACGTTTGACGAACTTTAAAAAGTTTTAATAAATATCTCAAAAAATGTTGCTCTGAAGCAAACAACTGCTGAGTGATCTACACAAATTCGTTGAACAAATCGACTTACGTATTTTAAGCATGCTTAACCTTTAGGCCGGTAAGTTTATTTAGGAAAACGCGATATGTAGGCTACACGAGGATGGAGCGGTCGAGTAACCAAAACGAATGGGTTAGAAAAATTCGTAGGCGGTTTTTATCGTACTTAACTCTAGAATTAAAGGATATGAAACGAGATACAACGTTTGACAACCTTTAAAAGTTTTAATAACTATGTCAAAAATTATTATTCTGAAGCCAACAACTGCTGAGTGATCTACTCAAATATGTTGAACGAAACAACTTAAGTATTTTAACCATTCTTAACCTTTAGGCAAGTTTATTTAGAAAAACGCAATATGTAGGCTACACGAGGACGGAGCGGTGGAGTAACCAAAACGAATGGGTTAAACAAATTCGTACGCGGTTTTTATCGTATTTAACTCTAGAATTAAAGGATATGAAACGAGATACAACGTTTGACAACCTTTAAAAGTTTTAATAACTATGTCAAAAATTATTATTCTGAAGCCAACAACTGCTGAGTGATCTACTCAAATATGTTGAACGAAACGACTTAAGTATTTTAACCATGCTTAACCTTTAGGCAAGTTTATTAAAAAAACGCAATATGTAGGCTACACGAGGACGGAGCGGACGAGTAACCAAAATGAATGGGTTAAACAAATTCGTACGCAGTTTTATCATATTTAACTCTAGAATTAAAGGATATAAAACGAGAAAAAAGGTTTGACAACCTTTAAAAGTTTTATTAACTATATCAAAAATTGAAGCTCTGAAGCAAACAACTGCTGAGTGATCTACTCAAATTTGTTGAACAAAACGACTTAAGTATTTTAACCATGCTTAACCTTTAGGCAAGTTTATTTAGAAAAACGCAATATGTAGGCTACACGAGGACGGAGTGGTCAAAGAACCAAAACGAATGGATTAAACAATACGTAACTCTAGAATTTAAAGATATAAAACGAGAAACAACGCTTGACAACCTTTAAAAGTTTTATTAACTATATCAAAAATTGAAGCTCTGAAGCAAACAACTGCTGAGTGATCTACTCAAATTTGTTGAACAAAACGACTTAAGTATTTTAACCATGCTTAACCTTTAGGCAAGTTTATTTAGAAAAACGCAATATGTAGGCTACACGAGGACGGAGCGGTCGAGTAACCTAAACGAATGGGTTAAACAAATTCGTACGCGGTTTTTATCGTATTTAACTCTAGAATTAAAGGATATGAAACGAGATACAACGTTTGACAACCTTTAAAAGTTTTAATAACTATGTCAAAAATTATTATTCTGAAGCCAACAACTGCTGAGTGATCTACTCAAATATGTTGAACGAAACGGCTTAAGTATTTTAACCATGCTTAACTTTTAGGCTAGTTTATTAAAAAAACGCAATATGTAGGCTACACGAGGACGGAGCGGTCGATTAACCAAAACAAATGGGTTAAACAAATTCGTACGCAGTTTTATCATATTTAACTCTAGAATTAAAGGATACAAAACGAGAAACAACGTTTGACAACCTTTAAAAGTTTTATTAACTATATCAAAAATTGAAGCTCTGAAGCAAACAACTGCTGAGTGATCTACTCAAATTTGTTGAACAAAACGACTTAAGTATTTTAACCATGCTTAACCTTTAGGCCGGTAAGTTTATTTAATAAACGCAATATGTAGGCTATACGAGGACGGAGCGGTCGAGTAACCAAAACGAATGCGTTAAACAAATTCGTACGCGGTTTTTATCGTATTTAACTCTAGAATTAAAGGATATGAAACGAGATACAACGTTTGACAACCTTTAAAACTTTTATTAACTATATCAAAAATTATTGTTCTGAATCCAACAACTGCTGAGTGATCTACTCAAATTTGTGGAAAGAACGGACATTAGTATTTTAACCTTGCTTAACCTTTAGGCCGGTAAGTTTATTTAGAAAAACGCAATTGTAGGCTACACGAGGAAGGAGCCGTCGAGTTACCAAAACGTATGGATTAAAAAAATTTGTACGCAGTTTTTATCATATTTAGCTTTAATATTAAAAGATATAAAACGAGAAGCAACGTTTAAAACCCTTTAAAAACTTTTAATAACTATATCAAAAATTATTGTTCTGAATCCAACAACTGCTGAGTGATCTACTCAAATTTGTTGAACGAACCGACATAAGTATTATAACCTTACTTAACCTTTAGGCCGGTAAGTTTATTTATAAAAACGCAATTGTAGGCTACACGAGGACGGAGCGGTCGAATAACCAAAACGAATGGGTTAAACAAATTCGTACGCCGTTTTTATCATATTTAACTCAAGAATTAAAGGATATAAAACGAGAAAAAAAGGTTTGACAACCTTTAAAAAGTTTTAATAACTATCTCAAAAATTGTCGCTCTGAAGCAAACAACTGCTGAGTGATCTACTCAAATTTGTTGAAAAAAAACGACATACATATGTTAACCATGCTTAACCTTTAGGCCGGTAAGTTTATCTAGAAAAACGCAATATGTAGGCTACGCGAAGACGGAGCGGTCGAGTAACCAAAACGAATGGGTTAAACAAATTCGTACGCAGTTTTATCATATTTAACTCTAGAATTAAAAGATATAAAACGAGAAAAAACGTTTGACGAACTTTAAAAAGTTTTAATAAATATCTCAAAAAATGTTGCTCTGAAGCAAACAACTGCTGAGTGATCTACACAAATTCGTTGAACAAATCGACTTACGTATGTATTTTAAGCATGCTTAACCTTTAGGCCGGTAAGTTTATTTAGAAAAACGCGATATGTAGGCAACACGAGGATGGATCGGTCGAGTAACCAAAACGAATGGGTTAGAAAAATTCGTAGGCGGTTTTTATCGTACTTAACTCTAGAATTAAAGGATATGAAACGAGATACAACGTTTGACAACCTTTAAAAGTTTTAATAACTATGTCAAAAATTATTATTCTGAAGCCAACAACTGCTGAGTGATCTACTCAAATATGTTGAACGAAACGACTTAAGTATTTTAACCATGCTTAACCTTTAGGCAAGTTTATTTAGAAAAACGCAATATGTAGGCTACACGAGGACGGAGCGGTCGAGTAACCAAAACGAATGGGTTAAACAAATTCGTACGCAGTTTTATCATATTTAACTCTAGAATTAAAGGATACAAAACGAGAAACAACGTTTGACAACCTTTAAAAGTTTTATTAACTATATCAAAAATTGAAGCTCTGAAGCAAACAACTGCTGAGTGATCTACTCAAATTTGTTGAACAAAACGACTTAAGTATTTTAACCATGCTTAACCTTTAGGCCGGTAAGTTTATTTAATAAACGCAATATGTAGGCTATACGAGGACGGAGCGGTCGAGTAACCAAAACGAATGGGTTAAACAAATTCGTACGCGGTTTTTATCGTATTTAACTCTAGAATTAAAGGATATGAAACGAGATACAACGTTTGACAACCTATAAAACTTTTAATAACTATGTCAAAAATTATTATTCTGAAGCCAACAACTGCTGAGTGATCTACTCAAATATGTTGAACGAAACGACTTAAGTATTTTAACCATGCTTAACCTTTAGGCAAGTTTATTTAGAAAAACGCAATATGTAGGCTACGCGAAGACGGAGCGGTCGAGTAACCAAAACGAATGGGTTAAACAAATTCGTACGCAGTTTTATCATATTTAACTCTAGAATTAAAAGATATAAAACGAGAAAAAACGTTTGACGAACTTTAAAAAGTTTTAATAAATATCTCAAAAAATGTTGCTCTGAAGCAAACAACTGCTGAGTGATCTACACAAATTCGTTGAACAAATCGACTTACGTATTTTAAGCATGCTTAACCTTTAGGCCGGTAAGTTTATTTAGAAAAACGCGATATGTAGGCTACACGAGGATGGAGCGGTCGAGTAACCAAAACGAATGGGTTAAAAAAATTCGTACGCAGTTTTTATCATATTTAGCTCTAAAATTAAAGGATATAATACGAGAAATAACGTTTGAAACCCTTTAAAACTTTTAATAACTATATCAAAATTATTATTCTGAAGCCAAAAACTGCTGAGTGATCAACTCAAATTTGTTGAACGAAACGACATAAGAGTTTAACCATGCTTAACCTTTAGGCCGGTAAGTTTATTCAGAAAAACGCAATATGTAGGCTACACGAGGACGAAGCGGTCTAGTAACCAAAACGAATAGGTTAGACAAATTCGTACGCAGTTTTTATAATACTTAGCTCTAATATTAAAGGATATAAAACGAGAAATAACGTTTGAAACCCTTTAAAACTTTTAATAACTATATCAAAATTATTATTCTGAAGCCAAAAACTGCTGAGTGATCTACTCAAATATGTTGAACGAAACGACTTAAGTATTTTAACCATGCTTAACCTTTAGGCAAGTTTATTAAAAAAAAACGCAATATGTAGGCTACACGAGGACGGAGCGGTCGAGTAACCAAAACGAATGGGTTAAACAAATTCGTACGCAGTTTTATCATATTTAACTCTAGAATTAAAGATATAAAACGAGAAACAACGTTTGACAACCTTATAAAAGTTTTATTAACTATATAAAAAATTGAAGCTCTGAAGCAAACAACTGCTGAGTGATCTACTCAAATTTGTTGAACAAAACGACTTACGTATTTTAAGCATGCTTAACCTTTAGGCCGGTAAGTTTATTTAGAAAAACGCGATATGTAGGCTACACGAGGATGGAGCGGTCGAGTAACCAAAACGAATGGGTTAGAAAAATTCGTAGGCGGTTTTTATCGTACTTAACTCTAGAATTAAAGGATATGAAACGAGATACAACGTTTGACAACCTTTAAAAGTTTTAATAACTATGTCAAAAATTATTATTCTGAAGCCAACAACTGCTGAGTGATCTACTCAAATATGTTGAACGAAACGACTTAAGTATTTTAACCATGCTTAACCTTTAGGCAAGTTTATTTAGAAAAACGCAATATGTAGGCTACACGAGGACGGAGCGGTGGAGTAACCAAAATGAATGGGTTAAACAAATTCGTACGCGGTTTTTATCGTATTTAACTCTAGAATTAAAGGATATGAAACGAGATACAACGTTTGACAACCTTTAAAAGTTTTAATAACTATGTCAAAAATTATTATTCTGAAGCCAACAACTGCTGAGTGATCTACTCAAATATGTTGAACGAAACGACTTAAGTATTTTAACCATGCTTAACCTTTAGGCAAGTTTATTAAAAAAACGCAATATGTAGGCTACACGAGGACGGAGCGGACGAGTAACCAAAACGAATGGGTTAAACAAATTCGTACGCAGTTTTATCATATTTAACTCTAGAATTAAAGGATATAAAACGAGAAAAAAGGTTTGACAACCTTTAAAAGTTTTATTAACTATATCAAAAATTGAAGCTCTGAAGCAAACAACTGCTGAGTGATCTACTCAAATTTGTTGAACAAAACGACTTAAGTATTTTAACCATGCTTAACCTTTAGGCAAGTTTATTTAGAAAAACGCAATATGTAGGCTACACGAGGACGGAGCGGTCGAGTAACCAAAACGAATGGGTTAAACAAATTCGTACGCGGTTTTTATCGTATTTAACTCTAGAATTAAAAGATATGAAACGAGATACAACGTTTGACAATCTTTAAAAGTTTTAATAACTATGCCAAAAATTATTATTCTGAAGCCAACTACTGCTGAGTGATCTACTCAAATATGTTGAACGAAACGGCTTAAGTATTTTAACCATGCTTAACCTTTAGGCAAGTTTATTAAAAAAACGCAATATGTAGGCTACACGAGGACGGAGCGGTCGATTAACCAAAACAAATGGGTTAAACAAATTCGTACGCAGTTTTATCATATTTAACTCTAGAATTAAAGGATACAAAACGAGAAACAACGTTTGACAACCTTTAAAAGTTTTATTAACTATATCAAAAATTGAAGCTCTGAAGCAAACAACTGCTGAGTGATCTACTCAAATTTGTTGAACAAAACGACTTAAGTATTTTAACCATGCTTAACCTTTAGGCCGGTAAGTTTATTTAATAAACGCAATATGTAGGCTATACGAGGACGGAGCGGTCGAGTAACCAAAACGAATGGGTTAAACAAATTCGTACGCGGTTTTTATCGTATTTAACTCTAGAATTAAAGGATATGAAACGAGATACAACGTTTGACAACCTTTAAAAGTTTTAATAACTATGCCAAAAATTATTATTCTGAAGCCAACAACTGCTGAGTGATCTACCCAAATTTGTGGAAAGAACGGACATTAGTATTTTAACCTTGCTTAACCTTTAGGCCGGTAAGTTTATTTAGAAAAACGCAATTGTAGGCTACACGAGGAAGGAGCCGTCGAGTTACCAAAACGTTTGGATTAAAAAAATTTGTACGCAGTTTTTATCATATTTAGCTTTAATATTAAAAGATATAAAACGAGAAACAACGTTTAAAACCCTTTAAAAACTTTTAATAACTATATCAAAAATTATTGTTCTGAATCCAACAACTGCTGAGTGATCTACTCAAATTTGTTGAACGAACCGACATAAGTATTATAACCTTACTTAACCTTTAGGCCGGTAAGTTTATTTATAAAAACGCAATTGTAGGCTACACGAGGACGGAGCGGTCGAATAACCAAAACGAATGGGTTAAACAAATTCGTACGCAGTTTTATCATATTTAACTCTAGAATTAAAGGATATAAAACGAGAAAAAACGTTTGACGAACTTTAAAAAGTTTTAATAAGTATCTCAAAAAATGTTGCTCTGAAGCAAACAACTGCTGAGTGATCTACACAAATTCGTTGAACAAATCGACTTACGTATTTTAAGCATGCTGAACGTTTAGGCCGGTAAGTTTATTTAGAAAAACGCGATATGTAGGCTACACGTGGATGGAGCGGTCGAGTAACCAAAACGAATGGGTTAGACAAATTCGTAGGCGGTTTTTATCGTATTTAACTCTAGAATTAAAGGATATAAAACGAGATGTAACGTTTGACAATCTTTTAAAATTTTTAATAACTATCTCAAAAATTATTGTTCTGAAGCCAACAACTGCTGAGTGATCTACTCAAATTTGTTGAACGAAACGACTTAAGTATTCTAACCATGCTTAACCTTTAGGCCGGGAAGTTTATTTAGAAAAACGTAATATGTAGGTTGCACGAGGACGGAGAGGTCGAGTAACCAAAACGAATGGGTTAAAAAAATTCGTACGCGTTATTTATCAGATTTAGCTCTAGAATTAAAGGATTTAAAACGAGAAACAACGTTTGACACCCTTTAAAAACTTTTAATAACTATATCAAAAATTTTTGTTCTGAAGCCAACAACTGCTGAGTGATCTACTCAAATTTGTTGAAAGAAACGACTTAAGTAGTTTAACCATGCTTAACCTTTAGGCCGGTAAGTTTATTCAGAAAAACGCAATATGTAGGCTACACGAGGACGAAGCGGTCTAGTAACCAAAACGAATAGGTTAGAAAAACTCGTACGCAGTTTTTATAATACTTAGCTCTAATATTAAAGGATATAAAACGAGAAATAACGTTTGAAACCCTTTACAACTTTTAATAACTATATCAAAAATTATTGTTCTGAAGCCGACAACTGCTGAGTGAACAACTCAAATTTGTTGAACAAAACGACTTAAGTATTTTAACCATGCTTAACCTTTAGGCAAGTTTATTTAGAAAAACGCAATATGTAGGCTACACGAGGACGGAGCGGTCGAGTAACCAAAACGAATGGGTTAAACAAATTCGTACGCGGTTTTTATCGTATTTAACTCTAGAATTAAAGGATATGAAACGAGATACAACGTTTGACAACCTTTAAAAGTTTTAATAACTATGTCAAAAATTATTATTCTGAAGCCAACAACTGCTGAGTGATCTACTCAAATATGTTGAACGAAACGACTTAAGTATTTTAACCATGCTTAACCTTTAGGCAAGTTTATTAAAAAAACGCAATATGTAGGCTACACGAGGACGGAGCGGACGAGTAACCAAAACGAATGGGTTAAACAAATTCGTACGAAGTTTTATCATATTTAACTCTAGAATTAAAGGATATAAAACGAGAAACAAGGTTTGACAACCTTTAAAAGTTTTATTAACTATATCAAAAATTGAAGCTCTGAAGCAAACAACTGCTGAGTGATCTACTCAAATTTGTTGAACAAAACGACTTAAGTATTTTAACCATGCTTAACCTTTAGGCAAGTTTATTTAGAAAAACGCAATATGTAGGCTACACGAGGACGGAGTGGCCAAAGAACCAAAACGAATGGATTAAACAATACGTAACTCTAGAATTTAAAGATATAAAACGAGAAACAACGTTTGACAACCTTTAAAAGTTTTATTAACTATATCAAAAATTGAAGCTCTGAAGCAAACAACTGCTGAGTGATCTACTCAAATTTGTTGAACAAAACGACTTAAGTATTTTAACCATGCTTAACCTTTAGGCAAGTTTATTTAGAAAAACGCAATATGTAGGCTACACGAGGACGGAGCGGTCGAGTAACCAAAACGAATGGGTTAAACAAATTCGTACGCGGTTTTTATCGTATTTAACTCTAGAATTAAAGGATATGAAACGAGATACAACGTTTGACAACCTTTAAAAGTTTTAATAACTATGTCAAAAATTATTATTCTGAAGCCAACAACTGCTGAGTGATTTACTCAAATATGTTGAACGAAACGACTTAAGTATTTTAACCATGCTTAACCTTTAGGCAAGTTTATTAAAAAAACGCAATATGTAGGCTACACGAGGACGGAGCGGTCGAGTAACCAAAACGAATTGGTTAAAAAAATTCGTACGCGGTTTTTATCGTATTTAACTCTAGAATTAAAGGATATGAAACGAGATACAACGTTTGACAATCTTTAAAAGTTTTATTAACTATATCAAAAATTGAAGCTCTGAAGCAAACAACTGCTGAGTGATCTACTCAAATTTGTTGAACAAAACGACTTAAGTATTTTAACCATGCTTAACCTTTAGGCCGGTAAGTTTATTTAGATAAACGCAATATGTAGGCTAAACGAGGACGGAGCGGTCGAGTAACCAAAACGAATGTGTTAAACAAATTCGTACGCGGTTTTTATCGTATTTAACTCTAGAATTAAAGGATATGAAACGAGATACAACGTTTGACAACCTTTAAAACTTTTAATAACTATATCAAAAATTATTGTTCTGAATCCAACAACTGCTGAGTGATCTACTCAAATTTGTGGAACGAACGGACATAAGTATTATAACCTTGCTTAACCTTTAGGCCGGTAAGTTTATTTAGAAAAACGCAATTGTAGGCTACACGAGGACGGAGCGGTCGAATAACCAAAACGAATTGGTTAAAAAAATTCGTACGCAGTTTTTATCATATTTAGCTTTAATATTAAAAGATATAAAACGAGAAACAACGTTTGAAACCCTTTAAAAACTTTGAATAACTATATCAAAAATTATTGTTCTGAATCCAACAACTGCTGAGTGATCTACTCAAATTTGTTGAATGAACCGACATAAGTATTATAACCTTACTTAACCTTTAGGCCGGTAAGTTTATTTATAAAAACGCAATTGTAGGCTACACGAGGACGGAGCGGTCGAATAACCAAAACGAATTGGTTAAAAAAATTCGTACGCAGTTTTTATCATTTAACTATAATATTAAAGGATATAAAACGAGAGACAGCGTTTGGCAACCTTTAAAAAGTTTTAATAACTATCTCAAAAATTGTCGCTTACGTATTTTAAGATCGGTAAGCAAATTAAAAAACGCAATATGTAAGCTAACGAGGAAGGAGCCGTCGAGTAACCAAAACAAATTGGTTAAAAAAATTTGTACGCGGTATTTATCAGATTTAGCTCTAGAATTAAAGGATATAAAACGAAAAACAACGTTCGACACCCTTTAAAAAACTTTTAATGACTATATCAAAAATTACTGTTCTGAAGCCAACAACTGCTGAGTGATCTACTCAAATTTGTTGAACGAAACGACTTAAGTAGTTTAACCATGCTTAACCTTTAGGCCGGTAAGTTTATTCAGAAAAACGCAATATGTAGGCTACACGAGGACGAAGCGGTCTAGTAACCAAAACGAATAGGTTAGAAAAATTCGTACGCAGTTTTTATAATACTTAGCTCTAATATTAAAGGATATAAAACGAGAAATAACGTTTGAAACCCTTTAAAACTTTTAATAACTATATCAAAAATTATTGTTCTGAAGCCGACTACTGCTGAGTGATCAACTCAAATTTGTTGAACGAAACGACTTAAGTATTCTAACCATGCTTAACCTTTAGGCCGGTAAGTTTATTTAGAAAAACGTAATATGTAGGCTGCACGAGGACAGAGCGGTCGAGTAACCAAAACGAATGGGTTAAAAAAATTCGGACGCGGTATTTATCAGATTTAGCTCTAGACTTAAAGGATATAAAACGAGAAACAACGTTTGAAACCTTTTAAAACTTTTAATAACTATATCAAAAATTATTGTTCTGAAGCCGACAACTGCTGAGTGGTCTACTCAAATTTGTTGAGCGAAACGACTTAAGTAGTTTAACCATGCTTAACTTTTAGGCCGGTAAGTTTATTTAGAAAAACGTAATATGTAGGCTGCACGAGGACGGAGTGGTCGAGTAACCAAAACGAATGGGTTAAACAAATTCGTACGCGGTTTTATCATATTTAACTCCAGAATTAAAGGATATAAAACGAGAAGTAACGTTTGACAATCTTTTAAAATTTTTAATAACTATCTCAAAAATTATTGTTCTGAAGCCAACAATTGCTGAGTGATCTACTCAAATTTGTTGAACGAAACGAATTAAGTATTCTAACCATGCTTAACCTTTAGGCCGGGAAGTTTATTTAGAAAAACGTAATATGTAGGCTGCACGAGGACGGAGAGGTCGAGTAACCAAAACGAATGGGTTAAAAAAATTCCTACGCGTTATTTATCAGATTTAGCTCTAGAATTAAAGGATATAAAACGAGAAATAATATTTGACAATCTCAAAAATTATTGTTCTGAAGCCAACAACTGCTGAGTGATCTACTCAAATTTGTTGAAAGAAACGACTTAAGTAGTTTAAACATGCTTAACCTTTAGGCCGGTAAGTTTATTTAGAAAAACGCATTTGTAGGCTACACGAGGACGGAGCGGTCGAGTAACCAAAACGAATGGGTTAAAAAAATTCGTACGCAGTTTTTATCATATTTAGCTCTAATATTAAAGGATATAAAACGAGAAATAACGTTTGAAACCCTTTAAAACTTTTAATAACTATATCAACAAGTAAGGAAGGCTAAGTTCGGGTGTAACCGAACATTATATACTCAGTTGAGAGCTGTGGAGACAAAGTAAAGGAAATCACCATGTTGTAAAAGGAACCTAGGGTAACCCTGGAATGTGTTTGCATGACATGTGTATCAAATGGAAGGTATTAAAGAGTATTTTAAGAGAAAGTGGGCCATAGATCTATAGATGGACGCCATTTAGGGATATCGCCATAAAGGTGGACCAGACCTGACTCGAGAATTTGTTTGTACGATATGGGTATCAAATGAAATGTGTTAATGATAATTTTAAAAGGGAGTGGGCCTAAGTTCTATAGGTGGACGTCTTTTCGAGATATCGCCATAAAGATGGACCAGGGGTGACTCTAGAATTTGTTTGTACGATATGAGTATCAAATTAAAGGTGTTAATGAGTATTTTAAGAGGGCGTGGGCCTTAGTTCTATATGTGGACGCCTTTTCGAAATATCGCCATAAACGTGGACCAGGGGTGACTCTAGAATTCGTTTGTACTATATGGGTATTAAATGGAAGGTGTTAATGAGTATTTTAAAAGGGAGTGGGCCTTAGTACTATAGGTGGATGCCTTTTCGAGATATCGCCATAAAGGTGGGCCAGGGGTGACTCTAGAATTTTTTTTGCACGATATGGGTATCAAATGAAAGGTGTTAATGAGTATTTTAAAAGGGTGTGGGCCTTAGTTCTATAGGTGGACGCCTTTTCGAGATATCGCCATAAAGGTGGACCAGGGGTGACTCTAGAATTTGTTTGTACGATATGGGTATCAAATGAAAGGTGTTAATGAGTATTTTAAAAGGGCGTGGTCCTTAGTTCTATAGGTGGACGCCTTTTCGAGATATCGACATGAAGGTGGACCAGGGGTGACTCTAGAATTTGTTTGTACGATATGGGTATCAAATGAAAGGTGTTAATGAGTATTTTAAAAGGGAGTGGGCCTTAGTACTATAGGTGGATGCCTTTTCGAGATATCGCCATAAAGGTGGGCCAGGGGTGACTCTAGAATTTTTTTTGTACGATATGAGTATCAAATGAAAGGTGTTAATGAGTATTTTAAGAGGGCGTGGGCCTTAGTTCTATATGTGGACGCCTTTTCGAGATATCGCCATAAAGGTGGGCCTGGGTTGACTCTAGAATTTTTTTGTAGGATATGGGTATCCAATGAAAGGTGTTAATAAGTATTTTAAAAAGGCGTGGGCCTTAGTTCTATAGGTGGACGCCTTTTCGAGATATCGACATGAAGGTGGACCAGGGGTGACTCTAGAATTTGTTTGTACGATATGGGTATCAAATGAAAGGTGTTAATGAGTATTTTAAAAAGGATTGGGCCTTAGTTATATATGTGGACGCCTTTTCGAGATATCGCCATAAACGTGGACAAGGGGTGACTCTAGAATGTGTTTGTACGATATGGGTATCAAATTAAAGGTATTAATGAGGGTTTGAAACGGGAGTGGCCCTTAGTTGTATATGTGAAGGCGTTTTCGAGATATCTACCAAAATGTGGACCAGGGTGATCCAGAACGTCATCTGTCGGGTACCGCTAATTTATTTATATATGTTACACCACGTACAGTATTCCTTCCAAAATTCCAAGGGCTTTTGATTTCGGCCTGCAAAACTTTTTAATTTTCTTCTACTTAATATGGTAGGTGTCACACCCATTTTACCAAGTTTTTTTCTAAAGTTATATTTTGCGTCAATAGACCAATACAATTACCATGTTTCATTCCTTTTTTCGTATTTGGTATATAATTATGGCATTTTTTTCATTTTTCGTAATTTTCGATATCGAAAAAGTGGGCGTGGTCATAGTCGGATTTCGGCCATTTTTTACACCAATGCAAAGTGAGTTCAGATAAGTACGTGAACTGAGTTTAGTAAAGATATATCGATTTTTGCTCAAGTTATCGTGTTAACGGCCGAGCGGAAGGACAGACGGTCGACTGTGTATAAAAACTGGGCGTGGCTTCAACCGATTTCGCCCTTTTTCACAGAAAACAGTTATCGTCCTAGGAACTAAGCCTCTACCAAATTTCACAAGGATTGGTTAATTTTTTTTCGACTTATGGCATTAAAAGCATCCTAGAAAAATTAAATGAAAAAGGGCGGAGCCACGCCCATTTTGAAATTTTCTTTTATTCTTGTATTTTGTTGCACCATATCATTACTGGAGTTAAATGATGGCATAATTTACTTATATGCTGTAATGATATTAACTTTTCTTTTAAAATTTGAATTAAAAAATTTTTTTTTTTAAAAGTGGGCGTGGTCGTTCTCCGATTTCGCTAATTTTTATTAAGTAGACATAAATTAATAAGAGAAACGTTCCTGCCAAATTTCATCATGATATCTTCAACGACTGCCAAATTACAGCTTGCAAAACTTCTAAATTACCTTCATTTAAAAGTGGGCGGTGCCACGCCCATTGTCCAAAATTTTACTAGTTTTCTATTCTGCGTCGCAAGCTCAACTCACCTACCAAGTTTCATAGCTTAATGCGTATTTGGTAATGAATTATCGCAATTTTTCGATTTTTCGAAATTTTCGATATCGAAAAAGGGGGCGTGGTTATTGTCCGATATCGTTCATTTTAAATAGCGATCTGAGATAAGTGCCCAGGAACCTGCATACCAAATGTCATCAAGATACCTCAAAATTTACTCAAGTTATCGTGTTAACGGACAGACGGACGGACGGACGGATGGACGGACGGACATGGCTCAATCGAATTTTTTTTCGATACTGATGATTTTGATATATGGAAGTCTATATCTATCTCGATTCCTTTATACATGTACAACCAACCGTTATGCAATCAAAGTTAATATACTCTGTGAGCTCTGCTCAACTGAGTATAAAAATTATTGTTCTGAAGCCAACAACTACTGAGTGATTTGTTGAACGAAACGACTTAAGTATTCTAACCATGCTTAACCTTTAGACCGATAAGTTTATTTAGAAAAACGCAATTGTAGGCTACACGAGTACGGAGCGGTCGAGTAAACAAAACGAATGGGTTAAAAAAATTCGTTCGCAGTTTTTATCATATTTAGCTCTAATATTAAGGAATATAAAACGAGAAATAACGTTTGAAACCCTTTAAAACTTTTAATAACTATACCAAAAATTATAGTTCTGAAGCCAACAACTGCTGAGTGATCTACTCAAATTTGTTGAACGAAACGACTTAAGTATTCTAACCATGCTTAACCTTTAGGCCGGTAACTTTATTTAGAAAACGTAATATGTAGGCTGCACGAGGACGGAGCGGTCGAGTAGCCAAAACGAAAGGGTTAAAAAAATTCGTACGCGGTATTTATCAGATTTAGCTCTAGAATTAAAGGATATAAAACGAGAAAAAACGTTTGACACCCTTTAAAAACTTTTAATAACTATATCAAAAATTATTGTTCTGAAGCCAACAACTGCTGAGAGATCTACTCAAATTTGTTGAACGAAACGACTTAAGTATTCTAACCATGCTTAACCTTTAGGCCGGTAAGTTTATTTAGAAAAACGCAATACGTAGGCTACACGAGGACGGAGCGGTCGAGTAACCAAAACGAATGGGTTTAACAAATTCGTACGCGGTTTTTATCGTATTTAACTCTAGAATTAAAGGATATAAAACGAGAAATAACGTTTGACAACCTTCAAAAAGTTTTATTAACTATATCAAAAATTATTGTTCTGAATCCAACAATTGCTGAGTGATCTACTCAAATTTGTTGAACGAACCGACATAAGTATTCTAACCATGCTTAACCTTTAGGCCGGTAAGTTTATTTAGAAAAACGCAATATGTAGGCTACACGAGGACGGAGCTGTCGAGTAACCAAAACGAATGGGTTAAAAAAATTCGTACGCAGTTTTTTTCATATTTAGCTTTAATATTAAAGGATATAAAACGAGAAACAACGTTTGAAACCCTTTAAAAACTTTTAATAACTATATCAAAAATTATTGTTCTGAATCCAACAGTGATCTACTCAAATTTGTTGAACGAACCGACATAAGTATTTTAACCTTACTCAACCTTTAGGCCGGTAAGTTTATTTATAAAAACGCGATTGGAGGCTACACGAGGACGGAGCGGTCGAATAACCAAAACGAATTGGTTAAAAAAATTCGTACGCAGTTTTTATCATATTCAGCTTTAATATTAAAGGATATAAAACGAGAAAAACGTTTGAAGCCCTTTAAAAACTTTTAATAACTATATCAAAAATTATAGTTCTGAAGCCAACAACTGCTGAGTGATCTACTCAAATTTGTTGAACGCAACGACTTAAGTTTCTAACCATGCTTAACCTTTACGCCGGTAAGTTTATTTAGAAAAACGTAATATGTAGGCTGCACGAGGACGGAGCGGTCGAGTAGCCAAAACGAATGGGTTAAAAAAATTCGTGCGCGGTATTTATCAGATTTAGCTTTAGAATTAAAGGATATAAAACGAGAAAAAACGTTTGACACCCTTTAAAAACTTGTAATAACTATATCAAAAATTATTGTTCTGAAGCCAACAACTGCTGAGTGATCTACTCAAATTTGTTGAACGAAACGACTTAAGTATTCTAACCATGCTTAACCTTTAGGCCGGTAAGTTTATTTAGAAAAACGCAATTGTAGGCTACACGAGGACGGAGCGGTCGAGTAACCAAAACGAATGGGTTAAAAAAATTCGTTCGCAGTTTTTATCATATTTAGCTCTAATATTAAGGGATATAAAACGAGAAATAACGTTTGAAACCCTTTAAAACTTTTAATAACTATATCAAAAATTATAGTTCTGAAGCCAACAACTGCTGAGTGATCTACTAAAATTTGTTGAACGAAACGACTTAAGTATTCTAACCATGCTTAACCTTTAGGCCGGTAAGTTTATTTAGAAAAACGTAATATGTAGGCTGCACGAGGACGGAGCGGTCGAGTAGCCAAAACGAATGGGTTAAAAAAATTCGTACGCGGTATTTATCAGATTTAGCTCTAGAATTAAAGGATATAAAACAAGAAAAAACGTTTGACAGCCTTTAAAAACTTTTAATAACTATATCAAAAATTATTGTTCTGAAGCCAACAACTGCTGAGTGATCTACTCAAATTTGTTGAACGAAACGACTTAAGTATTCTAACCATGTTTAACCTTTAGGCCGGTAAGTTTATTTAGAAAAACGCAATATGTAGGCTACACGAGGACGGAGCGGTCGAGTAACCAAAACGAATGGGTTTAACACATTCGTACGCGGTTTTTATCGTATTTAACTCTAGAATTAAAGGACATAAAACGAGAAATAACGTTTGACAACCTTCAAAAAGTTTTATTAACTATATAAAAAATTATTGTTCTGAATCCAAGAACTGCTGAGTGATCTACTCAAATTTGTTGAACGAAACGACTTAAGTACTTTAACCATGCTTAACCTTTAGGACGGTAAGTTTGTTTAGAAAAACGCAATATGTAGGCTACACGAGGACGGAGCGGTCGAGTAATCAAAATGAATGGGTTAAAAAAATTCGTACATGGTGTTTATACTATCTAACTCTACAATTAAAGGATATAAAACGAGAAACAACGTTTGACACCCTTTAAAAACTTTTAATAACTATATCAAAAATTATTGTTCTGAATCCAGCAACTGCTGAGTGATCTACTCAAATTTGTTGAACGAACCGACATAAGTATTTTAACCTTACTTAACCTTTAGGTCGGTAAGTTTATTTAGAACAAGTAAGGAAGGCTAAGTTCGGGTGTAACCGAACATTACATACTCAGTTGAGAGCTATGGAGACAAAATAAGGAAAATCACCATGTAGGAAAATGAACCTAGGGTAACCCTGGAATGTGGTTGTATGACATGTGTATCAAATGGAAGGTATTAAAGAGTATTTTAAGAGAGAGTAGGCCATAGTTCTATGGATGGACGCCATTTAGGGATATCGCCATAAAGGTGGACCAGAGCTGACTCTAGAATGTGTTTGTACGATATGGGTATCAAATGAAAGGTGATAATGAGTATTTTAAAAGGGAATGGGCTTTCGTTCTATAGGTGAACGCCTTTTCGAGAAATCCCCATAAAGGTGGACCAGGGGTGACTCTAGAATATGTTTGTACGATATGGGTATCAAATGAAAGCTGTTAATGAGTATTTTGAAAAGGAGTGATCCTTAGTTCCCTAGGTGGACGCCGTTTCGAGATATCGCCATAAAGGTGGACCAGGGGTGTCTCTAGTTGTACGATATGGGAATCAAATGAAAGGTGTTACTGAGCATTTTAGGAGGGAGTGGGCATTAGGTCTATAGGTGGACGCCTTTTCGAAATGTCGCCATTAGGGTGGGCCAGGGGTGACTCTAGAATGTGTTTGTATGATATGGGTATCAAATGAAAGATGGTAATGAGTATTTTAAAAGGGAGTAATCCTTAGTTCTATAGGTGGACGCCTTTTCGAGATATCGCCATAAAGGTGGACCAAGGGTGACTCTAGAATGGTTGTACGATATGGCTATCAAACGAAAGGTGTTACTGAGCATTTTAAGAGGGAGTGGGAATTAGGTCTATAGGTGGACGCCTTTTCGAGATATCGTCATTAGGGTGGGCCAGGGGTGACTCTAGAATGTGTTTGTACGATATGGGTATCAAACGAAAGGTGTTACTGAGCATTTTAAGAGGGAGTGGGCATTAGGTCTATAGGTGGACGCCTTTTCGAGATATCGCCATTAGGGTGGGCCAGGGGTGACTCTAGAATGTTTGTACGATATGGGTAGCAAACGAAAGGTGTTACTGAGCGTTTTAAGAGGGAGTGGGCATTAGGTCTATAGGTGGACGCCTTTTCGAGATATCACCATTAGAGTGGGCCAGGGGTGACTCTAGAATGTTTGTACGATATGGGTATCAAACGAAAGGTGTTACTGAGCATTTTAAGAGGGAGTGGACATTAGGTCTATAGGTGGACGCCTTTTCGAGATATCGCCATTAGGGTGAGCCAGGGGTGACTCTAGAATGTTTTTACGATATGGGTATCAAACGAAAGGTGTTACTGAGCATTTTAAGAGGGAGTGGGCATTAGGTCTATAGGTGGACGCCTTTTCGAGATATCGCCATTAGGGTGGGCCAGGGGTTACTCTAGAATGTTTGTACGATATGGGTATCAAACGAAAGGTGTTACTGAGCATTTTAAGAGGGAGTGGGCATTAGGTATATAGGTGGACGCCTTTTCGAGATATCGCATTAGGGTGGGCCAGGGGTGACTCTAGAATGTTTGTACGATATGGGTAGCAAACGAAAGGTGTTACTGAGCATTTTAAGAGGGAGTGGGCATTAGGTCTATAGGTGGACGCCTTTTCGAGATATCGCCATTAGGGTGGGCCAGGGGTGACTCTAGAATGTTTGTACGATATGGGTATCAAACGAAAGGTGTTACTGAGCATTTTAAGAGGGAGTGGACATTAGGTCTATAGGTGGACGCCTTTTCGAGATATCGCCATTAGGGTGAGCCAGGGGTGACTCTAGAATGTTTTTACGATATGGGTATCAAACGAAAGGTGTTACTGAGCATTTTAAGAGGGAGTAGGCATTATGTCTATAGGTGCACGCCTTTTCGAGATATCGCCATTAGGGTGGGCCAGGGGTGACTCTAGAATGTGTTTGTACGATATGGATATCAAATTAAAGGAATTAATGAGGGTTTTAAAAGCGAGTGGCCCTTAGATGTATATGTGAAGGCGTTCTCGCGATAGCGACCAAATGTGGACCAGGTGATCCAGAAAATCATCTGTCGGGTACTGCTAATTTATTTATATATTCAATACCACTAACAGTATTCCTGCCAAGATTCCAAGGGCTGTTGATTACGCCTTGTAGAACTTTTTCATTTTCTTCTACTTAATATGGTAGGTGTCACACCCATTTTACAAAGTTTTTTCCAAAGTTATATTTTGCGTCAATAAACCAATCCAGTTACCATGTTTCGTATTTGGTATAGAATTATGGCATTTTTTTCATTTTTCGTAATTTTCGATATCGATAAAGTGGGCGTGGTTATGGTCGGATTTCGGCCATTTTTTATACCAAGATAAAGTGAGTTCAGATAAGTACGTGGGCTAAGTTTAGTAAAGATATATCGGTTTGTGCTCAAGTTATTGTGTTAACGGCCGAGCGGAAGGACAGACGGTGGACTGTGTATAAAAACTGGGCGTGGCTTCCACCGATTTTGCCTATTTTCACAGAGAACAGTTACCGTCATAGAGTCTATGCTCCTGCCAAATTTCAAAAGGATTGGTAAATTTTTGTTCGACATATGGCATTAAAAGTATTCTAGACAAACTAAATGAAAATGGGCGGAGCCACGCCCATTTTGAAATTTTCTTTTATTTTTGTATTTTGTTGCATCATATCATTACTGGAGTTGAATTTTGACTTAATTTACTTATATACAGTAAAGATATTAAATTTTTTGTTAAAATTTGAATTTAAAAAAAAATTTTTTTAAAAAGTGGGCGTGTTCTTCATCCAATTTTGCTAATTTTTATTTAGCACATATATAGTAATAGTAGTAACGTTCCTGCCAAATTTCATCATGATATCTTCAACGACTGCGAAATTACAGCTTGCAAAACTTTTAAATTACCTTCTTGTAAAAGTGGGCGGTGCCACGCCCATTGTCCAAAATCTTACTAATGTTCTATTCTGCGTCATAACGTCAACCCATCTACCAAGTTTCATCGCTTTAACCGCCTTTGGCAATGAATTATCGCATTTTTTCGGTTTTTCGAAATTTTCGATATCGAAAAAGTGGGCGTGGTTATAGTCCGATATCGTTCATTTTAAATAGCGATCTGAGATGAGTGCTCAGGAACCTACATACCAATTTTCATCAAGATACCTCAAAATTTACTCAAGTTATCGTGTTAAAGGACGGACGGACATGGCTCAATCAAATTTTTTTTGGATCCTGATTATTTTGATATATGGAAGTCTATATCTATCTCGATTCCTTTATATATGTACAACCAACCGTTATCCAATCAAACTTAATATACTCTGTGAGCTCTGCTCAACTGAGTATAAAAACGCTATTGTAGGCTACACGAGGACGGAGCGGTCGAGTAACCAAAACGGATGGGTTAAAAAAATTCGTACGCAGTTTTTATCATATTTAGCATTAATATTAAAGGATATAAAACGAGAAACAACGTTTGAAACCCTTTAAAAACTTTTAATAACTATATCAAAAATTATTGTTCTGAATCCAACAGTGATCTACTCAAATTTGTTGAACGAACCGACATAAGTATTTTAACCTTACTCAACCTTTAGGCCGGTAAGTTTATTTATAAAAACGCGATTGGAAGCTACACGAGGACGGAGCGGTCGAATAACCAAAACGAATTGGTTAAAAAAATTCGTACGCTGTTTTTATCATATTCAGCTTTAATATTAAAGGATATAAAACGAGAAAAACGTTTGAAGCCCTTTAAAAACTTTTAATAACTATATCAAAAACTATTGTTCTGAATCCAACAACTGCTGAGTGATCTACACAAATTTGTTGAACGAACCGACATAAGTATTTTAACCTTACTTAACCTTTAGGCCGGTAAGTTTATTTAGAAAAACGCAATTTTAGGCTACACGAGGACGGAGCGGTCGAGTAACCAAAACGATTGGGTTAAAAAAATTCGTACGCGGTGTTTATTTTAACTCTAGAATTAAAGGATGTAAAACGAGAAACAACGTTTGACACCCTTTAAAAGTTTTAAAAACTATCTCAAAAATTGTCGCTCTGAAGCAAACAACTGCTGAGTGATCTACTCAAATTTGTTGAACAAAACGAACTACGTATTTTAAGCATGCTAACCTTTAGACCGGTAAGCAAATTAAAAAAACGCAATATGTAACTAACGAGGAGGGAGCCGTCGAGTAACCGAAACAAATGTGTTAAACAAATTCGTACGCGGTATTTATCAAACTTAACTGTAGCATTAAAGGATATGAAACGAGAAACAACGTTTGACAAACTTTAAAACGTTTTAATAACTATATAAAAAAAATGGCGCTCTGAAGCAAACAGCTGATCTACTCAAATTAGTTGATCAAAACGACTTACGTATTTTAAACATGCAAAAACGCAATATGTAAGCTTACGAGGACGGAGCGGTCGAGTAACCAAAACGAATGAGTTAAAAAAATTCGTTTGCAGTTTTTATCATATTTAGCTCTAATATTAAGGGATATAAAACGAAAAACAACGTTTGAAACCCTTTAAAAACTTTTAATAACTATAACAAAAAATATTGTTGTGAATCCAACAACTGCTGAGTGATCTACTCAAATTTGTTGAACGAACCGACATAAGTATTTTAACCTTACTTAACCTTTAGGCCGGTAAGTTTATTTAGAAAAACGCAATTGTAGGCTACACGAGGACGGAGCGGTCGAATAACCAAAACGAATTGGTTAAAAAAAATTCGTATGCAGTTTTTATCATTTAACTCTAATATTAAAGGATATAAAACGAGAGACAACGTTTGACAACCTTTAAAAACTTTTAATAACTATCTCAAAAATTGTCGCTAACGTATTTTTAGCATGCTTAACCTTTAGATCGGGTAGCAAATTAAAAAAAAACGCAGTTGTAAGTTAACGGGAAAGGAGCCGCCGAGTAACCGAAACAAATTGGTTAGAAAAATTCGTACGCGATATTTATCAGATTTAACTCTAGAATTAAAGGATATAAAACGAGAAACAACGTTTGACACCCTTTAAAAGCTTTTAATAACTATATCAAAAATTATTGTTCTGAAGCCAACAACAGCTGAGTGATCTACTCAAATTTGTTGAACGAAACGACTTAAGTATTTTAACCATGCTTAACCTTTAGGCCGGTAAGTTTATTTAGAAAAACGCAATATGTAGGCTACACGAGGACGGAGCGGTCGAGTAACCAAAGCGAATGTGTTAAAAAAATTCGTACGCGATTTTGTCATATTTAACTCTAGAATTAAAGGATATAAAACGAGAAACAAAGTTTGACAACCTTTAAAAAGTTTTATTAAAAATTGTAGCTCTGAAGCAAACAACTGCTGAGTGATCTCCTAAAATTTGTTGAACAAAACGACTTACGTACTTTAACCATGCTTAACCTTTAGGCCGGTAAGTTTATTTAGAAAAACGCAATATGTAGGGTACACGAGGACGGCGCAGACGAGTAACCAAAACGAATGGGTTAAACAAATTCCTACGCGGTTTTTTGTCATATTTAACTCTAGAATTAAAGGATATAAAACGAGAAACAACGTTTGACAACCTTTAACAAGTTTTATTAACTATATCAAAAATTGTAGCTCTGAAGTAAACAACTGCTGAGTGATCTCCTAAAATTTGTTGAATAAAACGACTTACGTACTTTAACCATGCTTAACCTTTAGGCCGGAAAGTTTATTTAGAAAAACGCAACATGTATGCTAACAAGGACAGAGTTGTCGAGTAACCAAAACAAATGGGTTAACAAATTCGTACGCGGTTTTATCATGTCTAACTCTAGAATTAAAGGATATAAAACGAGAAACAACATTTGACAACCTTTAAAAAGTTTTATTAACTATATCAAAAATTGTAGCTCTGAAGCAAACAATTGCTGATTGATCTACTCATATTTGTTGAATAAAATGACTTACGTATTTTAAGCATGCTTAACCTTTAGGCCGGTAAGTTTATTTAGAAAAACGCAATATGTAGGCTATACGAGGACGAAACGACTTAAGTATTTTAACCATGCTTAACCTTTAGGCCGGTGAGTTTATTTAGAAAAACGCAATATGTAGGCTACACGAGGACGGAGCTGTCGAGTAACCAAAACGAATGTGTTAAAAAAATTCGTACGCGGTTTTGTCATATTTAACTCTAGAATTAAAGGATATAAAACGAGAAACAAAGTTTGACAACCTTTAAAAAGTTTTATTAACTATATCAAAAATTGTAGCTCTGAAGCAAACAACTGCTGAGTGATCTACTCAAATTTGTTGAACAAAAACGACTTACGTATTTTAAGCATGCTAAACCTTTAGGCCGGTAAGTTTATTTAGAAAAACGCAATATGTAGGGTACACGAGGACGGCGCAGTCGAGTAACCAAAACGAATGGGTTAAACAAATTCCTACGCGGTTTTTGTCATATTTAACTCTAGAATTAAAGGATATAAAACGAGAAACAACGTTTGACAACCTTTAAAAAGTTTTATTAACTATATCAAAAATTGTAGCTCTGAAGTAAACAACTGCTGAGTGATCTCCTAAAATTTCTTGAACAAAAGGGCTTACGTACTTTAACCATGCTTAACCTTTAGACCGGAAAATTTATTTAGAAAAACGCAACATGTATGCTAACGAGGACAGAGTTGTCGAGTAACCAAAACAAATGGGTTAAAAAATTCGTACGCGGTTTTTTTTTTTCATATTTAACTCTAGAATTAAAGGACATAAATCGAGAAACAACGTTTGACAACCTTTAGAAATTTTATAACTATCTGAAAAATTGTCGCTCTGAAGCAAACAACTGCTGAGTGAAAGAGAGAAAGTTTATTTAGAAAAAACGCAACATGTATGCTAACGAGGACAAAGTTGTCGATTAACCAAAACAAATGGGTTAAAAAATTCGTACGCGGTTTTTTTTCATATTTAACTCTAGAATTAAAGGATATAAATCGAGAAAAAATGTTTGACAACCTTTAGACATTTTATAACTATCTCAAAAATTGTCGCTCTGAAGCAAACAACTGCTGATTGATCCACTCAAATTTGTTGAAAAAAAACGACTTACATATTTTAACCATGCTTAACCTTTAGGCCGGTAAGTTTATTTAGAAAAACGCAATATGTAGGCTACACGAGGGCGGAGCGGTCGAGTAACCAAAACGAATGGGGTTAAACAAATTCGTACGCGGTTTTTATCGTATTTAACTCAAGAATTAAATGATATAAAACGAGAAACAACGTTTGACAACCTTTAAAAGATTTAATAACTATGTCAAAAATTATTATTCTGAAGCCAACTACTGCTGAGTGATCTACTCAAATATGTTGAACGAAAAGATTTAAGTATTTTAACCATGCCTAACCTTTAGGCCGGTTAGTTTATATAGAAAAATGCAATATGTAGGAGGAACGAGGACGGAGCTGTCGAGTAACCAAAACGAATGGGTTAAATAAATTCGTACGCGGTTTTATCTTATTTAACTCTAGAATTAAAGGATATGAAACGAGAAACAACGTTTGACAACCTTTAAAAAGTTTTATTAATTATGTCAAAAATTGTAGCTCGGAAGCAAACAACTGCTGTCTGATCTACTCAGATTTGTTGAACAAAACGAATTACGTATTTTAAGCATTCTTAACCTTTTGGCCGGTAAGTTTACTTAGAAAACGCAATATATAGGCTACACGAGGACGGAGCAGTCGAGTAGGCAAAACGAATGGGTTAAACAAATTCGTACGCGGTTTTTATGCTATTTAACTCTAGAACTAAAGGATATAAAACGAGAAAAAACATTTGACAACCTTAAACATTTTAATAACTATCTCAAAAATTGTCACTCTGAAGCAAACAACTGCTGAGTGATCTACCCAAATTTGTTGAAAGAATCGACTTATATATTTTAACCATACTTAACCTTTAAGCCGGTAAGTTTATTTAGAAAAACGCAATATGTAGGCTACACGAGGACGGAGCGGTCGAGTAACCAAAACGAATGGGTTTAGCAAATTCGTACGCGGTTTTTATCGTATTTAGCTCTAGAATTAAAGGATATAAAACGAGAAACAACGTTTGACAACCTTTAAAAAGTTTTATTAACGATATCGAAAATTGTAGCTCTGAAGCAAACAATTGCTGAGTGATCTACTCACGTTTGTTGAATAAAACAACTTATGTATTTTAATCATGCTTAACCTTTAGGCCGGTAAGTTTATTTAGAAAAACGCAATATGTAGGCTACACGTGGACGGAGCGGTCGAGTAACCAAAACGAATGGGCTAAAAAAATTCGTACGCAGTTTTTATCATATTTAGCTGTAGAATTAAAGGATATAAAACGAGAAACAACGTTTGACACCCTTTATAAACTTTTCATAACTATATCAAAAATTGTCGCTCTGAAGGAAACAACTCCTGAGTGATCTACTCAAATTTGTTGAACAAAACGAACTACGTATTTTAACAGGCTAACCTTTAGACCGGAAAACAAATTTAAAAAAAACCGCAATATGTAAGCTAACGAGAACAGAGCCTCGAGTAACCAAAACAAATGGGTTAAAAAAATTCTTACTGGATATTTATCAAATTTAACTCTCGAATTAAAGGATATAAAGCGAGAAACAACGTTTTACAACCTTTAAAAAGTTTTAATAGCTATATCAAAAATTGTCGCTCTGAAGAAAACAACCGTTGAGTGATCTACTCAAATTAGGTGCGCAAAACGACTTACGTATTTTAAACATGCTTAACCTTTAGGCCGGTAAGTTTTTTTAGAAAACCGCAATATGTAAGCTAACGAGGACGGAGCCGTCGAGTAACCAAAACAAATGGGTTAAAAAAGTTCGTGCGCGGTATTTATCAAATTCAATTCAACAATTAAAGGATATAAAACGAGAAAGAACGTTTGACAACCTTTAAAAAGTTTTAATAACTATCTCAAAAATTGTCGCTCTGAAGCAAACAACTGCTGAGTGATCTACTCAAATTTTTGAACAAAACGAATTATGTATTTTAAGAATGCTTACCTTTAGACCGGTAAGCAAATTAAAACAACGCAAAAAGTATGCTTACGAGGACGGAGGCGTCGAGTTAATAAAATAAATGCGTTAAACAAATTCGTGCCAAAACAAATGGTTTAGAAAAATCCGTACGCAGTTTTTATCAGTTTTAACACTAGAATTAAAGGATATAAAATGAGAAGCAAAGTTTGACAACCTTTAAAAAGTTTTAATAACTATCTCAAAAATTTACCTCTGAAGCAAACTACTGCTGAGTGATTTTCTAAAATTTGGTGAACGAAACACTTACGTACTTTATCCATGCTTAACCTTTAGGCCGGTAAGCTTATTTAGAAAAACGCAATATGTAGGCTATTCGAGGACGGAGTATTCGAGCAAGAAAAACAAATGGCTTAAAATAATTCATACGCGGTTTTTATCGTATTTAGCTCTAGAATTAGAGGATATAAAACAAGAAACAACATTTGACACCTTTTAAAAACTTTTAATAACTATATCAAAAATTGCCGCTCTGAAGCAAACAACTGCTGAGTGATCTCCTGAAAATTGTTGAACAAAACGAATTGCGTATTTTAAGCATGCCAAATTTTAGACCGGTAAGCAAATTAAAATAAAACGCGATATGTGAGCTAACGAGGACGGAGCCGTCGAGTAACCAAAACAAATTGGTTAAAACAATTCGTACGCGGTATTTATCAAATTTAGCTCTAGAATTAAAGGATATAAAACGAGAAACAACATTTGACAACCTTTAAAAAGTTTTAATAACAATCTCAAAAATTGCCGCTCTGAAGCAAACAACTGCAGAGTGATCTACTGAAAATTGTTGAACAAAAGACTTACGTATTTTAAGCATGCTAACCTTTAGCCCGGTAAGCAACTTAAAAAAACGCAATATGTAAGCTAACGAGGTCCGAACCGTCGAGTAACCAAAACAAATGGATTAAAAAATCCCTACGCAGTTTTTATCAGCTTTAACACTAGAATTAAAGGATATAAAACGAGAAGCAAAGTTTGACAACCTTTAGAAAGTTTTAATAACTATCTCAAAAATTTTCGCTCTGAAGCAAACTACCGCTGAGTGATCTTCTCAAATTTGTTGAACGAAAGACTTACGTAATTTATCCATGCTTAAACTTTAGGCCGGTCAGCTTATTTAGAAAAACGCAATATGTAGGCTATACGAGGACGGAGTAGTCGAGTAACAAAACAAATGGCTTACAACAATTCGTACGCGGTTTTTATCGTATTTAGCTCTAGAATTAGAGGATATAAAACAAGAAACAACATTTGACACCTTTTAAAAACTTATAATAACTATATCAAAAATTTACGCTCTGAAGCAAACAACTGCTGAGTGATCTACTCACTCACGTTTGTTGAACAAAACGACTTACTTATTTGAATCATGCTTAACCTTTAGGCCGGTAAATTTATTTAGAAAAACACAATATGTAGGCTACACGAGGGCGGAGCCGTCGAGTAACCAAAACAAGGGGGTTAACAAAATTCGTATGCGGTATTTATTAAATCTAACTCTAGAATTAAAGGATATAAAACGAGAAAGAACGTTTTACAACTTTTAAAAAGTTTTAATAACTATCTCAAAAATTGTCGCTCTGAAGCAAACAACTCAAATTAGTTGAGCAAAACGACTTACGTATTTTAAACATGCTTAACCTTTAGGCCGGTAAGTTTATTTAGAAAAACGCAATATGTAAGCTAACGAGGACGGAGCCGTCGAGTATCCAAAACAAATGGGTTAAAAAAAATTCGTACGCGGTATTTATCAAATTCAACTCTACAATTAAAAGTATATAAAACGAGAAAGAACGTTTGAAAACCTTTAAAAAGTTTTAATAACTATCTCAAAAATTGTCGGTCTGAAGCAAACAACTGCAGAGTGATCTACTCACGTTTGTTGAACAAAACGACTTACGTATTTTAAGCATTCTTAACCTTTACGCCCGTAAGTTTATTTAGAAAAACGAAATATGTAGGCTACATGAGGACGGTGCGGTCGATTAAGCAAAACGAATCGGTAAAAAAAATTCGTACGCATTTTTTATCATATCTAACTGTAGAATTAAAGGATATAAAGAAACAACGTTTGACAACCTTTAAAAAGTTTTAATAACTATTTCAAAAATTGGCGCTCTGAAGCAAACAACTGCTGAGTGATCTACTCACGTTTGTTGAACAAAACGACTTACGTATTTTAAGCATGTTTAACCTTTAGGCCGGTAAGTTTATTTAGAAAAACGCAATATGTAGGCTATGCGAGGGACGGAGTAGTCGAGTAAGCAAAACGAATGGCTTACAATAATTCGTACGCGGTTTTTATCGTATTTAGTTCTAGAATTAAAGGATATAAAACGAGAAACAACGTTTGACAACCTTTAAAAAGTTTTAATAAATATCTCAAAAATTGTCGCTCTGAAGCAAACTACGGCTGAGTGATCTACTGAAAATTGTTGAACAAAAGACTTACGTATTTTAAGCATGCTAACCTTTAGCCCGGTAAGCAACTTAAAAAAAACGCAATATGTCAGCTAAAGAGGACGGAGCCGTCGAGTAACCAAAACAAATGGGTTAAACAAATTCGTACGCAGTTTTTATCAGTTTTAACATTAGAATTAAAGGATATAAAACGAGAAGCAAAGTTCGACAACCTTTAAAAAGTTTTAATAACTATCTCAAAAATTTTCGCTCTGAAGCAAACTACTGCTGAGTGATTTTCTCAAATTTGTTGAACGAAACACTTACGTACTTTATCCATGCTTAACCTTTAGGCCGGTAAGCTTATTTAGAAAAACGCAATATGTACGCTATACGAGGACGGAGTAGTCGAGTAAGCAAAACAAATGGCTTACAATAATTCGTACGCGGTTTTTATCGTATTTAGCTATAGAATTAGAGGATATAAAATAAGAAACAACATTTGACACCTTTTAAAAACTTATAATAACTATATCAAAAAATTGTCGCTCTGAAGCAAACAACTTCTGAGTGATCTACTCACGTTTGTTGAAAAAAACGACTTACTATTTTAATCATGCTTTAACTTTAGGCCGGTAAGTTTATTTAAAAAAACGCAATATGTAGGCTACACGTGGACAGAGCGGTCGAGTAAGCAAAACGAATTGGTTAAAAAAATTCATACGCAGTTTTTATCATATTTAGCTGTAGAATTAAAGGATATAAAACGAGAAACAACGTTTGACACCCTTTAAAAGTTTTAATAACTATCTCAAAAATTGTCGCTCTGAAGCAAACAACTGTTGAGTGATCTACTCAAATTTGTTGAACAAAAGGAATTACGTGCTTTAAGCAGGTTAACCTTAAGACCGGTAAGCAAATTAAAAAAAAAAACATAATATATAAGCTAATGAGAACGGAGACGTCGAGTAAGAGTCGAGAGAAAACGAGAAACAAGGTTTGACAACCTTTAAAAAGTTTTGATAACTATATCAACAAGTAAGGAAGGCTAAGTTCGGGTGTAACCGAACATAACATACTCAGTTGAGAGCTATGGAGACAAAATAAGGAAAATCAATCTGGGGTAACCCTGGAATGTGGTTGTATAACATGTGTATCAAATGAAAGGTATTAAAGAGTATTTTAAGAGAGAATAGGCCATAGTTCTATGGATGAACGCCATTTAGGGATATCGCCATAAAGGTAGACCAGGGCTGACTCTAGAATTTGTTTGTACGATATGGGTATCAAATGAAAGATGTTACTGAGCATTTTAAGAGGGAGTGGGCCTTAGGTCTATCGGTGGACGCCTTTTCGAGATGTCCCCATTAAGGTGGACCAGGTGTGATTCTATAATGTGTTTGTACGATATGGGTATCAAATGAAAGCTGTTAATGAGTATTTTGAAAAGGAGTGATCCTTAGTTCCATAGGTGGACGCCGTTTCGAGATATCGCCATAAAGGTGGACCAGGGGTGTCTCTAGAATGTGTTTGTACGATATGGGAATCAAAGGAAAGGTGTTACTGAGCATTTTAAGAGGGAGTGGGCATTAGGTCTATAGGTGGACGCCTTTTCGAGATATCGCCATTAGGGTGGGCCAGGGGTGACTCTAGAATGTTTGTACGGTATGGGTATCAAACGAAAGGTGTTACTGAGCATTTTAAGAGGGAGTGGGCATGAGGTCTATAGGTGGACGCCTTTTCGAGATATCGTCATTAGGGTGGGCCAGGGGTGACTCTAGAATGTGTTTGTACGATATGTGCATCAAACGAAAGGTGTTACTGAGCATTTTAAGAGGGAGTGGGCATTAGGTCTATAGGTGGACGCCCTTTCGAGATATCGCCATTAGGGTGGGCCAGGGGTGACTCTAGAATGTTTGTACGATATGGGTATCAAACGAAAGGTGTTACTGAGCATTTTAAGAGGGAGTGGGCATTAGGTCTATAGGTGGACGCCTTTTCGAGATATCGCCATTAGGGTGGGCCAGGGGTGACTCTAGAATGTGTTTGTACGATATGGGTATCAAATGAAAGGTGGTAAGGAGTATTTTAAAAGGGAGTACTCCTTAGTTCTATAGGTGGACGCCTTTTCGAGATATCGCCATAAAGGTGGACCAAGGGTGACTCTAGAATGTTTGTACGATATGGGTATCAAACGAAAGGTGTTACTGAGCATTTTAAGAGGGAGTGGGCATTAGGTCTATAGGTGGACGCCTTTTCGAGATATCGCCATTAGGGTGGGCCAGGGTGACTCTAGAATGTGTTTGTACGATATGGGTATCAAATGAAAGGTGGTAATGAGTATTTTAAAAGGGAGTAATCCTTAGTTCTATAGGTGGACGCCTTTTCGAGATGTCGCCATAAAGCTGGACCAAGGGTGACTCTAGAATGTTTGTACGGTATGGGTATCAAACGAAAGGTGTTACTGAGCATTTTAAGAGGGAGTGGGCATTAGGTCTATAGCTGGACGCCTTTTCGAGATATCGCCATTAGGGTGGGCCAGGGTGACTCTAGAATGTGTTTGTACGATATGGGTATCAAATGAAAGGTGGTAATGAGTATTTTAAAAGGGAGTAATCCTTAGTTCTATAGGTGGACGCCTTTTCGAGATATCGCCATTAGGGTGGGCCAGGTGTGACTCTAGAATGTTTGTACGATATGGTTATCAAACGAAAGGTGTTACTGAGCATTTTAAGAGGGAGTGGGCATTAGGTCTATAGGTGGACGCCTTTTCGAGATATCGCCATTAGGGTGGGACAGGGGTGACTCTAGAATGTTTGTACGATATGGGTATCAAACGAAAGGTGTTACTGAGCATTTTAAGAGGGAGTGTACATTAGGTCTATAGGTGGACGCCTTTTCGAGATATCGCCATTAGGGTGGGCCAGGGGTGACTCTAGAATGTTTGTACGATATGGGTATCAAACGAAAGGTGTTACTGAGCATTTTAAGATGGAGTGGACATTAGGTCTATAGGTGGACGCCTTTTCGAGATATCGCCATTAGGGTGGGCCAGGGTGACTCTAGAATGTGTTTGTACGATATGGGTATCAAATGAAAGGTGGTAATGAGTATTTTAAAAGGGAGTAATCCTTAGTTCTATAGGTGGACGCCTTTTCGAGATATCGCCATTAGGGTGGGCCAGGTGTGACTCTAGAATGTTTGTACGATATGGTTATCAAACGAAAGGTGTTACTGAGCATTTTAAGAGGGAGTGGGCATTAGGTCTATAGGTGGACGCCTTTTCGAGATATCGCCATTAGGGTGGGACAGGGGTGACTCTAGAATGTTTGTACGATATGGGTATCAAACGAAAGGTGTTACTGAGCATTTTAAGAGGGAGTGTACATTAGGTCTATAGGTGGACGCCTTTTCGAGATATCGCCATTAGGGTGGGCCAGGGGTGACTCTAGAATGTTTGTACGATATGGGTATCAAACGAAAGGTGTTACTGAGCATTTTAAGAGGGAGTGTACATTAGGTCTATAGGTGGACGCCTTTTCGAGATATCGCCATTAGGGTGGGCCAGGGGTTACTCTAGAATGTTTGTACGATATGGGTATCAAACGAAAGGTGTTACTAGCATTTTAAGAGAGAGGGGGCATTAGTTCTATAGGTGGACGCCTTTTCGAGATATCGCCATTAGGGTGGGACAGGGGTGACTCTGGTATGTTTTTGTACGATATGGATATCAAATTAAAGGTATTAATGAGGGTTTTAAAAGCGAGTGGCCCTTAGATGTATATGTGAAGGCGTTCTCGTGATATCCACCAAAATGTGGACCAGGTGATCCAGAAAATCATCTGTCGGGTACTGCTAATTTATTTATATATGCAATACCACTAACAGTATTCCTGCCAAGATTCCAAGGGCTGTTGATTTCGCCTTGTAGAACTTTTTTATTTTCTTCTACTTAATATGGTAGGTGTCACACCCATTTTACAAAGATTTTTCCAAAGTTATATTTTGCGTCAACAAACCAATCCAGTTACCATGTTTCATCCCTTGTTTCGTATTTGGTATAGAATTATGGCATTTTTTTCATTTTTCGTAATTTTCGATATCGATAAAGTGGGCGTGGTTATGGTCAGATTTCGCCCATTTTTTATACCAAGAAAAAGTGAGCTCAGGTAAGTACGTGGGCTAAGTTTAGTAAAGATATATCGGATTTTGCTCAAGTTATTGTGTTAATGGCTGAGCGGAAGGACAGACGGTGGACTGTGTATAAAAACTGGGCGTGGCTTCCACCGATTTCGCCCATTTTCACAGAGAACGGTTACCGTCATAGACTCTATGCTCCTACCAAATTTGAGAAGGATTGGTAAATTTTTGTTCGACTTATGGCAATAAAAGTATTCTAGACAAACTAAATGAAAATGGACGGAGCCACGCCCATTTTGAAATTTTCTTTTATTTTTGTATTTTGTTGCATCATATCATTACTGGAGTTGAATTTTGACTTAATTTACTTATATACAGTAAAGATATTAAATTTTTTGTTAAAATTTGAATTTAAAAAAATTTTTTTCAAAAAGTGGGCGTGTTCTTAATCCAATTTTGCTAATTTTTATTTAGCACATATAGAGTAATAGTAGTAACGTTCCTGCCAAATTTCATCATGATATCTTCAACGACTGCCAAATTACAGCTTGCAAAACTTTTAAATTACCTTCTTGTAAAAGTGGGCCACGCCCATTGTCCAAAATCTTACTAATTTTCTATTCTGCGTCATAACGTCAACCCATCTACCAAGTTTCGTCGCTTTATCTGTCTTTTGTAATGAGTTATCGCACTTTTTCGGTTTTTCGAAATTTTCGATATCGAAAAAGTGGGCGTGGTTATAGTCCGATATCGTTCATTTTAAATAGCGATCTGAGATGAGTGCTCAGGAACCTACATACCAAATTTCATCAAGATACCTCAAAATTTACTCAAGTTATCGTGTTAACGGACGGACGGACGGACGGACGGACGGACGGACATGGCTCAATCAAATTTTTTTTCGATCCTGATTATTTTGATATATGGAAGTCTATATCTATCTCGATTCCTTTATATATGTACAACCAACCGTTATCCAATCAAACTTAATATACTCTGTGAGCTCTGCTCAACTGAGTATAAAAATTGTCGCTCTGAAGCAAACAACTGCTGAGTGATCTACTCACGTTTGTTGAACAAAACGACTTACGTATTTTAATCATGCTTAACCTTTAGGCCTGCAAGCTTATTTAGAACAGGTAAGGAAGGTTAAGTTCGGGTGTAACCGAACATTACATACTCAGTTGAGAGCTATGGTGACAACATAAGGGAAAATAACAATGTAGGAAAATGAACCGAGGGAAACCCTGGAATGTGTTTGTATGACATGTGTATCAAATGAAAGACATTAAAGAGTATTTTATGAGGGAGTTAGCCATAGTTCTATAGGTGGACGCCATTTAGGGATATAGCCATAAAGGTGGATAGGGTTGACTCTAGAATGCGTTTGTACGATATGAGTATCAAATGAAAGGTGTTAATGAGTATTTTAAAAGGGAGTAATCCGTAGCTCCATAGGTGGACGCCGTTTCGAGATATCGCCATAAAGGTGGATCAGGGGTGACCCTAGAATTTGTTTGTACAATATTGGTATCAAAAGAAAGGTGTTAATGAGTATTTTAAAAGGGAGTAATCCTTAGTTCCATAGGTGGACGCCGTTTCGAGATATCGCCATAAAGGTGGAAAAGGGGTGACCCTAGAATTTGTTTGTACAATATGGGTATCAAAAGAAAGGAGTTAATGAGTATTTTAAAAGGGAGTAATGCTTAGTTCCACAGGTGGACGCCGTTTCGAGATATCGCCATAAAGGTGGACCAGGTGTGACCCTAGAATTTGTTTGTACGATATGGGTATCAAATTAAAGGTATTAAGGAGGGTTTTAAAAGGGAGTGGTGGTAGTTGTATAGGTGGTCGCCTTTTCGGAATATCGCCATAAAGGTGGACCAGGGGTGACTCTAGAATGCGTTTGTACGATATGGGTATCAAATGAAAGGCGTTAATGAGTATTTTAAAACGGAGTAATCCTTAGTTCCATAGGTGGACGCGGTTTCGAGATATCGCCATAAAGGTGGACCAGGGGTGACTCTAGAATTTGTTTGTACAATATGGGTATCAAAAGAAAGGTGTTAATGAGTATTTTAAAAGGGAGTGGGCCTTAGTTCCATAGGTGGACGCCGTTTCGAGATATCGCCACAAAGGTGGACCAGGGGTGACCCTAGAATTTGTTTGTACAATATGGGTATCAAAAGAAAGGTGTTAATGAGTATTTTAAAAGGGTTTGATGCTTAGTTCCACAGGTGGACGCCGTGTCGAGATATCGCCATATGGGTGGACCAGGTGTGACCCTTGAATGCGCTTGTACAATATGGGTATCAAACGAAAGATGTTAATGAGTATTTTAAAAGGGAGTAATCCTTAGTTCCATAGGTGGACGCCGTTTCGAGATATCGCCATAAAGGTGGACCAGGGGTGACCCTAGAATTTGTTTGTACAATATGGGTATCAAAAGAAAGGTGTTAATGAGTATTTTAAAAGGGAGTGATGCTTAGTTCCACAGGTGGACGCCGTTTCGATATATCGCCATAAAGGTGGACCAGGTGTGACCCTAGAATTTGTTTGTACGATATGGGTATCAAATTAAAGGTATTAATGAGGGTTCTAAAAGGGAGTGGTGGTAGTGGTATAGGTGGTCGCCTTTTCGAGATATCGCCATAAAGGTGAACCAGGGGTGACTCTAGAATGCGTTTGTACGATATAGGTATCAAATGAAAGGTGTTAATGAGTATTTTAAAAGGGAGTAATCCTTAGTTCCATAGGTGGACGCCGTTTCGAGATATCGCCATAAAGGTGGACCAGGGGTGACCCTAGAATTTGTTTGTACAATATGGGTATCAAAAGAAAGGTGTTAATGAATATTTTAAAAGGGAGTGATGCTTAGTTCCACAGGTGGATGCCGTTTCGATATATCGCCATAAAGGTGGACCTGGTGTGACCCTAGAATTTGTTTGTACGATATGGGTATCAAATTAAAGGTATTAATGAGGGTTTTAAAAGGGAGTGGTGATAGTTTTATAGGTGGTCGCCTTTTCGAGATAACGCCATAAAGGTGGACCAGGGGTGACTCTAGAATGCGTTTGTACGATATGGGTATCAAATGAAAGGTGTTAATGAGTATTTTAAAAGGGAGTAATCCTTAGTTCCATAGGTGGACGCAGTTCCGAGATATCGCCATAAATGTGGACCAGGGCTGCCCCTAGAATTTGTTTGTACAATATGGGTATCAAAAGAAAGGTGTTAATGAGTATTTTAAAAGGGAGTGGGCCTTAGTTCCATAGGTGGACGCCGTTTCGAGATATCGCCACAAAGGTGGACCAGGGGTGACCCTAGAATTTGTTTGTACAATATGCGCTCAAACGAATGGTGTTAATGAGTATTTTAAAAGGGAGTGGGCCTTAGTTCTATAGGTGGACGCCGTTTCGAAATATCGCCATAAAGGTGGACCAGAGGTGACTCTAGAATGCGTTTGTACGTTATGGGTATCAAATGAAAGGTGTTAATGAGTATTTTAAAAGGGAGTAACCCTTAGTTCCATAGGTGGACGCAGTTCCGAGATATCGCCATAAAGGTGGACCAGGGGTGACCCTAGAATTAGTTTTTTGAACAATATGGGTATCAAAAGAAAGATGTTAATGAGTATTTTAAAAGGGATTAATCCTTAGTTCCATAGGTGTACGCCGTTTCGAGATATCGCCATAAAAGTGGACCAGGGGTGACCCTAGAATTTATTTGTACAATATGGGCATCAAACGAAAGGTGTTAATGAGTATTTTAAAAGGGAGTGGGCCTTAGTTCTATAGGTGGACGCCGTTTCGAAATATCGCCATAAAGGTGGACCAGGGGTGACTCTATAATGTGTTTGTACGATATGGGTATCAAATTAAAGGTATTAATGAGAGTTTTAAAAGGGAGTGGTGGTAGTTGTATATGTGAAGGCGTTTTCCAGATATAGACCAAAATGTGGACCAGGGTGACCCAGAACATCAGCTGTTGGATACCGCTAATTTATTATATATATAGTACCTGCCAAGATTTTAAGGGTTTTTTATTTCGCCCTGCAGAAGTTTTTCATTTTCTTCTACTTAATATGGTAGGTGTCACAACCATTTTATAAAGTTTTTTCTAAAGTTATATTTCGCATCAATAAACCAATCCAATTACCTCACCATGTTTCATCCCTTTTTTCGTATTTGGTATAAAATTTTGGCATTTTTTTCATTTTTCGTAATTTTCGTGATAAAGTGAGTTCAAGTAAGTACGTGAACTAAGTTCATTAAAGATATGTCGATTTTTGCTCAAGTTATCATGTTAACGGCCATGCGGAAGGAAAGACGAACGACTGTGTATAAAAACTGGGCGTGGCATCAACCGATTTCGGCCGCTTTCACAGAAAACAGTTAACATCATAAAATCTCTGCCCCTACCAAATTTCAAAAGGATTGGTTAATTTTTGTTCGACTTATGGGGTTAAAAGTATCCTAGACAAATTAAATGAAAAAGGGCGGAGCCACGGCCATTTTGAAATTTTCTTTTATTTTTGTATTTTGTTGCACCATATCATTACTGGAGTTGAATGTTGACATAATTTACTTATATACTGTAAAGATATTAAATTTTTTGTTAAAATTTTACTTTAAAAAAATTTTTTTTTAAAAGTGGGCGTGGTCCTTCTCCGATTTTGCTGATTTTTATTAGGCGTACATATATTAATAGGAGTAACGTCCCTGCCAAATTTCATCATGATATCTTCAACGACTGAAAAATAACAGCTTGCAAAAGTTTTAAATTACCTTCTTTTAAAAGTGGGCGGTGCCACGCCCATTGTCCAAAATTTTACTAATTTTCTATTCTGCGTCATAAATTCAACTCAACTACCAAGTTTCGTCGCTTTATCTGTCTTTGGTAATGAATTATCACACTTTTTCGTTTTTCGAAATTTTCGATATCGAAACATTGGGCGTGGTTATAGTCCGATATTGTTCATTTTAAATAGCGATCTGAGATGAGTGTTCAGGAACCTACATACCAAATTTCATCAAGATACCTCAAAATTTACTCAAGTTATCGTGTTAACGGACGGACGGACGGACATGTCTCAATCAATTTTTTTTTCGATCCTGATTATTTTGATATATGGAAGTCTATATCTATCTCGATTCCTTTATATATGTACAACCAACCGTTATCCAATCAAAATTAATATACTCTGTGAGCTCTGCTCAACTGAGTATAAAAACGCAATATGTAGGCTATACGAGGACGGAGTAGTTGAGTAAGCAAAACAAATGGCTTACAATAATTCGTACGCGGTTTTTATCGTATTTAGCTCTAGAATTAGAGTATATAAAACAAGAAACAACATTTGACACCTTTTAAAAACTTATAATAACTATATCAAAAGTTGTCGGTCTGAAGCAAACAACTGCTGAATGATCTACTCACGTTTGTTGAACAAAACGAATTACGTATTTTAAACATCCTTAACATTTAGGCCGGTAAGTTTATATAGAAAAACGCAATAAGTAAGCTAACGAGGACGGAGCCGTCGAGTAACAAAAACAAATTGGTTAAAAAAAATCGTACGCGGTATTTAACAAATTTAGCTCTAGAATTAAAGGATATAAAGCGAGAAAGAACGTTTTACAACCTTTAAAAAGTACTAATAACTATCTCAAAAATTGTCGCTCTGAAGCAAACAACTGTTGAGTGATCTATTCAAATTAGTTGAGCAAAACGACTTACGTATTTTAAACACGCTTAACCTTTAGGCCGGTAAGTTTATTTAGAAAAACGCAATATGTAGGCAACAAGAAGACAGAGCGGTCGAGTAACTAAAACGAATGGGTTAAAAAAATTCGTACGCGGTGTTTATACTGTTTAACTCTAGAATTAAAGGATATAAAACGAGAAACAACGTTTGACACCCTTTAAAAGTTTTAATAACTATCTCAAAAATTGTCGCTCTGAACCACACAACTGCTGAGTGATCGACCCACGTTTGTTGAACAAAACAATTTACGTATTTTAACCATGCTTAACCTTTAGGCCGATAAGCTTATTTAGAAAAACGCAATATGTAGGCTATACGAGGGCGGAGCCGTCGAGTAACCAAAACGAATGGGTTAAAAAAATTCGTACGCGGTTTTTATCATATTTAAATCTAGAATTAAAGGATATAAAAAATTGCCGCTCTGAAGGAAACAACTGCTGAGCGATCTACTCAAAGTTGTTGAACAAAACGAATTACGTATTTTAGCAGGCTAACCTTGAGACCGGTAAGCAAATTAAAAAAAACGCAATATGCAAGCTAAAGAGAACAGAGCCGTCGAGTAATCAAAACAAATGGGTTAAAAAATTCTTACTGTGTATTTATCAAATTTAACTCTAGAATTAAAAGATATAAAGCGAGAAAACGTTTGACAACCTTTAAAAAGTTTTAATAGCTATATCATAAATTGTCGCTCTGAAGCAAACAACTACTGAGTGATCTACTAAAATTTGTTGAACAAAACGGCTTACGTATTTTATCCATTCTTAACCTTTAGGCCGGTAAGTTTATTTAGAAAAAAGCAATATGTAGGCTACACGGGGACAGAGCGGCGAGTAACCAAAACGAATGGGTTAAAAAAAATTCGTATGCGGTTTTTATCATATTTAGCTGTAGAATTAAAGGATATAAAACAAGAAACAACGTTTGACAACCTTTAAAAACTTTTAATACCTATCGCAAAAATTGGTGCTCTGAAGCAAACAACTGCTGAGTGATCTACTCAAATATGTTGAACGAAATGATTTACGTATTTGATGCATGCTAACTTTTAGCCCGGTAAGCAAATTTAAAAAAAAAACGCAATATATAAGCTAACGAGGACGGAGCCGTCGAGTAACCAAAACAAATGGGTTTAACAAACTCGTACGCGGTTTCTATCATATTTAACTCTAGAATTGAAGGATATAAAACGAGAAAGAACGTTTGACAACCTTTAAAACAAAGCCGGCCAAAAGTTGCACATTGTGCAATTTGAGTTCGTATTTTCACACCGACACTAACGATGTGTGATCACGATCGTTTGCTTTCGCTTGTCACTCACTAAAATCAACAGTGAATGCAAAAAGAAAAGTCCATGCTACTTTTTGGGCACATAATAAAAATAATATGCTGCAATGTTAAAGTGACTTTTAGGGTGAATTTTTTTTTGCTAGTATTTTAAGTTCCTTTGAACATACATATTAATATTGACAATTTAAATATTAATAATTAATAATTGATTAATTATTAATAAATATTCCCAATTTAATATAAATATATTTTTATACGTTCTACTTAGTTTTATTAATTTTCATAATTTTTTTTTTTTATTGAAGAAATATATGTTTTGAAAAGATATATTTCTATCTTTACATTTACGTTGTTTTATAATGCTTTCTTAATGAAAAAGTTAATTTTTTTAATTAAATTTTTTATTGAATAAACACCATACCTTCTTTTATAAAAAAGATTTATCTGACTAGCTGGACCTCCGCGTTCTTAGTTATACGAATATAAGTAAATATAAGCCGTGTTTTTTTTTTAACGCGTATACGTTTCGTTTGCGCGTGAAAAGAACGTCTATCCTCGCTTAGATAATGCTTAGGGGACCCATCTAGCGGCAGTGGTTAAACAATCAGCTACAGCTACAGGGTGTACCGAAAAGCGGAGAAACAACCCTCTATTGTATTTCTGTGTATAACATATAGCTGAATCAGCTGTGATAGATAGTGGACGCGCATAGAATATATGGAATTAGTGCAGAGGGTGAAACATGAGTATAATGTGTATTGAAATTTAGTAGTACTAATTAAAAATAACAAAACTGTCAGTTTTGATGAGAAAATAAGTTGTGACAGTAAATGTTTTGAGATCGAAGTCGCCTCTAATTTCAAATATTTGGGTGTTATAATCGATCAAAATCTAAGTTGGTCATCACATATTTCTGCAATGAAATATTATATGTTATCAGCTCTTCGTTCTTTCTATAACTTAAGAAAACTGTGTTCCTATAGAATATTGTTATTGGTGTATCATGAACTAATCCATTCAAAATTACAATACGGAGTCAGTTGTTGGGGTGGTGCCTACGCTAGTAAGATCCATTCGCTTTTAATCCTACAGAAGTATCTAATCCGAAGATTATGTAAAGCTGGTCGTTTAACACACTCTATGGAGCTATTCAAAAAATTAAATATTCTTCCTGTGCGGCACTTATACTATTTTAAAGTTTTAAAATTTTTTTTTATAAGGAGCGGGTATACGCAAAGCCCAATATACAACCTTTACAATCTGAGAAATAAGACGTTATCTCAAACAAAAGTTCATAGCTTTCGCACCACACTTTTTCGTAACTTCTACACCATCGTATCACGTAATCTATATAACAAACTACCTGCTGATATACGACTCATTAGAAGGCTAGCAGCGTTTCTGAGGGAAGTGAAGCAGTGGCTACTTGGTTTCAATCATGAGGGCATTGAAACTCTTTTGAGACCTATAATATAAGTACCTGTGTCCATTAGCATCGATGTGTTTTGTTTTCTTTTTCCATTCAATGAAAGTACCTTGACATCTCTAATTTTTGAATTTTTTGTTTTCCTTATACATATTTATATCTTTTCAATTGTAAGCAATTATTTATAATTTGTTAATATTATGCGCCCCATAAGCATTTATAATACTAAACGAATGAAATGGCATTTCCTCTGCTCTTTGAATGAGCATCTAATGTCATTATCTATTTTCTTATTTGTATTTTTATTTCATATTTTAATACTCTAGAAATTGTAAATATTTACGAGAAAATAAAGACTATACAATACAATACAATTATATGCGTAGCAATTTCAGAAATGTATATAAAGTTTGTCGCTTAACAGTCCATTAAAAGTTTAAGCGTAAACTTATATAGACGTAAAAAAAAATACAGCTATAGTCAGGATTAGCTTGAAATCAAATAACCAAAGTCCTTTTTAACTTCATAGTCCACATTTTCTTTTAGAACACTGTGGGGAGTTGTCACTCAATTTTTACACACACTTATGCAATTGTTTTAGAATTTGTGTGGCCGGCTCTGCTTTAAAAAGTTTTAATAACTATCTCAAAAATTGTCGCTCTGAAGAAAACAATTGTTGAGTGATCTACTCAAATAAGTTTTGCAAAACGACTTACGTATTTTAAACATGCTTAACCTTTAGGCCAGTAAGTTTATTTAGAAAAACGCAATATGTAAGCTAACGAGGACGGAGCCGTCGAGTAAACAAAACAAATGGGTTAAAAAAGTTCGTGCGCGGTATTTATCATATTTAACTCTAGAATTAATGGATATAAAACGAGAAAGAACGTTTGACAACCTTTAAAAAGTTTTAATAACTATCTCAAAAATTGTCGCTCTGAACCAAACAACTGCTGAGTGATCTACTGAAAATTGTTGAACAAAAGACTTACGTATTTTAAGCATGCTAACCTTTAGCCTGGTAAGCAACTTAAAAAGAACGCAATATGTAAGCTAACGAGGACGGAGCCGTCGAGTAACCAAAAAAAATGGATTAAAAAAATCCGTACGCAGTTTTTATTAGTTTTAACACCAGAATTAAAGGATATAAAACGAGAAGCAAAGTTTGACAACCTTTAAAAAGTTTTAATAACTATCTCAAAAATTGTCGCTCTGAACCAAACAACTGCAGAGTGATCTACTGAAAATTGTTGAACAAAAGACTTACGTATTTTAAGCATGCTAACCTTTAGCCCGGTAAGCAACTTAAAAAAAACGCAATATGTAAGCTAACGAGAACGGAGCCGTCGAGTAACCAAAACAAATTGGTTAAAAAAATCCGTACACAGTTTTTATCAGTTTTAACACTAGAATTAAAGGATATAAAACGAGAAGCAAAGTTTGACAACCTTTAAAAAGCTTTAATAACTATCTCAAAAATTTTCGCTCTGAAGCAAACTACTGCTGAGTGATATTCTCAAATTTGTTGAACGAAACACTTACGTACTTTATCCATGCTTAACCCTAGAAAGACATTCATATTTTTAGTACACTAAAGACATTCTTCGTCGAAACGACGACGATACTTTTTAATGTTTCCTCAGATTGCACCTAGACCCAAAAAGAATAAAATAAAAATGCAATATTTTACTCAAATAATTTATTTAATAGTTTTAATGCTTGTCCATTTATTTTAATATAATATAAAACTTAAAATTAAAAAATTCATTTTCAATAAAAAACTTTTTTTTTTTTCATAGCCTCTGACAAACTTTAACAAAAGAGTATTATTAACCAAATTAAAATTCATTAACACTTTTAAAAGGTACATTTTATGCTTAAAACTAAAAGTAAAACTCAGTTTTATAAGTCTTTAACTTTATTTTCCACATGAGGCACAGAGATCAATTTTATGCTCCCCACACAAACTTTTTTGACATTTGGCGCATGAAGATTTCGTCATTCGACGTTTGGATGATGGACAAAGAGCGCAAATCTTTCTTTTTTTGCTTGTTGATACCTCTCCACGGTTTTCTGCATCCTCATCGCGTTGAACTAGTCTGCTTTGTATTTTGTTCCACTGTCACACATCATTACTACTTTGAGCCCATATTTTGCAGGCTTGTTCGGTATGTACATTTTAAAACCACATCTACCTCTGAATGAAATTAACTACTCGTCAATGGTCATATATGTTCCAGGTGTGTAATTTTCCCGACATTTTTGAATAAAAGTATCCCATACTTTTCTTATCGGAGCCAATTTGTCTGCTGTCAGATGTATGCGTACCGATTTATCGTCAAATCGCAAGCAGGACATTAGAAATCTGAATCGGTTATCAGTCATTGTGGATAAGTATTTAGATCCAGAGCAGGACGGATCAAATAACTCTGTACATATGAGGTGGTTATCCTTCATTGCAGCTGTTAAAGCTAACATACCGATCAAAGCTTCAATTTCCTCATTGTTTGTTTCTTTTCTTTGCGCCGCTTCAGTGGAATTAATACACGATCGCGTGCTGATTTCGACGTTGGTCCACTCAACAATTTCTTTAATTATGGCGTCTGTTATAAAAAGTCTGAAAACTTGTATTGGATCCACAATATTTTTGCACAAGCGAGTGGGACCACGTACTTGATGTACAATATTTTGCCCATATCTATAAGACCTAGCTTTTTGCGTCGACCACATATGGCGGTTTTTTCCACGTAATATGGTTTTTGAGAAAGTAATTATATTAGACTTTTCTAGTAACACATTTAACGGGATATCGTCTTCGTCTGAAGAAACCCCTTCAGAAGAATTTTCTTCGTCACTTAGCTCTCCCAAGTCTGTCTCGCCAATGGCACAATCATCTTCATCCGAATCAATCAAGTCATCATCCTCAGCGAGAAATTTTTGAATTTCCTCGTCGTTTAAAAAGGCTTTTTTAGTCATGTCGAATTAAATAATTTACAAGTTTATAAGACAAATAAAAAAATCCTAAAAGCAAAATATTATTTTATTGCAAAAGTCACAAAAAAGACATTCTTCGTCGTTTCATCGACGTAAATTTTTCAAAACGGTACTTACAAGTATCTAGCACAGATGAACGTACGCTCACAACTAAAGCTCATCAACGACTAAAGCTGTAGGAAAAATTGAAGAAAAACAGAGACCGGAAATTATGTTAAACAGTAAAATGCAATCGGGCGTCGTCGAAACGATGAAGGATGTACGTGTAGGATTAACCTTTAGGCCGGTAAGTTTATTTAGAAAAACGCAATATGTAAGCTACACGTGGACGGAGCGGTCGAGTAAGCAAAATGAATCGTTTAAAAAAATTCGTACGCAGTTTTTATCATATTTAGCTGTAGAATTAAAGGATATAAAACGAGAAACAACGTTTGACAGCCTTTAAAAACTTTTAATAACTGTATTAAAAATTGTCGCTCTGAAGCAAACAACTGCTGACTGATCTAATCAAATTTGTTGAACCAACGACTTACGTAATTTAAACATGCCTAACATTTAGGCCGGTAAGTTTATATAGAAAAACGCAATATGTAAGCTAACGAGGACGGAGCCGTCGAGTAACAAACCAAATGGGTTAAAAAAATTCGAACGCGGTATCTATCAAATTTAATTCTAGAATTAAAGGATATAAAACGAGAAACAACGTTTTACAACCTTTAAAAAGTATTAATAACTATCTCAAAAATTGTCGCTCTGAAGCAAACAACTGCTGAGTGATCTACTCAAATTTGTTGAACAAAACGAATTATGTATTTTAAGCATGCTAAATTTTAGACCGGTAAGCAAATTAAAAAAACGCAAAAAGTAAGTTAACGAGGACCGAGTCGTCGAGTGACCAAAATAAATGGGTTAAACAAATTCGTACGCGGTATTTATCAAATTTAACTATAGAATTAAAGGATATAAAACGACAAACAATGTTTGACCACCTTTAAAAGTTTTAATAACTATATCAAAAATTGTCGCTCTGAAGCAAACAACTGCTGAGTGATCTACTCACGTTTGTTGTACAAAACGACTTACGTATTTTGGGCATGCTTAACCTTTACGCCGGTAAGTTTATTTAGAAAAACGAAATATGTAGGCTACATGAGGACGGAGTGGTCAAGTAAGCAAAACGAATCGGTAAAAAAAATTCGTACGCGGTATTTATCAAATTTAACTATAGAATTAAAGGATATAAAACGAGAAACAATGTTTGACCACCTTTAAAAAGTATTAATAACTATCTCAAAAATTGTCGCTCTGAAGCAAACAACTACTGAGTGATCTACTCAAATTTGTTGAACAAAACGAATTACGTATTTTAAGCAGGCTAACTTTTAGACCGGTAAGCAAATTAAAAAAAAAAAACATAATATATAAACTAACGAGAACGGTGCCGTCGAGTAACCAAAACAAAAGGGCTTAAACAAATTCCTACGCGGTATTTATCAAATTTAACTCTAGAATTAAAGGATAGAAAACGAGAAACAACGTTTGACACCCTTTAAAAACTTTTAATAACTATATCAAAAATTGTCGCTCTGAAGCAAACAACTGTTGAGTGATCTACTCAAATTAGTTGAGCAAAACGACTTACGTATTTTAAACATGCTTAGCCTTTAGGCCGGTAAGTTTATTTAGAAAAACGTAATATGTAGGCTACACGAGGACAGATCGGTCGAGTAACCAAAACGAATGGGTTAAAAAAATTCGTACGCTGTGCTTATACTATTTAACTCTAGAATTAAAGGATATAAAACGAGAAACAACGTTTGACACCCTTTAAAAGTTTTAATAACTATCTCAAAAATTGTCTCTCTGAAGCAAACAACTGCTGATTGATCTACTCAAATTTGTTGAGCAAAACGAATTACGAACGAGGACGGAGCCGTCGAGTAACCAAAACAAATGGGTTAAAAAAATCCGTACGCAGTTTTTATCAGTTTTAACACTAGAATTAAAGGATATAAAACGAGAAGAAAAGTTTGACAACCTTTAAAAAGTTTTAATAACTATCTCGAAAATTGTCGCTCTGAAGCAAATTACTGCTGAGTGATCTTCTCAAATTTGTTGAACGAAACACTACGTATTTTAAGCAAGCTAACCTTTAGCCCGGAAAGCAAATTAAAAAAAACTTAACTTTAGAATTAAAGGATATGAAACGAGAAGAAACGTTTGACAAACTTTAAAAAGTTTTAATAACTATTTTAAAAATTGGTGCTCTGAAGCAAACAACTGCTGAGTGATCTACTAAAATTTGTTGAACAAAACGAATTAGGTATTTTAAGCATGCTAACCTATAGACCGGTAAGCAAATTAAAAAAAAACGCGATATTTAAACTAACGAGAACGGAGTAGTCGAGTAAGCAAAAGGAATGGCTTACAATAATTCGTTCGCGGTTTTTAACGTATTTAGCTCTAGAATTAGAGAATATAAAATAAGAAACAACATTTGACATCTTTTAAAAACTTTTAATAACTATATCAAAAATTGTCGCTCTGAAGCAAACAACTGCTGAACGGAAAATTGTTGAACAAAACGGATTACGTATTTTAAGCATGCCAACTTTTAGACCGGTAAGCAAATTACAAAAAAAAACGCGATATGTAAGCTAACGAGGACGGAGCCGTGGAGTAACCAAACAAATAGGTTAAACAAATTCGTACGCGGTATTTATCAAATCTAGCTCTAGAATTAAAGGATATAAAACGGGAAACAACGTTTGACAACCTTCAAAAAGTTTTAATAACTATCTCAAAAATTGTCGCTCTGAAGAAAACAACTGCTTAGTGATCTACTCACGTTTGTTGAAAAAACGACTTACGTATTTTAAGCATGCTGAACCTTTAGGCCGGTAAGTTTATTTAGAAAAATGCAATATGTAGGCTACACGAAGACAGAGCGGTCGAGTAACCAAAACGAATGGGTTAAACAAATTCGTACGCTGTGTTTATACAATTTAACTCTAGAATTAAAGGATATAAAACGAGAAACAACATTTGACACCCTTTAAAAGTTTTAATAGCTATCTCAAAAATTGTCGCTCTGAAGCAAACAACTGCTGAGTGATCTACTCAATTTTGTTGAACAAATCGAATTACGTGTTTTAAGCATGCTAAGCTTTAGACCGCTAAGCAGATTAAAAAAATACGCAATATGTAAGCTAACGAGGACGGAGCCGTCGAGTAACCAAAACAAATGGGTTAAACAAATTCGTACGCGGTATTTATCAAATTTAACTCTAGAATTAAAGGATATAAAACGAGAAACAACGTTTGAAAACCTTTAAAAAGTTTTAATACCTATCTCAAAAATTGTCGATCTAAAGCAAACTGTTGAGTGATCTACTGAAAATTGTTGAACAAAACGAATTACGTATTTTAAGCATGCTAACTTTTAGACCGGTAAGCAAATTAAAAAAAACGCGATATGTAAGCTAACGAGGACGGAGCCGTCGAGTAACCAAAACAAGTGGGTTAAACAAATTCGTACGCGGTATTTATCAAATTTAACTCTAGAATTAAAGGATATAAAACGAGAAACAACGTTTGACAACCTTTAAAAAGTTTTAATAACTATCTCAAAAATTGTCGCTCTGAAGCAAACAACTGCTGAGTGGTCTACTGAAAATTGTTGAACAAAAGACTTACGTATTTTAAGGATGCTAACCTTTAGCCCGGTAAGCAACTTAAAAAAACGCAATATGTAAGCTAACGAGGACGGAGCCGTCGAGTAACCAAAAAAATGGTTTAAAAAAATCCGTACGCAGTTTTTATCAGTTTTAACACTAGAATTGAAGGATATAAAACGAGAAGCAAAGTTTGAAAACCTTTAAAAAGTTTTAATAACTATCTCAAAAATTTTCGCTCTGAAGCACACTACTGCTAAGTGATCTTCTCAAATTTGTTGAACGAAACACTTACGTACTTTATCCATGCTCAACCTTTAGGCCGGTAAGCCTATTTAGAAAAACGATATACGAGGACGGAGTAGTCGAGTAAGCAAAACAAATGGCTTGCAATAATTCGTACGTGGTTTTTATCGTATTTAGCTTTAGAATTAGAGGATATAAAACAAGAAACAACATTTGACACCTTTTAACCTCCTGCGTACTTTTGTCCTACACATAGTATATTAAATTTAAAAAATCTAGAACGTTTTTTAAAACTGGCATCACTGAAATATTATTATTATGACACGCATTGGCATCTTAGTTTATGGAAAAAAATCCAAACGTCAAATATTATTTACAGTTATTATAAATACGGAGTGCATAAAAGAACGTGATAATAAGCGTCAGCGCAGAGGTAAGTTAATTTGTATTTATCTAGTGGATTATTTCGAAAATCAGTGCAAATCAGTGATAATTTATTTAACAGAATTGTGAATTACTTGTTTAAACTATTATTTCATTGAAATACCAAATAGTGTACTTATAATACTGAAATGCATTTCGATGTCCTTTGCAAAGTACAACAGTATTTAATTTAAGTTAATGAATATGAGTGCTCATGTACTCTATGAAGTACATCAAACTTTTTTTCTATTCCTTTGCAGTTATAACTGAGGATGAGATAATTGCAGCGTTGGAAAACTCGGATTTTGATTTTTCTAGTGACGACGAAGATAATGACCCTGATTTTGTGCCTGGAGAATTGGGACAAGAAACGAGAAACCGCATTGAAACTGATACCGATAGTTCGGATGAAAATGAGGAGACTGTGCACACTCCACTGGCTTCTCCGAGAGAATTGCATGATTTACCGTCATCGTCTGTTTTAATACGTAAAAGAAAACGTACATTGCAAAGACCATATGGCCGAAGACGGAGTTCATTATCTAGCCGGCGGATAAGTATCGAACAAAATGATGCTGGCATTCAGCGCACTTGGGTTGAAAACACACTGGAATCAGGAACTAATAGCCTAATGCAACCTGCTTACCTTGAGCAAAATACTGAAGAATGGGAATGGTACCAGTTCTATGACCAATATATAGATGACAACATTCTTGCTGATATGGTAAACTGCACTAATAGAACACATATTTTAGAAACTGGAAAATCTATGGGGCTTACTGTAAGTGAACTGAAGGTCTATATTGGTATTACCATGGTCATGTCCGCTTTACAATATCCTCAAATTTCAATGTATTGGTCCAACAAGTGGAAAGTTCCTATAATAGCAACGGAAATGTCACGCATGCGTTTACGACTCTGAAGTAACACCGGAGCAAAAATTGCAGAAAATATGGAAAGTTCAGCCATTATTTGATCGCATTTTGGCTGGATGTCATGAACAGAATCGTCCACAAGAAATGAGTATTGATGAAATGATTATACCTTTCACAGGGAAATGCCCCATTCGACAATACTGTCCCAACAAACCAAACCCTGTGGGGCTTAAAATTTTCGTCTTAGCAACACCAAAAGGCATTGTTTGCAACATGGCTATTTATCAGGGGGATACTACATTTCCACATTTGGTAAGCAACGGATTTAATTTGGGAGAAGCAGCTATTATTTATCTTACAAAAACACTGGTGCCAGGACACTCACTGTTTTTCGACCGTTTCTTTACCACTGCAAAGATGTGTGACGAATTACTGAAGCTTGGATTCCATTGCACAGGCACTATTATGAAAAATAGAGTTCCGAAAGATTGCGGGTTCGAATCGAGCTCAAGGCCTAACAATAATTTTTTATCATTATTATTGTTATGATAAATTTTTTCTTAATTGAAAAAATTTTTAAATTAGAATAGAAGAAAGAAAAAATTTTAGACAACTGCCAAAGCTCGTTGTATAGATCCATTTCGGGAACTGCTAAATTCCTTCATCGGCAACGTTTAGGCGCCGCTGCTATAACCATTCAGCCATCACAGCGGTTTTTTGTTTGTCTTCATTAATCCTACTTCTATTCTGTCTCGTGCCAATTGATATTCACAACACTGCGACATCTGTTGCAGAATGGCTGTGAAAATTGGACTTGTTTGTTGGCAATGCCGCCATAGTGTCATAATTTATTGACACTTTTTTCCCCGTGCTCTGGGATGTATTAACAATTTTTGTTGTTATATCGGCCTACTGATTTTAAGATCGCGGGTTCGAATCGAGCTCAAGGCCTAACAATAATTTTTTATCATTATTATTGTTATGATAAATTTTTTCTTAATTGAAAAAATTTTTTTTAAATTAGAATAGAAGAAAGAAAAAATTTTAGACAACTGCCAAAGCTCGTTGTATAGATCCATTTCGGGAACTGCTAAATTCCTTCATCGGCAACGTTTAGGCGCCGCTGCTATAACCATTCAGCCATCACAGCGGTTTTTTGTTTGTCTTCATTAATCCTACTTATATTCTGTCTCGTGCCAATTGATATTCACAACTATGGCGGCATTGCCAACAAACAAGTCCAATTTTCACAGCCATTCTGCAACAGATGTCGCAGTGTTGTGAATATCAATTGGCACGAGACAGAATAGAAGTAGGATTAATGAAGACAAACAAAAAACCGCTGTGATGGCTGAATGGTTATAGCAGCGGCGCCTAAACGTTGTCGATGAAGGAATTTAGCAGTTCCCGAAATGGATCTATACAACGAGCTTTGGCAGTTGTCTAAAATTTTTTCTTTCTTCTATTCTAATTTAAAAATTTTTTCAATTAAGAAAAAATTTATAATAACAATAATAATGATAAAAAATTATTGTTAGGCCTTGAGCTCGATTCGAACCCGCGATCTTAAAATCAGTAGGCCGATATAACAACAAAAATTGTTCCGAAAGATTGTGTACTGACTGAACAAAAGCTGTTCAAGAAGAAAGAAAGAGGAAGTAGTGAGGTAAAAATAAGGCAAGATCAAAAACTCGCCATAACGATGTGGATTGATAATAAACCAGTCTTGATGATGTCAACATGTTATTACGGCCAATACCATGACGAATGTAAGAGATGGTCTAAGAAGGATAAGCAATATGTAACAGTAAAAAGGCCTGATGTTATCAAAAATTATAACGAAAATATGGGAGGTGTGGATCTCGCTGATAGAATGCTTTCGGTTTTCCCATCGCGTAACCGTACAAGGAAGTGGACCATCCGTGTAATCTCTCATTTGTTTGATTTATGCGTGGTAAATGCTTGGCTGCAGTATGGCTGTGAAAACATTATACAGATGCGAGAATACAAAATGAATTTGGACACAAAACTCATCTCTGAAAATGAGGAAGAAGACGACACTGAAGCTGAAATGAGTTACGATGAACTTGAACCGCAGCATAAGAAGCGCAAAGTCTTAATAAAGCCAGTGCCTACTACAGCAACTCGTACTAAAGGGGCTGCGCATCTGCCAGAATATGGCCCAAAACAAAGCCGCTACAGAAAAACTGGATGTGAAAAAAAAACAACAGTATTTTGCAAAAAATGTGAAATTTATCTCTGCTTCACTCCGGACCGAAATTGCTTTTCAAAGTTTCATGAAAATTGTTAAGTGAAAAATGATATATTTTTATACTTTTCTCATTATTATATTACAACTATTGAATTAATGTAAAGTTTTTATTATGTTTTAGTAAAGAAAACTCATTATTTTTTTGTTTATTTAAAAAACTACAATAAAACTAAAGTTAATGAATTAAAAAGTGGTGTATTGATTCAATTCCCATTTTCTTTATATAGGACATAGCGAAAACCCATTTTCACCGTTATATTAATTTTTTTATTATTATTTCCATAATAAGTAATCTTCAAGAAGTGCAGAAGTAAAATTTTTTAAAGAAATTCCAAAAACTTTAGGTTTTGTACGCAGGAGGTTAAAATCTTATAATAACTATATCAAAAATTGTAGCTCTGAAGAAAACAACTGCTGAGTGATCTACTCACGTTTGTTGAACAAAACGATTTACGTATTTTAATCATTCTTAACCTTTAGGCCGGTAAGATTATTTAGAAAAACGCAATATGTAGGCTACGCGTGGACGGAGCGGTCGAGTAAGCAAAACGAATCGGTTAAAAAAATTCGTACGCAGTTTTTATAATATTTAGCTGTAGAATTAAAGGATATAAAACGAGAAACAACGTTTGACATCCTTTAAAAACTTTTAATAACTATATCAAAAATTGTCGCTCTGAAGCAAACAACTGCTGAGTGATCTAATCAAATTTGTTGAACAAAACGTATTACGTATTTTAAGCATGCTAACCTTTAGACCGGTGAGCAAATTAAAAAAATACGCAATATGTAAGCTAACGAGGACGGTGCCGTCGAGTGACCAAAACAAATGGGTTAAACAAATTCGTACGCGGTATTTATCAAATTTAACTCTAGAATTAAAGGATATAAAACGAGAAACAACGTTTGACAACCTTTAAAAAGTTTTGATAACTATATCAAAAATTGTCGCTCTGAAGCAAACAACTGCTGAGCGATCAACTAAAATTTGTTGAACAAAACGAATTACGTATTTTAAGCAGGCTAACCTTTAGACAGGTAAGCAATTAAAAAAAATATAATATGTAAGCTAACGAGAATGGAGACGTCGAGTAACCAATAAAAATGGGTTAAAAAAATTCGGGATCGGTATTTATCAAATTTAACTCTAGAACTAAAGGATATAAAACGAGAAACAACATTTGACACCTTTTAAAAACTTATAATAACTATATCAAAAATTTTCGCTCTGAAGCAAACAACTGCTGAGTGATCAACTCAAATTTGTTGAACAAAACGACTTACGTGTTTTAACCATGCGTAAACTTTAGGCCGGTAAGTTTATTTAGAAAAACGCAATATGTAGGCTACAAGAGGACAGAGCGGTCGAGTAACCAAAACGAATGGGTTAAAAAAATCGTACTCGGTATTTATCAAATTTAACTCTAGAATTAAAGGATATAAAACGAGAAAGAACGTTTGACAACCTTTAAAAAGTTTTGATAACTATATCAAAAATTGTCGCTCTGAAGCAAACAACTGCTGAGAGATCAACTCAAATTTGTTGAACAAAACGACTTACGTATTTTAACCATGCGTAACCTTTAGGCCGGTAAGTTTATTTAGAAAAACGCAATATGTAGGCTACAAGAGGACAGAGCGGTCGAGTAACCAAAACGAATGGGTTAAAAAAATCGTACTCGGTATTTATCAAATTTAACTCTAGAATTAAAGGATATAAAACGAGAAACAACGTTTGACAACCTTTAAAAAGTTTTGATAACTATATCAAAAATTGTCGCTCTGAAGCAAACAACTGCTGAGTAATCAACTCAAATTTGTTGAACAAAACGACTTACGTATTTTAACCATGCGTAACCTTTAGGCCGGTAAGTTTATTCAGAAAAACGCAATATGTAGGCTACAAGAGGACAGAGCGGTCGAGTAACCAAAACGAATGGGTTAAAAAAATTCGTACGCTGTGTTTATACTATTTAACTCTAGAATTAAAGGATATAAAACGAGAAACAACGGTGGGTGTTTTAAAAGTTTTAATAACTATCTCAAAAATTGTCGCTCTGAAGCAAACAACTGCTGAGAGATCTACTTAAATTTGTTGAAAAAACGAATTACGTATTTTAAGCAGGCTAACTTTTAAACCGGTAAGCAAATTAAAAAAAAAAAAAAACATAATATGTAAGCTAACGAGAACGGAGACGTCGAGTAACCAAAACAAATGGGTTAAAAAAATCGTACTCGGTATTTATCAAATTTAACTCTAGAATTAAAGGATATAAAACGAGAAACAACGTTTGACAACCTTTAAAAAGTTTTGATAACTATATCAAAAATTGTCGCTCTGAAGCAAACAACTGCTGAGAGATCAACTCAAATTTGTTGAACAAAACGACTTACGTGTTTTAGCCATGCGTAACCTTTAGGCCGATAAGCTTATTTAGAAAAACGCAATATGTATGCTATACGAGGGCGGAGCCGTCGAGTAACCAAAACGAATGTGTTACAATAATTTGTACGCGGCTTTTGCCATATTTAACTCTAGAATTAAAGGATATAAAGCGAGAAACAACGGTTGACAATCTTTCGAAAGTTTTAGTATCTATCTCAAAAATTGCCGCTCTGAAGGAAACAATTGCTGAGTGATCTATTCAAATATGTTGAACGAAATGATTTACGTATTTTCTGCATGCTAACCTTTAGCCCGGTAAGCAAATTAAAAAAACGCAATATGTAAGCTAACGAGGACGGAGCCGTCGAGTAACCAAAACGAATGGGTTTAGCAAACTCGTACGCGGTTTTTATCATATTTAGCTGTAGAATTAAAGGATATAAAACAAGAAAAAACGTTTGACAACCTTTAAAAACTTTTAATACCTCTGAAGCAAACAACTGCTGAGTGATCTGCTCACGTTTGTTGAACAAAACGACTTACGTATTTTGAGCATGCTTAATCTTTAGGCCGGTAAGTTTATTTAGAACAAGTAAGGAAGGTTAAGTTCGGGTGTAACCGAACATTACATACTCAGTTGAGATCTATGGTGACAACATAAGGGAAAATAACCATGTAGGAAAATGAATCGAGGGGAAACCCTGGAATGTGTTTGTATGACATGTGTATCAAATGAAAGGCATTAAAGAGTATTTTAATGAGGGAGTGGGCCATAGTTCTATAGGTGGACGCCATTTAGGGATATAGCTATAAAGGTGGACCAGGGTTGACTCTAGAATGCGTTTGTACGATATGGGTATCAAATGAAAGGTATTAATGAGTATTTTAAAAGGGCGTGGACCTAAGTTCTATAGATGGACGCCTTTTCGAGATATCACCGTAAAGATGGACCAGGGGTGACTCTAGAATGCGTTTGTACGATATGGGTATCAAATGAAAGGTGTTAATGAGCATTTTAAAAGGAAGTAATCCTTAGTTCCATAGGTGGACGCCATTTCGAGATATCGCCATAAAGGTGGACCAGGGGTGACCCTAGAATTCGTTTGTGCAATATGGGCATCAAACGAAAGGTGTTAATGAGTATTTTAAAAGGGAGTGGGCCTTAGTTCTATAGGTGGACGCCGTTTCGAGATATCGCCATAAAGGTGGGCCAGGGGTGACTCTAGAATTCGTTTGTGCAATATGGGTATCAAACGAAAGGAGTTAATGAGTATTTTAAGAGGGAGTGGGCCTTAGTTCTATAGGTGGACGCATTTTCGAGGTATCACAATAAAGGTGGACCAGGGGTGACTCTAGACTTTGTTTGTACTATATGGGTATCAAATGAAAGGTGTTAATGAGTATTTTTAAGAGGGAGTGGGCCTTCGTTTTATAGGTGTTCGCCTTTTCGAGATATCGCCATAAAGGTGGACCAGGGGTGACTTTAGAATTTGTTTGTATGATATGGGTATCAAATGAAAGGTGTTAATGATTATTTTAAAAGGGCGTGGGGCTTAGTTCTATAGGTGGACCCCTTTTCGAGATATCGCCATAAAGGTGGACCAGGGGTGATTCTAGAATTCGTTTGTGCAATATGGGTATCAAACGAAAGGAGTTAATGAGTATTTTAAGAGGGAGTGGGCCTTAGTTCAATAGGTGGACGCCTTTTCGAGATATCGCCATAAAGATGGACCAGGTGTGACCCTAGAATGCGTTTGTACGATATGGGTATCAAATGAAAGGTGTTAATGAGTTTTTTAAAAGGGAGTAATCCTTAGTTCCATAGGTGGACGCCGTTTCGAGATATCGCCATAAAGGTGGGCCAGGGGTGACTCCAGAATTCGTTTGTGCAATATGGGTATCAAACGAAAGGAGTTAATGTGTATTTTAAGAGGGAGTGTGCCTTTCTGGACCAGGGGTGACTCTAGACTTTGTTTGTACGATATGGGTATCAAATGAAAGGTGTTAATGAGTATTTTTAAAAGGGAGTGGGCCTTAGTTCTATAGGTGTTCGCCTTTTCGAAATATCGCCATAAAATTGGACCAGGGGTGACTCTAGAATGAGTTTGTACGATATGGGTATCAAATTAAAGGTATTAAAGAGAGTTTGAAAAGGGAGTGGTGGTAGTTGTATATGTGAAGGCGTTTTCCAGATATCGACCAAAATGTGGACCAGGGTGACCCAGAACTTCATCTGTTGGATACCGCTAATTTATTTATATATGTAATACCTGCCAAGATTTTAAGGGTTTTTTATTTCGCCCTGCAGAACTTTTTCATTTTCTTCTACTTAATATGGTAGGTGTCACAACCATTTTATAAAGTTTTTTCTAAAGCTATATTTCGCGTCAATAAAACAATTCAATTACCTTACCATGTTTCATCCCTTTTTTCGTATTTGGTATAGAATTATGGAATTTTTTTCATTTTTCGCAGTTTTCCATATCGAAAAAGTGGGCGTGGTCATTATCAGATAAGTACGATATATCGATTTTTGCTCAAGTTATCGTGTTAACGGCCATGCGGAAGGACAGACGGACGACTGTGTATAAAAACTGGGCGTGGCATCAACCGATATCGTCCATTTTCACAGAAAACAGTTAACGCCATAAAATCTATGCCCCTACCAAATTTCAAAAGGATTGGTTATTTTTTGTTCGACTTATGGCGTTAAAAGTATCCTAGAAAAATTAAATGAAAAAGGGCGGAGCCACGCCCATTTTTAAATTTTCTTTTATTTTTGTATTTTGTTGCGCCATATCATTACTGGAGTTGAATCTTGACATAGTTTACTTATATACTGTAAAGATATTAAATTTTATGTTAAAATTTTACTTTAAAAAAAATTTTTTTTAAAAGTGGGCGTGGTCCTTCTCCGATTTTGCTAATTTTTATTAAGCGTACATATAGTAATAAGAGTAACGTTCCTGCCAAATTTCATCATGATATGTTCAACGACTGCCAAATTACAGCTTGCAAAAGTTTTAAATTACCTTCTTTTAAAAGTGGGCGGTGCCACGCCCATTGTCCAAAATTTTACTAATTTTCTATTTTGCGTCATAAGTTCAACTCATCTACCAAGTTTCGTTGCTTTATCGGTCTTTTGTCATGAATTATCGCACTTTTTCGGTTTTTCGAAATTTTCGATATCGAAAAAGTGGGCGTGGTTATAGTCCGATATCGTTCATTTTAAATAGCGATCTGAGATGAGTGCTCAGGAAGCTACATACCAAATTTCATCAAGATACCTCAAAATTTACTCAAGTTATCGTGTTAACGGACGGACGGACGGACGGACATGGCTCAATCAAATTTTTTTTCGATCCTGATTATTTTGATATATGGAAGTCTATATCTATCTCGATTCCTTTATACATGTACAACCAACCGTTATCCAATCAAACTTAATATACTCTGTGAGCTCTGCTCAACTGAGTATAAAAACGCAATATGTAGGCTACACGAGGACATCGAGTAAGCAAAACGAATCGGTTTAAAAATTCGTACGCAGTTTTTATCAAATTTAACTGAAGAATTAAAGGATATAAAACGAGAAACAATGTTTGACACCCTTTAAAAACTTTTAATAACTATATCAAAAATTGCCGCTCTGAAGCAAAAAACTGCTGAGTGATCTACTAAATATGTAAGCTAACGATTACGGAGCCCTCGAGTAAACAAAACAAATGGGTCAAACAAATTCGTACGCGGTATTTATCAAATTTAACTCTAGAATTAAAGGATATAAAACGAGAAACAACGTTTGACAACCTTTAAAAAGTTTTAATACCTATCTCAAAAATTATCGCTCTGAAGCAGAATGCTGAGTGATCTACTGAAAATTGTTGAACAAAACGAATTACGTATTTTAAGCATACTAACTTTTAGACCGGCAAGCAAGTTAAAAAAAAAACGCGATGTGCAAGCTAACGAGGACGGAGCCGCCGAGTAATCAAAACAAATGGGTTAGACAAATTCGTACGCGGTATTTATCAAATTTAACTCTAGAATTAAAGGATATAAAACGAGAAACAACGTTTGACAACCTTTAAAAAGTTTTAATACCTATCTAAAAAATTGCCGCTCTGAAGCAAAATACTGAGTGATCTACTGAAAGTTGTTGAAAAAAAAGACTTACGTATTTTAAGCATGCCAACCTTTAGACCGGTGAGCAAATTAAAAAAATACGCAATATGTAAGCTAACGAGGACGGTGCCGTCGAGTGACCAAAACAAATGGGTTAAACAAATTCGTACGCGGTATTTATACAATTTAACTCTAGAATTAAAGGATATAAAACGAGAAACAACGTTTGACACCCTTTAAAAGTTTTATAACTATCTCAAAAATTGTCGCTCTGAAGCAAACAACTGCTGAGTGATCTACTCAAATTTGTTGAACAAAACGAATTACGTATTTTAAGCAGGCTAACCTTTAGACCGGTAAGCAAATAAAAAAAAAAAACATAATATGTAAGCTAACGAGAACGGAGACATCGAGTAACCAAAACAAATGGGTTAAAAAAATCGTACTCGGTATTTATCAAATTTAACTCTAGAATTAAAGGATATAAAACGAGAAACAACATTTGACGACCTGTAAAAAGTTTTGATAACTATATCAAAAATTGTCGCTCTGAAGCAAACGATTGCTAAGTGATCAACTCAATTTTGTTGAACAAAGCGACTTACGTATTTTAACCATGCGTAACCTTTAGGCCGATAAGCTTATTTAGAAAGACGCAATATGTAGGCTATACGAGGGCGGAGCCGTCGAGTAATCAAAACGAATGGGTTAAAAAAATTCGTACGCGGTTTTTATCATATTTAACTCTAGAATTAAAGGATATAAAACGAGAAACAACATTTGACGACCTGTAAAAAGTTTTGATAACTATATCAAAAATTGCCGCTCTGAAGCAAACAATTGCTAAGTGATCAACTCAAATTTGTTGAACAAAGCGACTTACGTATTTTAACCATGCGTAAGCTTTAGGCCGATAAGCTTATTTAGAAAAACGCAATATGTAGGCTATACGAGGGCGGAGCCGTCGAGTAACCAAAACGAATGTGTACAATAATTTGTACGCGGTTTTTATCATATTTAACCCTAGAATTAATGGATATAAAACGAGAAACAACGGTTGACAACATTTGAAAAGATTTAATAGCTATTTCAAAAATTGCCGCTCTGAAGCAAACAACTGCTGATTGATCTACTCAAATTTGTTGAACAAAACGAATTACGTATTTTAAGCAGGCTAACCTTTAGACCGGTAAGCAAATTAAAAAAAACATAATATGTAAGCTAACGAGAACGGGGCCGTCGAGTAACCAAAACAAATGGGTTAAACAAATTCGTACGCGGTATTTATCAAACTTAACTCTAGAATTAAAGGATATAAAACGAGAAACAACATCTGACACCCTTTAAAAACTTTTAATAACTATATCTAAAATTATCGCTCTGAAGCAAAAAACTGTTGAGTGATCTACTCAAGTTTGTTGAACAAAACGAATTAGGTATTTTAAGCAGGCTAACCTTTAGACCGGGGAGCAAATAAAAAAAATACGCAATATGTAAGCTAACGAGGACCGTGCCGTCGAGTGACCAAAAAAAAATGGGTTAACAAAATTCGCATTCGGTATTTATCAAATTTAACTCTAGGATTAAAGGATATAAAACGAGAAACAACATTTGACACCCTTTAAAATTTTAATAGCTATCTCAAAAATTGCCGCTCTGAAGCAAACAACTGCTGAGTGATCTACTCAAATTTGTTGAACAAAACGAATTACGTATTTTAAGCAGGCTAACCTTTAGACCGGTGAGCAAATTAAAAAAATACGCAATATGTAAGCTAACGAGGACGGTGCCGTCGAGTGACCAAAAAAAATGGGTTAAAAAAATCGCAATCGGTATTTATCAAATTTAACTCTAGAATTAAAGGATATAAAACGAGAAACAATATTTGACACCCTTTAAAAGTTTTAATAGCTATCTCAAAAATTGCCGCTCTGAAGCAAACAACTGCTGAGTGATCTACTCAAATTTGTTGAACAAAACGAATTACGTATTTAAGCAGGCTAACTTTTAGACCGGTAAGCAAATAAAAAAAAAACATAATATGTTAGCTAACGAGAACGGAGACGTCGAGTAACCAAAACAAATGGGTTAAACAAATTCGTACGCGGTATTTATCAAACTTAACTCTAGAATTAAATGATATAAAACGAAAAACAACATCTGACACCCTTTAAAAGTTTTAATAGCTATCTCAAAAATTGCCGCTCTGAAGCAAACAGCTGCTGAGTGATCTACTCAAATTTGTTGAACAAAACTAATTACGTATTTTAAGCAGGCTAACCTTTAGACCGGTAAGCAAATTAAAAAAATACGCAATATGTAAGCTAACGAGGACGGTGCCGTCGAGTGACCAAAAAAATGGGTTAAAAAAATTCGCACACGGTATTTATCAAATTTAACTCTAGAATTAAAGGATATAAAACGAGAAACAACATTTGACACCTTTTAAAAACTTATAAAAACTATATCAAAAATTGGCGCTCTGAAGCAAACAACTGCTGAGTGATCAACTCAAATTTGTTGAACAAAACGGCTTACGTATTTTAACCATGCGTAACCTTTAGGCCGGTAAGTTTATTCAGAAAAACGCAATATGTAGGCTACACGAGGACAGAGCGGTCGAGTAACCAAAACGAATGGGTTAAAAAAATTCGTACGCTGTGTTTATACTATTTAACTCTAGAATTAAAGGATATAAAACGAGAAACAACATTTGACACCCTTTAAAAGTTTTAATAACTATCTCAAAAATTGTCGCTCTGAAGCAAACAACTGCTGAGTGACCTACTCAAATTTGTTGAACAAAACGAATTACGTATTTTAAGCAGGCTAACCTTTAGACCGCTCAGCAAATTAAAAAAAACATAATATGTAAGCTAACGAGAAGGGAGCCGTTGAGTAACCAAAAAAATGGGTTAAACAAATTCGTACGCGGTATTTATCAAACTTAACTCTAGAATTAAAGGATATAAAACGAGAAATAACGTTTGACACCCTTTAAAAACTTTTAATAACTATATCTAAAATTGTCGCTCTGAAGCACACAACTGTTGAGTGATCTACTCAAATTAGTTGAGCAAAACGACTTACGTATTTTAAACATGCTTAACCTTTAGGCCAGTAAGTTTATTTAGAAAAACGCAATATGTAGGCTACACGAGGACAGAGCGGTCGGGTAACCAAAACGAATGGGTTAAAAAAATTCGTACGCTGTGCTTATACTATTTCACTCTAGAATTAAAGGATATAAAACGAGAAACAACGTTTGACACCCTTTAAAAGTTTTAATAACTATCTCAAAAATTGTCGCTCTGAAGCAAACAACTGCTGAGTGATCTACTCAAATTTGTTGAACAAAACGAATTACGCATTTTAAGCAGGCTAACTTTTAGACCGGTACGGTCGAGTAACCAAAACGAATGGGTTAAAAAAATTCGTACGCTGTGCTTATACTATTTCACTCTAGAATTAAAGGATATAAAACGAGAAACAACGTTTGACACCCTTTAAAAGTTTTAATAACGATCTCAAAAATTGTCGCTCTGAAGCAAACAACTGCTGAGTGATCTACTCAAATTTGTTGAACAAAACGAATTACGTATTTTAAGCAGGCTAACTTTTAGACCGGTACGGTCGAGTAACCAAAACGAATGGGTTAAAAAAATTCGTACGCTGTGCTTATACTATTTCACTCTAGAATTAAAGGATATAAAACGAGAAACAACGTTTGACACCCTTTAAAATTTTTAATAACTATCTCAAAAATTGTTGCTCTGAAGCAAACAACTGCTGAGTGATCTGCTCAAATTTGTTGAACAAAACGAATTACGTATTTTCAGCAGGCTAACTTTTAGACCGGTAAGCAAATTAAAAAAAAAAAACATAATATGTAAGCTAACGAGAACGGAGACGTCGAGTAACC